>NC_142009.1:135568495-136182870 GCF_049901735.1 Notechis scutatus | reverse complement strand
CTGATGGTCACATAATTACCATTTGCAACCATGCCAGCTTTATTTAGTTTATTAATTAATTACATTCATACACTACCCATCTTGCAACTCCTACAAATAAAGTAGATGGGGAAGCAAATGAATGACCTTGTGATGTCTTCATTTAATGACCTGTGATGCTTTACGGGTAATCAGGAGTGCTGGACTGTCCAGCAGTAAGCAGTGCAGTCCCATGATGTTGTGTTTTATGACATTATGGTACTTAATGATGGAAATTTCAGCCCCAGTTACAATAGTTAGGACCAGAGGTGGTATTCAGCAGGTTCTGACCAGTTCTGGAGAACCGGTAGCGAAAATTTTGAGTAATGCAGAGAACTGGCAAATACCACCTCTGACTGGAGATTTTACAGTATCCTTCCCCTGCCACACCCTTCAAGCCATGCCAACAGAACCAGTAGTAAAAAAATTGAATCCCACCTCTGGTAAGGACTATTTGTACCTGTAATGAAAGGAACTATAGAGTAGCTGGCATCGCAGCATCATATGTGGGAAAGAAAGGAGAAGGGAAAGTTTCAGAAAACTCTTGTGAGAATTTTTCCAACTTGCAGATACAGGTAGTAGTACATGCATCTTCTACTATAGGAATGTCAATTGCATTGCTTTCCAGCTTTTCAGCTTCTTTTTGAATTTTTTTCTCTGGCAAGATTCAGAAATAAGTAGGATGGCCATCCAGAAGGAAAGCAGACAGGTTAATTTCACACCTAAGCCTCTGATCAAAAATAAAATAAAATAAAATTGCATTGTAATGCTTGCTTGGGATAAGTATGGTAAGAAAAAAAAAAACCAGTCTTTCAAGTTTCACATATTAAATTTTCCTGGGTTTAACTCAGAAGATTTTGCTGGTATGGAATAAATATGTATATTGTTCTTTTTGATAACACTTGGTAGAAAATTCAAAGCCAGAAAGGTCAGGTTTTATACTGCAATAATAACATTGTGGAATTTTAAAGTTGGGGAAAATCAGTGCCCCGGTCCACAGAAATGTTTTTATAAGGAAACTGAAGTTAGAAGAAATATTTCAGATATCATATGCCTGACTTTTATTTATGAGTCAAAAATGATATTTACAAATATATTTACAAAGAATAAGAAAAAGTAATAAATATCATGTTAATAAATAAAAAATCCTTATTAGGAGGATCCTTCCTTCCTTCCTTCCCTTTCCTTCCCTTCCCTTCCTTCTTTTGTTCTGTGGTCAAAATTATGGAAAACCAAAAAAACACACATGATTCTAAAGTAAAGTTTGATGATTCTGGATCCCACAGTAGAGCTTGGAAAGCCCCCTTCATTTTCTTTTATCAGTTATCATACACCATTTTTATCCTGTATATTTAGTTTTTCAAGAAGGTACAAAAATTAGACTATTTTTAAAGACTTCTTTGAAACAAGTTTATTCAAATTCTATTCAAAACAAAGTGCTTAAAGGATAGTAACTTTTTATAGATTTGTGATGAATTAATTCTTCTTTATATGGTCTTTTCTTTTGTTCAATCATGTCTACTTCTCAGAGGCTATCTGGACAAGTCGATGCAGGGTTTTTTTGGCAAGGTTTTTCAGGAGTGGTTTTCTATTGTCTCCTTTCTAGGGCTGAGAGAAAGTGACTGGCCCAAGGTCACCTAACTGGTTTTTTGTCTAAGGCAGGATTAGAACTCAGAGTCTCCTTGTTTCTTGTCTAATGGCTTAACCACTCCCCAAACTTGTTCTCCCTTTATATTGTACTTTTCTTGAATTCTTGTGTAAAGACTCTCTAAAATTGGTTTTGGAGCAGAAACGATTTATGGGAACATTTATTTTTGTTCATTGCACTAGATGTTCCTGCTGGTATATTCAACCAATGTTGAAAATGACTTTTATGGAAGTTTGGGCTGCCTTTTGTATGTGTGTTTATTCATCACAGCAAACAAACTGACATATCCGTAATGATATCCTGCATTAAACAAATTTCCAATACAATCATGCGTAAAGTCTGATTTTTCAGCAAATTCACCCAAGGTTGTAAATAATTCACATAGAACAATAAATAGAGGTTGCCTTAAAATTGATTTCAGTATATTGAACCATTAGTCTGTTTCCAGTCAATATCATTTTTCATTTGTTTCAGTTATCAATCTCTTCCCAGTTTTCACAGTAACCAATGAATAAAAAAGTACACAAAATTAACATTTATTTTCATATGTAAATTTTCCACGTATTTTAATATGTTGTTTTTATTTGCAGTTTCCACAGATATATGCATTTAGGCATGCAACTTCAAAAAGCCACATTACAATGAGCAAACAAATGTAGTCTACAAAATGAACACACTGAAGGATAACTGTTTTGCAAATTGGCCTAAAAAATACAGGAGGCATGACTTAAAAATGTAAACGAGCAAAACTGCCACCATCTTTACTTTGCAATAATAAAGGAAATGGAAATTCAATAAAAATAAATACATTTTGTCAGCATTCCTAGAATTTTTTGATGGTTATTAGACACCTATGAGGTAATATAAAAGCTGTTTCCATTCTTCCCCTTTGACTTTTCTTACTGTTGTATGTATGTGTGCGCATACACAAACACACACACACACATGCCTGTATGAGAGGGTGATGAGGGAAGGAAATTCAACTGTGAATCATAGATTTCTCTACATTAAAAACAAAACTGATGAAAAACTAATGAATTATTTTGCTTGAAAACCGGAGGTGGGGTTTATTTAGCATGTGGTATAACCAACATGGACTTGCAATATATATTACTATTTCATCTAAATTAAAACACAGTAAAATATGAATGTTAAAAAATTCTGTATTTAGGCACCAGTGTCTATCTAGGTGATCTAACCATTGAAGCACAGCATTGTTTATCTGTAAAAAAATCAGAAACTGGACTGGTTTATTATATGCCCAAAGCTTACAGCTGATCACTATGTGATCTACAGTTTGATGTGGGACCTAATAGTCACACAAAGGGGAGGATGCAGTGCCCCATTTATACAGTGAATCCCAGCAGACACTGTGTGAGGTGCAAATCCTATTCAGGACTGTCCATTGCTAGTGAGGTAGTTCAGAACCTTTTGCATAGGATCATCTCTATATCTTCCTGTACCCATCATTTTGCTTTCCATTGGGAATCGACATTAAAGTTATAAAGCAGATGTTGTACAAGTGTCAGTGGGGGCTTCCTAGATTTGAGCCTTCCAATTAATAAGTGGGAGAGGTCAGCATGCAGGGGTGGGCTGCTACCAGTTCATCCCAGTGTGGGCGAACTAGTAGTTAATTTTAGGGCTGGTTCAGTGAAAAAGCAACTCCCATCCTCCCCTCCCGTCCCAGGAGTCACCACACAGCCATTTTGGATCCCAAGTTAGTGCAGGGCCCATGAAGAAGCTTGGGGAGGGAGAAAATGTTTCTGGCCTCCAGAGAGCCTCGGGAGCCCAGGGAGGACATTTTTGCCCTCCCAGAGGCTCAAGGAAAGCTTCTGGAGCCTGCGGAGGGCAAAAATGCTCCCCTGCCATGGTGCAGGAGGCCAACTAGGCCACACCCACCATGGCCATACCCACCAGCAACTGAGTAGAGAACCGGTTGCTAAATTTTTTGAAGCCCACCCCTGTTAGCATGCACCAATAGGAGAGAGTTGTTTATAATTTTTTTGTATTCTCTCACTAGTGCATCTTGCCTTCATAGAGATGGCGTATATGGCTCAGAACAAGAACCCAGCAAATACAAGTGGCTTTAACACATCCACTGAGATGTGGGAAAACAATATAAATGAACTGAAGAAACCAAATGCTTTAGGCCAAGTACAAGATTCGGATATAAAGATGTAGCTCCAGATTTTCACAGGAAGAGTAGACTGATATTAAGGGAATTGGGTTTAGGGACAGATGAGCATTGAACCATGTCACTGATTTCACATATTCTGAACATTATGAGGTGTGCATTCAGTCTAAAAGACAACAATGGGTAATTATTTCTTAAGGTAACCTTCCCTACCCAGGTGCTTTTCCCATCTGAATCAGCTTGCATTGTCAGTGCTGAGGTTAGGAAAGACAATCTTAACATATAGGCCTTTTTGGGAAGATACCACAAATTCATGATTCATATAAACTGTTTTCTCTTTTATAGACTTTCCAATCAGAGGTGGACTTCACATAGTTTAACAACTGGTTCACCTAGTGCAGAACCAAAAATGTGAGCGTGTGCCTTCCGGCACACCTTCTCAGGCAACCACGGTGAATAGAGCAGGTGAGGTGTGGAAATCAGCTGGGCTGTGTGGGCAGGGCGAGTGAGCCAGAAGTGAAATATATAGTACGGGATAGCACCAGGGTGGGTGGGCGAGCCCAGCCAGTGGTCGGAACTACCGATACGCGAGAACCAGTCCAATCTGGTGGCAGCCCACCTCTGTTTCCAATACCGCTTTGAATATTTGGCTATCAAGAAATCAAACATCTTAGACAATAAATTATTTTATAGCTAATTTACTCACCTACCAGCTGTATTTTTGTGAAATTTGGGGAACAGGAACTATTTTTTTTTACTAACTAAAAGAAAAGTCTAAAATATGAGTAGCTAGAATGTTATGTTTTTCCTGTTATATAAATTTAAATTTGGACTTTTGGGGTGTGTAACTACCAGAAAGCTATTTAAAAGTGTTTTCATAACAGCAACTGCATTTCTCTTTTTTTAAAGCATTATCATCTACTCTAAGTAAATGAATTTTCCCATTCTTTTGGCCACTTCCTCAAAAACAGTAAATGTTATAATTTGCCTTACTGATCAGTAAGAATTAGTCAATCCTGTTTTATAGTTTGACAAAAGATTTGTGCTGTGAATTTCAGTAGCTGGATTTGAACACTGTTACCTTTTCAAGCAATGACAGACATTATTACCAGGTGGTGAAAACCTTATATATGTCAATAGTTTTATAAAGTTTTAGTTTTGATAGATTGAAAACCCTTGATTTCTGTTAGAAAATATGCTTTGTTCTGTTCATCCCAATGTATGTAATTTTTATACATGAATTGAATCCCCCCCCCTCCCTTTATATGCTGTAAATTATTACCCTAGCTATTCCTTGGGTGGGTATGATTGGCAGTGCAATCTGTAGCTTATTGGTACCAGGAAATAACCCATCTCACAGGAAAGGATTAGTCTGAAGGTATAAGCTTTCCTGCTTCAATCCTTCATTGAAAGAGTAGACTTCCTGATTGAGGATACTGGCAATTCCAAAACTGTAGAAGAAAATATCTATAGCTTAGAACTGAACTGTGGAGTCCTTGATGCTCTCTGAGCTTGGTTGTTTATCCGAAGTACTTCATTTACCAATACAAGCCTAGGAACAGATCTAGTCAAGATCTTGTTGATGACCCAAGCTCTGTAAAGGACCTTCTACCCGACTCTATAGTCTCTTCCCCAAACCCCAAAAACTTTAACCTTAGACTGTCTACTATTGACCTCACCCCTTTCCTAAGAGGTCTGTAGGGGCGTGCATAAAGCGCACCATCGTGCCTACCGTCCCTGTCCTATTGTTTCTCTTATTCTTTTATTTTTCTTATATGTACCCTTTTCATGTATTCACAACTATGTATACACTTATACTTATTATCTTGTAAACAATTGGCAAATCAAATAAATAAATAAATAAATAAACACAGAAAATCATAAACAAAAAGAATATGTAAGCCTCAAGATGTTGCTGAACAATACCAATCACTGTTTTCCATTGAATATATATAAAACAATTACATCCCTATATCATCTTTCATTATATCAGAGAAGTTAAGTAATTGACTAATTAACTAATTTTTTTCTGGAGAGAAATTTGGGGGTACAGGATGAAACATATTTGCTCTGTGAAAATATTATTCCTTAGTTTGTTTAGGATAAGGAACATGCTTTTCAAAGTTAGGAGTAATTACTAGGCAAAAATATCTGTTTAATTTGATTTACACTACATTAACTAAACACTCTTAATAGTTTATACCTTGTATACTTCACACCATTTTCCTTTTGCCATTTGAAAAAAAAATACAGTGACAACTTTTACATTTTTGCAATGGTAGGTTCTATTGTAGGCACAGAATCTCTTGCTGATTCTACTATTACTTTTAACTCTTCCCTTGCTTGACCTTCAAACCAGATTGAAATGCAGTCACCTGATCCATGAATAAAGTTCATACAACAAAACTTTACTGTATGCAGGTAAAATTTCATTCTGGAGAAAAATCAAGCATGAATACTTTTTTAAACCATCCTTGTAGTTGAACAGATTCCATTCTGTCCATTTTTTATATCATCCAAGACCCAATGAATATTATTCAAATGTGTGTTTGCAAAGCTGCAAAGAGCTAAACATATTTGTTTTTGGGGTTAAAGTTACAAAGAACAGCAACATTTGTATTTTAATGCGGGTCTTTACACAAGCTTCTCCTTTCATGAAATACGTGAACCCAGGTTCAATACTTTCTCTTGGAGAAGAAAATACATCAAAAGGGAAATAAATCTCCATCAAAATCAGGAAAGAAATAAAAATTGAGAGTCTTATTTTGAAACTCCAACGACAGAAGGTTTTATGATCATTTTCAAGCAGGAAAGAAGAAGCTTTTTCTTACACAAAATAATAAAAAAACAAAAGTTAAATAAATTGCTTCTGAGATACTATAAAAAAAAATCAATAATCCATTTCATCCAAACCAGGTAATGCAAGCTAAAATGTCTGCTTTCACAATGACTAGTTATTTCACAATCATGTTGATAATCAAAAAAATGTTTTCAAGTCACCAACAAAAATGTTATTTGCAATATGATGAGTCTGTAAGGACAGAACACAATCTGTTTAGATACTAAAAAGTGTGAATAGCAACACTGCTGTAGTTTTATGAGCACTAGATATATATCCCTATGCAGGTTATGAAATGTTATGAAAACAGAGGCCCGTTTTCTCACCCTATCATGACAGCAGCATATTATGTGAAAATGTGAAATGATCTTGTTAGCTTTGGAATCCTTAGTAGTGGGCTGGAGTTTGAGAGAAGTCAATCAACTTCAAGATTGATTTTATTTTCAAGATCTGGCTCTTTATGCAAGCCAGATTTCCCCAAAATCATTTGTATCTCCAAGACTTGATGAGACTATCCATTATTGTTGTTATTATCTATTTATAGTACTAGGGGTGTGAGGGCTCAGCGATTAAACACACTGAATTGACAGCTCAGGTTTGAGACCCAAGCTCCACAGGTGAGCTCCT
Source organism: Notechis scutatus (assembly GCF_049901735.1). Classification (NCBI taxonomy): domain Eukaryota; kingdom Metazoa; phylum Chordata; class Lepidosauria; order Squamata; family Elapidae; genus Notechis; species Notechis scutatus. The sequence continues at coordinate 136,175,604 of NC_142009.1, read as the reverse complement.
GTTACTTGCCCCAGCACCTACCTATCTAGCAGTTTGAAAGCATGCAAATGTGAATAGATTGATAGGTACCACTTTAATCAGAAAGTAACATCTTTTCATATGCCTTTAGTGTATAATCATGCTGGCCACATAACCACCGAAATTGTCTTTGGACAAAACTGGCTTCCTCAGCCAAGAAACAGGATGAGCACCATGGCCTAGAGTCTGACATGACTGACAGGGAAACCTTTACATTTATTCATAGTACTATTATTTATTTATTTATTCAATTTCTATAGCTTCCCATCTGTCAATGACTCGGGGTAGCTTTATTTATTAGTTTAAGTAGTATTTATTAAATTGTTTATTTGGGAATCAATGAACAATTTAAAACCCTCAATGTAAGCTTATGGGTCTTAGAGGCCAAAGCATATCTTATATATATTCTGTATAGTCTTGATTTACACCAATTTTATTCATCTGACTTTTGTAGTATGAGTTTATATTCTGCGTTACTGTATTGTTTTTAATGATTTTATCCTACCTTTACCTCTTGGATATGAGGCTTAACATAAATAGTCAAATAAACCGAAGCATGAATAAGTCAAACCTGTTTTCAGAAGGCACGCTTTCATTAACAGGGTCATGGGGTTGGAACCAGCGCAGAACGTATATGTAACACATCCGGCAGAAGTTGAATACATATATAAATGTGGACCCAGCCCCAATGAAAGTTATTGAATTATAGAGGAAAGAGAAACCATATATACATTTGCTAATATATAATGTAGTTAGAAGATTACACCCTATCTGTCCTACATGGTGGAGTTATAGCTCTTATATGTTGCTGATAAGCTCTGGGTTTTTTATTTTTAGATTATTATTATTATTATTGTACACAAAAATGACAGTATACACAGCAGACGAGATAACCATGCTGGGTTTCATATCACAAATCACAAGTCGAACACTTCCCAAGTGTTTAGGACTGCGTGATGTATTGGTGGTCAGTAAGGTGACCAATGGTGATCTTGTCAGCGCCAATTGTTTTTTAAGTGCTTGTCTAGGTCTTTAGGCACAGCACCCAGTGTGCCGAGTATCACTGGAACCACCTGCACTGGTTTATGCCAGAGTCTCTGCAGTTCGATTCTCAAGTCCTGATATCTGGTGACTTTTTCAAGTTGTTTCTCATCGATTCTGCTATCACCAGGTATGGCAATGTGGATGATCCAGACTTTTTTCTTCTCCACAATCATGGTATTGTGTTCCAGAACTTTGTCAGTCTGTATTCGGAAGTCCCACAGTAGTTATGCATGCTCATTTTCGACCACTTTTTCAGGCTTATGATCCCACCAGTTCTTTGCTACAAGCAGATGGTAGTTGTGACACAAGTTCCAGTGGACCATCTGAGCGACTGTGTTGTGACATTGTTTGTAGTCAGTCTGAGCTATTGTCTTGCAACAGCTCAGTATGTGATCAATGGTTTCATCTGCTTCTTTGCAGAGTCTGCATTTGGGGTCATCGGCAGATTTTTCTATTCTGGCTTTGATTACATTCGTTCTGATGGCTTGTTCTTGGGCTGCAAGAATCAGGCCTTCTGTTTCTTTCTTCAGTGTTCCGTTGGTCAGCCATAACCAGGTCTTTTCTTTATCTACTTTTCCTTGGATCTTTTCAAGGAACTGTCTAGACAGTGCTTTGTTATACCAGCTGTCAGCTCGAGTTTGCATCACTGTTTTTCTATATTGATGATGATGGTGATGATGATTTCTTTTGAATGAAACAAAAAGTTTAGAATACATCCTTTCCAATAGTCAACACCTAGATAAGCAGAGATCAACACCATACAATTAGGCAGAAAACAAGACTCCAATCAAGGAACCACCAAGGAGGAAACCACAATCCATCCAAACTGGTAGGACAACCTATTATAGGGAGCAATCTCCATATTCACTAGCACTGATGAGATTACCTAGTCTGCAAGTGCACAAACAACTCTGCAGTTCAAACCTAAGTTACAGATAGAATTAGATAAGAGAATGCCAATATAAATATAGACAGATAGCAAAGCTACAGATAGAATTCCAACGTTGTTGGAAACTGAAGTGCACATCATGGGAAACAGAAGATGGAAGAATGATTGCACTTCTCCATCTCCTGTTTCCTCTCCGATAACTGATTACATCACCAGATTGTTTAACCAGTGATCTTATGACTGCATTAAACAAAGAATTTGTCTTTGCCGAATTCTATTAAGTTATTTTCTGTATTACTGCATTTAGTGAATCCAGGAATAACTTTTTAAAAAATCAACATTGTAGTTGTACAATTGAAGACTGTGCAATTGAAGCCCCACCTTTTTTTACATGTCATGTACTTCTTCTGACAGGTACCACCAAGCATATCCCAGCTACTATTCTAGTTTATTTATTTATTATTTATTTATTTATTTGATTTGCCAATTGTTTACAAGATAATAAGTATAAGTGTATACATAGTTGTGAATACATGAAATGGGTACATATAAGAAAAATAAAAGAAGAATAAGAGAAACAATAGGACAGGGACGGTAGGCACGTTGGTGCGCTTATGCACGCCCCCTACAGACCTCTTAGGAAAGGGGTGAGGTCAATAGTAGACAGTCTAAGGTTAAAGTTTTTGGGGTTTGGGAAGAAACTACAGAGTCGGGTAGAGTATTCCAGACATTGACCACTCTATTGCTGAAGTCGTATTTCCTGCAATCAAGTTTGGTGCGGTTAACTTTGAGTTTGTATCTATTGTGTGCTCTTGTGTTGTTATGGTTGAAGCTGAAGTATTCATTGACAGGTAGGACATTGCAATGTATGATTTTATATACCATGCTTAAATCAGACTGAAGAGGCGTAATTCAAGGTTTTCTAGTTCTAGAATTTCAAGTCTGGTGACATAAGGTATTCTACAACGAGTAGAGGAGTGGAGAACTCTTCTTGTGAAATATTTCTGGACTTTCTCAATTGTGCTAATATCAGATACGTAATGTGGGTTCCAGACTGATGAACTGTATTCGAGTATTGGTCTAGCAAATGTTTTGTATGCTCTGGTTAGTAGTGTGATATTACCAGAGAAAAAGCTACGTAGGATTAGGTTAACAACTCTTAATGCCTTTTTGGCTATGTAGTTGCAGTGGGCTCTAGCACTTAGATCATTAGAGGTGAGTATTCCAAGGTCCTTTACAGAGCTTGGGTCATCAACAAGATCTTGACTATTCAGCTTGTATTTTATTTTCTGATTTTTTTGCCAATATGTAAGACAGAGCATTTATTTGTTGAGATTTGAAGTTGCCATTTGTTTGACCATTCTGATACATAGTCAAGATCTTTTGTAGGGTAGCAATATTGTCTGTGGTATTGAACAGCTTTACATCATCAGCGAAAAGAACGCAATTGCTCTTAATATGATCTTAATATGTTCTGCCTTATTGGATAGGAGCTATTCCACCTGATTGTGTAAAACAAACACATTTTTCTTGCAAGATCATGTCCGTACTTTTAATGCAGAGCATGTTACTCTCACCCTTATCTGGTTTGATTTGTTCTTACCACATCTGATTTTTGTCATGAAACATCTCCTGTACCTCCTGTTCATGCTACAGTTCAAGCTCTCTTATATGATTAAATCAGCCATAGAAACAACAACAGGTTAGTAAAGAAATAATAATCTAGGAAAAGGATATTTTCATAATTTACATTTCCCCCCACAAAATAATTCTGCTGCACTATATTTCCTACATGGGAATGCATGGGGAAATATAAAAATATTTGACCAATAACTTGACTGACCTGCAAAACTCTTAGAATAGTTTGTTCTAAATCATTTTGATCTGGTGTTCCATTTCAGACAACAACACAGATTTCCAGGATTATCTTCTCTTCTGTATTGCTCCCTGAGGACCATATAATGAAATGACAGTCAAACATAGAATTAAAGGCTTATCTTGGAATGATCCTTTACAATGAGGCAGTCTAGTTTTATCTCCCTTTTATGAAGTGGGAGCTAATGCAGAGAAACATTAAGAAACTGTCTAAATCTACAAAGGAAGGAGGGGAGAGAAAGGAATTGAATATAAATGGTTTTGCCATTACACTCTTCCCAATTCTCTGAGCAGTAAAAAAAATGCGAGGGTAGAAGGAGCAAGATTTACAGCACAATCTATACATATTTACTCAGTCATAAATCCCAGTGGGTTAAAGGAGGGCTGTGCTTAGGTAAATGTGCATAGTAAAACACTGTTTTGCAGAATAGAGTGCTATATAAAATGTCTATGTGATACAGTATTTGCTGGTATTGTTAAATACTGTATTATATTCAACAGAAATCAAGGCGACCTTGAATTTACAGTCCTTCCATCAGAGGAACCATAGATTAAAATAAAATTGTCAAGACAGACAAAAAGTCCTGAATAATGCCCAGTTTCTTCACCTGTTCAAATTTAAGGTTGCCAACCCAAGTTGAAACCAGTCCTGGGGATTTTCCCCTCTGTCTATCAAAGCTATACACAATTCGATCAATTTATTTGTACAAACTTGAGGCAGCTCAGAAGAAATAGACTATTAATTGAATGGATAACTACCAATCAAAATCAATTGACTATAAAATAATGCATCCCATTTATTAAATTAATTGACTGTCCATCTGGACTTAGCTACCATTCCTTCTCACATCAAACCTTTCCCAATCTCTTTGCAGCAAAAACAGCCAAAAAGAGCTGGGGGGAGGGGGAGGAGGATGGAGATGAAGAAAGTCCAGGAATAGAAGAGAAAGGGAGGGAATGAAACCCTTGGGGAAGAGTTAAAGGTTGGAGGCAATTGGATAGCCAAAGATAGATAAGCCCTGTGTTTAGTCATTTTACCAGATTTGTGCTTTTATGGTTTTAATTCAGAAAGCAAGCAGCTGTTCCCAAAAGTTGGCTAATCTTCAAAGGCATCCATTCTTTTCAGCTCTGTAGCTACTTACATCTGTCACTCATTTGTTTATTTTCAACATTTTCTTCTAATATTTTCAGTAATAATGATGCAAGCATCATTATTTGGAGGAAAATATCTTTCTTCGTGGTAATGTTGGTATACAAGTAAATAATATTCAAGCATTCTTACAACTGTCAACTCCCCTTCCTTGCTGCACTCCCAATTCCAGTTAATATCATCTAGATTAGGAGTCCCCAAGCCCAGACCGTGGACTGGCATCAGGCCACACAAGCAAGTGTAGCCCGCTTCACACATGCACAGGATCCAGGCAAGATGTGAAACCATGCCCCCTCCTGCCCCGAGGCTGCTGAAAAACTATCCTCCATGTAACTAGCTCCTGGGGCCAAAAGGTTTGGGGCTGTTGAACTAGTTACTCTCAGCTGTTCTTTTCCATTTCTTTCAAGTAACAGCCACCCAAAAATGTATACAGTGAAATGGTTGAAGGCAAACATTAATTAGAAAGGGGTAAGAGGAAGGACATAGGGAAGAATCCCAGTTGAAACAAAAAACTGATTTAGTGAGATATGCATTTAGGGATTTATTTTCTGACATTGTGGTTATAGCTGTTCCAAGAAATAATGGCCTTGCCACCACCCACAGTTTAAATGATAGAACAAAATACCTAGAATTATCATATCCGAGATGCAAACATCTAGACAATCAGTGGATGATAGCACTAAATACTGAGAACTCTAATTTTCTGTTGCCATCTTGTGGTGATTTTTGCAGCCAGATATGGTAGCCCATAGGTTTTTCCAGCCATGTGCTGTATGTTAGCTCCATTAGTATTATTCTGGAATTACTATTTTTTGTCCAAATACCTCCAACTCTATGGAATGTATTCTGTACTCTGATTCTTGAGTGTGCTCTGATTTGTGTGGATTCTTTCTAACACTGATTGCAGATTGATTGTTTTATGCTCTGAAACTAATATCAGAACAGCTACAAATTGCTGCCTGTTGATGAATGCATCTTCTAGTAGATTACTTATACATAGATTGTAAAGTAAAGAATCGTTAAACATCAATAATCAACATGCTGAGCTGCCTGAGTATTAAAAATGATATGATTGCGTCCTTGTAACAAGTCACTTTTGTTCTTGCAAACACATAATTTTGGATAACTTTCAATTGAATTGATCTTCTATACCACCAAGTATGATGTGAATGATTTCCATGTGCCCATTTTTTTCTTGACTTTCTTATTTATCACTTTTAATAGTGTGCAATAAACTCTGAATTAGAAAATTAAAGAATCAAAGAACCATAATGTTAGAAGGGACTTTAACATTCTTCTTCTTCACCCTCCTGCCCATGGCATCCTCAGACAATCCCAGACAAATGACTGTTTAGCTTTTGATTGGAAAAACTCCAGTGATGCAACAACCACGAGCCTTTAGGAAACAGGCTGTTCCTCTCATGGTCAGGGAATTTTTCCTTATTTCAAGTTCAAATCTTGTTCTGTAAAGCTTCTAGACACTGATTCTTCTCATACCCTCAGGCACTATGGGGAATAAATCCACAACTTCTACCCTGTGACAGTCCTTCAAGTATTGGAAGACTACTCATGTCACCCTTTAGCCATCTCTTCTTTACATCCAGTTCTTTTAACAATTCTTCAAAGGCATTATCCTCCAAGCTCCTTGTCATCTTTCTTCCTCTTCTCTGTACTCAATTCCTTACCATATTTTTTATACTATGATGACTAAAACTGGACACATTGACTAGTGTAGAGTAAAACAGAAGTTATTACTTACTATGATCTCAACTTTATTGCTTTGTTAATGTAGCGTAAGGCTGCATTAACAAAGCAATAAAGCAGTTCTTTAGGCAGCTGCAATGAGCTATTGGCTTATTTATTTATTTATTATTTATTATATAATAATTTGTTATTAAATTATTTATATATTTAGTGAAATCATATATTGCTTGATGTGTGGTTCACCAGGACAGCCAGATCCTCCTCACAAGCCAGGTACTGCCAATCTTGTATTTTTGATCTGTGTGTGTGTGTTTTTTTTTCACTATGTTTTTTTCCCCACACCAAAATGTAGAGGCTTACATTTCTTGCCACTGAACAGCATTTTGTTGAGAAGAATTTAATTTGCTTCTAAATTAATTCAGCAGTGCATTTAAACCTCTGTTCTTATATGTTTGCAAAGCATCATTTAATTATCAATTATAGCAGCCACATAAGTTGTCTCTGGTTTTTTTAAAAAAAGTAAATCTAAAACTATGAAAAGGACAGGGGGGAAAAACCTGGAAATGGTCTCTGTCTGTCTGTCTCTCTGTCTCTCTGTCTGCCTGTGAGAAAGGGAGTTTGAGAGGGGGAGAGAGAGAGATTCTGACCTTCTAAACCTGACATATTTCCCCCCCACACTTTTTTTAAACTTCCCCAGTGTGTTCACAAATGGTTGGAAACCTCTCCAACTTCTCTTCTCCAACTCTGAATTTGTAAACCTAGACAAATAGAATAAGAGAAGCATCACATGGGAAAACTCTTCTAAAGAAAGGAAGGAAGGAAAGAAGCACCTTTTCCCCTCCTGAATTCTAGTCAGAACTGGAGGATTATCAGTCTTCTTTGTTCTTTCTTTCCTTTTGCCTTTAAAATAGTCCCAGCTCATTTTCCCAAAGAACACAAGGCTTTTATTGTTCTATCTCTGGTGCCTTCTAACCAAAAATGATGAAGTGGGATAGCTAATGTACTGTTTGCAAGCATAATTGGGGGTGGGGGGGAAAAGCAGGGGTGGGATTCAAATTTCTTAACAACCAGTTCTGTGGGTGTGGCCTAATTTGTGGTTGTGGCTTGGTGGTTATGTGATTGGGTGGGCATGGCTTGCTGACTGAGTGTGGCTTGGTGGTCATGTGACTGGCTGGGTGTGGCTAGGTGGTCATATGACTGGGGTGGGTGTGACTAGGTGGCCATGTGACTGGCAAACCAAATATAAGCGGCGCTCGATTAATGGCCAGTTGCTTAGCAAGTGTTCTAATTTACAACTGACCTTCCCAGAACTATTGACCTGTTTTTGGTGTTTTGACAGCGATGCACACATACACACACACACACACACACACACACACACACACACACACACACACTTATCCACATCCTACACAGTCTTGTGACTGAGGTTTTCTATGTTTTTTGCCAGTTTCCAACCATTCCTTCTGGTTTCCGGTTAAAAATGCCCATTGGGGAAAATGGACTTGTTTAACAACCAGTGTTTGCTTAATGACCACAAGGTTCATTTAATGACCATGGTGTTTGCCTAACCCAGGGATCTGCAACCTTAAACACTCAAAGAGCCATTTTTCTATTTTCTTTTAAACAGGTATCTCTCTCTGTGTGTCTCTTTCTCCCTCTCTCTTTCTCATCTCTCTCTCTTTCTTTCTTTCTCTTTCTCATCTCTCTTTTTCTTTCTCCCTCTCCCTGTTTCTTACCTCTCTCTCATCTATAATTGCTAAGATTGGAAGCTGTTTTTAATAATCCTATTTCTTTGCAATTTTTCCCCACATACATTTGTGTATATGTATCCAATAATCTTTCTTCCTTTCTGCTATGTATTCAAAATGGGCAATGATTGTGTATGTGTGTGTGTGTGTGTGTGGGTAGCATGTGTATATGTGTGTGATGTATGTGTATGAATATAATTTCACTATTAATGTGTGTCAGTGTACTTACAGTAAAAAATGACAATAAAAGTTATCTTATCCTATCTTCCTTCTTTTATTCCCAACCACATTCCGCCCCACACCCTATTTTATGTTGGCTTCCCAGCCAAATACTTACAAGGTCTGATCCTGGTTAGCTTTCTAAAATCAGCCAACTGAAATAAATACCAAACTAAACTGCCCAATAATTTACCTACTATCGCTATCTTGCACCTGATTTCAATGTAAACAGCCAATCTGCAGTATTACTGAATTTTGCTAAGCATCTGCTGCATGTTATTTTCTCTTCATTGATAATCTAGTCTTAGCTGGGAAAAACAGTCTGGAGACACTGGTGAGAGCAGCTCAGCGCAGATAAAAGTCACGCATCTCCCCATATTCCTTTCTCCGTGAGCAGCCTCATCCCCTTCTCATTTGTAAAGCACGCTAAGTTTAAAGGTGCTGTGAGAGGCTGCTCGCTGAGAGAGTAATATGGGGAGACGCGTGACTTTTCTCTGTGCCAAGAGAGCTGCTCTCTCTCTCTCTCTCTCTCTCTCTCTCTCGACTCAGAAAAAAGTTGGTGGGAGCAGCAGTTGAGGCAGTTGGTCACCCATCCCAGGGCTCATGCTCACCATACCTGCAGGGGGTGGGGAAGCAGCAGCAGCAAGGCGGCAATGGCGATGGCAGCAAAGAAGGCAATGGTGATTCCGATGGCACTGGGGCTTCCAGGACCAGGTCCCCCCAACCATCGGGGCTTCCAGGCACTGCTCTCCATAGACACCGTCAGCTGTCCTGGACTCGATCAAGGGGTGACTTGCTGACACGAGCCTCTACACGTATTCCTTCCTGTTGGTCTTGATGGGAGAGCAAGAGAGTTTTTCCTGGCACAGTGAAATGCTTGCAAGTCCCCTATCGGAAACTGCTTCCAAGCAGCAGAGAGAAGCGGGATTCAACCTGGCTGCTTCTCTGCTGCACGGGAGCCACTTCCAATGGGAGGGGGATTGCAAGCATTTTACTATGCTGAGGAAACTCTCTTCCTCTCCCAGCTAGAGCAGCAGGTGAAAGAAGTAGCCGCTAACCTGTCTGGAGCCTACACAAGCCTCTCCACATGTTCCCCGGAGAAGGTAAGTGGTGGGGGAAAGGCGACCGGCAGCGGCAGCAAAAGGCAAGTGAGGGGGGGGAGGCAACCAGCGGTGGTGGATAGGTGACTGGGGCTTGCAGAGCCTCGCTCACCCAGGGACATTGGTTCAGGCAGGGCCGCAGCAGAAGGCAGGCAGCAATGGCTGGCCTGGTGGGTGCGCAAAAGCAGGCTGTAGGCAGAAGTATCACACATGCACGCAATGTCACACATGCGTGATAAGGACTGACTGGGCAGGTAGCAGAGAAGTGGACAGAGAAGGATGGGGCCAGCCAGGGGCCCGATTTAGGGGTTCTCTGAACTACAGAGAATCATAACAACTGGTTCTACTGAACCGGTCTGAACCAGTAGAATCCCACCTCTGAAAAAAAGGATGTGATACCTTGCTCTATCTGCAAATGCTGATCGAATATGCCCCTACACCCATTTTTTTTAAAAAAATCCTCCATTTTTAATTTCCCAACTTGTCAATGAGAGTGAATTCCCAGGAGAGATCATCTTCAAACTGGCTCTAATATACATATGGAAATGAACAACGGACAGCTGAGCTGAACACAAATAGCAATTCTCACATTATCAAAACTTATCTGTGGCTGTGTCTAGATGAAATGTCTAAACTAGTTACTTTGAATTAACCAGTTTTGTAGATATACACAATCTGCTACTGTATATCACATGGGTTGCATTCAGATTGTTGTTATTCAATTTTGCATATACCCGCTTTCTGCAGTGATAACCTTTCAGGGACTTGGGGGAATAGATATAGTCAGCTGAAGGGTTCTACACAATTGTCTCTTTTCTTTGGCTAAAACACTTTGCATGTTTTTACATAACAGGCCTCCTATTGGTTAAAATGGTATCTTAGGGCTTTCATCACTTCATTTCTCTGTACAGTTTTTTCTTTCTTTCCAATTCTGACTTGTACCACTTAGATTCTCATCTATTTGACTTCTCTCTCTTTTCTCTCTCTCTCTCTCATAAATAATAGGGGCTTTTCTATCACCATGTTATTTTTTTTTTTTTACAAATAACCTCTCCTTATTTTTCTTTCAAGTAAGCACTATCTTCAGAAATACTTCCTTACCCCTAATTGGAACCTATCTCTCTACAAGCATTATTTCCATTCTATAAAGCAACCTATTATCAAAGATACACAACTTTTTTTTTTTAAGGAATAAGAATGAAATCTAACCAAGCTCGGCATGTGTGCAAACACAGCTGTTAGATTTGTTACTGACCTAGTTAAATGTGTTATATGAACACAGCTTGGGTGAAACCATCTGATCTGAGCTCCTACCAGAAATCCAAGTATTGTAGTTAGATTCTATTAAAAAGTAAATTGAAAAGTGAGAATTCTATCAATTGTAAAGACCAAGACCGAGAGAGAGAGAGAGAGAGAGAGAGAGAGAGAGAGAGAGAGAGAGAGAGAGAGATCAATTGCTTTCTGCGAAACTTCCCAAAAGGTGCTTATTTTATTGAAACAAGGACAAATTCAATTTTGGGGACATCTCGGCAAAACGTTCTCTTAAATCATACCCTTTTTACTTTCAGTAACCTTTAGATATGTTTTGAATTATTGTCTTTATCAGTAAAACCTTCTATAACCTTCTTGTGGTATCTTCATCCTCCCCCCTTCTCAAGTAGAGGAAAAAAGGATCGTTCAAATATAGAGAAAAGTATTCTCAGCTTCTGACAGTTTTACTATTTAACTATTATTTTGTGTGTGTGAGAGAGAGAGGGGGGAGGGAGGGAGGGAGAGAGGCAGAGAGAGAGGGAGAGGGGGGAACAATTTACATCTGTGTATGCTTTCCTTAATTTCAGGAAAAAGTGACCAATCTGCTAAAGAGGTTCAAGATGGATGAATGGGTTGGCTCGTGGCACCGTTTGGCCACTGCCTTCCATTCTATAGCATGAGGTAGACAGCATCAAGTAATGTTAGTGCAGTCCGTGCAATGATAGGTCCTACTCTCAGAGGGAAGTAGGAGAGTCTTTTTATGAGTCCCATAAGGAGAGAGAAAAAGTTATTGTTTTTGCAGTCTATGGATCGGCCCTTTTTGACATTTTGGATAAGACACCGACAGCACAGCTCATCAGAAACTGGAGGACAGTATGATTAAATTTAATCTCCATATTAAATAGCCTAAAATGTCAAAGAAATGTCACGTTACTGCCAGCGACTCTTCTGGAGGTTGTGAAAGCTGATGAACTGAAGCAGATATTGGTCAGTTGAGTAGTTGGGTTGATATTAACCACAGATAATTTCCCTGATATTCATTTTGGTTTTGTCTAATGCTGGGGTAGTGGTAGTAGTCTTCCCTAGAGGAGTTGTTTGGGGGTTCTGATGATATCAAAACTCTGCATAATTGCTTCTGTCTGTTTGATGTTTCTTATGTCCAGTTAGGCTGATTATGAGACTAAAAGATGGAATGTTTCATTAGAAAAGTGTGTATGTTTTTTCTTTTCTATAGATACATCATTCATTCAGTTCTTATCTTTCTGAAACTAGATAAATACGCTAAAAGAAATGTTCTTTCAAGTTGTGCTGTTCCTATTTTTTTTACTATTCAGGTTTTTTTTTGGTTTTTTTTTAGAAAAATGCATATATTAATGAAAAAATACATAAAATTACATATGGGGGAAATTATCTCTCAAAAGCACCATTTTAACAATATTGTTAATAAATACATGCTTTATTTTTTCAAAAAAAATGTATTAGGAAAAATATTGAGGAATAAAAAAACATATTATTTTGACTTGAAAACAAAAGGAAGCAAAGTAAGGCAGAAAATGGGAAGGATCAAACCTTAGTTTGGAAAAAAAAGAGAAACTAAAAATGAAAACAGATATGACAAGTCATCCATATTCAAAGAGCAAAGGGAAATACTATATTGCAGTTTTAATTCTAAGTGTTTATTGGCATCTATTTCATTGACAGTGTAGTATATTTCATGCACAATACCACAATTTAAAGCCACTTTCTGTTATTGATGTGCACAGCACAAGCAGACTCGGTGAATAATCAAGCCCATTCACATTGTAACATATTGCTCAATTGTAAATATTACAGAATCAATTAACATAGAATATGTTAAATAACAAACTATAAATATATAGTTTTTTAGCCACTGTTTAAAAGGTTTGTAATAATGTACATTTTCCATGGCAATAAGCAACTTTTTGGCCTTCGCTGCAGTGTTGATCCAATAAATAACAGCAAATCCTTGAAACTCATAATGGCAGTTCATTGTGTCAATGAGAGTTTAAGGAGTCCAGCTGGCACATTATTGGCACGTTACATTGCAAGAGCTCTTGGAGATGCTATTAGGGTCTCCTATGCCAAAGTGAATGAAATTACTTCTGAAAATGCAAAAGGAGGCAAGGGAATATAGTTCAATGGTAAGCATTTAATTAGGGCCTTTTCAGCATCAAAAATATCAAAATGAGATCAACAATGTGTAGAATTGATATACACTCGTATAAAGTGCATCTCCCCCGAGCCAACAGTTTTGAATTGCAATCAAAGCTACATTTTCTCTACCATCGTTTGCACATTGTAATATAATGTATGTGTCTCATCAACTCAATCAAAGCTTTTCCATTCTTTCAATCTCTTAAATAAATGAATTAATTGGCACAAGTGATTTGGAATACATGCAAATATCTTTGAGCAAATACATGTGTTAAAGTTTGTTTGCTCAATTGCTTGTTCGGTATTTAAACAAGTTTGTATATGTTTCAATTATTTCTAATTACTTTTGTTTTTTCACAATGGGGGCAATATTTCTCTGTTTGGAAGGCCGACCTAATTAAAGGCCTATCTAATTAAAGTATATTCTAGCCAAAATATAAATATTCAGACTGTTGAAGCACTAAATAGCGTATTTAATGTAGGTGCTATGTGCTGATTACTATTTCTCAGTTTAGGGTTATCAATTTCAATTAATTTTTCAATTAACAGTTCCTGAAAGATACATGTCTCAATAATGTTGCCATGGCAAATAGATAGATAGACAGACAGACAGACAGACAGACAGACAGACAGACAGACAGACAGACAGATAGATAGACAGACAGACAGACAGACAGACAGACAGACAGACAGACAAGTTGTGGGTGTTACCCCCTACTAATCTCAACCATCACCTCTCTTCACACATTGTTATCTAATATACTAAAACTACCTTAATCTAGAATAAATTTATCATGTTAAAACATGATATGTCAAACATATTTGAAACCACAAACATTGTAAAAGAATGTTGAAGTTCTTTCATGCACTTAAGTACATTAATAATTTTATTATGTTATTACAGCCCAAATTCTTGTTTCTCAGTGAGGAGGTATGAAAGAAGTTACAAATATTAGCGATGATCCAGTCATCATCTCTATATATGTTAAAGGTGAAAATATGAAAGACTTCTGTCATAGGTCTACCTGGGACTACATTTGGCCATTGTGCCCCCCAGCAGATTTATAGTTGGATGATCATTACTGAGAAATTCTGGCTTTCCTTGATAAAAATCCAGCTCAATTTTTAAGTTCTTATGGTTTGTTTGTTTGTTTGTTTATGAATAAAAATACCTGCATACTAACAGCTCTGAAACTTTTTTGCAGCATTTCCTGGACTGACTAAATCAGTGAAGAAGCACAATTGAGTTTACTTCAAAATAAACTTAATAGAAGTAAGTCTCCAACCCTCAATTTTCCTAAATATAAAGGGAAATGTTTCTAAATAAACATGGATGCTAACTGGGACATGTATTCTATCTATTCCAGAAACTTATATGATGGGATAAATCCAGTTCTTAAACTGGATAATGAAGTCCAAGGCCTATAGAGCATGAGACCTGGTTATCTGAGGGACCATCTCTCCTTGATTTCATCTGTCCATCCCACCAGATCCAGGAGAGTGAACGTGTTACAGGCTCCATCATCAATGGAGCTACATCTTGTGGGCCCTAGGTGATGGGCCTTCTCAGTTGTGGCACCAGCCTCATCATTTCTAAGCTTCTGAAAATCCCTCAACACTATGCCAACAGGTCTGGAGATCCCAGGGGATGGGTGAACTAGTAAAGTGGTTCTGTTAGTATTAATATCCCTTCATCCATTATTTCTTTGTTTTAGCTGTGTTTTTAAAGTTTTTACCTAATCACTAATGGTAATGGTTTCAGATATTTATTAATTGTCCTCAGCTTTGCTCTACCCATCCGAGAGTGGCTTGTTTGGGTGAGTTGAGTGGCTCTATGAATTAGATAAATAAGATAAAAAATAAATTTTGGATGTCACGATTCTCTGCCTTCAGTGAAGACCTTTGTGGAAGTTTTATACCCTGTTAAAATGTTGTCTAATGAAATGGATCATATAGGTTTGCTGTGTGGAAAAATAGTTGTAGCAACATGGAAAACCACAATAATAGTTTCCAATAGAAGGGGCTGGGACTCAGAGCCTATCCTGTACTTTTTAGAGTGAGAAGAGCTCAATTGTCTCCATTCCATGAAGAACTGATTTGATTGGCAGTTTGTTTATTTATTTTACTTGGTTTATACCAGGGGTGGGATTCTCCAGTTGGGACTGATTGGGGAGAACCTCTAGTTCTGATGATCAACTGGCTCTGAACTGGTTTGCTCTGACGAGCGTGTGGGCCCATCATCCACCCGCCCCTGCTTTTTCCTGTGCTTTATTTCATTATTTTAGAGCAGGGGTTGCCAAACTTTTGTCCCCAAGGGACCACCAACCTCAAAATTTTAAATCCCGCAGACCACTAATATGAATTTTGATTGACGGTGGCTTGCTGACGTTGGTGGGAAAGTCGGCCCCATATTCCAGAGTTGCAGTAGTCACAGGACTGGCCCTTTGGTCATCCCGGATCAGCTGCTCCTCCACTGGGGTGCACCGGCCTGCCATGGATTGGAGGAGCTGCTCTGAGATGACCAAAGGGCCAGTCCTGCAGCTCTGGAATATGGGACCGACTTTCCACCAATGTCAGCAAGTCACCCTGAGGTGGATTTCCCTCCCCCACCATTGGTCTTACCTTCCAGTTACAGCTTGCATGGCTCTACTCAAGGTAAGGTTTGCACTCGGCTGAAGGGTGAGGGCCAGCGGGTGGGCGGGCCATGTGGGTGGTGCAGCCGTGTGCTCCTGTGCAGCCTGAATTAATTGCTTTGGGAGGAGTGGTTTGGGGGGACATTTCTCTGTGGACCACCAAAATTTTCTCACGGGCCACCAGTGGTCCCCGGCCCACCAGTTGACGATCACTGTTTTAGAGCACAGCTGATTCATGCAGCAGAGTGGTTTGTCATGCCTCAGCTATTTTATTCACAGGGGCTGAAGTTGAAGGTAAGTATTAGAGCTGAAAATTGGCTTTTTTAAATGTGGAGCATGCATGCAGAGTGAATGTTTGGCACGCGCACGCAGCACACACTCACTGAACCGGTTGTTACACTGGTTGAATCACACCACTGGTTAATATGCCATGCCACTCTTAAAGAACGTTGAGCAGCTTGCATTACCCTATTCAGTGAATTAAAAAAACGTGGATATACATCAAATAATTAACACAAAACTCACTCCTGTCAACATCTGAGGGCAGTAGATCTGAAGCTACTTTGAGGTGCAGGAATGGCACATCCTGCCAATCTATATTCCTAGGGTGAGATACACTTGCTGCAATATCTGCCATTCATTCAGCTCACATGTAGGAGCTGCCCTGCTAAAACTGTGCATCACAGGCACTGCTGTGGATGAACTAGGTTGAAAGTAAGAAACCAGCAGGAGAGGGTGTAGTTTGCTACAGTGCCAAATGTATGCCTATTACCCCGATAGGCATAAGTTATGGGTTGTGCTTAGTACAATAACCATGTAGGTCTCAGGAGTGAGTCCTTGTCAGATTTCTCACTGGGCTCTTTTCCACACATTTAAATTTGTATACAGGGACTTACTAACAGAAGAGGTTCACACACAGTTTAGTTATGGTAGGTAAGTTGCTTTATTACAGGCGAGATAGAAGTCATGCATACGGAAAAAAAGTTGTGTCCAACAGAACACAAAGATAAAGCCCTATAATTGCCTGCTCCGGGGTTTAAATCCTACACTTTCTCCTCTTAACTTTTTGAGCCAACTGAAATTTAGCTGGGTTCTTCTTATGGTTGGAAGAAAACAATTCACATTTTTACACGGAGTTCAGAGAGTTGCAGTTACAAGCAATTCAACTGAGAATGGCTTGTTCCTGTGTCATTAATTTCAGTTTCTGTACCATCTGCTTTTCTTTCTTTCTTTCTATTGTGCCCTCCTCCTAACAGTGCAGAGGTTTCTCTACCTCCTCCTTGTGAGAACTTCTGCTTTCGTTTCTTTCTCAGCTGGAGCTGATGAGAGAGTCAGGGACCTCTCTCTATTCCTTCCTCCTCTTGTCTGAATGTAACAGGGGAAAGGAAGTTTTCATTTCTTCTTCAGGTATTCTACCCCTCAGTTTCTTGATGCCAGATAACAGAAAGGGTGGGAGGATTTAAATCTACTTTCTCTCTCTTTTCTTCTTTTTCTTTTCGATCAATATTTCCCTCTATTCTGGAAAACTCACTCTCACCTACAAATTAATCATAGATTTTTCTTTTACTATTCGTACAGTAGTAGACTAGTCTCAGAATCAAAACAGCTGATGCTGAAGTCTGAATGTGTCGACACAACAGAGTCCAATTGAATTCAGTCCTTTATATACTTACATCCAATGGACAGAATCTTGCCAAACTAAAGCTATATCTTTCTAACCTATTAGATATAACCTGAAGAATTCCAGGGTTAGATATCCCAAACCTCTTCCCTTCTTCTCCAATCATCTTGGGACTGCAGTCCAGTTATCCAGCCCTTTGTTTGAGAAAACTCTGTGTTGATAAAACTCTCCCCCTCTGCTCCTGCAGGTGCATATTCCATGTACTATAATTCCAGCCTGTCCCTCATGTATGAAGAGTCCAAAATAACTCCATCTTGGATTCCCCCCCCATATTTGTCATGTTGTAGTTCTGTAATAAAGTCCAAGAAAACTGTCTGGGGAGAAGGGCTTCAAGGGGATGCAATGATCTAGGTGATTTCACAGAGACTTGGCATACAAGTGTGGCAAGAAAACACACAGGGCTTGTCATCTAAGGGTTTCTTCACGTTGTCTCCCTGTTGCAGCTCCATAGTGGCTGCTTGCTTGAGGTTTCTTGAAGACATAGCCTGAAAATAAAACTTCCATCTTGAGGCCACCCTGCTATTAAGGCATTCTGAAGCCAAATCAAGGTGATCTCACAGGAAAGTGGCAGTTCTAGTGGAAAATGGAATAAGGCCTCCTACACAAACAAGATGAAGTTCTGTGTTGTGATTGACATGCTGCCGGATTGCTCCTTCCTATATGTGCTCCTTCATGGCCATTTCTTCACTGGCTGTTAGAGTAAACAGGTCTGGGAACTTTAAAGACTGGTCAGTTTAATATCTATTCCAGGTAAAGCGATGAAAATGATCATGAAATAAAAATAATCACATAAATAATGGAAGATTATAACTTAATATAAATTGGTGAATTATTATTAGAATTACATAAGTCTGTTAAACATTACAAATATATTAATAATATTTTATCCACAGTTAAGAGAGGGATATTTAGAATATGGAGATTGACACAAAAATAAGATATTGAAATGGTAAATAATTAAAGAATGAAAGGTTATAATTTAACAAAATATGTGTATTAATGTTAAATTTTATAAGATGGTCAACTGTATTAAATATGAAGGATATTGTCATATTTGTTCTAAAATATAAGACATTCTGGTTCCACATTGTTCACACAATGATATGTTTGTAAAAATAACATATGTATGATGTATGAATGTATGTATGTATGTATGTATGTATGTATGTATGTATGTATGTATGTATGTAATCACATAGAATAGCAGAAAATCATCACTCAAGGGAAAAGATGCCATGAATGATTGAGTTATGATTGGTCAAACCTAGCCTATAACAACAGGTTACATTGGATCCTGTATTATTTAAGTCCTCTCTAGCCACAAAAATGGACATTTAAGAAGGGTTGTAGGAAGACTGTAGAGATGGGATATTTGCAGGATTATGAAACAATCTTATAGCCACCCAATTCACCCAATGTTATATTCTAATTATGTTAAGGTTCATATTTCCCCAAATCCCCTTAAAAATCTAGTGTTTATTTAGAAATGAGCTTTAATCCTCATTGCAATTTAGGCACGGGCTAAAAATACACTTATTTATGCAGGTCTTTTAACATTTTAATATTGTAATGTTGCAAGTTTATTGTTTTAATTTATTGGTGTATTAGAACCCTAATGTTGTTTTGATATTTCTATTGTTGGTTTTTTTTAAAAAAAAAAACTATATAGGATATTTCTCAGAGAACTTTCCTTCCCCACTTGTCTTATTCCTCCTGCTTGAAAAAAGAAAGCTGCTTACAGAATTTTCTACTATCTGTACTATATCCTTTTTAGGATTGGAGGGGTTGGAACAATGCACTCTCTACAATTGTCTAGAACAGGGGTAGGGTACTAGGGCCCTTTTATGACTTTTGGACTTCAACTCCCAGTATTTCTGAGTCAGCATGGTTGGCTCAGGAATTCTGGGAATTGAAGTCCACAAGTCATAAAGAGGCCATAGTTCCCTACCTCTGGTCTAGAATGACGCTAAGTTTGAGTAATGGCAGAAGATCAGAGGTGGTATTCAGCAGGTTCTGACCAGTTCTGGAGAACTGGTAGTGGAAATTTTGAGTAGTTCGGAGAACTGGCAAATACCACCTCTGACTGGAGATTTTACAGTGTCCTTCCCCTGCCAGGCCCAACAAACCACGCCCACAGAACCGGTAGTAAAAAATTTGAATCCCACCACTATGGTGATCTTTTGCCATTTAAAGTGGTAGGTGGGGAGGAAAAGAGAATAAGCAAAGAAGGTGTGTTAGTGTGACTGTGAACAGTGAATGAGAAGTACTATGATGGGAATGTGTTAATGACATGCAAAACTAGAAAAGAAACTCTCTGAATGCATGTTGAATTATAATTTTAGATCTTTAGAACTGGAGGGAACACATTTTTCCAGAACCACTGACCATACTTCCTAGATTCTAAGAGCCGTGGTGGCACAGTGATTAGAATGCAGCACTGTAGGCTACTTCTGCTGACTGCTGGCTGCCAGCAGTTCAGCAGTTCGAATCTCACCAGCTCAGGGTTGACTCAGCCTTCCATCCTTCCGAGGTGGGGTAAAATGAGGACCCAGATTGTTGGAGGCCATAGGCTAACACTGTAAACTGCTTAGAGAGAGCTGTAAAGCATTGTAAAGTGGTACTTATGTCTAAGTGCTAATGCTATTCTAGGACTTGTGGTAAATTTTCCAGCACAGTTGAATAGTTGTACATTAAAGTATATCCTGTGTTCTGACCTATAGACCTATAGTATATTATGTGCTCTGAAAAGTTAAATTTGTTTGGAACCTGAATCACTAATCAAACTTCAACAAACAATATAAGACTCTACCCATGATTCATTCATAACATTTAATAAAGTCCACTTTGGTGATTTGGATTTTAGTTAAGCCTTTACTATAGTATACTCTTTGCCACTAATGTATTTGTTTCTACAATGCAATTAAACCTCTAGCTAGTGCTGTTTTTCACAACGGAACTAAATTGCTTTACCTTTTGCATTAGTGACAATTTTTATATGGAAACACTATTATAAGGCATATGAATATATAACTTAATGAGCAAGCTTCCTACTACCTCAGGATCGCACACTTAGCAAACCAGAGAAATAAGACATCTGCTAGCCCATGAGACAACCTCATGGCCACTCAGTGTAATATTACAATCACTTTACTACCCTTAAATTAATTCCTCTAAGTTAATTAACATCTCGTAACACAGGAAATTAATTGATTTTTTTCCTACTCTTCTAGATATATTATTGAAAAACACTGGAGAATCTTAATACTATTTTCTGGAAAGAGTTGTATTTAACGTGATAAATAATACATGATAAAATATAGCAGCAAAGAGTCTTAAAGAATTTCTCAGTTTAGGGTTATCAATTTCAATTAATTTTTCAATTAACAGTTCCTGAAAGATACGTGTCTCAATAATGTTGCCATGGCAAATAGATAGATAGATAGATAGATAGATAGATAGATAGATAGATAGATAGATAGATAGATAGATAGACAGACAGACAGACAGACAGACAGACAGACAGTTAGTTTGTGGGTGTTAAATATTTATCAATATTTTTATTGGTGGCATTATTATACTGTTTTACAATTTTCATGAAATTTCTGTTAGTCTGAGCATTTTTTTAAAAAATAGTAATATTTTGCAATATTTTGAGCTAAATTTTGAAGGGTTGGGAAGCTAAAGATTCTTGCTCATTCTTGCATTTCAGGCAAGTCTATTTAGTTTTCAAATCAATATGCATCAAGGAAGAAAAAATAATAATCATATTTCTTCATATGAAAATCCTCTTGACCAGCTATCTCTTAAGCAATTTAAATATGCCTTATATTTCTTTGCTAGGAAAGATTTTACAGATTAAAATGTGCATGCAATATGGCCATGATTGAGATATATGTTCTCCATGGAGAAACATGAATGAAAGACATAATTGCTATATTAGGAAATTAGTATTTATTTATTGTTAATCAAGGATCTTTTAATTAAATTAATCACAGTGCAAATACAAAAGCGCTTACTAGTGGGAAATACTGCACAAACTAACTGCATGGAAAACAGCATGATGTTGTAGGTATATAGAAGGAAAGACTTTCATACATGTCTTCTTCCAATTGCATATAACAAAGTCCACCAAATAACAGATAGCAATAGCAATATCATTTAGACTTATATACCGCTTCATAGTGCTTTACAACATTCTCTGAGTGGTTCACAAATGTCAGCGTATTGGCCCTAACAATCTGGGCCCTCATGTTACCAACTTGAAAGGTTGGAAAGATTGAACTCCTGGCAATGGGCATGGCTCATAGACACTGAACCATGGTGGCACAATGCTTAGAGTGCAGTACTGCAGGCTACTTCTGACTGCTGGCTGCCTGCAATTTGGCAGTTCAAATCTCACCAGGCTCCTGGTTGACTCAGCCTTCCATCCTTCTGAGGTGGGTAAAATGAGGATCCAGATTGTTGGGGGCAATAGGCTGACTCTGTAAACCACTTAGAGAGGGCTGTAAAGTGGTATAATAAGTCTAAGTGCTTTGTTTTTGCTATATATACAAATGTATATACAAATGTATTTCTTTTCTTAAGTTTTCGCGGGTACTTACATGTATGGTATTCAGCTTTGTTCGGGTATTTTCCCACATCATTATAGTTGTGCTTTTAAAGTTGTAGCAACGTTTCGGCAGAATCCCACCTGCCATCATCAGGCTTCTGGTTGTGTTCATCTGTGAGTCGTCCACTCACAGACGAACACAACCAGAAGCCTGATGATGGCAGATGGGATTCTGCTGAAACATTGCTACAACTTTAAAAGCACAACTATAATGACGTGGGAAAATACCCGAACAAAGCTGAATACCAAATGTATTTCTGTTTATATCAACAAATTTATCTAGCCCAATCAAGAACCTGAACAGAGATTTACACCCAAAATGACTGTGTGCATAATAGTAGGCTACTTGACTGGAGATTTCCTATATCTAATTATGGTGCAGTGCATAGAATGATGGCCTAGAACTAGCTGGAACCATCTCTGCTGATTCTGGCTTTAGATCCCGTTTTTTGCTGTCTTTGGTACAGAATGGGACAACTCACTGAAGCCAACTAGCCATGGCCAACTCGCCATAGTCAACACACCACAACCAATTCACCACTGGACAGCTCACCATGGCCAACTCTCCACAGGATAACTTATTGAAGGACAACCCAACAATTCAATTTAATTATTTAAAATATTTAAAAAATACTTTAATTTTTGTCATTCACATTTCATTTTGTGCCTCCTTTGGCATACTTTCTTTAATGATTCTATTCCACTATTTCTTTGATATTAGTGTAACACTTGTCCTGTGGTGAGTTGTCTCATGGCAAGACGGCTATGGCAAATTGTCCCATGGAGAGTTGGTCAAGGCAAGTTGGCTGTGGTGAGTTGGCTGTGGCGAGTTGTCATAGACCCCTTTGGTACTTGAAGTTCCTGAAAAATATCCACAAAGTTTCCAGCCAGTTTAAAATAGGAAATGTATAAAAGAATAATATTAGAGTCTAGGAATATTTCCAAGATTCTAACTCCAGAGATATGAGAAAAGACCAGCAAAACAAACATCTGGAAGAAAATAATTAAATCATATTAGATTTTTTAAAAATATTTTGCTCCCCAGTTCAACACACAGGGCATGCACATGCTGAATAAAAAGCCATGAATATGCATGGAGCTATTTACTATCCTAATAGCTGTATATGTGCTAAAATAATTGTACGTTTACAACCATTGCCAACACAGGCTCTTTAAAGACCAAGTTCTCCAAATTTTGAGACATGCAACTGAGGCAGATGGGTGTAATTACCTTCCTGGCAAATCTTGTAAATTATTTTGTAGAGCACCAGTGTGTGGTGGTGGTGGTGGGGA
This sequence comes from Notechis scutatus, assembly GCF_049901735.1. Lineage (NCBI taxonomy): Eukaryota > Metazoa > Chordata > Lepidosauria > Squamata > Elapidae > Notechis > Notechis scutatus. Next base: position 136,152,212 of record NC_142009.1, on the reverse strand, counting down.
TTCATTTCACACTTTATATGGCTTCTTTGAGGAAAGTGCATATATTCATAGTATTTTAAACTCTTTCAGCTCTCAATTTATTAATTTAGTTTGGGCACCTGTATTTTTTAGTTTGGATTTATTTATTGTTTTGTTATCATTCCTTTGGTCCTTACTCCACTCTACCCAGAGTGTTTAAGTTTGAAGTAGATTAGAAATATTGTTTTTTAAAAAAGAAATAGTACAGAGTGGAGCTGTTCACTGATCATAAGGGGAAATTAAAGGCATGCATTGTTGTTATTATTATTAATATTGCAATGAGAAGCACCATGGACAAAAAGCAAACAAAATGTCCACAGGTTCTGAAGCTAGTACTGCATGATCTAAGTGCTTGCTGACTCCTTCTGTGAGTACAAAGTCACAAAGCACATACAAAATGCATAGAATCTGTGCTGCAACAGCATGATGCTCTTTTGTCATAAAGGATGGATGTCTTTGAACACTGCTCAGGAGGGGTTGCTTGCCTAGGAAATGTAATCCTTTTGTGACACGTAGATGGGATCTCTCCCCTCTTTTTCACCACTTTTCTCTCTCTCCTCCTCCCCACCATAATTTCCATCTGGCTTTTCCCACCCCACCCCCTCCATTTTCTTCCAAGTGGAAGAGAAGGATGGACAGGAGTATCTTTTTCAATGGCCATCTTCAGTGGTTTGAACAAAATGCTCCACTTCAACAAGCATGAAATTGCTGGGGTATTTAGGATGCCTGCATGCAGCTGTGAGTCCCAAGTGAGACGGAGGACCAACTGAGCTCTTAGCATGAGTATTCAAGTAATACAAGGCATAAATGTAGACAACATCAAACACAATAGAGAAGAGGAAGAACAACTCTGTCCATTTCATCCAAGGTGCCTAATTCTTGAATACATATTGAGAAGCAGGTCTTAAAAGAAGTTTCACAGAGTTACAGACAGTTTCATGAGAATGTGTGAGGAAGCCCAGGTCAGTAATTCAATATCCTTCACATAAACCTCTAGTCTGCATTCAACAGAAAGAATTGTCTGGCCATGCTAATATATCTAAGGAAGGTCCCTACATCTAAAGAGAGATCCAATTTGTACATGGATAAGAGACCATCAGGGAATGTCAGAATATATTCATGAACTGAAATAGAGTTTAGTAACAAGGTCAGCCAATGAGAGCTGAATTGAGGGCTGAAACTTAAAGAGAGAATCTGGACATGATTTATCTCTGTTCTGTGTTCAGCTCTCAAGTGAAAGAGAAACTAACTTTCTTGCTGAAAACTAGAGCTCTGCTCTGAAACTGTAACATGTCTGCTTCTGTTTGAGTTTGCTCCATGTTGGAAAAATCTACAACTGGTATTGTAAAATTTACTGATATTATATTTATAAAGAAGTTAAATTAAGCTTCAGTCATCTGTGTTTACTTTTCTGGTGCTGAATTTACGCTGCAATAGTCTGAACAGGGAATACCAAAAATAAAGTATTGGAAGTACAACACACAAACACACACACACACACCAACTATAACCATAAGGTAGTAGCAAATCATGTCCATATTGTTGCCAAGAGTACTATTTAGGCATATCCACTGATGATCAATTTATGTTCCACTAACTAATGTCAGTGATGACATTAGTTAGTGGAATATTGGTAAGTGGAGATTGTCCAGACTTAAATCCACATGTTGAATGTTCATATCAACAAACAGGAGCCGGTTTCAACCATGCAGAACTGTGGCCCCATCAATGTTGGCATTGGCATGTGCTTCCTTGGATCAGACCAAGGGGATTCTGGGTTCGGATGTCAGCTGTTGCTTCAGAGGCATGGCTAAAAATTCTCTGTTTTTTCTAGGACAAGATTAAAAGGTTGAAAAGGGTCTCATTGTAAGAACTAACCATCATTTTCTTATCAGCCAAATGAGTCAATGTTGGAAAAAATGGACTACACGTTGACTCGGTCGAAATCAACTTCAATTATTTTAATCCACCAAAGATGCAAGAATGGTTTGTGACTGAGAGTAGATAGTCCCTTTCATTTGTCAGAAGCAGGTATAAAATACAATGAAATAATCTCTTTACAAAACTGCCAAGAAACCGATTTCCCCTCCAAAAAAATCCATATGTTTGCTTTTATTTATTTGCTGCCTATTTACCACTCCAGCCATAACTGATTGTTGTTTCTCTGTGGGTCAGAATCAAGAACAGAAAAAGGGAGATTGGGTGCCATTCTTTTTTTTTTTTAACTAGAACTTGTTCCTTTTGTAAGGTGACACAGAGATAGATTGCTCTGTCTCAACAAGATGCTTAAAACTGAAACATCAAAATAAAAGAGGTTTGATTCAACCGGCCTCTTCGACTGGATGACAAAAGACTTGAAACAGAAATCCATGTTATTATGCTGAGTGAAACAAGGGAGATGCCCTGACGCTACTTTACTTCACTGCTCCGTTTCATAGGACTGCAGCTGTCAAAGCTCCAGTGTAATGGAAGGTCCCTTTAGACTTTGGCTAAGATCCACCTTTTACTGACACAGCATATGGATGTCTGTCTTTTGCTGACTTACTCTGTTTACTGGAGTGGAGAAGAGCAGACTGTTGGGCCTTTTAGAATTCTGGATGCATCTGAAGTTTTGTCCCTTTCATTTGCAGCTGTTCTGCTTCGGAGCAAAATAATAAGTATATCACTTCTTTTTTCAGATGCAATATAATTATCTATGGTGTCCTTTCACCAGGGTAAGATATGAAATTTAATTGGGAAAATAAGAGAAAGGTGATGACAGTCACAAATTTAAACATTTCTCAAGAACATCAGTTTATTTTCATTTGTGCTGTTGTGCTATCTGATTGTTAAGTATATTTATTACATCCCACAAAAGCCTCACGCATCAATGGAAATTTCAGGCAACCTGTGGAATTGTAACTGTGTTTACTCCATTAGGAATATGTCTGGAAATTGGTGTTGCCAAATTGGCTCACCCGATTAATGAAATATAGTAATGCAGTAGTTTTCAAAATGATCAAAAAAGATTTGATAACAAAGTTGACCCAATTGGCAAACTTTGAAGGAGAGAAAATAGAGCAAGTGATCATAACAGCAACAATAACAAAAAATGCCTAAAGTGAAATTCATTCATTTTAAAGGCCTTCGGTAGTTTTTCATTGTATTTTCGCTTAGGTTCTGTGACAAGAATTTAAAAAGCAAGACAGTAAAATTTCTGATTTTATAAATATTGCCATATTTTGCCAATTAGTGTAATCGCCACCTCCTTTAGGATGTTACCCATCTATATAAAGAAGCATTGTTGATGTGAGCAACAACTCATTCCCAGCTCAGAGAATATGGGAAGTTAGAGGCCAGCTGTTCTTAGGGCTGTTATCTTGTCCCACTCCATCTATTGCCCATCAATCCTTTAAACATCATAAAATATCACAAAAGATATAAAGTGGCCTATGACCTAAGACTCCTCCAACCCTGGTAGGTATCATTCCTGCTCACCTAAGGTGAACTTTGAAAAGTCTAGTTGACATTTTTTTTTCAGTGGCAATCATCTAGCACAGGGATCTCCAAACTTGGCAACTTTAAGACTTGTGGACTTCAACTCTCAGTTGCTGGCTGAGGAATTCTGGGAGTTGAAGTCCACAAGTCTTAAAGTTGCCAAGTTTCGAAACCCCTGATCTGGCAGTTGTTCCAGTTTCAAAGCATTATGGAGGAAGGATTTAGCTCCCTTGCTATAATAAGGATCACCTATTGGAATTTGCTGCCATTAAAAATGTTGCCACAATTACAAATACTAAAAAATCCATTTCTAGGCTCACAGTTTTTACATGCCCCTTGTATTCAAGCTCTTGAATACGTATTCAGAACATTAGATGGAAGTCTAATTACTTTTTTTAGCTCTATCAATAAGATCTCATTTCCTTGTCATATGTACACATAAATCTATCTCCATCTTATTTAGCCTTTAATAAATACTGTTATAGTTTATGTCAAAGAGCTGAGATCAATACATCGAGGCATGAATACAGTAACATCCTATTCCTTTAAAAAAAACACATTAATTTTAAACACCTTCAGTAGTTTTTCATTCTAAATCTGAGCAGCAAGATTCGATGCTCAGATTCAGAATCAAAACAATGACAGGAGAAATTTAAGCAATTTTGGGCATTGAGGGAAAGGGAATAATTACAAATGTAACTTATGCATTGCCCAAACTGGAAAATAGTTCAGTCTCTCTACTGCAGAAAGGACAAAAGAGGACACAGATAAATTGCCTGATAGATGTACATAGGAATAGCAATGCAATTAATTCCTCATTACGAGGAAATGATCGAATGAATGATGTACCTGCTTATTTTGCTTTTCAGGTGCCACTGAAAAGGTGCCACTGAAAACTTCCAAGACTCTGCTATCTTTTCTGATGATCTTTAATAATCAGAATCTACCTTTTCAGAGAAAAGATCAGTGGTGGGATTCAAATTTTTTTTACTACCGATTCTATGGGCTGTGGCTTGGTGGGCATGGCAGGGCAAGGATACTGTAAAATCTCCAGTCAGAGATGGTATTTGCCGGTTCTCTGAACTATTCAAAATTTCCACTACTGGTTCTTCAGAACTGGTCAGAACCTGCTGAATACCACCTCCAGAGAAGATGTCTTCAAATTCCATTGTAGTCTTTTGCATAAAATCAAAATTATGGAGTCAAAAAGGAATGTAATAACTTGGTAAACCAGCTCTTTGTCCTCTGCTACAGAATCTCCAACATACTGAATAGTTCTTATTGTAGGATGGTGTTCCTGAAGACTTAGCTGAATTATGCCTCCTTGCAACATCAGCTATTGAATTCAGTCTTGCAATCTGAACCTTTCTTTTGCAATAGGAATGGGATGATTATCTAACAGTTCGAGGGGAAATACTGTCTCTATGAACATGTAAAGGTAAAATTATTTATTGTATACATGCATAAAATGTAAATTTATTGTATACATGCATAAAATGCCCTTAAATCAATCTTGGCTTTCATTGACTGTATCCTTATATTTTTCCTGGTAATGTTTTAGCACAGGGTTGTCAAACTCGTGGCCTGCGGGCTGGTTGTGTCACGTGCTGACCACGGCCACCCCTGGTTTAGTGAAGGGGAAAAAAGTTGCGATACATCATGTGATGAGGTGTCATCGCGAATTTGACACCCCTGTTTATGCTAGGGCTACCTTCTGACATGATTTTTTTTCTGTATATCTCTCTCTATCTTGTACGACTGTTACATTATGACTGTAACTTTGTTGCTTGTATCCTTACAATATATATTGACTGTTTCCTAGTATGATTTGATTGCCTATTTGTACCCTATCATTAAGTGTTGTACCTTATAATTCTTGACAATTGTATCTTTTCTTTTTATGTACATTGAGAGCATATGCACCAAGACAAATTCCTTTTGTGTCTAGTCACACTTGGCCAATAAAGAATTCATTCATTCATTCATTCATTCATTCATTCATTCATTCATTCATTCATCTCTATCTGTTCAGCCATTTTAGTGCAGTGGTTAAGGTACCAGGCTTGAAAGCCTGTTGAATTTGAGTCCTGCCTTGGGCAAAGCTAGCTGGGTGAAATGGGCTAATCCCTCACTCTCAACCCTGGGAAGCAGGCAATAGCAAACCTTTTTGGAAAAAAAAAAAACTAGGTCAGAAAAACTGCAGGGATTAGTCCAGGCAAGGGGTGTTAAATGCATGTCATCACGGCAGCATCACGTGATGTATCGGGACTTTTTTTTTTTCCTTTGCTAAATCAGGCAAGGGTAGGGCCAGCACGTGATGCATCTGGCCTGTGGGCACAAGTTTGACCACATCCAGGCAGTCAGCAGGGGCCAATACTAAATCAACTAGCTAACAGCCTTGCAATTCCAAAATGATATCCCATCCAAGTAATAGGTAGGCCTGCCACTGCTTAGTTTCTAAGATCAGCCAATGCACGAAAGATGCTGCAATCTTTTGATACAAATTTAGAACAGCTACCAAATACATGTTGTCATAATAGAAATGGAAGCATTGCATAGAGTTCATAAGGGCCCACTTTTTTTAATTTAAAAAGCAGCATACAATAACATTTGGGGAGAGAGAGAAAGAGAGAGAATGGGGTAGAAAAGGATCCCTACATTTCAAAGATAGATTATATTGTGGAAATTCATGTTTTAATAATTCACATCAAAGGGATTTATTAACAAAAGAAAGATGTCAGACAATTTTGAAAAAAAAGTTTCCCAGAAATACACATATTAATTCTATGTATATTGGCTAACCTGTAGATAAAAGTTCTTTATATTAGAGAAATATGCAAATGAAAACAGATGCAGATTTGCTAATCAAGTCATTTCTTTCAAAGCCCATTAAAAAAAGAAAAAGAAAACAATATTCTAGAATCCAACCCTCCCAATCCACTCTTGTAAAACACTTTAGGCCTCTTAACTCTTTAACATGGAGATTGTTCCTTCAAATAAATTAGGGCGAACGTGCAGTTCATGATTTATAATAGTATTCTTTAAGTAAGCATAGCAATTTCATGATGTGAGAATAGTCCCACCTCTATTAATGACTCACCCAAAGGTCTTACTCACAAAACCATTGAACTGGAGGAGCTAATTAAGTCATTGAGTCCAACCTCCTGCTCCAATTAAAGCATTTCCAACTGTTGGCTGTCCAGACTCTTCATGAACTCCTCTACTAAAGGGAGATCACTGCCTCCCTCAGTAATTGGTGCAGCTTTCAAATTGCTAGTCTTACTGTACTACTAGAAAGGGCTTTTTCTGCTCTAAGGTAGTAGTGGAACCTGTAACTTAGCTCGATGTGTCCTAAATTCTAAAATGACAGAGAGTGTCCTGACCTTAATCAGTAGGATATCCATTCAGTTATTTAAAGAGTGTTATTACACTGCTCCTCCCTCAGTCTTTCTTCTAGAGGCTGAACATTCCCGTTCTTTCAATCTCTCTTCCTGGGGCATATTTTCTCTTTTTTGAACTAATTTTGGCTTGTCTGAACACTTTCCAGAGTCGCATGTCCTGAACAATATTCAAAGCCTGAAAATTATTAGCTCAGCTTAAAATTAGACTTCCCATTTTTCCCAGCTCCATACCGAGTTTCTAGTAAATTGTGTTTTCACTGTCTTTTTTTTTTTTTTTTAGAACTTACATTAATGATGAACTCATTACAAACTCATGTTTTCCCATGAACTTATCCTGTGTATTAAAATCTGCCACTTTGAAACCTAATATGTTTATTTAACTGTTTTGGCCTTTGGTTTCTCTTAAAATCAAGAACTTCAGCATTACAGTATCATTTTCCACAGCTTTTCTATTGTACTTCTTTGACTTCCTAAGTCTTCCACTGTTTTCCACTGAGTGGTTTCATAGTTCCATTTAAAGCAACATTAGTGTAAGTTCTTCACTCATATCTTTATTTTGTCTCCATTCACAGGATTGTTTAAAGCTCTCTTGAGCAATTTCACCGGGCATTCTTCTAAGGCAGAGGTCTCCAAACTTGGCAACTTTAAGACTTGTGGACTTCAACTTCCAGAATTCTCCAGCATGGCTGGAGGATTCTGGGAATTGAAGTCCAGAAGTCTTAAAGTTGCCAAATTTGGGGACCCCTGTTCTAAGGGAGTAGCCATCTCAGGCCAGAAGTTCATCATTCAAATAATAAAACTTATCGACCTAGAAACTGGATCTATTCTGTTTGCATTCACCTGTTGCGATTGTCTTTCCCTGCCCAATCGTCTTCTACCTCAACCCGAGTTTCCAAGTTGTGCATTTATTTTGTAAATCTTCAAAGTCAATTATGATAACAATTTTAGCTGCTCTTGGCAGTATCATTTGTCTCCATGTTAACAGAAAGGGAGCCACAATGGGAAAAGATTATTTCCCTCTAGTTCTGACTACAACCCTCCTGAATACTTCTGGATGATCACTGTGCAGGAGAGAATGCCGGCAGCAGCTTTTTTATGTCCTTGTATTGCAATAAATTTGTAGATTTTTCATGCAGATTATTTAAAAGATATATAGATTAAATGGAAATAGAAGGAAATGGCCATATGAAGGAAGTCATTAAAAATTGATGTCTACAGAAAAAAACCCATATAATCTATGATGTTCTTTCTCTAGGGATATTGTGTTTTCTTGTGACCTGATGAAAAATCCAGGGCTATTGTTATTCTAATATGATCTGTGTATATGTCCTAATTACCACTTCAAACCAGGAGAAATTTTTTTAATGATAAAACTCTGTGGGGATTTTTCTTGAAGTGTGCTAAGAAACTAATTTTTAAAACAAAGAGTTGGCACAGAAAATGCTTCCTCCCTTTGCAAATTCGATATTTTAAGTGTCTCTGTATAATTTCTGACAAATAATTAGGGGGGAAGAAAACCTGCAGCTGCCCTCTATTATGCACTCCATTATTATTATTATTATTATTATTATTATTATTATTATTATTATTATTATTATTATTATTATTATTATTATTATTTATTTGTCAATTGCTTACAGGATAATAGGTATAAGTAAAAACATAGTTATGAATACATAGATTCACCACTCATGGTTCATTTTGATGAAACCTGTTGCATTCAATAATAAATTAAATGAATTACAAAGAGGGGCAAGCAAGTGAAAGTTTACATATTATATATAAGTTACGGTACAATTAATGAAAAGGGATATACAGACACAGGACAACGTATGAATGTTTAAAGGCAGAGCTTCATTCACTCATTTATTTATTCAAATTTGTTATAGCCACCCAACTCCAATGAATGATTTATTTTTTTACATTGGCCTTTGCTGTTTCAAATGATATTTGTAACCTTTTAAGAATCAGACAGATGTTATATAAAATGGAAGTCCTTTATTTGGCCTTCCTTGCTGAACCTGTGTGTGGTTGTGTTAAGAAGTCACTTTCAGTTGACTAATTTCTCTTCACATTCTGCGAGAAATGGTGTAGGGTCTCCTGCTTGGACAGGGGGTTGGACAAGATCAGTGGTCGCCAACCAGTGGGCTTGGGACCACTGGTGGTCTGCGAGAAAACTTTGGTGGTCCACAGAGAAATGTCACCCCCAAAGCACCCCCCCAAAGCAATTAATCCAGACTGCGTGGGAACACAAGGCTGTACTACCCACAAGGCCTGTGGGAACACAAGGCTTGTGTCGCTTGCATTGCAAACAACATGAGGTAGTGAGTGGAGGGGGGAAAGAGTGAAGTGGGGGGACTTGCCCCACTCGCCCCATGTACCTTGCCTGGCCACCCAGCTGCTTCTTTCCACTTCTTTCTTCTGCTTTTGGCTGCATATAAGGAAAGCAGCAAAAGTCTTTCTTTCTCTCCCCCAAACTCCGTCAGAAATGAGTCTTTGGGACCCTGCAAGGCATCCTGCTCCAAGAGGCTGCACCGGCACGACAAGTTTCACAAAGACTCATTTCTGGTGGAGTTTGGGGGAGAGAAAGAAAGACTTCTGCTGCTTCTGATGCTTTCTCTGCATGAAGCCAAAAATCTCTTCCCCCCCACACCCCCGAGAATGGAGCTGGAAACAGTATCCTGCAATCCCAAATAAAGAATGATCAATCAGTGGGAAAACAGGGTGGGGAATTTTCCTGCAGACTTCTTTGGGGATTTTCCCAGGGTCTCTGGTTCGTGGGATTTAAAATTATGTGTTTGGTGGTCCCTGAGGTCTAAAAGGTTGGCGACCCCTGGACTAGATGACCTACAAGATCCCTCCAACTCTGTTAATCTGTAATTCTTCCTGGTGTTTGCTTCCCCATGAGGAAATACACGCCTCTTATTATAGCATTATTGCTCAAATGGCAAAGTCTCATTAGAAGTGAATTTTCTCCTATAAGATCCAGGTCTTTCTCATCAGAATGCTGCTGCAATGCAACCTCTACCTCCTTAGAATACAAATTCATTGTTTGATGCAGGTACAAAAGGACAGAGTTTGTGTCATGATGGCACAAGGCTGCTGTTGCCAAAGGCAATTCAGGAACCCCTTCCATGTTTGGGTCCTGAAAGCCATGCAGAGTGGGTGGGTCTGAAAACATGGGCTTTTGGGGGGGGCAGACAGGGGTGGGATTCTCCCGTTCAGACCGGTTTGGGCGAACCCCTTGTTCCGATGATCAGCTGGGTCTGAACCGGTTAGCTGCGATGAGCATGTGGGCCCGGCCACCCCTGCACTTTCCTGTGCTTTATTTCCTTTGTTTAGAGCACAGCTGATTCACGCGCCTCAGCTGTTTTATTCACAGGGACTGCAGTTGAAGGTAAGCATTAAAGGCTTTTTTAAAATGCAGAGCACGCGCTTACCGAACTGGTTGTTATGCTGGTTGAATCGCACCATTAGGCAGAAGCTATGGTATTTGGAGGATTTGAGATGGCAATATGAGTACCCTAAGTATTATAGAGTGCACCATTCTTCCTTTAAAGAATCCCATCTTCCCAAAAAAAGTCAGAGACTCTGGTTCTGGCCCTGTCTGCTTGAGGTCTGGCTATACCTAACATGATGACATCCATCTGTCAATCAACAGTGTTCATAGCATACTTCTCTCCTGAACTTGCAGTAGTGACCTCCCTTTCCCATCGATTATCAGGATAGTGTTTTAAGAAGGAAGACATCTTGGGGGAATCAATCAATATAGAGCTGTCCAGTCTCTTCTTAAATCTTCCAGTGATGTATCACCCACAACTTTTGAAAGCAAAGCTGTTCCACTGGTTAATTGTTCTCACTGTTGGAAAGTTTCTCCTTAATTCCAGGTTGCTCTTCTCTTTGATTAGTTTCTATCCATTGTTTCTTGTCCTGTCTCCTGGTGCTTTGGAAAATAAGTTGACTCCATCCTCTTTGTGGCAGATAGAATACTGCTATCATGTCACCCTTTGTCCTTCTTTTCTCTAGACTAGCCAAACCCAAATCCTGCAACCGTTCTTCATATGTTTTAGTCTCCTGTCCTTTAATCATCTTAGTTGCGCTTCTCTGCACTTTTTCCAAAGTCTCAGGATCTTTTTTGCAATACGTTATCCAAAACTGGATGCAGTATTCCAAGTGTGGCCTTATATAAGGCTTTATAAAGCGGTACTAATATTTCACGTGCTTTGGATTTTATGCCTCTTGAATTGAATTAGCTTTTGAATATCGTTACAATATTTCCAAACTAGTTCTTCCATTTTTCACTCGGAGTTTTCAGATGAAAGGAAAGCAGATTTGTATCTCAGCAACAACTGTCAATTTCCTCAAATTACACTTCTTAAGTGCACTCTGGAGTTATACTCAAGGGGAAAAAAAACAACTCAAAGGTTTCTTTTAAAAGAAACAATTCTCCTTCCAATTTTCTGTTGTTTGTGATCATTTACTCTAGAAGCTATATACAGTTGCAATGGAGGATTTTAGACACAACCTATCCATGTTTTTGATTACCGTGAAAGGCTTGGGACAATCCAAAACATGTATCTGTATTCCTACTTCTTAGAATTGCCTCACTGTCTACTGACCTGGGCATAGGATGAAAATATGTCCTACAATTCCTTTATAATGTACTTCTCTGTGTATTTTTTAAAGTCATGTTTTTCCTATCTCATGCTCAGCAGGGGCCCTAGAATTTCTTCTGGTGTATGTGTATGTACAACGATGTGTGTGTGTGTGTGTGCATACACAAATTTCAAACACATATTTTCCAAACATTCTTCTGTGTGTCTGGTTAGAACTACTTCATTGATCTGAGGAAGCCTTTTGAAAGAGTGTCCTTATGTTGCTTCCTGTGTGAACATAATTGTGGGAAGTGAGCCGGGTATAAAGGAACATTTTCTTTCATATTACCATTTTTTATGGAAACTAGCAGAATCCTCAATGTTTATAAGCGTAATCTGTTTTTTTTTTTTTTTTTTTACTTTTTCTTGCCCGGGGGAAGCCAGATTTATTAGACCTCACACCCCATAATCCCACCCACCCAATATTGTGCTAAATGGAAGATCATAGGAGTTAAAATTGCCAACAAAGCTGGAATCAACAAATTCAGTGTTCAAAAAAAACCCCACTGGTTTAATAAGTCAAAAATGTCTACATTTCACCCGCTTGTTTAATCGAAAAATTTTTGAAATAACATATGAAAGAAGTAGAATTACAATCCAGTCACAGTAGTTCTTTTAGCTGGGAAAAAGTTTATTGGTTGTGGTAAATTATTTATAGCAAAATATTTAACTTGTTTATGTATGTTAATGATTTCTAAATCATTGAGTTTAGAAATGCAGATGCCATTTTTCCTAATAAATGATATCGAAAGAAAAATATTATAAACAATGGAACAGGAAATGAGTTATACCTAAAGACAAAAACAAGCAATATTGAAGAATAATGTTTAATAAAAAGCAGAGTATCTTATATTAATGCTAAGTAACTGCTTTAAATAACCATTGGCAAACAAAGCTTGGAGAACCAATGACAGGTATGGAAATAAGCAGTGGCCTCAGCTCTAGTTTTATTTTTTTTTCATTAATTTGAACAAGAGTTGGCTATCATCCCAAATAAACCTACTAGGGTATTAGCTAAGTTAAGGAAATTAAGAATGCTTCAGGCTGGTGAAAGGCAACAATCTTTTTACTTTAAATCCTACAATTGGGAGAACCATAGCAAAGGAATGTATCTTTCCTTATTTATTTATTTTGTTTTACCTTGCTACATCCTCACTCTTTATAGCCTTTTGGCTACAGGCTTTTATAAATTATCTTCTATTTAGGTATGCTCAAAGTCAATAGGACAGGGGTGTCAAACTCGTGTGGTTCGCTAAAACAAAGGGCATGCCAGCACATCCGGCCTATGGGCTGCGAGTTTGACACCCCTGCAATAGGACGATGCAGACAAGAGAAATTATAGAAACAATGGCAGGGGGGAACAGCCTAATGAGTTTTAATGGTCAGGAGATCAAACTATTAACAGCAATTAAGGACAGTGTCAGATGCAAGGATTAACAATACTTAGAAAATCAAAGGCACTTAACAAAAGTCTTGAAGAAAGTAAACAGAAAGATTTTAAACAACTGTTTTGGAATAGAGTTAAGGCACCAAGCCAGAAATTGGGAGACTGTGAGTTCTAGTCCCACCTTAGTATCTATGGAGATTCTCAGTCATCCAGGTCATGGTTATCCCAAAGGTGCTTTTTTCAAGAGGCAACTGGGTTCTTTGTTTTTCTTTGAAGTCGTTTCGCTTCTCATCCGAGAAGCTTCAGAGCTGAAGAAGCTTCTCGGATGAGAAGCAAAACATCTTCGAAGAAAAGCCAGAAAGTCCAGTTGCCTCTTGAAAAGGCACCTTTGTGAGTCCCACCTTAGCTACAAAGCCAGCTGGCTTTCGGCCCGTCACCGTCTCTCAGCCTTAGGAAAGAGGCATTGGCAAATCACATCCAAAATATTGCCAAGAAAATGTCAGGGATTTGCTTGGACAGTTGTCACAAATCAATAGTGACTTGAAGACACACACATCTTTAGAAGAATATTTACAGCCCACTTTCCTTCTCTTAAACTCTTAAATCAGATATTATATTATGCCATGCCCTTATGTACAAAGTTTTACAGACTTCTGTCCTTCTCTTAAACAACATGAAGGCATAACATAATGTAACAACCATATATCTTTTGGTTCTAGACAGTAATGGCAAACCTTCTGGGCTTGGTATGTTAAAAATTCTGAAAAATGCCTAACTCGACTCTGCTGGCATGTCATCCCAATAAAAGAGAAACAGTTCTCTATCTCTTACCCCGCTCCTGACCTCTAGGCCATTTTGAACAGTAGCAAGGTGGTGGCAGCAATGCCAGGCTGGGCCTGAAGGAGATTCCTCCACTTCAGCCTAGCACCACCACTGCCATTTAAAAAGGCTGCCTTAAGCCCTTCTGCAAGGCGCACAAATCTTGGAGAATGGCACAATTCTCCCCAGGATCTGTGTCTTGCCACTTCTTGCCATGTTTTCTTTCTGTTGACAGGTCCTTGCGGCCTTCCCAAGATGACTCCAGGCCCCACATGGCCCTTGTTGTTCTTCAAGTGGCTTTGGAGAATGCTCTTCCTCTGAAAGCCACGCAAAAGCACACCCAACGAGGTCTCTGAGAAATCAGACACCATTAAACAAACAAACAACAAGAACAACAACAACAACAACTGTTCTGTCGCCCGAGTTTCCGGTTTGTCGGCCGCGGCGGTAGGGATTCGCGAGCTGCGCGATCCCTGCCGCGCTAGCCGTTTTGGGAGCTCCGACCGGACGGGTGCGGAGCAAGGCTGCCCTGCAGGGGTAGCTGAAGGTAAGGGGATCCGGAGGAAGGGTTTGGGGTGTTGCAGACCCCCTCCCTGGCCGGCAGAACCCCCTGTTACCAGGACGGTGCAGCGGCGGTCCGCAATGGCCGCCACAAAGAAGTTGACACCCGGGCAAGTATGCGCAGGAGGAAGAAGAGAAAGTTATTGAAAGTGAAAGTTCTTCTTGGTCGACCCAGGGCTTTGAGATTTATCTAATTTAATTCCTGGAAAAGATGGTTTTCTGATGATTTCTTCCACAAGAGAAAAAAAGCGGCTATTTTGAGGTGCTGAAGGGAAAGTTTACTCTCCCTCCCGACGGAATTAAGCCGGAAGGGAGAGGATAAAGAAAATATATAAATTTGGATCTTGTTGGAGGAGATGCCTTGAAGACTTGAGGACAGAAATACAATCTTAATAAGGCTTTAAAATATAGACTTGGATTCTTTTTTTTATTTGTTTGATACCACCCCTGGAAGAGGAAGGGGAATTTTGGCTTGCTTGGATTTATTGAGGATTGTGGATTTTGGGATTGTTTTGCCTTTCTCTCGGAATATTTGGTTGGTGTAAGAAGAAAGAGGAATAAAGAAAAGAAAAGATTTATTTATAATGGCTTTCCTTTTTGAAGACCTGAGGGATGAATATGAGCAAACAAAAGCAGCCTGCAAAGATGGCATGGAAAAAGCTTTTCTATTTCTAGAAATGGCGCTGGTCAATTACCAACAGACAATGGAACAGATGGAAACGGAAGAAGAACAACAAGGAAGAGACGAAGACGCCATCTTCATTGAATCCCAAAACTTATCTAAGGAAGAAGGAAGGAAGAGAGCAAGGAAAATGAAGGACTTAAGATCTAAAAAACATTTGAGAAAGAGAAAAATATGATGCAAAGTAAATATAATGATAACAAACAAGAGAAAAAGGGAACACAACAGAGAAGGGATCCCAGCAAGGCAGAGGTTAGAAGAAGAAGGGGGTAGGAAGATTTGGTGGGGGAAGAAAGAAAGGGAAAGGCGGAGAAAAGCCTCAAAGCTTTAAAATTGGATGGGAGAGAGAGGATTTTTTTCAGAGACAAAGGATGAAATATAATTTTCTGTAAGAAAGATTCTGCTAAGGTACAGAAGATGGTATTGTAACATTTATATTTGAAATAGTAAATTAGAATGGTTTAAGATTTAATAAGAAATTAAAATGTTGAAGTTTTTAATAATGATTGATTTTTAAAATGTAATAAAATATCGAAGGAAAGGAGGATACAATGTATTTAAACATTTTTGGTGGATAGAATGTACCAAGCAGAACCAAATTGGGTATTTGTTATGCTGAATGTTAATTTTACTAACTTAGGGGAGGATAGAAAGGCATCATACTCTGATTAGTGATTTCAGGAGAAATGTTTTTTTATTATAAGAAGAGATAGAGGGATAAATGAATGGGCAAAAGATACAAATTTAATGATTTAATTAAGATGGATTAAATAAGATAGAAATGTGAAGAGTGATATGTGCTATTATTTTAGCCCATGCAAAGAGAGGTAACTGGGGCCAAGGTACTTTACTAAAAGATTTTTTTATGTTTGTTTGTGTTTGTTTGTGTTTTATGAGAATATTGGGGAAATTATTGTAGAAAGACAGGGAAAGATTTAATATGTAATGATTTGTTTGTTGTTGAAACTTTTAATAAAACTTGTTTTAAAAAAAAAAAAAAAAAAACAACTGTTCTGTCGCCCATAAAGAGACTCGCAGACCGGAGTTGAATTCAGCTCTTTTAATAATAACCAGTAATTTCAACTGCAGTCGAGCCGCGGCAGCCCTTTTTATAGTGGCTGCTCGCGGCTCGCAACCAATGGCATCCATTTAAACTTCCCGCCGCTTTAGGCGGCCAATGAGATACTCACGTTAGTAACCAATAGTTCGTTGTGTTTACTAACCAATAGGAACATCGACTTAGAAGTCTCTATTTGAATACACTACAACAACAATAAAAGAGCAGATTTGAATCCTCATTGAAACTATGGGGGTTTGTAACTATGGTCACCAGTCACACAAAGATGAAATGAGTCACACTGCCCTCTAGTGGTCAATGTATGTTAGTGATCTAGGTTGAACGTCCTCTGAGACTTAATCTTTTTAGTGGTAGGGAAAATATCTGAGGATATATTGAACTAACAATGGAAAATGAAGCAGGGAGCGTAAATAAAAGGGGGGGGGAATATGAGGCTATTCTCTTTTCTCAAATCTAATATGACCATGAGTTACAAAATGTATCAAAGTATAGAAAAAAGATACAGGAATATAAATTTTATATAACAGCTACAATTGACAGATTGCAAGTTGTTTCTGAGTAAATGTGCAGAAGATTGAACTCTTACCCAGAGTTATTGAAGGTGATTCAATTCATGATTACCCAAGTAGCAGAAAATATTCCTTTCAAGTACAGAGAAAAGAATAGTCCTAATAGCCAAAAAATAAAAAAAGAATGTCCTTTAGTATCTAATTTTTTTTAAAAAAACCATGCATGCTGAAGAACTGATTGTTCATTTAACATGTTTTTACTTATCTTCTATTCAGATAAAGAGGCAGAACAATTGCAATCTGCAAAAATGTCTCAAAAGCAAACAGAATTTGGAGGAAGGAAAGTAATTATGAAAGTGGGTAGAATTGCTATTTCTCTTTTGATGACTCCAGGAATAGTAGCTTCTAGAAGGAGGAATGGCATTCTCATTAGATGTCAGTGGCTGTGCTCTTATGAGATAGCAAATCACAAGATACCTCAGAAAAAAAATAATCACGTATTGTGCTGTATGAATCCAGATTATATGTTTATTTAATTACTAATCCACTGTCCAAAACCAGATAATTTTCTTGGAATAAGGCCTATTGAAGTTAACCATAGCTGAACTAAGGAGAAATTTCCTGACAATTGGACCAATTAACCAGTGGAACAGCTTGCCTCCAGGAGCTGTAAATGCTCCAATGCTTGAGGAAGAGATTGGACAATCGTTTATCTGAAATGGTATAGGCCTGAGCACAGGATTGGACTAGAAGCCCTCCAAGGTCCTGCCAACTCTGTTATTCTGAATGCATTTTGCAAATACAACTAATGAAAAGTTCCAGGTGAAAGGACCCCTGACCATTGGGAGTGCCTTCTATCTCCAGGTGATACGATTTGCATTTCTTTGAAGTGCACATTACATGCATTGATTATTATAGACAGCCTGAACTTCTTCCCAAACATCTACTCCCCTGTTTTACATATCTGGGTTATTTCTGTCTTTTAATAACTGCTTACCTCCAGGATCAGACAACTAAACCTGCATCAACCCGTCATTCCCTTTGATGCAACTTTTCATATACAAATGTGGATTTGTTTTTAATGTGGAATTCTTAATCGCCCTCGGAGATCTGTCTTTTGGTCTTTGTATCCCCTGAACAGAGAAAGAGATTTTATATAAAACTGTAGTAACCAGCATGGCTAAGTACGACCACTCTAAAGTAACATTAAATGTTAGTTATTGAAGATATTAAAGATGGCATTCCCTGAAGAATATTTAAAACTGTATTAAAAAAAGAACAAGACACAGAGAACGGGAAAAGTGAAGCGGGCCGAACTTCTGAAGAACACATCCAATGGTTTTTGTTTTAATTTTCTGACAGCAAAAAAAAAAAAAAGTTTTTAACAAAGTGTGGATTTCAACATCAAAGCAGCAGACAAGCTTCCAACAGGGATTGCAAAGGACATTTTCCTCAGTAAGAAGAACAGCAATGTAAGAGGAAAATGAATTAGTAGCAGCAACATATTATAACAATGAAGACCTGCAAATAGAGCTACGGTGACAAAAGAAAGCAAAGATAGCACCAATAGTCATAGGTACTTCGAGTGCAATCCAAAAACAACTGTGGCACCAGTTGAATGCATTGATAAATTCATCATTAGTCAATTGCAAAAGGCAGCTTTACTTGGAACAGCTTACATCCTGCGACGATATTTATAACACCATCAAAAACTCACATCAGCCTATCCCAGGTCCTTGGGAAGGACCGGATAGTTGGACCAAAATGCCAAATCTGCCTGACTATGCAACAGACCATAATATTCTTATATCACTCCATTCCACTGCAAATATTCGTGTCCAGAAGGCTTAGCCTAACTACTGTAGCAATCTTTAGAGATGTTGTAGTCCCAGCTCCCAACAATGTTCAACCAGTGGGGGTCAGCAATTCTTCCAAGCTTCAGGAGTTGCTTTGTGCAGGAACCAAGAACCCCCAAAGTCCAAGTCATCAAAGTCTGGGAATAAGATTTTAATAAGATTTCACAAGGAATCAAGTTCTGAACATGAGCTCTCTTAGGAGTTAAAATTATTTTACTTGAAGTAGAAGAGGGATTGTGTGATTCAAAATTTTAGTTGTGATGTTAGCTTAGTCCTTTTAAGATTATCAATGTAATGGGTAGTTATCTATTTCTGTAACAATTGCCTAGAAAAATGGAGTGGATTGGGAGGGAGAGAGCCAATCCTCTTACCAAAGATGAGATAAGGGTAATAATTGGAAATAAGCAACTCTTAACAGATCGATTCTTTTTTTTTTTCCAGATAGGATATACCTATTGTGGGGCATGCCGAAACAATAACCCTTGTGCTTTGAAGCAGAGGTGGTATTCAGCAGGTTCTGACCAGTTCTGAAGAGCCAGTAGCAGAAATTTTGAGGAGTTCGGAGAACCGGCAAATACCACCTCTGACTGGCCCCGCCCCCATCTATTCTCTGACTCCTGAGTCCGAGCTGATTGGCTGGGTCTTCTTTTATTGCCCTGCACAGGAGAACGGAGCTGGAAAGCAGGTTAGTGGGGTGGGGAGGGAATGGAGATTTTACAGTAACCTTCCCCTGCCACGCCCACCAAGCCACACCCACGGAACCGGTAGTAAAAAAAATTTGAATCCCACCACTGCTTTGAAAGTAGCCATCATTTTTTCCGCCTTTCTTAACCTCTTCCCTCAGCTACATAACAGGCTGTCAAAGCCTTACTTTTATCTCTCGAGGAAAAATTAAGTCATTACATTATACTATTGAAATACTTGCACAGTATTTAGGGATGAGCTATAGATGTGCATTTTTTTAAAAAGGGATTAATGGTCTGCCTGTGTGCATTTTGGGACAGTGGTGGGATCCAATTATTTTTACTACCATTTCTGTGGATGTAGCTTGGTGGGTGTGGCAGGGGATGGATACTGTAAAATCTCCAGTCAGAGGTGGTATTTGCTGGTTCTCCGAACTACTCAAAATTTCCGCTACCGATTTTCCAGAATTGGTCAGAACCTGCTGAATACCACCTTGTGGGAAGAAAATGATCACAAACAAACCAGCTGAGAAAAGGAAACAGACAGAAATGCTGTTATTCCACTCCAAACCAAGCATCAAAGAAAGAGACACCATTTTATAAAATTACATAAGTTATCAGCTTACCATGACACTCTTAGAATAAAAGTTTAATTTGGATAAATAGACTGGAAAAGAAATGTTGTTTTCTGCTGGCAGGTAAGCCTGTTTTCAGTTCAGATAAATTGTACTGCCAAATAACTTACATTGACAGGCTTATGAGAAAAAGCTTGTGAGCTGAAGTAACGCTGCAAATGGGGCTATTTATTTGTGTTTCGCGTGGAAAAACTCTGGATTCTAAAGGTTCATTCTGCTCCAAATAGCAACATGTAGTTGATAAATACCTTTTTTTGCCTTTTTTTCTATTTTTATTTTATTTTTCTTTTCAGTTGGCATGGACACTATGAATAATAGAAGACTTTTTGATGTTTTAAATGCAAAAAGGAGAGAATAGGAAGATTCTTTAGTGCAGATAATCTTGTCTAGAGAAAAATATCTAACATATACATACATATACATATACATATACATATACATATACATATATACATATACATATACATACATACATCATACATACATACATACATAATATATATATATATATATATATATATATATATATATATATATATATATATATATATATATACACACATACATACACACATTATTGCCATACCCAACATTTTAAGCCTAGGCAGGTAATGTTTTGTCAGCTAGGAGAGATACTTTTATTTATTTATGTTCTGAGACCAGCATAAGGGTGAGCAAAATGTTGCGAGTTCAAAGCAGATGTATTGAACTCAGAACAAAACACCATTTTTCACGCTCCATAGAAACTAGTGATCCTAGTTTTGTCTCATCTTCAGGCCAAATATTGTGCTGATCCAAGTGCTTTTGTTGCTCCAAGAATGGTCCCTGACTGTTTTGTCAAATATCAAGAGTCCATTTCAGCTAAGGTGCTTTCTTCTCTGACAAAATTGATGCCTTACCTTGAAATTGGGGATGAGGAAATGTCTGCTACTGAGGGAAACTTTCTCCTTGCAGCAAAAGCAAATGTGGTTGCAGCCTTTGGGAACAATTTCCTGCTCCAAGCATTGAGAGGTCAGAAACAGCTTCCTTCCCACGAATCCCATATGTGATGGAATCAACCTCTGAAAGGAAGGAGGCCGAGTAGGGGGGCTTCCACTTTGGACCCCATAAGAGGAAGAAAGCGTATGAGATCCAACACTTAGCACTATATCAGGCTTTCTAAAAGCCAGGCAAGCAGTATGGGCAGATTCTTGTGAACTGGTGAATCAGCAATAAAGAAACCTCTTGACGTAAACCTTGGAGTTGTTCTGGTTGCTTGCATCTGACATAGTCAACACGAATGAGGAAGTGTTGATAGGAACTTCCTTCCTTCCTTCCTTCCTTCCTTCCTTCCTTCCTTCCTTCCTTCCTTCCTTCCTTCCTTCCTTCCTTCCTTCCTTCCTGTGAGCTGCTGGAGATTGTATCCATCACCATTAACACAAGACTTTGTTGAGTAGGACAGGAGCACCAAATGATGCTTTGGTCCTCCTTTAGGTCCCCCGCTCCTGTCCAATTATAGCTATAGCAATAGACTTATATACCACTTCACAATGCTTTTACAACCCTCTCTAAGTGGTTTACAGGGTGAGCCTATTGCCAACAACGAGGTCCTCATTTTACCCACCTTGGAAGGACGGAAGGCTGAGTCAACCTTGAGCCTGGTGTGACTCGAACTGTCAAACTGCTGACAATCAGCAGTCAGCAGAAGTAGCCTGCAGTACTGCACTCTAACCACTGTGCCACCACAGCGTTACCAGCTTTCAGCTTTCTTCTCCTTTTCCCTTTCTTCTCTTATTTTCAGGCTCACAGTTCAGTCTCCCTTTTCCTTTTGCCTTCTGCTGCTGCTGATGTTGAACTCTTGACTTCCAACCAAAGCTTGGGCACCAGCATCCCTCTCTCCTACTTGCCCAAACGTCTCTCTGAAGCCAAGAAAAAGGCTTGGGGAGAGCAGACCCCAGATTTGCCCTCAACACTGCAATGTTCATAGTGTTCCATCATTAGCCTCCAGGGATTCATATTCCCTCTTCTTAAATGGTCTGGCCCCATCTGGTGCTATTTCTCTAGTGATCATTGTTGAGGTAATTCCCTGTTAGGAGAATGAGCGCATACAGGGAGATGTATTTGAGAGTAATGTTTGAATAATACACACACAGAACACAGATATACACTGTACAGTAAATGTAGGTTTTTACTTTCCATAAAGGTTTAAGCAAAGTTCAAAAACAAGCAGTCCAAAATCATTCACAGGTAAATCAGTCAGTTTTTCAATCCAGGAATAATCCAATAACAAATTCCAGTGTCAAAAACAGTTCAGTATCAGACTTACATTAAATCCAAGAATATCAGTCAATTAGGAAAAATGGCAATAATCTCCAACAGAAGGAAACAGAGATTCACTCACTTCTGAGACTAAGACTAAGACAACCCAGGTTTCTGGCTCCATCTTATGGCCGTTTGAGAAACCACACCCAATTGCAGTTTTTAGCATGCTCTTAAAGAGACAGTATTAAAATGTCTCTCCTGGTTTATATATTGTCCAACCCAAATCGCTGTTAGGTGACTTATATTCCTAACAATCACTACTTTCCCTTCATTGTTGTTCCCTACTGTGTGGTTTCTTTGTTTGGTTCATGGATAAAATCCAGCTCTTTTCTCTGAGATGGTCCTCATTTTTAAGATCAATATTTGCTGCAGTTATTTCTTTTTTTTTAAAGTGATTTAATTGAAAGACCTTGCTTACATGCTAGTCCCTGCTGAGATGTCCCTATGGAACAGTCCTACTAATTTCTGTACAATTCAAAGTTTCTTGCACCTGAGTTTCAGTTATCTTCTTTTCTTTGTGGCTTATTCCTTCCTCTGTACTAGCAGAGCACAAAGTCATCAGCTAGTATTTCAAACAATAATAATAGCTGAACCTTAATGTATTTGTAGAAAAAAATATTTCAAAGCTTTTGTCAAAAGTGTCTACACAGACTTTATATAGTAAATTCATAAAAGTCTTCACAAATCTCAGAAGAAATATAAGACCAATCCTGCAGCCTGTTTTTTCCCTTTACTTTTTTCTTTCTTTTAGGAATAGACTGAGTCAAGAACACACATCTATTGTTCCATGCTGTCAAAAGCAATAAAGTATTCCAGTGATAATAGTAGATGGAAAACCTCTTTTGGTCAGCTTTGCTCCAAATTGTAAATTTTGGCAAAAATTTTCTAGTAAACTGAAACCATCAAATATGATATTTGTCCTCTTTTTACATTCCAAGTACTAACCAGAAAGAACAAAAAAGAGATAAACTGACAAATATAGATAACCTTCCAGCCAAATGGAAGGAAGAGATGCCAGCAACACAAGAATCTTGTGGAAGTGACATTCTGTATTTTGGAAGAGGCCATTTAAGATATGTAGACTGAATGATATGAAGGTTGAACTTGGGGTGGATGGGAGAGGACACATCTATTTTTGCCCTTTGCACATTTTTAAGATACTTTTATAAAAAGACATATATTACATGTCAGCCTAATATAAATTATACTTCCTCAAAAATTCTAAATAGAAAACTACTAAGGAAATTTTCTTTCAAAAAAAGAAAAAAATATTATTTTTATATAATTATAGATGCACTACTGTAAACATAGAATTGGAATAACAATTATAGCAACAAGGTACCTATTTGCATAATTGCTCTCAATCAGCTTGACAGAAATCTGTGCAATGATTATTCTGCTGAAGCAAAAGTTTGATTAAATGAAATTATTATAAATGTACCTTTAATAGCTGTAGTCTTACCTATGCTTAGCTGGAATATGTCTCATTTAAATAACTGGCTCTTATTTCTTAATTTAAAAAATGGAATTTTAGTAATAACTTACTAACAATTTCTTTTATACATAATACAGAAATGGTTTCAAACTGGGACTACTTTTTTGTATATAATTTTATTAAGAATTTTGATTGTAATAGTAAAAACTGATAGAAAGTGAACTTTAAAAAAAGAATAGGAAAAAAGAAAGAAGAAAGAAAATAAATAATAAAAAACCCAAATATTTAAAGAAATGATTCATTACAAACAGTATAGACAAATTTAGTAACTTTGTCTTCTAGATAGTACTTTAGTTACTAGTTCATTACAGACATCTCTCTTCATATCCCATCCCTTAACCTATAAGTAAATCCATAAAACATCAACTTTCTAGTTGCGGTGTCAGCAAAAAGTTTGTAAAGAATTTCTGAAACTTTGGGGGAAAAAATCCAATGTCTTATTTAAACTTGCTCAAATAAACTAACTGACTCATAAAATACTATTTCTATGGTTGTTTTAGAGTTGCCACTAACTATCCATTTCTTTCTGTCACTTCTAACAGAGGTAATCTTTAGTTCATTGAAATATTCTTGCAGTATTTGATCTTTCTTCAGTTCTTCGTCTCATTGCACAGACTGATGCTGTTAATATCTTGGTGTCAAGATTGAATCCCTTTGCTTCTTTCAAACCCTAATGCTTTCCAACTTGCCAATAAACTGGGGGGAAGAAGATCGTGAGAGCATGAAAGCCATCAAGGTCACCATTGCAGGTGCTTGAGAAAGAGGTGGACTGTTCCCATCACAAAAGGACGTCTCATAATTGGATAATGTGATCACCCAGGGGTAGGGAGAAGAGGAAGCTATTGTTTAACATATTGCTTTTGTGTGAGAAAACCAGAACTGGTTTTGTTTCTTCAATACCAATATGATACATCCAAGTCTTACTTTTGGGGATTCAAATCTTCCAAAGAGTGTTTCCTTGTTTTCGGTTCACTAGTCGAACCGTTGACATTTGGCTACTAATTTCTGGTTTCATTCTTTAAGGATCTAATTTAATACTTCCCATGTTATGACATTTTATGCCATTTTGTAAGTCCTCATTAATGGATACCTACAGCAGGCTTGTATTTTTTTTCCCTTTCTACTTAGAATCTTTGGTCCCTCTAACATACAGTTTCTAAAATCATGAAATAATGTATCTTTGTAAAGAGTCAAGATAGTCTAAATAATTTTGGCTCCCACAACAGTTTTTTTAAATTTTTAATTCAAAATTCTTATATCAAAAGTCAATATTTCAAATATAAGAGGACACTTGCTCCGTTTGTAATTTTCTTTGATCAAAATCAAAGAGCAATTTTTGCTGTTTATTTCAAATTTGTTAAGTTCTTATGCTTGTACTTAATTTTTCTTTTATTCAGTGTTGAAGCTAAACTCTCCTAGTGATTTTGAAATTGCTTATTAACTATCTTATGGTTAAGCTTTAAGATGGTTAATAAGCAATTTCTAAAGCTGATTACAACGTGAGTATGCAATTATTATTACTTTTTTTTCCCGTGTGAAACTTGGAGACTTCCTGGACAAGTCTCTGCAGGTTTGTGGCAAGTTTTTCAGAAGTGTTTTGTCCTTGATTTCTTCTTAGGAATAAGAGAAAGTGACTAGCCCAAAGTCATTTAGCTAGGTTTGTGCATAGGTGGGATTGGAACTCATAGTCTCCTGGTTCTCTTGTGAATTTAGGGTCTTTGCAATTGTGAGCAAAGTGGTTAATCCTTTTCTCTCCTAATGCTCAAGCCTATGGAAGACTGCTTGTCCTGAAGTCTCCTCATGAGGACCAGCCATCTAGAGCAGGGGTCCCCAACCACCGGTCCACGGACCGGTACCGGTCTGCGGAACAAGTCCTACCGGGCCGCTGGCTTGCTGGGCACCGCCATCTTTTTTTGATGAAAAAGTGCTTCCGGTGAGCTTTTCCGGTAGAAAGCTCACCGGAAGCACGTTTTCATCAAAAAAGATGGCGGCGCTAGCGCTTCCAGTGAGCTTTTCTGGGTAGAAAGCCATTTCTACCGGAAAGCTCACGGCGCTGCGCCGCATCTTTTGATGAAAAAGTGCTTCGGTGAGGTCACGGAAAAAGATGGCGGCGCCCAGCTGATGCCGGTACTGGGCCGCAGCGCCCAGCTGATGCCGGTACCGGGCCGCGGCGTAAAAAAGGTTGGGGATCACTGATCTAGAGCACATGTGGGTGATCTTCTTATCTCCGCTTATCTGGAAAGGTTCTGGAAAATCAGTCTATATGCTGTCTACTATAACTTTTGCAGAGATAACCTTAGTTCTCCATGCCTCCCCTGGAAATTCACAATTTAGGTCTGTTAATCCATTAGAATTCTATATTTAAAGGTATAACTGTACTTATGCACACTGTGAATTTTAAATCTACCTATAGAAACTCCGCATATCCTTAGTCATTTCTACTGGTCTCTGATACTTAAATTATGAATACAAATAAGGACTGCAATTAGAAGAAATATATTTCAAATAAAATGTTTTTGCTGATGGCATGTTTGTTTTGAAGTCTTCTTGATGTTAAAGTTTTAAATATTGAACAAATCAGGTTCAGAGTTTGACAGAAGAGATCACCACAATACTCCAACCCTGATTTGAATCTCCAAAGGCAATGCCTTCCTTCTGAACTTAGAAAAACAAAGGAGTTGTTCAAGAGGTCTACAAGAGTATTAGAGTATTGTTCTGACTGGGTTCCCAAAGAGCAAACACAGACAAAGGCAGCAGCCCCCACCTTTTAAGGTTTAATAACGAATTCTGTTCTGAAGGCTGCTTTCCACTAACTAGCTCCGACAAGAAAGAGCCTTCCCAAGTTGCTGCCAAAAACCCAGAGATAAGAACTAATTTACAAAATTTTCCAAACACGAACTAAGATGTCCACCAGTTGAGTTTAAGTGCTTCTTTGGTTTCTGCAAAGAACACTTTTCCAAACCTGGCTTTTATCCTCTTGAGGGAGGAGCCATTACATTGCATCCTTACTCCCAAGTCGCCTGTGCTGCTCCAGCTGTTCTCTTCTACGAATCATCCTGCACTCACACGCATTTGGCACAGGCTCCTTGGGAACCTCCTTGTCACTGTTGTCATCCCCCACAATTCCTGAAGGCAGCAGTCCACTCCCTGATGGTCCTGGCCCCTCATCATAGTCATTGCTCTCCTCAGCCATCTGCACCAGCTGCTGGCTAACCACAACAAGTATTAACTGTAAGAACAGTTAAATCTATAGCACTGAGGCTATTGGTAAAAAGTATTATTGGATGAATAATTGTTATCAAGCAGGGTTTCAAATCTGTATACTTCATAATGTTGAAGGCAGGGGAATTAGGCATGATTCCTGCCTTAGATGCTTCTTCTTCTTCTTCTTCTTCTTCTTCTTCTTCTTCTTCTTCTTCTTCTTCTTCTTCTTCTTCTTCTTCTTCTTCTTCTTCTTCTTCTTCTTCTTCTTCTTCTTCTTCTTCTTCTTCTTCTTCTTCTTCTTCTTCTTCTTCTTCTTCTTCTTCTTCTTCCTCCTCCTCCTCCTCCTCCTCCTCCTCCTCCTCCTCCTCCTCTTCCTCTTCCTTCCTTCCCTGTCCTCCTCCTCCCTCCTCCCTCTTTCCCTCCTCATCCTCATTCTACCCATCCCCATCCTCCTTCTTCTAAAGCATGTCAAATTCAAGGAGATTAGGAGCTTTATTCCTTCTTCCACACCTTCCTTCCTTCCTTCCTTTAGCAGGAAAATAAAACAGGATCTGTTTAAAATCATGCCTGTTTATAAGTCTCTTTCAAGTAAGTTGCTGTTTTCATCCAATGGAAATGACTAATTGTTAATTTATTCCCCTGCTGCTAAACCTTTAACCCTTGCAAGAAGATGGAGGAAATATTCTTTACAAAGGAGAATCTAATAAAAGAAAAGGTGGTGACAATGTTGACAACTTTATGTGAGCAGAGGGCAATGACCTTCATCAGGTCATTTCTTTTTTATCTGCATGGGAAATGATTGACAGCTCCCAGTCTGCTATAGGCTCTGTACAAACAATGATCAGATATTAAAGTGAATAATTTCTTAGGATATTTTCTTTGTTTTATTTCTTTAATAAAAAAGAGCAATTGTCACTCCTTTTTCACAAAGGTTTTTCAATGCCAACTGTTTGATGCAGTCCAGGTTTCTCTATAAGCATCACTCAAATATTTGCTTTTGAATTTTCAGATGCAGCATAAACATTCAAAGTAAAAAAAAAAAGTAGGGAGAATTGAACTTTTTAATATGTTTTCTGGAGCTGGGTGCTTTGAATTATAATGGAATGAATGAGCTCAAGGGTGAGACACATATGCAGGATAGTGACTCAAAAATATTTTGATCAGACTGTTGGACATTGAAAATGTGTTAAAAATAAAATTCAATAGTATAATACATAGAAAATGCCACCCTCCCTGTGAGTTCATACCTCTGGTAACAACCACCTGTCAATTATCTGCAAGTTGCTGATAGGGAGAGAAAGAGTATCACAGAGTGAATAGATATCCTTAGCAACTTTCACCCCCATTCCAAGCCTTCAAAATAATAAATGTGTAAATTATCCATGGAATAATTACGGTGCTCTTTTTTGAATTTCAAATAGTTTTGCAAGCCTGTTCCTGTTAAGGAACCATGCTCCTTAAGCATTTCCCTCACACGGATAGTGGAAAGGTGCTGAGTGGAATCATGCATTATATTCTGTGATATAAAATTAATGCTCAGAGGTGCCTTGTCAGATTTTACAAATATCTTTTTCCCCCCCTCTTTCAGCCTCAGCAGGTTCTGGATGTCAATCCACTGTCTTCATTTTTCATGTGGTTCTCAGTGGCTATCTGGGATACCTATTTTGATTTGTATTAATTGGCAACGTAGGCCTATTAGTTTACAGCTGTTTTGCTTTCAAGTACATCTTTGAGCATTCTGTGAGGGATGCACAGGGCGACTGCATGTGGTCTCAGGGGCAGGTTTAGCTCTTTAGAGGTGATGTAATTTACCTTGAAGCTTCATCAAGGTTGGATTTTTCTCATGAAGGTGCTCTGCATTATAAAACCTTAGGCAAGTTTATTAATTAGAAGAGGCTTCCACATAAGCTTTGAAGCTTCTTCTGGTAGCTTTCGGGGAATTTTATTTTCGAAGTAGGGGTCGGAGTGGGCATCAGCTGGCTTTGAAAAGCAGCCTCAGGGTATGCTTTGCTCCCAGTATTGCGTGGGAAGCATCCCTTGAAACTAAAGGCCTACATACATACCTCGACTGAAGTCTCATGCACTTATGCGGTAATGTAATGCAATGTGCAATGGGCTTAAAGCCCTATCAGTTTTCTGCTGGAAAACACTTCCCAAACAAAAAAAAAAGATTAATTCTTCTCTGGGGCACAGCTCTGCAATGGGCATAAAATTACAATATTTATTCCACTGGGGAAAGTGTATTTTATGATCTAAAATGTAGATTTGGCACACGTGGTTTATTGAATAAATTGCAATGACTTGGTCAAAGGTCTTTTGAGGTGTCCTTGGTGCTCTCTGAATGTGATTGTTTTCTTGCAGATGTTTCATTATCCAACATCCTCAGAGCTTGGTGTGGTGACAGCAGCAGTGACAGCTGTGGGATGTGTGCAAATTGGACACCTCTCCAGCCACCACCTCCCCACTGCCCACCTCAACCACCATCATCCCCGATCTCTTTAGCCCAGAACTCAACAGCAGTGGTGTCAGTGGGGAATGTACAAATGGGAAGCCCCCAGTCGCCGCCACTCTGTGCTATACCTACCTGCTTGCTCTCCCACTCACCAGCCTTTCCCTCTGGCCCCCATGGCAAGTTGTCCCTGCGGTGAGTTGGCCATGTGGAGTTGTCCTGTGGCAACTTGGTGGTGGTGAGTTGACAGAGTTAACAGTGATCGGGTGGCACAGTGGTTAGAATGCAGTATTGCAGGCTAATTCTGCCGATTGCCAGGCATTCGAACCTTACCAGCTCAAGGTTGAATCAATCATCCACCCTTCCAAGTTTGGTAAAATGAGGACCCAGATTGTTGGGGGAAATATCACAACTCTATAAATCGCTTAGAGAGGGTTGTAAAGCATTGTGAAGTGGTATATAAGTCTAAGTGCTCTTGCTAAAGTTGATTGAGTTTTGTTGGTGAGCGCAGCCAAGTCTTGCAGCTGATTGCTCTGTGAATAACTATTGTGTTAAATTCTGGCAGTGTATTTAATATGGTGGTACCAGTTTTTATTTGCTTTATGAAGTGCTGCAGTATTGTACCATTTGACATGCTGTCCCACACACTGAACTGTACAATGTTGCACTAAATTAAAATATGCAAATTTAACAAAGGGATTTTTATAGTGCTTGCGAGATATGTCTTACAGATATATTAAATTACCATATTGAAGATTTAAGAATTTTGAAGATTGTAATACAAAACATAATTTAACCTGAAGAATCTCATTAATAAAACAATCTAAGTTTGCCAGTTTTGATGACTATGAAACCTTTGAGAGGTCTGTTAGAAGAATAATTTCAAACATGATTAAACTTTCTTCAAAGCCACATCATGCCACAGAAAGAAATCTTGACTTGCATCTTTGAAATAACAAACATGAAATATGTATATATTTAGCTAATTTAGCGATGTGTCAAAATAATAACTGGATCAGCACATCACCTTTCAATGACTGAAACATCACCGAATATTTGAAATCCTTAGCAGAGCGGATTTTTAATTTTTTTGCGGAGCAAAGCACATTTCATTAGCATTAGTGGCAGTGAAATGACTTTTAGGGAAGGCATCTTGGGATTTGGAGTAAACCCAGTACCTCTGGATCTGATTAATCCTTTTTATCCTTTCCAGGGATCGTTAAGAAATATCCCAACATCTATCCATCCTTCTTTCCTTCCTTCCTTCCTTCCTTCCTTCCTTCCTTCCTTCCTTCCTTCCTTCCTTCCTTCCCTCCCTCCTTCCTTCCTTCCTTCCTTCCTTCCTTCCTTCCTTCCTTCCTTCCTTCCTTCCTTCCTTCCTTCCTTCCTTCCTTCCTTCCTTCCTTCCCTTCTGAAAAATGAAGGAGCCAAATGAAACAAAGCCCCATTGATTTCAGTGTTAAATGTATGCAAACCTATTTGTATGTCTATATTTTATATTTGTATGCCAAGCCTTATCTGATAATAATTTGCATAAAACACCCTTGGCATGGAGTGTGGGGTTGAGGGTAGATTCTCCTCTGCAAAGAGGAATAAGTGTGATACAATCTAAATCTCGTCCGAGAGACAGATGCATCCGTTGCCCAACATTTTTTAATCTGAAAGCTGTATTTGGCCTTTGCATACGAAGCCGTGTTAAATGGGAAAAATGGATGAAGCTAAAACAAAAATTTTAGAATGCAATCCAAAACCATTTGGTATTTTTCTCCCATCTGTCACATTTTTAAAAAAATTACAGATCTGGGGTTTGACTACAATTAAATCTGGAACAGGCTTCTGTCAGTCTGGGGCTGGAGGGTGTGCACCTGTAGTTTATACAACAGCACGTCTAAAAATTCCCTCACCTGCGACTAATTATGGCTCCAATATTCTGTCAGTTCAACTCCCAGTAATTACATAGATACATCTATACCAGGGGTGGGATTCTACAGGTTCACTAGAACCGGTTGTTAACATTCTAAGCAGTTCGGAGAACTGGTTGTTAGAAGAAATTACTGGCCTAATCCTGTAAGGAAGGCAGGAAGGAAACATTCTGGTGTTGCTTACAGAAACTGGCTTTCCGTTAACCCTTATTACATTCTTGGCAGGACTAGACTTCCTGTCTCAGGAACGTCTCTGGAGTTTTTTTCCCCTTCTTTGCTGGTACTTTGCTTGTGCTGAGTGACCATTCAAAGTTACAATGGCACTGAAAAAAGTGACTTATGTCCATTTTTCACACTTACGAGTGTTGCAGCATCCCCCACAGTCATGAGAGGCCAGAGGAGAGGATGCGTACCTCAATGTGAGTGATGTTGAGCTGGCCATGCCCAGCCAGTCACATGACCACCAAGTCACGCCCACCAACTAAACCATGGCCACAGAACCGGTTGTTAAAAAAATTGAATCCCACCTCTGATCTATACTGTTTGCTTGAGGTTGATATATAAATAGTTTGCATTGTCTTCTTCTGGGATGTGGTTTTGTTTTTAAATCCCCAATTTAGCTACAACACAGATTCTAGCCACATCTGATCTACCTTATCTCTTTTTAGGTGAAGAGTGGACTGGATTAAAATCCCCATTACCTCCAAATGTAAGAAAGACTGCCAATTGGAGGGTTTCTTTTAAAAAATCACCTTTCGGTGATGGGATGGAAATGGTCTGCATGAATAAAAGAACATTTTCCATGCCCTCCCCCACTTTTTTTAAAGAAACTTTTTTTAAAAACAGCACAATTATCATAGGCAGTAGATAGCTTGTCAGCTTCCCCAGCCTCTATTCCCTGTAATGTTACATTTCTAGTGATGCCAAGCAATGCAGCTTATGCAAAGCCCTATTGGTTATCCTGGACTGTTGTGAAAATTCAGAATGTTTTTTAAAAAAGACTTATTGTTCTGAACCAGCCATAGCGAAGTCACCTCCTTTCCATTTTTGTGCCTTGAAAAAAACCACTCTGGTACCCTGTTTTATCTGCCTTCTGCTGTAAACATTAAATTCACACGGGATGTGATTTCGGAAAATGTTGCTCTTTAGACTGGTTTGTTTCACAAAGTCTTGCTGAGATAATTTAAATTTTGATTCTGTTGACCGATTAGCCAAGTATTGACCGAATGTTCTTCAAGCTTGTTTGTTTTTGTAAATAGATTTAATAAAATGATAATCACTATGGGAAAAGGATAGGGCACTTCCCATGCATCATAGAATATTATGTAGTGCAAGGGGAGGAATTATGCACAATGAATCACCCTGTGAAAACCCTTGTGTGTCCAGATTCCACTTGAAATTGAACATATATCTCTGATTAGTGAAACTGTTTAGAGTAGATTTAAATCTCATTGAGTTTCCAAATGCAATTAAACTCCTTTTGAAATCAAGGGAACTTAGAAGTGTTTGACTTTGATTAGGAAATGTAAGTTCCCTTTACATTTGAGCAAATAGGATTCTGAGCAATGGAATTTGAAGGAGGACATTCTTAATCTATTGCCTTAATTAAACTTGAGAGCTCAATTTTCTGTCATGGCATGCCTCATCAAGTTCAGAAAAAAAATAAACCCACTCAGCAGCTTGAGCCTACAAAGCACTTCATAAGAAAACTTGTCAATTTTATCAGAAATGAGAATTCCAGCACCAATAAATTGGAACTAGAGCTAGGCATGAACCAAAAGCTTCACAGAGCACAGTTATGGCAGCCTTTGGCTAATAGTAAGAGTTCATATAGAAGGAGAAGGTTGCCAAACTTGATATAAATGTGGGTGGGGGGAGAGAGAATGCACAGCAAAAGCCAATTTTACAGCGTATAGGCTTGCAACTATTCAATTGAGGAAAAAAAGTACTGATGTTTTGTCATTTTTGGAATTTTGAAGATACTTCAGTTCCCAAATCAATGTCGGCGATGCTTCACAGGTTAGATCCACTGTAGATACTTCTAATTAGTTTCATTTCAGTTTTTTAAAAGTTTACCTACTATTAAAATTTAATGGCTGGATTGTAAAGTAAAAGAAAGAAAAATTTCAGGAATGAGAAAAAAACCATCCTGCTATGTATTGTATATAGTGTATAGTTGTCAGTTGACATTTTCATTCTGGTCCTCTATTGGAGCGGGAAAATACTCTCTCCTGATTGGTCATTTGGCTGATCAGTTTCCTATTAAAGGAGCTATGTCAGCAAGGGAGTTTTTAAGTTGCCTCATAGGCAGTGTTAAATAAAGAGCTGTTAGAAATCACTCTGGCCTCACCTCCATTTTTCGCCCAAAACATAACACACCCCATCATGGCTCAGGAATTTAAAAATGAACCTTCTAGGGCTACCACCATTCAGAAGTCTCTGCCTCCCTGGTCCCATCTCTCCTAACTTCAGTCAGCAGAGCTATCTGGAGCGATTTCCAACAGTGATGGGTCTTCCAAGGCAATCCTGGAAGTAGATATGACACCTGAAAGAACTCTATAGACTCAGGTTCCTTCACTTTACCAGTTCAAAGATGATATAGCCAATTTTCTCATAATGGGAATCAGGAGTGATGAATTTTATCTGGAAAATAAAATATGGAATTTTATGGAATTTGGGGATGGTGGGGAGGCTTTTGTATGTTGCCCAGAGTTCATCAGAGTTCAGCAAACATAACAAGTTTAAATAAATAAACAGAACAAACAAACAAATACAATCAGAAAAGTCAGGAAGTATTTATGGGGATGGGAGAAGCAACAGCATGTCCTGTTGAGGCTGGGAGGCTGTGGCTGAGTTTTGGAAGTGTATGGATCATGTATGCTTTAATTTCCAACTTTTTGCCTTCCATCTTACCTAGTATCCTGTATAAGAATAGCATGCCACTGATTTAGCACCCCATTGATCAATAAATAGTCAATCACCAAATCATTCACAAGGGGCAAAAATGGAAGGGACACTCAAAGTGAGTGAAAATTACCATTATTATTTGACAACTGAGAATTCTTTGTTCGCTGCACTTTTGCAAATCCATATGCAAAAAAATGCTTCCCAAAATAGTCAGATTTTATTTCATGTTTGGAATGAAACTGCATTTTTGTTTTCAAATAGGCTTCTCAAAACATAAGTTTTGCCTCATGCTTGGAACATTCAGGGCAAATATTTTGGAGCCTGCAACATTTCATGATTGTTTTGCGAATAATCCACTGCTGATAAACTAATCTTTGTAAAACAATATATTATCTCAATTAGGGATCAGGTGGCAGTCTTTTCTACTTTCTGCCTCATAAGAGAGATCTAGCTTAGCATTACTGAACATCAAATACTGCCGCTTAGCCTACTGGAGCATTTCTATATTAAGTAGAAAGAATCTGAAGTTTCGGCTCCTATATTTCCCATTCTTGCCTGTTTTTCATTCCAGGTCTACCATGTTAACTTTAAAAGAATGGAGCAAGAAGCCATAGCCTTGGTCTTTATGATTCAGCCCAGTTTTTGCTATCTGATCAGCTGCATAAATAGAGAAGTGACAATGTCAGAAAACTCAGAGTTCATCCATTGTAAAGGAAACAATATCCAGAGAGCACATCCTCAAGTTCTTTTGATTCTAGCTGTTCAGTTTCCATGGAATATAAAAGCTGCCAATGTGCTGTTCAAGAAGGGAATTAATACAGAAGAGCATGGCCATAGATAACATAACACAATTAATATTATACCAATCAAAAATGCAAGGTCCCAAAGGTGCTTTTTCAAGAGGCAACTGGACTTTCTGGTTTTTCTTTGAAAACATTTGGCTTCTCATCTATGAAGCTTCTTCAGCTCTGACTGGATGGTGGGGAATAGAAGGATTTATACTCCTTGCAGATAGCTGGTCATTTCTATTCTTTTTTAGAGAGTTGTTGAGGCCTGTTGGAGGTTTATCTGTGTCCTTAGAGTCACCTGAGTAGTGCAAATGGGTGTGGAGCCTTCAACAGTTCCAAAAAGGCTTCAGCAGTTCCAAAAAGTCTCCACACCCATTAGCACTACTCAAGTGACCCGGAGGACACAGATAAATCTCAAAGTAGCCTCAACAACTCTCTAAAAGAATGCAAGTGACCAGCTGTCTGCAAGGAATATAAATCCTTCCCTTCACCACCACCCAATAAGAGCTGAAGAAGCTTCTTGGATGAGAAGTGAAACATCTGCAAAGAAAAAAACCAGAAAGTCCACTTGCCTCTTGAAAAAGCACCGTTGGGACAACCATGACCAGAATGACTGAGAATCTCCATAGACAAAAGTGCAAGGATTCTTAAATTAAATTATCCTACAGAAAAAATCTATTATGGGAAACTAAATAAGAAATGCCAGGAATCTAAAAAAGAAAAAAAAGGTACAAGCTGACAGGTTATCAATAAGGCTGTAAGTATTTCAAGGTCTGGTTGCTGAGTATTTACTCATGTCAGAACTTTGTAATATTTATCACTGCCAGGATGCTGGCTCCTAAAATATGACAGCACCGAAGTCTTCAGTGGAGGGTGGGCTTAAAGTAACATTGCAATGCAGTTCAGTTTATTGAGGCAAATGACTGAAAATATTGCGAGAAAGCTAGATTCTAAGTCTTCTATTCTCTTGCTGTCAACAGGAATGACTGAACCTTAAGTATAATCCCATTTGATGGGCAAACTAATGCAGTCTCTTCAAGTTGATTTGGATTAGGTGGCAGCATTAGCATATTATAATTTTTCATTTTTTTCAGGTTCAGTCAGTAAGAATATTAGATGCAACCTTCTTATGAACATAATTTCCAGGATTCCGCTGATAGTTTTCTTCACTTGCATGGTTTAAAAATGATAGCACCCAAGGTTAAAAATTCCGACAATACATTTAAAATTGTTTATATGAAAGTCATGCAGCTGAGAATTTGTCTTCGTGGAATCAGCATGTAGTTCAGTTTTGCATCGTATAACTTTAATGGGGGGGGAGGGGGGGTAATCCCGTTTGTATATTCTGAATAAAAAGATTTTTCATATCATATCACCATTTCAGTAACTACTTTGCTTTCTAAAAAACAAATAAAATCTGCCCATTCGATGAGATCCAGCAAGAAAGGTTTACTTTGGATCCTAAATCCTAGGAAATAATATCATGAAGAGCTGCGGTGGCACAGTGATTAGAATGCAGTACTGCAGGCTACTTCTGTTGACTGCCGGCTGCCTGCAATTTGGCAGTTCGAATCCTACCAGGCCCAAGGTTGACTCAGCCTTCCATCCTTCCAAGATTGGTAAAATGAGGACCCAGATTGTTGGGAGGCAATAGGCTGACTCTGTAAGAGAGGGCTGTAAAGCACTGTGAAGTGGTATATAAGTGCTATGGCTATCATCAAAGAATCCAACTGTGAGCTTTCTCTGTCTGCCCCTCCTTTGAAATAGCTTAGCCCCAAAGATGAAGCCCTATCCATCCCTGTTAATATTCAGAGAAGGGATCATGACCTGAAACCTTCAAACAGTCTTTGGTGAAATGTGGATAAATGTAATGGTATCTGGGAATGACTTCGACAGAAAGGACATCAAGCGGTTCTGCAGTTCCAAAAAGGTTCCACACCCTTTTCTGTGTGGTCCTGAGGGCCCAGATAAACCTCCAGGTAGCCTCAACAACTCTCAGAAAGAATGCTAATGACCAGATGACTGCAAGGAATATAAATCCTTCCATTCCCCACCATTCAATCAGAACTTAAGAAGTTTCTTGGATTAGAAGAGAAGTGTTTTCAAGGAAAAAATATAGAAAGTCCAGCTGCCTCTTGAAAAAGCACCTTTGGGACGACTAAGGGAACAGTTAGATAAAATGTAGCTTAGCTCTCAGGAGGATTGTGGGTAGAGCAAGAGACTCGGCAAAGACTGTCCCTGTAAAGGGGACAAAGTGAGAGAAATATTTTCAGATATGTAAGATTCTGTTAATGTATCGTTACAATAAAGTTGAATGAGCTCACCTGGTCATGTTTTCTGTCCATTCTAACTTGGGAGGTGGACAATAACAGAACTTCTTCTAAAGTGGAGTACCAGATGAGGCTTTTGTTTTGTTTTTTGCTGCCTTCAAGTCAGTGTTGACTTCTGACAACTGCCTGGACTTGTTTCTGCCGTTTCCTTTGCAAGATTTCCAAAGTGGTTTGCCATTGCCTGCTTCCTAGGGCTGAGAGAGAGGGACTGGCCCAAGGTCACCCAGGTGGTTTTGTGCCTCCCATTTTGTAACCAATTAACCACTGCACCAAACTGGCTTTTCCAATGAATTTGGAACTGCATAAACAGACTGATATAAGGAATAATCTGATTATGCTGAAATGTATTCTTATTAAATTAACGTTGTACATTCTGCCTGGTTACTGTAATGGTTTATAAGCCATTCAGAATCATAACTGAAGGGCATATAAGCCATAATAAATAAAAAAATCAACAAGGCATAAAACCTTGGATATTGTCAAGTGATAGAATGTTTTCAGTTCAATTTTCAGTTCTGGCAGCTTTTGAAAATGAACGTGGAAATTATGATAATGAATTATTAGAAAGCTTTGCCCAGTAGATCACTAGATGGGAGTGAAGAGAAACAGAAAAACTGCAACTGTTGGCTGCCATCCAGTGGTTACCCAGAGTTTATAGTCTAGAATAGCAGTTCTTGTTCAGCAGCCCCCAATCTTTTGGGCACCAGGGACTTGTTCTGTGGAGAGAGGTTTTTCCATGGACTGGAGAGGGCGTGGTTTCACATTCTGCCTGCATTCCATGAATGGGGCATTGCTTGTTTGTGCTGCCCAGTTTTTGGCATGCTGTGGACCAGCACCAGTCCATAGACTGGGGTTGGAGACCCCTGATCTAGTTAATAGCAATGCCCTGGACATAAAATCCTCTGCTTCATTTCCTCTCCTCTCAAAGTTTGTTTTATTTATTTACTGCAAAAGCTAACTAGCAATAATTTAGAATATGAATCAAGGTACAGTGCATTGCCCAATAACTGATTAAAAAACCTTTCTTGATCAATTGCAAATTACCTTAGAAGACTATAAATAGATCCTGCCCTACCTTCAGCCCATCTTGGTATCTGGTGAAAACAGAAGGGTTTGGATCTGAGTTGCCAACTATGGACTCAACTTCACTTAAAGATGTTTGCAACAAAACATACAAAGGTCTATTCCCAGTGATCCATGTTTTAATTTTATTATGTTTTTCTATTATCTGATTTGTCATGCTATTTATATTTACAGACCTGCTGCAAGGCATCCAGAAGCAAAAGGAGAACTTAAATTTAAGCATGGCTTCTGTCAGAAAGTAAAAGACGGAATCATGCATTTATGAAACCATGCATTTCTAAGATCGCTTGGAGGTGGGAGATACTTCCAATGTAATCTATCAGATTCCCTGCACGGATTGCCCTTGTGTTTATGTAGGACAGTTAGGGAGGCAGCTGACCATCAGATTGCAAGAACACAAGTGAACAGTCAGATGAGGAGACCCTAACTCATTGCTAGCCTCACACTGCAGTCAATGAGGACATACATTCATTTTCGCAGCTACTAAGATTGTTGGTTGAGCAGGTACAAAAATAGCCAGGGAAATGATTGAACCCTGGGAAACGGCCCCTTGTCAGTCAACAGGAGTGCTGATTTACCACTAGTCTAATCAGGTACTTAGGAGCCAAGTACTTAGCACCACAAGGAAACAACAGCCAATCATAGGCCATCAATGCACCAATCAACCAATAGGAAGGCACCACATAAATACCCTGTTTCTCCAACAATACGGCCTCCCACAATAGGAAGTCCTAGCATGTTTTATAGGCATGAAATGAAATTAAGCCCCTACCCCCAAATTAAGGCCTATATTAAAACATGCGAAATGGGGGGGAATGGTGGGGGGGCTTGCCACTAGGAAGTACTCTTGTTGCACACCCGGATATGGTGCTGCCTGCGTTGACCCCGATACGAAGTGTCCCACCAACACCGAGGTCAACATCCAAGCCATCGCTACCCACCCGAAGATGCAAGGGCGGGGGAATTAAGTCACCCCCGAAAAGACGGCCTAGCTATTTTTTCAGGGCTCAAAAAAAAATAAGACCCGGCCTTATTATATGAGAAACACGGTACAATGCATAGAGTAGCTCAAAGCACAATTTTATTAGGGAGATGTTCCCTGAGATTGGGCTTCAGCACAAGTCTGAAAGCTCAGAAGACTAAATCTCTGGTCCCAGTGACCGACCCAGATTAGATTTGCCTTCATTTGTGAAAGAGGGAATGCCCTGAGTACTACACAGAACAGGCCTTGGCAGACCATTCTGTCTACTGCTGGTATAGGTATTTATGTGCTAAAAAAACAATCCATAGAAAGCTCCATTTAAGGCTATTAATAGTCTCATGGAAACAATATAGTCTGGTCTCTCAAATTATGCGGCTGGAAAAATAAGCTATCAGAAGAGCTTTTGTGCCAAACTCTCAAATTAACCCACCAAGTTGATTGTATGAATTGGTTTGGGCAGAGAAACAAAAGACTGAATGAGGAATTACTTTTCCACTGGTTCTAAATTCACATTTAATAGTACTTAAGGAACTGATTATACCAATCACTTAAATGCTGTATTCAATATGGAAACCAATCAGGCATATCCTGCCTATGCAAATTGGATTTTAATATCACAAAAAAATGCTGCTCTTTAAGTGGCCTAGAACTGGGAAATAGAGCATTTATTTAATACCCTTTACTATTCCGAAAGTTCACTCAGCATGAATACAAAACAGGGAAGAACAATCATGTAGTGTTATAAAAACTGAAAGATGCTAATATTGTATGTTGCTTTTTGTTGTTTTTGTTGTTTTTGTTTTTGTTGTTGTTGTTGTTGTTGTTGTTGTTCTTACTCTTTGGAAAAATCAGGGTTTCAATTTGCACAGATAGCTTCCATGAAGCGGCTTTTAAACGAAGAAGTTAGTCTCTCTGGGGCCACATGTTGTTACGCACCCTTATAAATAAAATTAAAAAACATTGCCCTAGAAACTCGTGTGAAAGAGTCATGATTGCACACAACTAGGGTTTTCACACAACAAGGGAAGTCACAACTTTTAAGGATTTGTTTATGGATAAGAGGTGGGATGTGGAAGAAGAGATTGTTGATTGTATTTTAAGAGAAGGTGATAACGTTTCTGGAGTTGTTTAATTCTTGTGATGAAGAGGAAAGTAATTTGTTTATATAATTCTCTTCTTTTTCTTTATTATACTCTTATTTTTTCTTATTTTTCTTTACTATATTCTTTTTTCCTCTTTTCTTTTTCTTTTCTGCACCTTTTTTTTTTTAGTCTGTTATTAGTTGTTTTATCATTATAAAAATATGAGGTAGGACACCATTTCCCCCCTTTTTTCTTAAACAATATTAACTTGCTAGATTTTTAAAAAAAACTATTAGATTTTATGGTTGTGTGACCTGGACCTTGATAAATCCACATGAGGCCGACTTTGCATTTCAAACCTTCTTCATCCAGCTTGTTTGCTTGTTGATTTATTTATTTGGCTTGTTTGTTTTTCATACAGATTAAACACAGACATGAATTTAGGTATTGTGTTCCTTTGCAAATTATTTCTGGAATTGCAATTCAACTTCAAAGATGCTTTAGTTTTTCATTTGAAAGAATGGTGATGGTAATTTTTCATCTGTACATGAATGAGATGCATTATTTTATTGTCTAAGATGAAACATTCTTTTCCTGATTGTGCCTAGTAGATCTTTAGAAAAGAACAGTCTTGGCTATCAAAGCTTTTGTTTTCTTCTTGTGAGACTCTAAACTTTGACTTTCATCTTCAGAGACATTTCAGGAGACAAACAACTATTCAGCCACTTAGACTCATCATTGAGAAGCTAGTTCTTTGTATTATTTTTCCAGCTGCAGACAATAAAGATTCAAAGTACCCTGTGATGAAATAAATCGTAGTATTTATTTATTCCTGTAGACCATCTAGATATTCATCAGTTATCCACCAAGGATAAAAAATTGAAAAGTCCATCACCTTAATTTGCCTTCTCTGTAAAGAGGATATCTTTCTCCAAATATCAGAATTACACTGTAACAAACTACTTCTTATCAAGGTTCAGCAAGGCCTGGTTCATCCACCCCAAAAGTTAGATTACAGATCAATGGATATTTCATTTGTTCTATATGGTAGAAATAAATAACACACCATAATTAAAGCTTAAATTTCAGGAGTTACAGCCAGTGAAGAAGGCCAGCATTGGCTAAGTGCTTATATTTCAAGGATCAGATTTGGAGATCTGGTTAACTTTCATCACATATTTACTTGTACCGTATAAAAAGGGGGAAGGTCCCTTTATAAAAATTGGAAACTTGCTTGTTAAGCTCCATAGGCCACATGTGATTATTTCTGAGAACTATACGCATCCCTGGACTGTTCACTGATACATTTAACTTGAAATAAGAGGTTGAAGATTTATAGTTACTGCTCAAACTGGCTGCCATACTTTTAATTTTCCCCATCCCTGTCATTTAATTTCATGTTCCTATAATTCAGTAACTGAGGAATTGATTTATGTGTAGAAGGTCTGGGACTAATCCCATTAGGACTAGAAAAACTCTTGCTTGAAACCCCAGAGGGGTTGTTGTCATTTGTGGCAATGTGGCATTAATGACTAGATTTATTTACTACTGAATTTATAATCTGCATATCCCAACACCCAAGACAGTTGGCCTTTGGTAGCATAATATGCATACTTCCTCTGTATGTATGACAATGTTATAGCTTCATTGTTTTAATATTGGCATATTTGATGGATAAAGACATATAGAATGCCATTTTTGGCAGGAATCAATCATCACCATGATATCCCCATTGAGTTGTTCCAAACTTAGCTTTTCTTACTATCATGGTACAACATCCATTTCCAGCATGA
The DNA here is from genome assembly GCF_049901735.1 of Notechis scutatus. NCBI lineage: Eukaryota > Metazoa > Chordata > Lepidosauria > Squamata > Elapidae > Notechis > Notechis scutatus. The sequence goes on along the minus strand of NC_142009.1, from coordinate 136,110,115 downwards.
GCCCTGGTTAGAATGCAGTATTGCAGGCTAACTCTGCCCACTACCAGCATAAAGAACTGTGGTGGCACAGTGGTTAGAATGCAGTACTGCAAGCTATTTCTGCTGGCTGCTGGCTGTCTGCAATTTGGCAGTTCGAATCCCACCAGGCTCAAGGTTGACTTGGCCTTCCATTCTTCCGAGGTCAGTAAAATGAGGATCCAGATTGTTGGGGGAAACAGGCCGACTCTATAAACCGCTTAGAGAGAGCTATAAAGCACTCTGAAGCAGCATATAAATTTAAGTGCCATTGCTATTGCTAAATGTTAAGTTTGGAGAATAATGGAGACCAGACATCTGACCAGTGACTTCAACTCTTTAATAACAGTAGATAGAACAGAACAGAGCGAGGCTATGGGCAGCAGTAACCCTTTTATAGGGTTGGCTGCTACCTTATTAACCAATAATATGTGCAACAAGTTCAACTAATACCCAATAAGAAGTGTCCTAATATGGGCCAATCAGGGACTTGTTATGGACCAATCCTTGTTCATTGTTTAAGGACCAATCAGGTGTGCAGGCTTTCAAAACCCGCTTTGCATTTGGGCTTAGTTACTTTTTTATTGATTCACAACACCCCTCCCCCTTGGGCTCCGTTTGAGGGGAGCTGTAACAAAATCCTCAAGATAGACAGGCCATTTGGTCTATCTGGATGATTTCCGTGGTTCCACCGGGTTTGGCCTAAAGTCCGGTTCCGGTGGAGCGTTTGGATGATCTCTGTTAAGCTCCGTTTCGCTGCACGGAAATTCCGTGTTGCTTTCGTTGTGGTTGTCCCCACCAATCAGTGTTTCTTCGGGGTTTCGCAGTTCGGTTTCCCCCGTGTTCACGTCCCATGGGAAAGTCAACTCCCTCCCTGCTTCGATTCCCAGTACTTCGCTGGGCCGTAGGGTTTCCGTTGGCCTGCTATCTGTCATATTGAAGTCAATTTCCTCGATATTTCCTCCCCCCTCAGTTGGCGAACCCGGGGAGCCATGGGCGCTGGGTGGTAATCACGAACGGAGTTGGTCTATGTGGCGTTTCCACACCCTCCCATCGTCTGTTAGCAGGCGGTAAGATCTAGGCCCTGTGAGGTGGGTGACGGTTGCGGGTATCCATAAAGGGTCGCCGGAGAAGTTTTTGGCAAAGATTAAATCGCCTACCTTAAATTCCCGGCATTTGCTGCTGGAGCCGAAAGGCTTTTCGGGTGCGTATGCGGGGTGGAGCCGGTCAAGGTGCGATCGTAGTTTCCGCCCCATGAGAAGTTCGGCGGGCGTTTTGTTGGTAACGCTGTGGGGCGTGATGTGCTGCAACAATAAAATTCGATTGATTTTTTCATCGATGTCGCCGAATTCCATTTTGTGGAGGGTCTTTTTTACAAACTGTACCATGCGCTCTGCACATCCGTTCGCCGCAGGGTGCGCGGGCGAGGTTAGCGCATGGCGGATGCCCCGGTCAGCAAGATATTGTTCAAATGGTAATGCTGTGAACTGTGGGCCATTATCCGAGACGAGAACGTCCGGAAAACCATGTGTGGCAAATAACCTGTTTAATTTGTTGATAACTGAGTCCGTTGTAGTTGTGTTCATTCGATGGATCTCGAGCCAATTTGAATAGGCATCGACTGTAATAAGGAAAGTGTGCCCTTTTGTAGGCCCCGCAAAGTCAATATGAATATGGGACCATGGTCCCCTCGGAGTTTCCCATTCGGTTGGGCTTGCTTTAGGTGGGGCGTTGCTGACGTCCTGGCAACGTTGACAAGTAGCGACCCAGGCCTCGATTCTTTTGTCGATTTCCGGCCACCAGGCGTAGCTCCGTGCGAGTGCTTTCATTCGCACGATGCCCAGATGTCTGTCGTGCAATACCGCTAAAACAGTTCGTTGCAGTTTGCCCGGGATTACGACTCTATCGCCCCACAAGATGCAGCCCTTTTGGGAAAACAGTTCGGTTTGGCGGGCTTTGAAAGGCGCCCATTCCGGTGATAATTGTTCTGTTGGCCAACCACGTTCAACCCAGCGTAGGATGTGTTTCAGGACCGGATCTCGTTTTGTTTCGAGGGCAATGTCTCTCGCCGTCAATGGCGGCGCGTGTAGAGCCTCAATTTGCAGCGTTTTGATGGTTGGGGCTGGATCTTCAACCGATTCTGGGAGCGGTGTTCTGCTCAATGCATCAGCGTGGAGAATTGATTTCCCCAGGCGGTGTTGCAAGGTATAGTTGTACGCCGCCAAGAATTCAGACCAGCGGGTCATTCTGGGGGACAATATATACGGGGTTGGTTTATTACCCGCAATAATCCCCAGTAGTGGTTTATGATCAGTAATTATTGTAAACGCACGCCCATACACATATTCATGAAATCGTTTAACTGCAGCCACAATAGCTAAAGCTTCTTTATCCAGCTGACTATAATTTCTTTCAGCTTTAGCTAAGGTTCGCGAAAAAAATGCGACGGGAGCTTCTGCTCTGTTCGGTAAGACGTGGGCCAGGATTGCTCCAACCCCAAAAGGTGAGGCGTCACAGGTAATAGTTAACGGCAGAGTCTCGTTGTACTGCATAAGTACAGAATCAGAAGTTAGCAATTTCTTTACTTGTTGGAAAGCGTATTGTTCACGTTGTCCCCAAACCCATGTTGCTTTTTTGTCTAAGAGTCTATGTAATGGTTCAGCTACCGTTGCTTTATTGGGTAAAAAGACGTTATAAAAATTGATAAGTCCAAGGAATGCCTGTAGATCTGCCTTGTTCCTTGGAGTGGGGGCCTTCTTAATTGCCTTTAATTTGTCCTCAGTGGGATGGATTCCTTGACTGTCCAGGAGGTATCCCCTTTCGGTACATAACTGGCATATTTATTTTATTTTTTTGACTTTGAGGCTGGCGTCTTGGAACCTTTGTAAGACCATTCGGAGTCGTTTTTCTAGAATGTCTCTGTTAGGGGCGGCGATGAGTACATCGTCGAAATACGGTACGACCCCTCTTATTCCTTGTAACAGCCTTTCCATTAAGCTCTGAAAGATTCCTGGAGCGACGCTTACCCCGAACTGGAGCCGGTTGCATTTAAATGAGCCCCTATGCGTGACGATAGTTTGCGCCTCCGCGGTGGCCGGATCTACAGGCAATTGTTGATACGCCTGCGCTAGGTCTAATTTAGTGAAAACTTTCCCGCCGCCCAGGGAATGGAGCAGGTGTTGCACTACCGGCACTGGATATGCACTTTGCTGAAGTGCGTGGTTTAGGGTGGCCCGGTAGTCTCTGCAAATTCTCAGTGACCCATCAGGCTTGATAGGCGTCACTATTGGGGTTTCCCACCGGGCGTGGTCGGTGGGTTCCAGCACGCCCTGTGCTATTAGCTTATCGAGTTGTTCGTCGATTTTAGGTTTCAGGGCGAACGGCACCCGTCGCGGCTTAAGGCGGATGGGTGCTACCTCAGGGTTCAAGTTAAATGAGATTGGGGTCCCCTTGTACTTGCCTAGTCCGTTCGCAAAAACGTCTTGGAATTCTTGCACGAGGGCTTCCTCCCAATCGTTGCTCTCAGCACGGTGGACTCCGGCTACAGTGATTCCGAGCGGTTTGAACCATTGCAGGCCTAAAAGACTAGGCCGGTCACGGTCAACGACAGTCAGTGGCAGTGCGACGGTGCGGTCCTTGAAAGAGACCTGGAATCGGTGGGACCCGACAACGGGAATTCGGTTACCCTGGTAATCTTTGAGTATAACCCTTTGAGGGTTGAGGTCTTGGCGGCGAATCGTCGGAACGAGCTGTTGGAGCGTCTTCCATGACACCATCGAGAGGGATGATCCTGAGTCCACCTCCATCACACAAGGTTTGTTTTCGATAGCGACCTTCACTCTGATTTTCCCGGCATCTAGGGATGTAGCGTGGCCTATGGTAATTGTCTGGTGGGTCTCTTCCCGCCTGGTGGAAGTGGTGGACGGTTTGTTTCTGTAGGAGTGGCTTCCCCATTGGTGATTCAGTTTGTCTCGGGGTGTGCCGATGAATCCTGAAGACTGGCATTCGGCCTGTCGGGGTTTGGAGTTGGAGTTTTGTTTGCTTCTGCAAACCTTTGCGATGTGACCTCTTTTCCCGCAAACGCGGCAGACTGCGTCGAGGAATTTACAGCTGGATCGTGGGTGCTTCGCTCCACATCCTGCACAAGGTCGAAGTGAGCGTTGTGTGAACTGGTCTCGTTCCGTTCGGAGTCAGTTGACCTCTTCCTCATCACTTTCTGACGGGGATTCTAGGTCTTCATGGTGAGTTGATACCGGGTGTCTCTCTGAGCGAGGCGAGGTATCATTGGCGAGTTGACGTAGCGGTGCGCTGGTGCGGCGCATTCGGGCTGCCGACTTCTTGGTTGCCTCTGCTGCAGTGGCTTCTTTAAGGGCATCGGTGAGGCTGATGTCCCCCTTAGCCATGATTTTGCTCTGGATCGTGCAGTCTTCTAGGCCCAGAACTAGGCGGTCTCGGAGGGCTTCTTCTAAGTTAGAGAATCCGCAGAGGCCTCCAAGGTTGCGGAGGTCTGTGACATAGTTGGCAAGGCTTTCGCCTTTCCGCTGGACCCTCTGGTAATATTCGTGCCTTCTGACTAAGGTTGGCACGGTAGGCGCGTAGTGGGCCCGTAGCAAAGGCTCGAGGACGTCCCAGTCCATCGCTTTTACTTCGGCTGGCTTGGCAAGTGATTTTGCCATTTTAAACACGGTAGGCCCGCAGTGGGTTAGAAATACAGCTCTTTTTTTGCTGGCTGTTGCATCTTTCAAGTTGTTGGTCTCCAGAAACATCTGGAAGCTTTCCATGTACGACTCCCAGTCTTCGGTTTCTGGGTCGAATGGAGCGGGTGGTACGGCACCGCTGGCCATGTTGCCGTTGATAGTGCGTGTTCGACCACGTGCTCTGTTGGTTGCTCTGTAGATCAGTCAGCTCTTCGGTCTCCACATCCCATCCTCGTCGCCAGTGTTAAGTTTGGAGAATAATGGAGACCAGACATCTGACCAGTGACTTCAACTCTTTAATAACAGTAGATAGAACAGAACAGAGCGAGGCTATGGGCAGCAGTAACCCTTTTATAGGGTTGGCTGCTACCTTATTAACCAATAATATGTGCAACAAGTTCAACTAATACCCAATAAGAAGTGTCCTAATATGGGCCAATCAGGGATTTGTTATGGACCAATCCTTGTTCATTGTTTAAGGACCAATCAGGTGTGCAGGCTTTCAAAACCCGCTTTGCATTTGGGCTTAGTTACTTTTTTATTGATTCACAACACTAAAATAGTGCTTGTTGATGGGGATTAAGATATGAAAGAATGTGAATCAATGTACTAGAAAAGTTAGCATTGTTTAATTGTGGTGATGTTTATACAAAAATTACAATGAATCCTCTTAAATTTCATTACAGATAGTCCTTGATTTATAACAGATGGTTTAGTGATTGTTCAAAGTTACAATGGCACTGAAAAAAGTGAGTAGTGACCAATTTTCACACTCAGGAGCTTGGCAACTGACTCATATTTCTGACGGTTGCAACATCTTGGGATCATGTCAGCCCCTTTTGCAACCTTCTGACAAGCAAAGTCAATGGGGAAGCCAGATGCACTTAACCACTGTGTCAGTAACTTAATTGCAACGATTCACTTAACAACTCTGACAAGAAAGGTGGTAAGATGGGGTGAAACTCACGTAACAACTGTCTTGCTTAGCAACAGAAATTTGGGGCTCAATTGTGGTTGAAAGTTTGAGGACTACCTGTACTAATTTACACAGAGAGTACGATTTGCACCTTGTTGGATTTTATGAATGCCTGTTTGCCACTATTCAAGTCTGAATCCACCCCAATCGTAGAAAATGATAGTTTCAACATGGCTGAGCTTTTTGGCTTGGTTGTTACTGTCCTTGCGTGCTTCCATGATTCTGTACTGCAGTCACAACCATACTGCTGAATTTTTCAAACATAATTTTACTCGTCCCAAGGTCAACCGTTCAAAGCCAATTTAGCCACGACTGTTGCTCTCCTGATATTGCTGTTTATGTCTCCTGTGTATAATTTCCGTCTTGATAATCTGCCTCTTCTGTTTAAATATAATTTTCCATTTCAATAAACAACAGGGTATACTTGATGGGCTTAGCTGAAGCAGGTTTAGAAAGATGACACATATGATTTTATACCCAGGGGACCCCATCATTTCAAGTATTTATATTGGAAAGGAAGGGCCATTTCCAGCAGCAGCAGCATTTTGCTTTTACCTCACCAAAGAACTGAAAAAGCTTATTCAAGTCTTACTGGCTGATCGGAATATGATTGGGATGCTATTTTGGTGCCTTCATCTTAGTTGGGATGTGCTGAAATATCCTTCACTGAGAGGGAAAGGAAGAAAAGACAACAACACCTACTTTCTTATCCTTACCTTGGCAATGGATTCAATTGCCTTCCTTTGCAACATTTTCCACTTACACAAAATGTACTTTTATTGGCATATTGGATGATGTCTATCGTAGCAATTGAATAACTCAATTTTTTTTCTGATTCTAAAGTAACCTTTTACAGGTAGTGTTATGCCCCTGTTGGAATCTGATTTGGTGGGGGAGGCTGAGCAGTTGACAGGGAGTGGGAGTATGGCTCCCTTGGCTATGGAAGAAACTGTGGAAGGGCACAATCCAGCTGGGCGGAGCAGAGGAGAGGTAGAGCAAGGAAGAGGGAATTTGGAAGAAGACCCAGGCCCACCCCCTCTTCATCCTAGGGCACGCAGGGAGGAACGGAGAAGGGAGCAATGTGAGTTGTGTGGCTTACGGGAGAGGAAAGGGCCCTGATTCCCTTCATTAGCTGCAGCTGGGAACACAATGTTTAAAAAGGAAAGCTGCATACAGCAACTTGTGGGAAGCAAATCATGAGTTATCTGTTATTGTTGAGGCTTATCTGGGTTCCTGGCATCTTCCCAACTGTGTGTGTTTTGTTGGCCTTTCAAGTCTGCAATTCCTTATCCTGCCCTGTCAAGTTAATTGCTGCAGCATGGTTTGTGTGGATCTTTATTTACAGTTTATATGTACTTTGTTTTTGGACTGAATTTCTTCCACTTAAAGACTGTTCTTGGGAGAATTTTTTCTCCAGCCAAAAGTAACCTGGACATTGGAGGCAAAGTTGGAGGTATTAAAGGGACTCTTCTTACTTATGTGACTGTGTTGCCTTTGTGCCACGCCCCAGGTCATCACAGGTAGTCCTCAATTTACAACATTTTGTTTCATGACCGTTAGAAGTTGCAACAGGACTGAAAAAAAAAACCCACGACCATTTTTCACACTTATGACTGTTGCAACATCCCCATGGTCGTGTGCTCAAAATGTGGACACATGTCATGTGTTTATGACAGTTGCAGTAATCATGTGGATTACTTTTTGAAATCTTCTAACCAGCAAAGTCAATGGGGAAGCCAGATTCACTTAACAACCATGTTACTCACTTAACAATTGCAGTGGTTCCCTTAACAAATGTCTCAGGAAAGGCCGTAAAATGAGACAAAGCTCACTTAACAATTGTCTCGCTTAGCAACATAAATTTTGGACTCCATTGTGGTTGTAAGTTGAAGATTATTGTACCTTAGCACCTATTCAAAACAGCAGTCAGATTTTGGGGTATTTCAAAATGCCTGAAGAGAAATCCCTCTTCATTATCATCGCTATTATTACTTAGGAATTCATTCCCGCTTATTCAATATAACCTGCTTCTTTTTCAGAGCTTCGAAAATATAGTTGCATATATTAGGCGAACTCCGGGAGCATGGGAAGGAAGCCAATTCCAAATTATTCAATTTCATTTCTGCGCAGAAGGAAGGTTTCGCTTTTTGTTAATCTCTTGATCCCGGCATAACCTGGTGAAAAGGAGAAGGGAATCTACAAACTGGTAGAAAGAACCACCATTCGTTGGCCAGTTTGGGGAAAGGACAGCATGGAAAACTACTGACTGGTTGTCACAGATAAGATCCCAGTACAATAATGAATTCAGTTGCTAGATTAGAAACAGAAAGGCAGGCAATGCAATACTAATCTAAGTATGTATTACAGTGCAACAGTGTACATGTGTCAAATAACATGGAGTGTCTGTCTCTAAGGTCACTTAGTGGTGAGGATAGAGTGATTATTAAAGTCACTGCTTGGGTCATAAATTTGGGTAAACTTTCTGGACGCTCCAAGGTGTGGAAGGGAGAGAGTGATTTAAACTCATTTTTGCTTATCTCTCTCTTTTCTGTGCCCCCCTCAAACAAATCTAGTCCAAAGGAATGTCAGTCCTTGTGGCATAGGAGATAAATGTTAAAGTTGGGAGGGCCAAAACTGCCTTTTCCCTTGCACCAATAGCACACTGAAATGGTTTAGGTGAATTAAGAATCACCCAAATGTCTTCTTAGGGCCACAAATGAGGCTAAATCTGAGTATGCAAATAAAAGAGGGCATCTTTCTGCAAAAGTATTTTTCTCTCTCTCAGGAATTAGATGGAAGGAATGGAAGGAAGGACTCTCTGCGGATTTTAGTCTGCTAGTTGTTGCCGATTGTACGGGGCAGTTCTCATCTCTGTTTCAAGGCTATTGAGTCAGAGTCTGTCCGAAGACTCATGGGGTCAGCATGATAATAACTGCCCCACAACATCCAAAGCCCTCCTTGTGGTGAAAAGGAGCCCCTGAATATTCACAAATAGTGAATTAGCTGATCTCTTTTCCTTCTTCTCTTCCCTCACTTTGGAATCTGCAATTTCTCTGAACATATCTGCTCCGAAAGATGAAGAGAGTTGGACTTCGTGACTTGGAGTTTGGCTTGGGTTTTGATGTGCTCAGAGGTAAACTAGCCAATTAGATCTGCCCCAGAAAACAAAACCTATTTTCAGAATCATGTAAAAAGAAAATTAAAATGGCAATCTAAGTCTGCTGTCTGCTGATAAATGTCATTAAAAATGAATTAAAAGACAACCACCGAATCTTCGAATGGATTTTGATTGACTTTTGAAATAAATGTTTTAAAGAGAGCTTGGCTGGCTAGAAGTTCTTAGCAGTACAATGTTCTAAATGCAGAGCCATCCTTTCTGCTTTACCCATTAGTCACTACTTCCTGAGCCCAGAAATGGATGACCTCTTCCTCACAGTTGTTCTGACCTAGGCTTCCCCAACAGCACGAAGCCGACCCCTTGTCCCAATAAACTCCTTTTATTTAGTTTACAGTGAATTCCTCTCCAGCAAAGTCCCAGCCAATAGTCTTTCGAGATATTTCACAATTACAGACCTTTATCAGGCTTGGGGAGTGGCCAGACCGATATCCTTCAGATGCCACGCTGTAGCAGACAATACTTGGCACAAATGCAGGAATAGATCTTCACCCAAATGAACTAATTGTCTCCTGCAAAACCCCACTCCCCTTTCGCTCCTCTTTTATTCCCTTTGGGAGGATCCATTCACCGCCCACCTGTGGCTTTATCCTAAGTCGACCCTTGTTCCTTAGCTGGTCCCTTCTTCTGGCAGTTCTGCGCATGCACACATTGGGAATGGGCTCCAGCTGTTCTTGTGCCTCATTGATGTCCAACTCCAAAGGCAGCTTATAACTGTCAGGCGGCCCTGGCCCATCTCTGCCTCAAACACAGAGCACTTGTCAGAGCTTTCCCCAGACTCCATGACTGGCACATGTTCCTCCCCAACCTCCTCACTGTCTGAATCTGCTACCAGCTCCTCTGGCCACTGGCAGGCCACAACAACAATCTCATCCCATTGCAAATGCATGATGCGATTGTGTTTTCCAGCTGTGATTCAAATGACTGTTTTCTAACCTGAGGCCTTCAGAGCAGATGGAGTCCAGGGCTTCATTCCATTCTCAATGCAACCCAGCTCTGATTGGCTTCAGCCCCAGGAAAGAAAAAAAAATGAAGGTTTTCAAGTATGCAAAAACATCTGGGTAAACAAAGAATTTGTAACATAATGAAGCAGAAACAATCCCTAAAAAGATAAGTCGAGCATCAGTGGATAGGAGTTAGCTAGTGCACTCAACTTCCATGCATGGATGGGAAGGGCAGGAAACAAGAATATGATTGATCGTCTCTTGCAGTGACTTAGTCTCATCAACCCAGTGCATTCCAGGCTGGCATTTCTGAAGTTTGCTTAAGGACTGGAACAGCTTGAGAGTAGCTTAGGCAGCAGTTCAGAATTGCCCTCAGGCTTGTAAAACACCTTCCTTAAGAATAAAGCAAACTATTTGCAGTAGAAAGATCATTATCCAAATGGATTGGAAAGACTATTGCCCAATATCTTTGACTCTTCTTGCATTAAAAAAAAAAAAAACAACCAATCTTAAAACTTCATCTTTTGAGGATGAACCAGGATAAGAAATTTAATTTTGAAATCTTATTAGCAAAGTTAGCTGGAGTATCGACATGAAAGTTCAGCTTTTATCACAAAGAAAATACAAAGCTGAAAGAGAATCTTTGTGAGACTAGCAGCCCCTGGAGTTGCCTGAGATGTGTACTGAAGACACCAAACCCGAGAGGCCTTCTAATGCACAAAACCTTTGGTGAGCAGTCTAAAGGTCTTTCACATAGCCCTGGCCAAGGAAGAAGTGATCTGTTTGAATGAAGCTTACATTTAATTAAGGCCTGCAGTCTGGAATACCATTGGGGCAGGGGTGGGTGTCAAAATTTTTAGCAACAGGTTCTCTGCCCGGTTGCTGGGTGGATGTGGCCATGGTGGGTGTGGCCTAGTCAGTCTCCTGCACCACAATGGGAGGAGGGGTGTTTTTTCCCCTCCCTGGGCTCCAGAGGCTTTACTCGAGCCTCCGGGAGGGCAAAAACAGCCTCCCTGGGCTCCCGAGGCTCTCTTGAAGCTGTAAATGGCCCAATTTCCAGCTTAGCTTACCTTGCCCCCTGAGCCTCTGTGCATGCCCTGAATTTACCTGCATCCAAAACTGGCCAGGTGGAGACTCCTGGGAGGGGCAGGGCGGAGTGGGCAGGGCCAGCCAGGAGTGGGATTTGAGGGTTCTCTGAACTGCACAGAATCTTAGCTAGAGGATCTCCTGAACCCCCAGCAGCCCACCCCTGCTTTGAGGTGCACCCATGGCAGGCTGAACAGCTTCATCACAAACTGATGAGCAATCCCACTCCATTTGCCAATGATGCCAAAGCTGGATAAACTTCAGCTAGTGAACGCTGCAGAAGAAGGCTTAAAGTGATCCTGAGGAAAACTATGGAGAAACTATCTGGTCGTTTCTCTTCTCTTTTGAGAGTAAGAAGATCATACTGCTTTGAGAAGCGGCTTAGAAAGGGTACTTTGTTTTTCAACCTAAGTTTCACCCAGCCTGATCATGCCAACCAGTAGAGTTCATCATAGAGTACACAGGACAAAAAAGTATTTACTTTATTTATGGAGATTCTCAGTCATCCAGGTCCTGGTTGTTCCCAAGGTGCTTTTTCAAAAGGCACCTGGGCTTCGTTTTTCCTTGAAGTCATTTTGCTTCTCATCCAAGGAGCTTCTTCAGTTCTGAATGTACGGTATAGGAGGGCAGGATTTATATTCCTTGCAGTTATTTGGTCGTTAGACAAGACCAGATGACTGCAAGGAATATAAATCCTTCCATCCCCCACCATTCTTTCAAAACTGAGGAGACCAGATGACTGCAAGGAATATAAATCCTTCCATCCTTTGCCATTCAGTCAAAACTGAAGAAGCTTCTTGGAGGAGAGGAGAGAAACATCTTCAAGGAAAAACAAAGTCCAGACTCCAGTTGCCTGTTGAATATGCACCTTTGGTATATCTACTTGATTGCTGATGCCTCGATGTAGTTTGTGCTGAGGCAGAAACCTAGCATTGATGTATCATCTCATCTCATTATTGGGCTAATAGATGCACAAGGACCTTTTCACCTTTAGCAGATATGCTGCTAAAGTGAACAGGAAAGTGGCTTCTGTAGCAGAGCTGAGTTATTCCTCAGCATTTACACACAGTTGATTTGATTTATGGGGGGGACAATGCAAATAACTTATCTGAATATTGCAAAAACGACAACTTAATGTGTTTGTTAAGAGATGGATTCCTGGAAGAGCAATGGTAAAGCCAAAAACAACAATCCTGTGTTACAGTGAGGGAGAATCAATATATCACTGCAGAGAGATGATAAAACCTGAGATCTTGTTAGATACCATTCAAAATAATATCCTGGATTCCAGGGCATCTTCATCTGAGAATTTCATGTTAGTTTAGACCTATATCTACTCCTCTGTGATTGCTCAGTGTCAGTGTATTTTTTTCAGAGCTGTGTTTGTATTTCCTGGCTCCTGAAATTGAATCGAAGTTGTTGTTTTCTTTGCAACGTTGTGCTTCTGTGAAGCTTGTAGTTATCCCACTTTACTACCAAGAGAAATTCTTCAGCTGCAGTGCCACAGATGCTGTCTGCCACTTCAGTCATTGCAACCTCTGATAAAAAAGAAGTCTGCTATTCTATAGCTCAAGATCATTATTAGTTGTTTTTTATTATTATTATTATTATTATTATTATTATTATTATTATTATTATTATTATTATTATTATTATTATTATTATTATTATTATTATTATTATATATTTTTTACCATGTAATTCTGTCTCATTCTTGGATTGTTTAGAGAGTTTCTGCTTCTTTTTCCAATTCCAGACACTACAGATACATGCAGCCGTGGTTTCATCCTTTGTAAAAAGAAAAAAAAATGCCTTATTATTTCAGCACGAAAGCTTGCAAGGGGCTTTTTCATGCAAGACAAAAGACCTCTCTGCATCCAAACATTTTCCCCTCTTTTAACCACTTTTTGGTTTGATATTAAAAATACCTAAACCATGAAGGTAGAGGCACTAGCAATTTATTAAATTTTATTTTTGTATGATGTGGAGGTAAGAGGTTTTTTTTTGTTTGTTTGTTTGTTTTGCTACTCCAGGATCCTAACCCTAACCCTAACCTAGCTTGAGATAGAGCACTGAGTAAATTACATTCTGGGCCATCTCCTATTGTCAACTGTTCAAGGAGTTTTCAGCATACTCTCTGTATTTGAAGTTAGAAGTAAAAATTGCAAGTTGATTTCAAACTTCTCTGAACAGTTTTGGGAATAGAAACATCTAATTACAACATCCTGTGGTTTTAAAAAGCACTGCGGCTTTTTATTATAGGCAACTTTACCAGGTACACATTGGTGTGTGTATATATATGCAGGTCTTGGTGTGTTCGGTTCTTTTCCCGTGTAAGATTGAGAGTATCTTGGCAACATTTCGCCAGGGTCCCACTCGCCATCTTCAGGCTGGTGCTTTCAGCTTCGTGCTTGTGCGAGCAAAGTGTGATGGGAGCTGCCGCCTCTCTATATATACTGATGGGGAGGTTGGCTGTGTTGTCATTTCTTGATTGGTTAATGGAGTTGATGTTTGCAGTTTGGCTGGAGTTTTTTTAAGAACATGTGTGGCTGAGGTATTGGCTGTGTATCTATCAGCCAACCTCCCCACCAGTATATATAGGGAGATGGTAGCTCCAGTCACGCTTTGCTCACACAAGCACGAAGCCGAAAGCACCAGCCTGAGGATGGCGAGTGGGACTTCGCTGAAACGTTGCCAAGATACTCTCAATCTTACACGGGAAAAGACCCAAACACACCTAGACCTGCATACCTGTATGTATGTATATATATGTGTGTGTATGTATGTATGTATGTATGAGTGGCAGATATGAGTTCGAGCGACGAGGATATGGCAGCAAAATATGAGCCGGCATTGCTTAGTGACTTGAATAGTAGCCAGGATGAGGAGATGGATTTAACAAGGGGAGATAAACCTGATTTAATAGAGTTGTCAGGACCTTCGACCTCCTCTGGTTCTTTATCTGAGCAGCAGCCGGGAATGGCTAACAAGGAAGGCATGCAAGAGTTTTCCAGTGGAGATGACAACTTGGAGAACGTATGGCGTGACGTCAAAAATAGAAGGAGGCTGAGACGCCAATCTCAATTAGGAAGGAGGCATCGAGCCAGTAACTAATTAGGGAAATTAACACACTCCATAAGTGGATAAAAGGACATGGCTGGGCTGGTGGAATTCGCCAGAAGCAAAGTGACTAAATGGGAGTGAAGACATGCAGCAAACTCTCTGAGGCTTGTGAATTACTGCCACGCCAGGATTGCCGGACAGAGTGTGAATTTATTGCTGTGTTTTGGAATTATTTCAGCCATTCTCTTGTGGGGGTTTGTTTTTGATTTGAGTTAATTCTGAAACGGCTGAATTTTGTTTTGCTCACCTGAAATTAAAGGGGTGGCATAACATATATATATATTCTTAAATTTTCACGGTTACTTACATGTACGGTATTCAGCTTTGTTCGGGTATTTTCCCACGTCATTGTAGTTGTACCAACATTTTGGCAGAATCTCATCTGCCATCATCAGGCTTCAGTATTGTGTTCGTCTGTGAGCCAGACTTTTACAGTTGTTTCAATTTTAAATTTGGGGCTAGCCTACTGCTGTGCCAGAATGGTTTTTTCTTCATCCTGATTGGTTGGGAGTCTTGGTCTGTGTTTATTGGTCTTAGAGTTTGCTATGTTCTGCTTGATTGGTGTTTCTAATATCTTCTGTCTGTTTTGTGGCTCTTTTTGTGTCTTGATTGGCTGGCAACATTGTGTTCCTGTATTGGAGGCTTTTAGTGCAGCTTGGCTCCGAGTAAACGGACGGCTATCATTTGTTAGGAAGCTAGGTTTCATCTGGGTGCCTGGTTGGGGTGTGTTTGAGCTGGAGGTATCAGGGGGGATCTGTGTTTGCCTGGCTAGTGGTGTGGAGATTTTTTTGTTTGTGAGTGCAGGCTTCCAAATGATTGACAGTCTGGTGGAATCATCTCTTCTATTCATGCTTTCAGGTCTTTTTTCAATCTCTATGGCTTCTCTGATAATTCTGTGGCTGGGGTTTTCTATAGTGGCTAGGGTTTTGTTGCCATTGAAGTTGATGCTATGACCTGTGGCTTTCATGTGTTGGACTAGTGAGGAAGTGTGTTCCAGCTTTTTTACTGCATTTTTGTGTTCATCCAGGCGGGTACTAATTCTTCTATTGGTCTGTCCAATGTATGTGGCCAGGCATGATGCACAGGGGACTTCGTATATGCCTTGGTTTTCTATATATATATATAGATTTGGAGTGTCAATCAACATGTTATTAGAATCTGTTCATTTATGTTTGACAGGTTCTATTTTGGAAGATCATGTCTTTATCCTCTCAAGAAAATGCTTGGAGATTTCTTCGGTAAGGGAGCCAGGTGAATGATTGCAATAATAATCAACACCTTGAGAATAGATGAGCTGTGAAGTCTAGCATTATAAAGGCCATCATAAAGTAGATCATGACAATCAACTTTTTTGCTGTTGGATGGATTTTATTCTCCTTTAATTTTATTTGGCTTTCAAGGTCTGCAGGAGGCAATATGCTGATACAGTGATATCATCAGCAAAGGTAAGCTGAAAAATTTGCCCTGTTTTAGGATATTTGAAAGGAGCTCTATGCCTGTGGGAACCTTAAAACACCAACTTGGAGACTTGTGAAGCAGTATATGTCTAAATGTTATTGTTACTGCTATTATTTCATTTGTTTAAATGGAGAAGGGGATCTCATGACTTTAAAAAAATGGGGTTGCCTATAGTTTCTGGTTGCAATTTGGCCACTCTACAAATATAATTCTCAGTGTGAATAACATATTTACATAACATTCATTTTTTGTTCTGAATGATTGTATATAGAAACAAGAGAGACTATGCTCATAAGCAATTGAAATTAGCCTACAGGGAGGTAGTGGTGGTATAAGATACATAAACACTGTACCAAGATGATGTTAAGGATCTTAACTGGGATTAAAGAGATGTAGATTCAAGCCCTTCTAGGCTCTGACCAGTTCTGCAGAACCAGTAGCGGAAATTTTGAGTAATTTTGAGTAATTTTGAGTAATTTTGAATCGGTAGTGAAAATTTCAGAGAACCGGCAAATACCACCTCTGACTGGCCCCGCCCCCATCTATTCTCTGCTTTCTGAGTCCCAGCTGATTGGCTGGGTCTTCTTTTGTTGCCCTGCACATGAAAACAGAGCTGGGAAGCAGGTTAGTGGTGTGGGGAGTGAATGGGGATTTTGCAGTAAACCTTCCCCTGCCACGCCCACCAAGGCCTGCCCACAGAACTGGTAGTAAAAAAATTTGAATCCCACCACTGAGTCCTTTCTCAGCCAAGAAAGTCTCAACCAAATGACATTGGTCCAATCACTCTCTCCCTTAACCTACCTTACTGCATAGAAATACTGAAGAAAGAAAGAAGATGGATTGTTAGTTACCAAGCCTTGCTTTGAAAATGATTGGAAGAAATCGCCTGGAACTCCCCTGAACACAGCCACTTAGTCAAAAGGCCTAGCAAAGATATGGCTGCTTTAATTATTCTATTCATAAAAGTCCACTTAGTTTATTTTGTGAAGCTAACAGCTATCTTATGTGGAAAAATAATGGAAGAGTGTAAGAGCAAACCCAAGACTGTTCGATGGCTAATCTAATTAGTGACTACAGAAATGGACAATGTGTTAGCATTTTCATTTTATCAAACCATTAACAAAATGTTTCCTGCATTTAGTTGACTATGGCCATGATCCAGAAGATGTTATGGGCTTTTCTCATAATCATGTAAATGTGCGTTTCTCTGGTCCTTAGGTCAGTAGGCTCTTGTCCAATACATCCTAGGGCAGATGAGCTTGTAGCAATCCTTTTTTTTGTCCACAATCAACTCCTGCTGAAGTGTTTCCAGGCTGAGTGACTTCAAGAAAAGCTGGGGAATTTTTCTCAGTGTGCATAGGGTTGTTCCCAGGGTATGGTCAAGATGATGGCCACAAGGTTGCCATCAAACTTTATTTGTTTTTTATGTGTGCTATTTGTAAGATGCATGGAAAACATTGGCAGAGCTTTGATCTTCATGTTGAAACTGCCATATTGACATTTTTTTACCACATCCTGCAGACTTCCCTGTTGTGCATTTGTTTCTTGATTTTACTAATTAAATTCATAAGGTCAAAGCTGCTTAAGCTTATGTCCTCTCCCACCTGCAGAAGAGCTTCCAGGCTGGGCAGAATTGGCTCCCACTTTTTCTTGAAGTGCTGAAACTTTGTCAAGATGACTCTTTACTTCATTGAAATAAGTAGCTGCTCAAACTATTTTGGCTGAAGAAAATTTTAGTCACTTTATAACATTAATAACTAACAATATCTTGTATGCTCATTTGCTTCTCTATTTTCCATTGTTTCCCTTAAAACAATAATTATAACAATAGTTTAATGTTTGATCATGGTATGTGTAAATGACCTTGGGAGACAGGAGGAAGAGCTGCAGACAATAGTCAGGTAAGAGGCAGCTGAACCCAAGAAGCCCTGGGGGCTTGGCAAATGTCTCAGAAGGGAACCCTTCCTAGTTTTTTGGACTATAAAGGCAAAGCAGGAAAGTTGTACTTGAAAATTTGTAAGATCCTGTTAATGTAATCTTACAATAATATCAGAGTTAGTATTCTTGTTTGTGCCTTTTGTCTGGACCATTTCACAAGGTTGACATGTTCTATGGGTATGTTTAAAAATGTAGTACATATCATATCATTCATGAATTGCTTACTTTTAAGATCATTATTTGTAATACTTCATCTTTAATACAAAGTTTAGATTGCAATATTCAGTTGGCAAGCAATCAACCCCCTAGAATTTATTTTGCTGATTCTGACAGCTTCTTGGAAAATATTCCTACTAAGGGAAATATATGTGACACACTAGATCAGGTTCTAACTTATGGCTTGCGTGGAAACCTATAAGTAGTTGTGGTATCCTACCATATATCATACTGTTAACTCGGCGGATGTCTACTCTGAAACAAGTATTATGAGCCTGGGTCTAAATTGCTTTATCCCATTCTATTCCATTCCATTTGTCCCTGCTTTAGGAGCAAAATTCTAATAGGAGCGGAATCTCATCCAGTAGCGCAATCTAATTAATAAAGAAAGAAACATTATAGTTGTTCAGTTGTTAAATTACCCTGTTGAATAGTTTTAATAGCCTGTGGGATTCTTATACACAGTTTTCTTAACAGTTTACTTCTAACTTCATAATGCAAGGAAATAAATTGTAGAGGTGAAATTTGTGTGTGTGCCTGCTCATGTGTATATCTGTTTAGAACACTTTCTCTTCACAGCTGGAGCAAAGTAAACATTACTATGAGGAGAACATTCCATTTCTGCTATCTTTCTGTTTGGTTTGGTTTGGTTTGGTGTTGAGTCTGTGTTTTCTTCTGAGATATTTGTTTTGATCTGAGATATTTGATATTAGTTTATGACATGTACAGTGTAATATAAAGTATTCCATCCCAATATACATACTACAGGTAGTCTTTGACTTACAACAATTCATTTAATGACCATTGGAAGTTACAACGGCACTGAAAAAAGTGACATGACCATTTTTCACAATTATGACCATTGCAGCATCCCCAAGATCATGCAATCAAAATTTGGATGCTTGGCAACTGACACGTATTTATGACGGTTGCAGTACCCCGGGGTGATGTGTTCACCTTTTGTGACCTTCTGACAAGCAAAGTCAATGCGAAAACCAGATTCACTTAACAACGGTGTTAGCAATTTAACAAATGCAGTGATTCACTTAACAAATGTGGCAAGAAAAGTCATAGAATGTGGCAAAATTCATTTAACAAATGTCTCACTTAGCAACAGACATTTTAGGCTCAGTTGTGGTCATAAGTTGAGGAGTACCTGTAGTTTGGGCATCACTGCAATAGGGTGATCTTATCCAATGTCTGATGAAGTTTTGGTACTATTAGGGTTGCATTACTGTGTGACTATTTTTTAATAAGTAGCAATTTGTGTATAATAAGGTAATTAATAAATACCACATTTATGTAATAAAGCTAAATGAATAACATTTTAAAAGATACAAGATTATTAACAATTTAATTGAGCTGATACTATGTTTGTATCTCTTATGAATTAATAATGTGGTCTATTTCTAATCTATGCCGTCCATTTGATTAGAATCTATTTGATTCAATCTCTGTATTTGTTTCTCTTTTTTAAAAAGATAAATCCAAAGCATGGTTTTAATTTAATACAGATCAGGCAGGGTTGATTGAGCAATGGGCGGCAACAAATTCAGATCAGCACTGAATGTAGTCTAAATGTACTCTTTACTATTTTGGATCCTTACCAATACTTTTCTAGCATTGTCCACTGCTTAGTCACTACTACTTTCATCATCTCCTAACCTCAGAAGGGCCAAATCTTTGGGACTGCTGGAGAGTGGGCCTGGATATCCAACGTGAAATTGATTTCTCCTTTAAAACGTTCTATTGACTGTTTCCTAATATTATTTGATTGCTTATTGTGCCCTATGACTATTATGAAGCGTTGTACCTTATGATTCTTGGCACTGACAAAAGTGTCTTTTATTTTATGTATACCTTTATGTATTCCTTGTGAGTTCAATCACACTTGGCCAATAAAAAATTCTATTCTATTCTATTCTATTCTATTCTATTCTATTCTATTCTATTCTATTCTATTCTATTCTATTCTCTAAACTAGGTTTTCTGTGCAAAACAGAACACACATAGATTTTAAAAAAATCTGAAATGTGTTTCCATCGTAGCTGCTTCTTAAGAAACTTTTCTACATTCATGTGTAAATGCAATACTCTATGATAGAATGGAAGCACTCAACGAAAAGAATTTCTCATCACTCATGCTTTATGGTCATCATCATTTATGCAATCCATTAGTTTGTTTTTTTCTCAGAGTTCCATGAAATCAGAACTAAATCACATTTTCCATTAATCAAAATCATTCTTTTTCAGTCGTGAGTTTCGGCTGAACACCATGCAGAGTTTGGTAATGAGAAACTACCTCAGATCTCACTGTTATATTTTCAAGTACAATTTAGGGAAAACTCAAAGTTAGGAGCAGCAGGGTCTTCGGGTAAAACCATACAGAACCCCACAGTGGCTTCCTCACACACACACCCCGAAGGAAAACCAGGAGGAATAGGGGCCATAGCCCTATTTTCTATTACTTTATGCTCTCCCCTGCTGAAACTGTATTGACATTTTATATAGTTCAGAATTAACTGCCATAGGAAGCCATTTTGTTTCTCAGCTTTTTCCTTTTAGCCTCTTATCATTGTTAAATTGTATAAGAGGCCACTTTATTCCTTAATTACTGTCAAGGGGTTTTTTCTCTCTCTTTTACTCAGGAGACATATTACACACTTAGGCATAAATTTTAAAATCTTAGTTCTGCTTCAATATCCTCCGGTATACTAGAAAGTCTTGATGTCTTCAAGTGATTGCTTGTTAAATTCTTGTTAGGAGACCATGAAGTATTGATGAGCTAATATTTTCTTTAGTATTATTTAAAAACAAAAACAAAACTGCTTTCTGCATTTCCAAAAAGTATTGTTCTTTTCTCTATGCTATTTTTGAGCTACAAAGACATGGGAGAGTATCGTCTTTAGAAGAAGTTCATTGTTTTGCTGTATTCTCTAAGACAACATAAAGTTATCTACTTCCTGTTTTCCAAAAGCTTCTTCTTAGAGTATTTCTATCATACATATTCCTAGAGCAAACTATCTTCTTATTTCCTAAGAAAACTCATTTGTATGGGTTTAATATTAAAATGAGTTAGGATCTGAGTGGGAGAACAGGATGATAGGCTAGAGTGGAAGCAAAAATAAAACAAAGCCACAAAATATATCCAAAATTGTTTCCATATCATTGCCAGGAGCATAATAGAGATGTGTTGATGAAACTGTCTGGAAGCAAACCTGAATTGAAGGAATTTTTGCCTTATTAAATGTTATAGGATGTTTTTGAATGCTTCCATCTGGCTTGGGTACAGCATTACATAATTACACCCTATGCTCAGCAAGACATTAGAGCAGTGTTTCTCAGCCTCGGACACATTTAGATGTGTGGATGTCAGCTCCCAGAATTTCCCAACCAGCATCTACACATCTTAAAGTAGCTAAAGTTGAGAAGCAATAAGGCATACAACTATTGGATATGAACCAATGTTGCAGGGTGAGCAGCACTGTTCTGTCCTTTATAATTACTGGCTGAATGTATAAAGACAGACAGATAACTCTACAAAGGCATCCATACAAAGTTTCTTTATTGGTTCATCAGGCATCCTCATATATAACTCACAGTTACGTCGAGATTCATCTCAATGTCCAAATCTTTGCATAGCTGACTCCATAGTGTAAAAGGATAGTGATCTTTTCATCCTCATAACGAAGGAGCAAGAGGGTGAGGCACCAGCACGCTGCTGGGGTCCAGGCAAGAGTAAAGGAACTTCCCCCAACCCACCAAGGGTCAATTCAGTGACCAATCAGGATTACAGATGTGACCACATGACATGGACTACATTTCCATGATGCCTTAACTGCATTTACCATGATGCATTCCCTTAAGGGGACAGCTCCCAATTCCTAACTAACTATCCCAATTCCCAATTAACTATAAACTGTCTGGACAGCACAAGCACATTCGAACAATTAACTTTGCCAACTGATTTCTCCCTGAAAAAGTTACCATTTATTTATTTTAATCCAGAGCCCTCAGTCATCTGCTGTTTTGCAGAAAAATAAAGTTGTAGAATCTTGCTGGTCTTTACCAACATCTGATTCCTAGAATTTTAACTGTTGACCTGACAGCTCTCGGTTGCAGGATCAGACATGTAAATGTCAAATCTCTCTCTATATATATATCCCTCCCTCCCTCTCCTCTCATCTTACAGAGAGTCTTTTTCTATGCATACTTAATTATTATTTTCTATATTCTGTATGTCAGGGCTGTCAAAGTTGTGACTCGTGGGCCGGATCCGTCACATGCTGGCCATGTCCATGCCCGGTTTAGCAAAGGGTACAAAAGTTGTGATAAGTCACATGATACCACCGTAATGACACAAGATTGACACCCCTAATGTATGCGGAAACAGCTTCTGAAACATGAGTACTCTTCAAAATATGGGTACCAATATTACCCCAGTACCCTGCTCCCACCAGCTTTTGTGCCAGTCTGTCAATCTTTCTTGTATCGCATGTGCTTTGCTTCATTCTGCAAATCATTACTTGGCTTTTAAATAGATTTTGTTACCTTTTGAAAAGACTTGATTATGTTCAAATTGACATATATTACCACTTTGCTGGTAGGTTAGTAGACCAAATTAAGCAGGTGGAATTTTATTGATGCAGTAGAAAATTCTGAAAGATATATGTTGCTAAAATCAATTGTTTCTTTCAAAAGCCTTTTGTTTTTCTTCCTTCCTTCCTTTAGAATACAAACATATTCATATATTTAGAAGCCTATTATCCCAAATACTCTGTTTCTTGTTAATTGTTAACCAATCTGGTTCCAAATAAACATTCCTAAATGTTTCCCACTTAAATGAATGTTTCTTTAAAATGTTTAAGTGGGTTTTATTATTCTAATGTATCCATACCATTTGTGTAATGTTTTTCTAAAAACTCAGTATGATCTACAATTAAAATCACAAAACAAATACACAAACAAAATATTTAACAATAATTAAAGTTTGAACTCCAACGGTCTGGCTTTAATCTACTGATCTGAATAAGCCTCTAACACGTGTGTTATTTAAAATAGGAAATTTGTGAAAGCACAATTGGATTCCTGGCTACATTTCTGCAAATGGCATCCGTGAAAAATCAAGGGCAAGCCACAGGGTATGTGTTGCTTCCTCTTTTTTTTAATGCCCCAGAGGAGCAAATTATCAAATAATACAAACACACTCACAAAAGCAGCATTGATTTTTGTTTTTTTTTAAAAAATAAGTAAAGTATGCATGTTAAGTACTGCAGAAAAAAACAATTGCTACCAACCTGCCTTCCATTGAGGACCTGTATACTGCACAAGTCAAAAAGAGGGCTGTGAAAATATCTATAGACCTCTCACATCCTGGACATAAATTGTTTCAACTTCTACCCTCAAAATGACACTATAGGGCACTGCACACTAGAACAACTAGACACAAGAACAGTTTTCCCCTGAATGCCATCACTCTGCTAAACAATTAATTCCCACAACACTGTGAAATGATTTACCAAGACTGTATTACTATTATTCTTCTCATCCTTCCTATTACCTATCTCTTCCAACTTATGACTATAACTGTGTTACTTGTATCTTTACAATTTATATTGTTTTATTTGTTTCCTAGTAAAATTTCATTGCTTATTAGTAACCTATGACTATCACCAAGTATTGTAGCTTATGATCCTTGATGAATGTATTTTATTTTTTCTTTATGTACATTGAGAGCATATGCACCAAAGACAAATTCCTTGTGTGTCCAATCACACTTAGTCAATAAAGAATTCTATTCTATTCTATTAAGACTCTAATATGAATAACAAATTTGTTTTACTGATTTTTTTTTTAATCTGCAAAATGGTCGCTCACCCCTGCTTAAAGGAATGAGTGTTCATTTCTAGTTCAGGGGTCTCCATCTTGGCAACTTTAAGCCTGGAGTTGAAGTCCTCCAGACTTAAAGTTGCCAAGGTTGGAGACCCTTGTGCTAGTTGATTCTCTGCAAGATTTTGAGTCATTTAATGGTTTGGAAAACTAAGGTGTAAAGATACCTGTGAAGGAATGGCAAAACTTTAGTTTGGAAAGAAGAGTGCACAGATTAGAATAAATAGGATATCACTTGAATTATTGCACTGAATCACACCAATCTGTATATGCCACAAGCTAAAATCTCTCTGAGAGTAGATAAATATCTTCTTATCTTTGTAAAATGGTATGGGAAAGCATGTGGAAGATTGCCTTCTCCTCTGATCATCTGCTTTCTATCTGAATCTCCTCCAGTCATTTATTTCAATGCTTATTTAGTGATAAATGACTGTAATTTTATAGTTTTTTTCCAGGAAGCTGCTGTTTAGCCATCCTGTTTGTGTAGATCTCTTTAATCAATGTGGTAACCAGGGTACCCAGGATAGTCTATAAATTATTTTCATCTCTGTTTTACAGAGATGTATATAGATGTATATGTATGGTAATATGTACATAGATAATATCAGCACAGATATGGACAGATGGGCATCTCCATAACGGATAACTAAAGGTCCTATTTTAACTTAAAAAAAAAAAAGTTCAAGCAAACTTCTTAGAATCTTTGTTACTGTTTTAGATAGAGCTGCTGCAACACAGATACTTCTTTGCAGTACAAGTAGTCCTCATTTATTGTGTTTTGGTGAAATGGTTGTGTGTATGTGTGTGAGAGAGAGACGGGGGGAGAGAGAGTGAAAGAGAGAGAAAGAGAGAGAGGAGAGAGAAAAAGAGAGAGAGGAGGGAGAGGGGAGAGAGAGAGGAGAGAGAGAGAGAGTCTGAAAGAGAGAGAGGAGTCTGAAAGAAAGAGAGGAGAGAGAGAAGAGAAGAGAGAGGAGAGAGAGAGGAGAAATAGAGGAAAGAGAAAGAGAGAGAGGAGAGAATGAGGAGAGAGAGGAAAGAGAGAGGAGAGAGTCTGAAAGAGGAAAGATAGAGGAGAGAGAGAGAGGAGAGAGAGATGGTGGTTGCTGCTGCCTCATTCATATAAAGGTAATTCTTAATTTACAATCATTCATTTAATGATGGTTTGGAGATAAAATGGCCCTGGGAAAAAAAGGCACTTATGACTTCTCAAAGTTTTGGCTGTCACACTACCCCCACAGTTACATGATCACAATTGGGCTCTTGTTAACTAGATTTGCATTTACAATTGGTTGCTGTATGCTGCGATTACATTATCATGATTTGCAACCTTTCCAGTTGGCTTCTGACGAACGAAATCAGTGGGGGAAGCGAAATTTTCTCAACAACCATGTGATTCACTTAACAACCACATTGTTGGCTTAACAACAGTGGTGATTTGCTTAAAGTTGCTTTGTCCAACTGTGATCAAAGTGGTCATAAAATTTGAGTGTGGTCATGTGATGATTTGCTTAATGACCACATCACTTAGTGAATGAAATACCAGTCGCAGCTGTAGTTGTAAATGGAGGGTGAGAGAGGAAAGCAAATTCCAGTAAATTCTCTTCTACATTATCATGTGCTTGACTCCTTTTTCCTCCATGTTTTCCCTCCTTGCAGAGCAGAGAGTTTGTTTAAACAAGTTGTCTCTTCCTGTGCTGCTTTTCTCCACAGTTTAGCTCTGTGATCTTAATTAGTTGAGTCGAAACCCCCCCGATGGCAGCTGCTGCCTGGAACTGACCAGACCTTAATCAGTTTTACTTTATTGTTCTAAATGTATCCACTAGTCAAGTTTTTTTTTATTACCATTTATTATTGATGCATTTATGAATGGTCAATGGCCGAGACAGTTGTTAAACAAGGACTGCCTGCAAACATGAGTAATGAAGTGGTTTGGACAGACTTGCTTTTTAAGGTTTGGAGGGAAAGAGAAGTGTCTTGAACATTTAAAGTAATAACAATTTCAGTCTTATTTTTCAGAGTGCAATGTGGTTATTTTAATGGAGGAACGCAGAGCAGAATTTTAAAGTTCGAGAGCTGTGACTCAATATGGCTTATTCAATCTAGGTTGTGCTGACCAGTTTCTGCTTAGGAGCATTTATCCTGAGGTAAGCTATTTGCAAAAGATTTGTAGGCAGTGTTAGCCTAAGACATCTTGCAATTGGCTGCGTAACTTCTTAAAATCCACTAAAGGCCAGCATTTTAAGGAATACTGCTTATCAGACAAAGTGCCAGTTCCTGCCTTTATCTTTTGCTTACCTCATGAACAGCACCCAAAGAAGTCACTTTCTCTCTGATACATGGCAAAGCTGACCTAGTCATGTAGAAGCCTTTATATCCACGTTTATTCCTAATTTCACCTTTCCAGATTCCAAAGGTATGTGTATGCCTGGCAGACAAGACACACATAAAGACTGAACTATGCACCCTGACTAAAGTACTGACAGCCAACGGCTTTCACAAAATCACTGGCCTGATCCACAAAAACACACTGAGACATAATGGAGACCTAGAAGATAAACAGACTTATGGAACAGCTGTCCTGCCTGACATAAGAGGTACTACAGACAAAAGGCATCACATCAAGACTGCCTTCAAAACAGACAGAAAAATAGTAGCCATCCTAAGAAACCCCAAAGATAAAATTGACCTGGAAAACCAAGGCATATATGAAGTCCCCTGTGCATCATGCCCTGCCACTTACATTGGACAGACCAATAGAAGAATAAGTACCCTCCTGGATGAACACAAAAATGCAGTCAAAAAGCTGGAACACACTTCCTCACTAGTCCAGCACATGAAAGCCACAGGTCATAGCACTGACTTCAATGGCACCAAAACCTAGCCACTATAGAAAACCCCAACCACAGAATTATCAGAGAAGCCATAGAGACCTGAAAGCATGAATAGAAGTGATGACTCCACCAGACTGTCAATTATCTGGAAGCCTGCACTCACAAACAAAAAAATATCCACACCACAAGCCAGGCAAACACCTGGGCAGAAACAGACCCCCCCCCCCGATATCTCCAGCTCAAACACACCCCAACCAGGCACCCAGATGAAACCTAGCTTCCTAATAAATGATAGCCCTCCGTTTACTCGGATCCAAGCTGCACTAAAAGCCTCCAATACAGGAAACACAATGTTGCCAGCCAATCACGACAAAAAAAAGCTACAAAACAGACAGAAGATATTAGAAACACCAATCAAGCAGAACACAGCAAACTCCAAGATCAATAAACATAGATCCCAAGACTCCCAACCAATCAGGATGAAGAAAAAACCATTCTGGCACAGTGTAGGCTAGCACCAAATTTAAAACAGAAATGGCTGTGAAAGTCTGACTCACAGACGAACACAATACAGAAGCCTGATGATAGCAGATGAGATTCTGCCAAAACATTGCTACAACTTTAAAAGCACAACTATAATGACATGGGAAAATACTCGAACAAAGCTGAATACCATACATGTAAGTACCCGCGAAAACTTAAGAAAACAAATATATATATATATATGTATATATGTATATATGTGTATATGTGTATATATATGCATGCAGGTCTTGGTGTGTTCGGGTCTTTTCCTGTGTAAGATTGAGAGTATCTTGGCAACATTTCGCTGGGGTCCCACTCACCATCTTCAGGCTGGTGCTTTCGGCTTCATGCTTGTGCAAGCAAAGTGACAGGGAGGTTGGCTGTGTTGTCATTTCTTGATTGGTTGGTGGAGCTGATGTTTGCAGATTGGCTGGTTTTTTTTTAAGAACATGTGTGGCTGAGGTATTGGCTGTGTATCTATCAGCCAACCTCCCCACCAGTATATATAGGGAGATGGTAGCTCCAATCATGCTTTGCTCACACAAGCACGAAGCCGAAAGCACCAGCCTGAGGATGGCGAGTGGGACTTCGCTGAAACGTCACCAAGATACTCTTAATCTTACACGGGAAAAGACCCGAACACACCTAGACCTACATACCTGTACCCGTGAAAATCTACAAAAACCAATATACATATACATATACATATACATATACATATACATATACATATACATATACATATACATACATACACATATATACATATACATATACATATACATCATATACATATACATATACATCATATACATATACATATACATATACATATACATACATACATACATACATACATACATACATACATACATACATATATATATACACGTGGAGCAAGAAGATCTGCTTGTAAGTTTTGACGTGGTTTCACTATTCACTCAAGTCCCGATAAAAGAGACCCTTGAAATCATCAAAAATAAATACCAACCAGCTAAACACCTCATGGAACTAACAGAACACTGCTTAACCAACACATATTTCATATACAAAGGACAAAGATACAAACAAATAGAAGGAGCCCCCATGGGATCACCACTGTCACCTGTCATTGCTAACCTGTTCATGGAAGAATTCGAATCCAGAGCCCTGGCCAATGCCATCCTCAAACCCAAACTATGGTTAAGATACATCGATGACACATTCGTGATTTGGCCCCATGGACAAGAAAACCTAAACAATTTCCTAACACACCTAAACAGCGCACACCCCAAAATCAAGTTCACCATGGAAACAGAAACAAACAAACAACTACCATTCCTAGATGTACTAATCTACAAAAAAACAGATGGCACACTAGGACACACCATATACCAGAAGAAAACACACACCAACCGCTACCTCAACGCCCAATCCCACCACCACCCAGCACAGATAAACTCCGTGGCTAAAACACTAATTACCAGAACCAAACGCCTGGCAGACAAGACACACATTAAGACTGAACTATGCACCCTGACTAAAGTACTGACAGCCAACGGCTTCCACAAAAGCAAAATCACCAGCTTGATCCACAAAAACACACTGAAACATAATAGAGACCCAGAAGATGAACAGACCTATGGAACAGCTGTCCTGCCCTACATAAGAGGTACTACAGACAAAATTAGTAAGGTACTACACAGACATCACATCAGGACTGCCTTCAAAACAGACAGAAAAATAGCAGCCATCCTTAGCAACCCCAAAGATAAAATTGACCTGGAAAACCAAGGCATATACGAAATCCCCTGTGCATCATGCCCAGCCACATACATTGGACAGACCAATAGAAGAATAAGTACCCGCCTGGATGAACACAAAAATGCAGTCAAAAAGCTGGAACACACTTCCTCACTAGTCCAACACATGGAAGCCACAGGTCATAGCATCAACTTCAATGGCACCAAAACCCTGGCCACTATGGAAAACCCTAGCCACAGAGTCATCAGAGAAGCCATAGAGATTGAAAAAGACCAGAAAGCATGAATAGAAGAGATGATTCCACCAGGCTGTCAATCATTTGGAAGCCTGCACTCACAAACAAAAAAATCTCCACACCACAAGCCAGGCAAACACCTGGGCACAAACAGATCCCCCTGATACCTCCAGCTCAAACACACCCCAACCAGGCACCCAGATGAAACCCAGCTTCCTAACTAATGATAGCTGTCCATTTACCCAAGCCAAGCTGCACTAAAGGCCTCCATTAAAGTAACACAATGCTGCCAGCCAATCAAGATACAAAAAGAGCCAAAAACAGACAGAAGATATCAGAGACACCCATCAAGCAGAACACAGCAAACTCCGAGACCAATAAACACAGACCAAGACTCCCAACCAATCAGGATGAAGAAAAAACCATTCTGGCACAGCAATAGGCTGCCCCAAATTTAAATCTGAAACCACTGTAAAAGTCTGACCCACAGACGGACACAATACAGAAGCCTGATGATGGCAGATGAGATTCTGCTGAAACGTTGCTACAACTTTAAAAGAACTACAATGACGTGGGAAAATACCCGAACCAAGCCGAACACCATACATGTAAGTACCCGTGAAAACTTAAGAAAACATATATATATATATATATATATATATATATATATATATATATATATATATATATATATATAAACTTGTTCGTATTGGTTTGGAGTTCTCAGGAAAGAGATTCTGAGAATAAATCTGTAAATAATTAATTCCGATTCACAGCAGCGGTGAAGAATGCAAAATCCAAGCTATGGATTACTAGAGAAGGAGATGAAAATACCTTGGCAAATAAGTGTAGTAGAGCTGAACTCCTGTAACAAATTTCAGCCATCTCATTTCAGAAATGGACAGCCTAATGCCAGAGAAGATAAGAAGAGAAAAAAGTGAGATTGGTAAAGATGCTGGTATAGATTCATGCCATGGTATACATG
Organism: Notechis scutatus; assembly: GCF_049901735.1. Taxonomy (NCBI): domain Eukaryota; kingdom Metazoa; phylum Chordata; class Lepidosauria; order Squamata; family Elapidae; genus Notechis; species Notechis scutatus. The sequence goes on along the minus strand of NC_142009.1, from coordinate 136,080,280 downwards.
CTGGTATAGATTCATGCCATAGATTCATTGTCATGGAGAAAGTGAAGAATAAGAATAACAGAGTTGGAAGGTACCTTGAAGATCATTTAGTCCAACCCCTTGCTTAAGCAGGAGACTCTACACCAGGAGCCGCCAACCTTTTAGACCTCAGGTAGCACCAAACTCATAATTTTAAATCCTGTGGATCAGAGACCCTGGGAAAATCCCCATCCCATTTTCCTACCGATTGATTGTTCTTTATTTGGGATTGCAGGATATCGTCTTCAGCCGTTCTCAGGGAGGGAGGGAGGGAGGGAGAGAGAGAGAGAGAGAGAGAGAGAGAGAAACTTTTGGCTTCATGCAAGGAAAGCAGCAGGAGCAGCAGAAGTTGTTCTTTCTCTCCCCCAAACTCCGTCAGAAATGAATCTTTGTCCCGCCGGCACAGCCTCTTGGAGCAGGATGCCTTGCAGGGTCCCAAAGATTCATTTCTGGTGGAGTTTTGGGGAGAGAAAGAAAGCCTTTTGTTGCTTTCCTTGCATGCAGCCAAAAGCAGAAGGAGAAAGAAGTGGAAAGAAGCAGCCCAGTGGCCAGGTGAAGTGTGTGGGGTGAGTGAGGCAAGTTCCCCCCTCCGTCCTTTCTCCCGTCCACTCACTACCTCATGTTGTGCACAATGCAAGCAATGCAAGCCTTGTGTTCCCGCAGGCCATGTGGGTGGCGCAGCCTTGTGTTCCCATGCAGTCTGGATTAATTGCTTTGGGGGGGGTGCTTTGGGAGGGTGACATTTCTCTGAGGACCACCAAAATTTTCTTGTGGACCATCAGTGGTCCCCAGCCCACTGGTTGGTGACCACTGCCCTACGCTATTCCAAACAGCTGTCCAATCTCTTCTTAAAAACTTACAGTGATAGAACCCCCGCAACTTCTGGAGGAAAGTTGTTCCACCTGCTTAATTGTTCTCACTGTTAGGAAATTACTCTTTAATTCCAGGTTGCTTCAAATATTGGAATATAGTTTGTTCTATTTTTCTTAACTTTAAAATATGACTTCACAAATGGAAATGTAATAAGGAGTATGTTTAGAATGGAGGCAAGGAAACATTCTTTTTCTTCATTGACACCTTGATACTTTAGGACAGGGGTATGAAACACTGGATGCATTAAGCGCTGGCCCGACTCCACCTGGTTTAGTGAAGGGGGAAAAGCCCCAGAAGGTCATGTGATGCTACTGTGGCAACATGAGTTTGATACCCCTGCTCTAGGAAGTTCATTATTTCAAGAAATGTTGTTGAACACGCATCACTTATATACTAATGAACCACAGACTATGTAATATGGTGGCAGGTTCCTTGAAATAGCTTCTGAGTTAGGTAACAAGGACCATGTTTTAATGGCATGGCATGATAGTAGATAGTTTGGGTGTGAAGGAAAGAGTTGCCTCTGCTACAGGATGTTATTTATTCCGAGAAATAGATTTCTTTGACCATTTTGGTCCTATCATAGATAAATACAGTCTATACATTCTTAGTCATGTAAAACTAAGTTTACACTGGACCAGGGAAATGGGATCTGTGTGGGATGGCTTAGGAAGACTCTGCGTAATGGCTCAGCAACACTCCTAAATAACAAACAAAATAAAATAGAATATAAAATAGAATAAATTAATAGAATAAAATAAAGAATTGGTTGCCTGGTGCCTTCTCCATCCAAAGAAGATAAATTTTACTCTTTTTGTCTTTCCTCCCCCCATCCTTTTTTTATATTCATTATCATCCAAAACAACATTGAAACTATGAAATTATGTTTCCAGTCAAATATGTTCCAAACTTCTTGTCCTCCTTATCCAATTCCTCATTTAAATAACAAGTTCAAACAAAAGCATGCATAAATGAACAATGTTTGAACTCAATACTGGATTTATTTTGTTCAGTCCAATGGACTGGAAATGAGTAATTATCCAAAGAATGAACCAAAATTAATTTTTAGTCAATATAAACTTTGTATTAACATGTTCCAATATAAAATGAACAAATGGGTAAAAACAAAAAAAACAAGATTCTTTTTGGCTGAATAAAACGTAAATGATTTAGAAATAATATACTAATTAGGAATTACGGGAAAAATATATTGTACAAAAGATGTGAATGAACACTATGACTTTTTCTCCCAATGTCATATAAAACTAAAGATGAATTAATTTTGTTATTCCTCAGAGTCTCTGGTGCACTGTTAGATAACAACCAAAAAAGTTACTTTAGTTCCTATGCATTTTTTTTATTATTATTAGGATATCCCCTTAGCAGCTTTAGAAGTAAAACTTAGTTGGCACCAAACCCACAAAGACTCCTTGACTATCATTACAAAGCACTGACATTTGAAGTTACTTACCCTCTACCTTCAGGATCTCTATCATGTGTCTTTTACTGCTCCTTTATTTATATGCAAATGAAGCCAATTTATTTGTTGCTTTATAAATGCCTTGTTTGGCATTTTCTTCTTCTAGCCTTAAGCAGAGCTATTGCATTCTATGGCTAGCGGGGGTTGATCTTTTTCTGGTGAGTTAAATTATTCAGAGTTCTACATTTTTAAAAAACTAACTGTAACAGTTAATTCGGGCAAAAAAAGGCCTGGATCTTCAGTAGGAAACAAGATCCATCCATTCATTCATTCATTCATTCAGTCAGTCAGTCAGTCAGTCAGTCAGTCAGTCTATTTATATAGCCATCCATCTCATATGTGACTCTGAAGACTCACAAAATTGAAAATCAAAAGAAAATATAATAAAAATAAAAACTATGAATCCAGATTAAAAACCAGAGGATAATCCATAAAAATATAGTCAGTGGCATTTACAAGCCATGCATTACAATGAGTATAGCTATCTAGTAGACTTCATACCTTGATTAAGTCTCCAAACATAGTGGCAGAACCATGTTGTCAAGGTTTTTCAGAAGCCTGGTAGAGTTGGGGCCAATCTAACTTCTGGGAGAAGATAAGGGTTCAAAGGACAGGCAGGTCCACTACATATGACCCAGGTATCTGGTGGCACTTCCAGCATTTAGCCGATTTGTCTTTAAACATCCTTGCCAACCGTGCTGGTGCAAAATGCCATCTATAAAACATCTTGTACAGATTTTCTTTATATGCGGTTGACATTGTTAATTTATAATTCCTGTCCCACAATCTTTGCCATTTGAACAAACAAGGTTCTTTTTCTGGGCCATATCAAACAAGCCTCTTTAATAGAGAGGACATATAATAAGTCTCTCCTGTCACCTGATGGGACTGGTAGGTGTAACCTATCATAGCATATAATGATATGAGAGATAATAATGAGATATCCTATTCTGGTATAAAATATTAAACAATTAATGATAGATGATGTTTTGGAGATTATAATAAAAACCTCCAGAAAAAGTGTCAAAACAGAATGTTAGTGATCAAAACAACACTGAAATTAGTTCCAGTTTGGTTATCGACCATTGAAGCATTTTCCTATCCTATAATTTATAAGAAGGAACAAACAGTTAGATATGGGGAAATATTGGATGAAAAGGGTGAACTTAAATCGATGCAAAATCTAGAGGAACAAGGTATAAAGATGAATTGGTTTTCATATGTGCAAATACATTCAAGGTATGATGAAGATTCCAAAATAGAGGGATTTTATGATAAACTGACTGATCTAGATAAGATTTTGACAGGTACTGATGAAAAGGTGATTAAAAAATTATACGGTTATTTACTGGGAATTAAACTAGAGGAAGAACAAGTTAAAGAAACTATGATTGCTTGGGGGAAGAATTTTGGATATGGGATTTAGAGAAATGGCAAAAATTGTGGTCTCAAAATTATAAAATGACAATGTCAACAGCTTATAAAGAAAATTTGTATAAGATGTTTTACAGGTGGCACTTTTCCCTGACAAGAATAGCAAGAATGTTCAAGAATAAATCCGAAAAATGGAGAAGGCGGAGCCACGTCGCCGCGTTACAGCTGTAATTTCGGGGCTCCGAAGTTACAGCTGATATCTTCGCCCCTGGTCGGTCCTAACGGACCTAAACCGTCCCGTAGAGACGGTGATAGTAAGGGGCGCGTTCTGTCGATCACAGGGACACCGCAAGTCCCTGGTGGATCCAGAAGAAGCCCCTTTACCATCGGCGGAGGCAGCCATTAAGCTGCTGAAGCAGGGACAGCTCCGGAAGGAAGAGAAGAAAGAAAGAGAAAGTGTATCGGCTGGTGAGATTTATTTTTTTTATTTGGGATAAGGACACCCTAGAAGAAGAAGGAATCTGTAAGATTTTTGACAGAATTTGATAAGATGGACTTAGTGGCGATTTTTTAGAAGATGTCAAAATGAGGTTTGGCTTTTACTTTTTTTTTTTCTAGCGAACTTTTATTGTGATTAGTAATTGTAACCAGACTGGTTTTGTTTTGTTTTTTTCTATAATTACCTTTCCTTTTTGACTGTTTATATTTTTAATAGAGGCTTCCTTTAGTGATTTTTTTTTTTTTTTTTAAATATACACATATATATATACATATTTTCTTTTTCTATTGGTTTTTTTTTGGGGAGGAAGAAGGGGGAGTGGAGTTGAGAAACTTTGTAACTCTGCAACACTGCCAACTAGAGGCTTGAAAATACTTTACTTGAAGTTGAGAGAACTGTGAGAAACTCTCTCCCAAGGACACTGAGTTGATAAGATAGAGAGAGGAACTCTGGAGAATGTTTTCACAGGTGTCTCTTTGGGATTTCTACAATCAACTGAATGTTTGAAGCTTGGCTTTGAAACTTGTGGAGAAGCCATAATAAGAGCCTTGGATGTTTAAATAAAATGCAGTGTGATTTTTGCTTTACTTGTTGTTAGCTTTTATCCCTCCTCCTTAACCCTATAGTTTTTTGTAATATTTGTACACTTTTGCTTATTACTATTATTATTATTTTTCATTTTTTTTTCTCTAAAGGGAAAGCCTCAGAATATTGTTTCTTTTTTTCCTTTTTTTTTCTTTTTGGGGGACTTTTGTTTTTTTTATCTTTGTATGTATATACTCTTTTTTTTGTGGCCATGTTTTTTTTTTTTTCTTGAGATTTCGCAATTGGATTAAGGTGTGAAGAACCTGAAGAATTTTTCTTTTCTTTTCCTTTTATTATTATTGTTATTTTTTTTAATATTATTGGGTTTTATTCTCCTTTTGACTATTGCAACTGAGGATTAAGGTCTAGAAGAACCTGAAGAAAGAAATTTTTCTGGTGGCAATTTTTCTTTTTTCCTTGAAATTTTTTTTCCTTTTTAAATTTTGGGCTTTTTGGTTTTTTTTTTACTGATTTTTCTTTTTTACGTTTTTCCTTTCTCTAATTGGATTATAATTGTTACACTGCCAACTGGATAAAAAGAGTGGGAAGATTCTGAGCTATTCAAATGAGTAAGAAAGTTCTACCTTCTGGCGCATCAACTTCTGCTCCTGCCTCCCCATCAACTGGAGGACGACTTTCAACAATGGCGAAGCAAGATAAAGGACAAACGGATCTAACGACGGTTATGCAAGGAATTCAAGAACTTAAAATGAGTATTGAACAAAGGATGGGGAGTATTGAACAAAAAATTGAAAATATCCAACAGATGATGGCGAAGTATGATGAGAAACTACAAAAAATGGAAGAGAAAGACAATCAAAGAGATGAGAAATTGCAAAAATTAGAAGAGAAAGACAATCAAAGAGATGAGAAAATTGGAAATATTGATGACAGAGTGACAACGCTTGAACAAAACAAGAATGAGATGGTGAAGTGGGAGATGGACAGATCAGAATATTACCTCAGATTTCAAAATATAGAGGAAGAAAAAGGACAAGATCTTGCTGCAGTAATGATAGAAATCTTGGCTGGAGCTTTGGAAATAACAGAGGAAAAAATGATGGATGGAATAGATGAGATATACCGAGTTTTTTACAAGATATGCATCGAGGAATAAGTTACCAAGAGAAGTTCATGTTAGATTTACTAAAAAATCTATCAGAACGCAGATATTACAAGCGGCAAGAGAGAAGACATTGAAATATGGAGATAAAGAGATTGGGGTTTTAAAACAAGTACCCAGAAAAAATTAGAGAGATGAGGAGAGAATATCGTTTCCTGACTAAAGTATTATTGGAAAAGGAGGTGAATTACAGATGGTTGATTCCAGAAGGATTAATGGTTACATGGAAAGAACAGAGATACAGAATTGGCTCAATTGATGAAGCAGAATCGTTTTATAAGGAATTTTTTAAAAGAAGAGAAACAGAGATAGAAGAAGACACTACCTTAACTGAATTTCAAGAGGACCAAATAGAGATGGGAAAAGAAGAAGGTGCAGTAGGTGGACAAGTGGAGACTAAAGATCAACGTGAAGTAAGATCAACGAGAGCCGTTAGACCTAAATATAAATCATAACTATGGAGGAAAAAAATTGATTTCTTTGAATATAAATGGGCTGAATTCAGCTACTAAAAGAAGGAAAATTTTTCATAAAATAGAGAAATTAAAATTTGATATAATTTGTTTACAAGAAGTACACATTAAAAACAACATCAACAATTATTGGTGCGACCAAAAATAGGGAAAATTTTTACTTCTTTGGCCCAGTGTAAGAAAAGAGGAGTGGTATTGTATATTAAAGAAACCATTTCAGCAAAATTGATTTATACTGATGAAGATGGAAGAGTATTAATGGTTGAAATAGTGGATAACAATACAAAGATACTTTTGGTTGCAATCTATGCTCCGAATGATAAACAAAAAAAGATTCTATAAAAAGTTACATATGAAAATAATTGAACTGGACTACGCTAATATATTTATAATGGGAGATTTTAATGGAATTGTAGACAATGAATTGGATTACACAGCAAAAATAACACGACAAAATAGGAAGATCCTCCCAAATCCTTTTTGAAATGATAGAGGAATTAAATCTAAAAGATATATGGAGAGAAAGAAATACTAAAACTCAACAATATACTTTCTACTCGAATAGACATTCATCATGGTCCAGAATAGATATGATCTGGACGTCAACAGAATTATTATCTAATATTCAAGAAATAAATATTGAAACAAGTACATGGGCAGATCACAACCCAATGACAATTAAATGGAAAGGACAAAAAAGAAGATCTAGATGGACATTAAATAATACTATTTTAAAGGAAAAAGATTTTATACAGTGGATGGAAAAAGAACTGGCCTTCTTTTTTAATGAAAACAGAAAAGAAGATACTTCAATACAGAATGTTTGGGACACAATGAAGGCATATGCAAGAGGATTGATAATGGAATACATAAAGAAAAAAATATTAGAAAGAGGCAAATGATTAAAACTTTAGAAGATGATTATAAAAATTGGAAAAAGAATTACAGAGAATGCCACAGAAAAAGATATTAAATTTAAAATGGATATAATTAAACATAAAATGGATCAAACAGAGAAAGAAGAACTGGCGCAAAAAATTAGAAGTGCTAAACAGAACTATTTTGAGGATGCAAACAGGCCAGGTAGATGGTTAGCATACAAACTGAGAAAAGAGAAAGAATCAAGGAGAATACCACAGTTAATGGATGAACAGGGTCTAGTCTGTCATGGTAATAAGGAGAAAAAGAGAATTATTCGAGATTTTTATGCGCAATTATATAAGCAGGAGGATTTTGATGAGGGGAAAATTAAACAGTATTTACAAAATGCCAATCTACCCAAGATATCTGATGAAACTGGGAAAATGTTGGAAAATCCTATAACAATGATGGAATTAACTGAAGCACTTAATAGACAGAATAACGGGAAAGCACCAGGACCAGATGGTTTCCGGCAGAATTTTATAAAACATTACAAGAATCACTGAGCATCCCAATGTTAGAAATTATGAATGAAGTTATGATAAATAAGAAAATACCTAAAACATGGTCAGAAGCTTATATTACGCTTATTCCAAAAGAAGGGACTGACCCATCACAAATTAAGAATTATAGACCTATTTCTTTATTGAATGCAGATTATAAAATCTTTGCTTCAATTTTGGCAGAAAGGCTTAAAAAATACTTAAATAATTTTATTCATTCTGATCAGAATGGATTTCTACCAAAGAGACAAATTAAAGACAACATGAGAGTAATTTTGGACACTTTGGAATATTATGAGGCACACCCTGAAAAGCAAATGGCTTTGATATTTTTAGATGCTCAAAAGGCATTTGATAACGTGAATTGGAGATTTATGTTATTATTATTGGAACAGATGGGTTTTGCTAGAAAATTTATTCAAGCAATAGAAGCTATATATTATAAGCAAACAGCAAAAGTGATGATAGATGGAGAATTTACAGACTCTATCAATATTAAAAAGGCACAAGACAAGGATGTCCACTGTCCCCTTTGTTATTTGTATTGACTTTGGAAGTATTAAATAGAAATATTAGAGAGGATACAAATATAAAAGGAATGAAAGTTAAAAAGGAGGAATTTAAATTGCAAGCCTTTGCGGACGATTTGGTCTTTATTCTGGAAGATCCTCTAGAGACAGCTTTAAAACTACTGGAAAAGATAGAGACGTATGGTGAGATGGCTGGCTTGAAAATAAATAAAGACAAAACAAAGATTCTGACAAAAAATATGTTATTAAGGCAAAGAGAAGAGTTGGCAGACTTATTGAAAATTCAAGTTACGAATAAAGTTAAATACTTGGGGATAATTTTGACGTCAAGATGTACTACACTGAAAGAGAATAATTATATTAAACTTAAACAGCAGATAGCATCTGACTTGAAAAAATGGGAAAATCTACAATTATCTTTGATAGGTAGAATCTCAACAATTAAAATGAATATTTTACCCAGAATTTTATATTTGTTTCAAACAATACCAATTAGGCTTGGTAAAGACTATTTTGATGAATTAAATAAAATGGTGTTGAAGTATATATGGCAAGGTAAGAAAGCGAGAATAAAACTAAAACTTTTACAGGATGCTAGAATTAGAGGAGGATTTGGCCTTCCTAATTGGGAGTTGTATTATCAAGCTGCAAATTTAATGTGGGTTAAAGAATGGATAACGTTAAGAAAGTCTAGATTACTGGCATTGGAAGGACATGATTTATTATTGGGTTGGCATGCTTTTTATGGTATAAGGAACTAAATCGCAGGGTTATTTCAGAAGGCACTATATACGGGAATCGTTATGGTTGAATTGGGAGAAAATTAAGAAACAATGTTATTTGAAAATTCCAGTTTGGTTATCAACTATTGAAGCTTTTTCCTATCCCATAATTTATAAGAAGGAACAAACAGTTAGATATGGGGAAATACTGGATGAAAAGGGTGAACTTAAAACGATGCAAAAGCTAGAAGAACAAGATATAAAGATGAATTGGTTTTCATATGCGCAAATACACTCAAGGTATCTTAAAGATTCTAAAACAGAAGGATTTTATGATAAATTGACTGATTTAGATGGGATTTTGACAGGTGCTGATGAAAAAGTGATTAAAAAACTATATAGTTATTTGTTGGAAATTAAATTAGAGGAAGAACAAGTCAAAGAAACAATGATTGTTTGGGGAAGAACTTTGGATATGGGATTGATTTAGAAAAATGGCAAAAATTGTGGTCTCAAAATTATAAAATGACAATGTCAGTAGCATATAAAGAAAATTTGTATAAGATGTTTTACAGGTGGCATTTTCCCCGACAAGAATAGCAAGAATGTTCAAGAATAAATCCGAAAAGTGTTGGAAATGTCATCAGATCCCTGGCTCATATTACCATATGTGGTGGACTTGTGAGGAGGCCAGGAAATACTGGACTAGAATTCGCATATGGTTGGAAGAAATGACAAAAAACATATAGATTTGAAACCAGAGATTTTTCTATTGGGAATCTTACCTGATACATTTAATAAAAACTTAAAGTATTTGATTGTAAATGTGTTAACAGCGGCTAGGATTGTATTTGCTAGAAATTGGAAGAATGAGAAAATACCATTAGAGGAAGAAATTATTAAGAAAATATTGGAATGTGCTGAAATGAGTAGATTGACATTTGAAATTAGAGAACAAGAAGATAAACAATTCTATGAAGTTTGGGATCTTTTTTATCAATGGTTAGATAAAACAATATAATAATAGAATATATATATATTTTGGTTTTGATAATATTTTTAGAATATTATATTAAGATAGATTTGGTATGATTTTACGATTTGTTATAAATTAACTAAATTATAGTTATCTCGCTTAAGCATGAATTAGTTAAATTATAGTCAAATGATTGTTTAATAAGGATATTAGGATATATAATTGTTGATTGATAATATGAGTTACTATGTAACATAATTATTATGATGACTATGAAATAGATGCACAAAAAGGAGTGATAAACCAACCGATACACTGTCTGTAAATTTATGAAGAATGATGATGTTTTTATGTTATGTTTTATGTTTTATGTGTTTTTATTTGTTGTTAAAATCAATAAAACTTTTTTTTAAAAAAAAAAAGAATAAATCCGAAAAATGTTGGAAATGTCAACAGATACCTGGCTCATATTACCATATGTGGTGGACTTGTGAGGATGCTAGAAAATACTGGACTAAAATTCACATGTGGTTGGAAAAAATGACAAAGAAACACATAGATTTGAAACCAGAGATCTTTTTATTGGGAATCTTACCTGATACATACAGTAAAGATTTGAAATATCTGATTGTAAATGTATTAACAGCGGCTAGGATTGTATTTGCTAAAAATTGGAAAAATGAGAAAATACCATTGCAGGAAGAAATTATTAAGAAAATATTGGAATGTGCTGAAATGAGTAGATTGACATTTGAAATTAGAGAACAAGAGGATAAACAATTCTATAAAATTTGGGACCTTTTCTATCAATGGTTGGATGATAAAATACAATAACAGAATATTTAGAATTTTAGATAATAATGAATATATAAAAATATATTTTTTCTTTTCTTTGTTATTTGATATCATATCTATAAAATGTTTTCAGAATAGGTTTGGTATGACTATATGATCTGTTATAAAATAAACTAAGTAAATTATAGTTATCTCGTAAAGTATGAATGAATAAAATTATAGTCAAATGATTGTTTAATAGTGATACTAGGATATATAATTTCTGATTGATAATATGAGTTATTATGTAATGTAACTGTAATTGAGACTACGAAATGAATGCACAAAAACTGGTAAACCAACTGACACACTGTTTGTATATTTATGAAAGAAAGCTGGATGTTTTTATGTTTTGTTTGTTTTTAAAAACTAATAAAATTGTTTTCAAAAACAACAACAACAACACTGAAATTAGTTATGGAGCAACAGCAAACGACTGTTATGATTATGCTAGACATCTCTGTGATATAAGCTACAAAGCCCTCAATATCAGGGACTGTGCTACCTTGGAATATTAGATACATAACAATTGTGTCTGCCCAAGAAAATCCAACAGAGATGGCATGCTTCAGTTCCTATCCATGAAACAATGTCATCCTGTGGGACTGATGAAGTGTGTTTTCTCTGTCACCCCTGTAACAACATTCCTCCTGAGGACTACTATGTAATCTTGAACTTGCTATCCCCTGAGAGAACTCAAAGACCTGGCTGTCTCCACAACCAGAGGTCTAGGATGTTGTGTTAAGCTATAATTAAGCTTGAGTGGTTAATTACATGACCGTTTCTATTCTTGTTTTAATTTGCTTAGATTGTTACTTTTAAGCCTTATAAGCCATCTGTGTATGAATGTCAGTATAAATAAATAAAATAACTAGCCCAGACCCACAGTCTCTTCAGTTTGTCGTCAGTTGAGCACTGAAATCAATTCACATTCTCCTGTTTTTCACTCTTAAATTTTTCACTCTTAAACATAAATAGCTAGGTACTATTTGTAGAGGGTTTCTGCCATTTGGCACTGAACCCATTTGGAAGGGAGCAATAAGAAAAGAGGATAAGGGAAATTCCGGTTTGTCGGCTTCGCGAGCGGCAGGGATTTGCGAAGCTGCGCGATCCCTGCCGAGCTAGCCGTTTTTGGGGCTCCGACCCAGCCGGGTACGGAGCTAGGCTGCCCTGCAGGGGCAGCTGAAGGTAGGGGATCCGGAGAAGGGTTTGGGGGTGCTGCAGACCCCTCCCTGGCCGGCAGAACCCCCTTTTCCCAGGACGGTGCAGCGGCGGTCCGTAATGGCCGCCACAAAAAAGCTGGCAGCCGGGTAAGAATGCGCAGGAGGAAGTGGAGAAAGTGATTGAGGGGAGAAAGTTTTTCTTGGCTCCTAGGACTCTAAGACATATTTAATAAAATTCCTGAAAAGTATGACTTTCTGAATAATACCTGCCAGAAGAGGAAAAAAGCGGCTGCTGGAAGGTGCTGAAAGGATAGCTTTCCCTCTTTTCCTACGGAATAAATAACTGGATATTAAGAAACCTATTTTTTTAGGTGGAAATTGGTTTTAAGCGATGAGTGGGAAGAGAGAGGATTAAAAAGAAAATATTTGTATGCTAAGATTTGTTGGAGCAGATGCCTTAAGGATTTGAAGACTAGAATATATTGTAACAAGACTTTAAACAGATTTGGACTTTCTTTCTCTTTGATTGATATCACCCCAGAAGGAGAAAGTGAGAACTCTGCCTTGGTTTGGACTGATTGATAACTTTGGGACTGTTTTATCTTTTTTATTTTCTTTTGAATATTCTGGTTGTTGTAAGAAGAAAGAAGGAGAAAAGAAAAGAAAAGATTTATAATGGCTCTTTCTGTTGAGGAACTAAGAAATGGTGTGGAAGAAGCTTTCCTTTTCTTAGAAATGGCGCTTACTAATTATCAACAAAAATTACAACAGATGAAGACAGCAGAGGAACAAGAAAGAAAGGAAGGAGCCATCTTTAATGAATCTCAGAATTTGATCCAGAAAAAGGAAGAGAGAAAGAAAAGAAAAGAAGAGAAAAAGAAGAAAACTAAAGGATTTAAGGACTTAAGATCTAAAAAAACATTTAAGAAAGGGAAAAATAAAGTGCAAAACCAATATGATGATTGTAAACAAAGGGGAAAAGAAATACGACAGAGAAGGGAAGCCGGTAAGGCAGAGGCTAGAAGAAGGGGGTAGAAAGGTTTGTTGGGAAAAGAAAGAAAGGGAAAAGGTGGAGAAAAGCTACAACGTTTTGAAATTAAATGGAAAAAGGAATTTTTATGGATAATGGATAAAGTATAATTTTTTTTTTTTTTTAAAAAAAAGATTTTGCAAGGTACATAAGATGAGATGGTAGTATTGCAATGGTTTAAGAGTTGATAAGAGATTAAAATGTTAAAATGTTTAAAAATGATTGGTTTTAAAACTTAATAATAGGAGAGGTTTAGAATATTGTTTTAATTAAAGAGTTTAATAAAATTATGGTATTGATGTTATTATAAAATTTTTATTATAGTATTTCTTTTTAATATTTGGATTTATTCTCTAATTATGCACTTAATTGTGTTGGATGTATTAGTTAGATAGAATGTACCAAGCAAAATCTGATTGGGTATTAGATATTATTTTAAAGATTAATTTGATTAACTTAGGGGAGATAGAAAGGCATCATACTCTGATTAATGATTTCAGGAGAAACTGATTTTCTTTTTTTCATAAGGGATGAGACAAAGGGATGATAAAAAATGGACAAAAGATACAAATATAATGATTTAAACTAAGATGATTAATTAAGGTAGAATTAAGAAGTGTGAAATATGTGGAGAAGTTAATATAGAAGGCTTAGAATGGTAAATAAAATAAGTAATGATATGTAAGATGAGCATGAATATAATTGAAGTCCATGAAGAGAGAGACACCTGGGTCCAAGTTAGTTTCAAAAAGATATTTTTTTATGTTTTGTGTGTTGTGTGTATATGTCTTTTTGGGGGAGAATTGGTAAAAACTTGTAGAAATATAGAATGAGAATAATGGTAACTAAGTCAGAAAGAAACAGATGAAATAATAATAATGATATTGAATAAGAGTAAAGAGAAGTAAAGAGAAATTGAATAAGAGGTTTTGGTATATTATATGGAAATGGTTTAAAACAGAATCATAATTTATCTGACTTGTTAAATTTACAAGGGAAAAAGGTTTAAACATGTAATGAATAATGATAATTTGTGTGTTTTAAAAATTAATAAAACTTGTTTTAAAAAAAAAAAAAGAAAAGAGGATAAGGTATAAGATATAGGAAGAATCCATATATCTCTTCTTCCATCCTTTGGAAGTATTGCCTATTCAGATGGATGGAGCAATTGATTGATTCATATATATGCACACATTGCATTTCTAACATTTTTCAGTTATCAGTTTGTGGCATATTTAGTAAAACCATCAAGTTCTGAAACATATTGCAAGTCTTAGTAGCTCAAAATATATGAACATTAGTGTTTAGAATCATATCAACTCAACTTCTTCTCCTAATATCTTGGCAGAAACAGATAAGGTTTTCAGATGAAAGAAGTATTGGAGTTATGATTATACTAAGAAAAGATCAGAAAAGCCACTAATACATTTATCTAAAGTTTACATTTATCTAAGATAAAGTTCTACAGGAAATCAACAACCATAATGATTGTTACGCAATTGCTATGTGGGTTTAATCTAATCACTTTAATGTCTGTTATATGGCGGCTATCCAGCTCTAGGAATGTTCATTTGAATCTTTGGGGTTTCACATTTAAAGCTGCAACCCAGTGGTGATGTTGGGGGTATGTAGTGTATATATTCTTGATTATTTTAAGTTCTTTCATGATGAAAGATACAATTTAGTGATATAAAAGAAAACAGTAGCATGGAAGTTCATATAATAGTGTTGCAATACATTTCTGGGTATATAGGAAAATATTGCATATTTGGATGAAATGGTGCAATATTTTGGGACTTTATTCAGCTAAGGCTAAATGTAAAATTTTGATCTTTCATTAAATTTGGCTATCAGGAATTAATGCCTATCAGGAATTCTACATCTATTCTCGCCATTAGTGAGAATTTCCAATCGTGGCATCTCTTCACACATACAATATTGTCATTCTGATAATGGCACTCATCAAGAATATGTTACTTACCATTTCCCAAACTTGACAGTTATATTGCTTTCTATCTGCTGTGTTTATAATATATTTGGCTCTTATCCTACTCACAATACAGAGTTTCAGTATGAAATATCACATAATAAACTGCATTAATTTAAGCACCAGTTTGCAAGTTCTGTAGAAGGATGTCACTGAAAACTCTGAAGCTTTCCTGACAAATGGAAAGTTAGCATACACGCAATTTAAGAGCTGAAGTATATTGCCCTAAATCTGAATTCTAGTGGCAGACACCTTACCAAAAGTAAGTTCGATACTGCTTTGCCTAATCAAATGAAAGTGTTCTTATCTAATTCCAGGGTAGAATAAAAATGATTAATGTTTTATGTTAAGAAAAACAAAATTCTCTCTTCCTTCCATAGGATCTTAGTTAATTTGCTTGATTTTTATAGCATTTAAGTATTACTTTATGTATTATTTTATTTATTCTTTTACATATTATTTTATTTATGTAAGCATGAGAGACAGTTTGGCCTAGTGGTTAAGTCACCAGGATAGAAAGTGGGAGGCTATGAGTTCATGTCCTGCCTTTGGACCTGTCACTTTCTCAGCCCAATCCACTTCACAGTGAGAGGAAGATGTGTTGGATACGCTTGCCTCTTTGAGTTATTTGTAAAAAATAATGAAGGCAGGATACATATGGTGAACAAACTTATTTATTTTTGTGCATATTTGATGGCATACTTCGGGTATGTGAAAATGTAGTGATTGTGATTGGGCACATATGCAAATACTGTGACCTCAATTTTTTTTTTCATGCACAAATGTGGCAGCTGACATTTTATAGATGCACAGCATGGCTCTCAGTTTCTTTAATGTGGCCACAAACCAGAAATTCTTTCTTTTCTCCTGTGCTAATGGAAGATGCACTTCCATGTTAATCCAGCCAACACAAGTAAGAATTTAAATAATCTCTTAGGTAAATGTGTTTATAAGGCTGATGAGCCCACCAGCTATTCTTAAGTGAAAATCTGATTATTTTTTGCAAGACTAGGGCAGGTGCATTTTCTTGGATGACGAGTATCTGGTTTGCTAACTCCTACAATTATTTTAGAAACAGAATAGGAGGGCTGTGTATTCTATTCATTCAGTGCCAGCTACTACTTATGGCTTTCCTTGGCTTCTGCTAATTAATGAATATTGAGTAGTATTAGTAAGCAACAACCCTGATCAAAGAAAACTTTGTGCTTATGAGGAGATCCTACCCAGAAGGAGCCATGCTTGCCAACTACTTCTGCCAGCACATATCTGTGGAGAAACAATCAGGGCCAGAATTGGGAAAGGAAAATCATCACCATTTGTTAGGTTCATCTCACATCTGGCATTCCAGACAAAAAGGGAAATGAAAAGCTTATGTTTTAAGGGAGTTTTTAATATCGGGAAGTCTACTTACACCATTAGTTCCACATAAGTTTCTAGGGACAGTCAGCTGTGGCTCTCCAACGGTTCAGCCCACAAGGCTCTTTTGTGCTGCTGTGCCGATAGCCCATTGCTGAAGTGAGACAAATATTCACTCATTCTGCCCTGGAAGTGGAAGGCACAGTTAAAATATCCATTTGATTCCACAAAACCTGCCGCTGCAAGACATTTTGACAGCTGTGAACTAATCTTACTTGACAGCTGAATTTCAAAGAGGTTGGAATCAAGTTGTTTTTAGGAAAGGGCGCATAATTTATTTTTACCCCATTCTGCCAAAATTTGAAACAGATCCAGCAATCGCTCTGTTACAGCTTATGAACAAATATTTTTAGAATAAAACTCAAGATAGATTGAATCAAATTGCCAACAAAGGAGAATATTTGTATCTCAGGGTTGAAATGAGGGGTCCTTGGTGCTCTCTGAGTTTGGGTAGACAGCTAACTTGGTTAGAGAGCTAAGCAAGCTCACAGAGAGCACCTGAATAAAGTTTGTTTGGCATAAAATCTTCAAATACCACAGAGTTTTGTTTTCTTCAACCCTAAATCTTCAGTTCAAACGGAACTGAAGGGGTTGGACCACAGTTTTTCTTCAGTATACAAGTAGGTGGTTTGTTCTGCACCCTTCAGAAAAATTTGGCAAGGAAACTGGTCATTGAAATTTGATGACATCCTTCTTCCTTGATGTAAATATAACTAGTTAATGCTGTATTACCTGCAAATATTTCTTTTCCTCGTTGGTTTTTGGGGAGTATAAGAAGATAACTCATGTCAGACTACTCTGAAACACTGACTATGTTTCCTTTGTTAGTTTAGTTTCCTTCTGATAGAAACTGACCATTTCTGTAGCTGTAACTGTTGGCACATTTATCTGAAAGGGTAGCTGGCAAAATGCCAAGTGCAAGTTTGGGAAAGATTCTAATTTTTTGTTCTTCTATATTCCCACTGCTTATTACTTCATTAATTGAAAGTGGGATAGGGCATGTGTAATGTTAGGCAAATCTGAAACGTTTCTTTTAATTTATTTGAGACTGGAGTTTGCAATTAGCTCTGTAGTCTAATTTTGGCTGTAATGGAGGTATTTCTCAAAGAAGGAAATATCAGGCCTGTTTCATCCATAAAGCAGGTCCCAAACATTTGATATGTTTCTTCTGAGAGGAGCATGGCTAACATGTTCATTCTATTTTTCCAAAATCTAAAGGGAGAGGGGTCAAAAAAAGTTAAGAAGATGGCTATAACTGGGTCAAAATCCTCTCCCTTTATATATGAATGAAATATTGATGCCCCCACAAAAAAACATGGATTTTGATTGCATAGTTGCAACTGTTTTTTTTATTATTCTCTTCGCATCTGCAAGTGTTTCAGTGATTAATGCTTCATTGCCTACAGACAATTATTTTTGTTGTTGCTGCTTTAAGAAATCCGAAAGCAGATTGAAACAAATTGGTTTGCCATCCGATCACAAAGTGAAATGCAAACATGCTATCCTCAGTCTCAAATCTTCAGTTCAAATTTATTGAATGTTGGTTTTCACAGGGCTCATCAAAGGGGGCATTGGGAGAAATACATGGTCCCTCTTCCTTTTTCCATATGCAGATGAATAGCAGAGACATCTGGGAAAATGCACGTCTTGCAAGAAAGAATACTGGAAGAAAATTCATCCGGTAATCATTATTTGCTAAATAAGTAGATTACTTTTTCTTGTTTTTTGGTCAAAAACTCTGCACCCTGAAGGGATCTCCAATGATGCTGGGGGGTGGGGTGGGGGGAGGTCACTGTGGCTTAAAAATAATGTCTGGAAAAGTGGGGAAGCAGAAAGTTAAAGGTGGACCTTATCGACAAGAATAATTCAGTGGGGAACCATGTGTTTAGGAAAAAGGGGAGTGTGTAGTTATCTATAAAAGGTTAAGTATAGTGAGGGAATAAGGGTCAATCTATAGTGGAAGTGAGGGTTCATATGAAAGGTTGGGTAATATGGCTTCCTTCTTCTTCAGTTCACCAGGAGTTTTTTTAGTCTGGGCTTATTGTTTCTGTATGTTGAAACACTGCTTCTGATTACTATTGGCTGCCAAGACCTTTTTATACCCCTGAAAAACAGGGTGCCAGGTTTAATGTTAGATTATATTTTACCAGTTCAGCTGCTTGAGGAACAACAAGACTTAACTCTTGCTTGGCTAAGCCCTCAAAGCTGTTTTAGACCTTTTTCAGAAAAAAAAAAACCCATGAGCAGACACAAAGGCGTGGGGAGGAGGATTTCCTCTTTCTGAGGGCAAAGAAAGTGAAAATACAACTGAATAATGAAAATAAAACCTGAATCTCAAAGAAGGCTAAGTGAGCAGCTTGTTTCATCTGATTTGATGATGTCTGAGAAAACACCTGGGTCCATTTCCTTTTGGTATAATAAAGTGGCCGTGAAGCGTCAAGTGGGGCTATGTGAGAAGAATGATTACCTCAAACACTTTTGAATCTATCTTCTGTAGAAATAGGTTGGAATGATACTATGGCTCTTCATAATTCCTCCCTGGACAAGAATCCTTTCCATTGGAAAATGCTTTTGTTTTGAATTCTCCCCCCCCCTTTTTTTTCCTTTTCTTTTGAATGGCAGGATGCTGAAGGTTGGATCCTGGAGAGAACTAAAAGAAATACAGGTTACAATTAAATGAGAAGAATACTGAAAGTTGACTGTCTAATGCAGAACGGAGCAAAATATTTTAACACTGGATATATTGAAGTATATTTCTGAATAATGGACCGATATGTTAATTTTAAGAATGTCTGCCTCTACGGACACACTGTGTTCAAAAGATGTTAGGGAAGAAGAATATGTTTTAGCAGATAAAACCTTTTTGTCTTCTAGCAAAACAAGAAAGTCCAGTTGCCTTTTGAAAGAAAGCACTTTTGGGACAACCATGACTTGGATGACTGAGAATCTCCATAGACTTTTAGCAGACAAAATTGGGACTGATCTAAAATTGGATTTAAGAATGAAAGGCTACAAGACTGATATAGAAACAGATGCTACACTGGACACACAAAAGAAACTAGCTGATAATTAAATTTAATTAATTATAATTAAAAAGTACATATAAATAACAAACAAACAAAAAATGACCTGGAGAATTTTCTTATATTGGGTTTAAAAAAAGAGGCTTTGAAAAATTTTGTGAGAAGGGACAAAAAAAATGGAAAGAAATTGAATGGATATTATTTGAAGGGACTAAAGATAGGTATCTGGAGAGCTGCTTAGCATTGTTAAGCATTTTCACGCTAAAAAACCAGCCTAGCTCCTCAATGAGACTTTGGTTGGCCCTCCAGCTTCATATTTTATTGGCTTGGAGAGGGTACAATTCAAATCCCTCAGAGCAGCTCTCCAGATCTGTGCTCAAACACACATCTGCATCTGTATTTACTTATTTTATTTATTTGATTTGTCAATCACTTACAAGATAATAGATATAAGTATAAACATGAGTAAGAGTACAGGAAATAGGTACGGATAAATGGGGCCAATAGGACAGGGACGGGAGGCACGATGGTGCACTTATGCACGCCCCTTACAGACCTCTTAGGAATGGAGTGAGGTCAATAGTGGTTAGTTTGAGGTTAAAGGAGTGGGGGGTTAGAGGATGTAACAACAGAGTCAGGTAGTGCATTCCAGGCATTGACCACTCTGTTGCTGAAGTCATACTTTCTGCAATCAAGTTTGATGTGGTTTACATTGAGTTTGTATCTGTTGTGTGCTCTTGTATTGTTGTGGGTTGAAGCTGAAATAGTCACTGACTGGTAGAACATTGTAGCAGATAATTTTGTGTGCTACGCTTAAGTCTAACCATAGGTGGCTTAGTTCAAGGTTGTCCAAGCCCAAAATCTCAAGCCTGGTGATATAGGGTATTCTGTTGTGAGCAGAGGAGTGTAGTACTCTTCTCATGAAATACTTCTGGACTCACTCGATTGTATTAATGTCTGATATGCAGTGCGAATTCCAGACTGATGAGCTGTATTCAAGTATTGGTCTGGCAAAAGTTTTGTATGCTCTAGTTAGCACTTCGATATTTCCGGAGGAGAAGCTTCGTAAGATTAAATTTACAATTCTTAATGCCTTTTTGGCAATGCTGTTACAGTGAGCCCTGGCGCTTAGGTCATTTGATATGAGAACTCCAAGGTCCTTGACAGAATGAGGATCATCAACGAGGTCATATCCACCTAGTTTGTATTTGGTGTACTGATTTTTTTTTACCCATGTGTAGGACAGAGCATTTGTTGGTCGAGATTTGGAGTTGCCAGATATTTGACCATTCAGACACATAATCAAGACAGTCGTGATAAAAGTTGAGACAAGAATGCGCCTTGCTTCCATAAATCTTTGATTAAAGCTTAACTTTTATCCCCAAGGCCTAGTGCTGTTCATTCTCTGGGACAATTTTCAATCTTCCTGGATTAAGGCTGTTGAATCTACATTTCTTAATCTGAGCTTCTTTCCCTCTTTGATTCTTAAGATGGAACATGATCAGGCAAAACAAACCCTAAAGCAAAGGATAAAGGATACAGAAGTGATTAGGCAAATCTGGGGAAGGCCCCAGCCTTCCTGTTATCAGCACACAGCAGATATATTGTCATTACTGCCAGCTACCCCACACAGCTAGAACACACGGACAAGCCAAACAAGCTTTCTGTCTCCCTTCTCCAGCACTGGATGACAAATATAAAAAAATACTGATTCTCTGTGATTCTTCAGAGGTGGAATACCACAGAACATGTTTTTCATTATTGCTCCTTTTAGAGAGACACTTGGACCAGATTGATCCTTCCTCTGATTGGCAGATATCCCTGTCACTCAGACTCAGCCTATGCCCAGCCTGTGCTCACAGATGTCTGATATGCAGTGCGAATTCCAGACTGATGAGCCTTTTATTGCAGCACATGTGGTTAGGTTTTGTTTAGCATTGTTTAGCATTGCGGAAGACCACCAGACTCTGATGAGCAAAATTCCTGACAGATAGCTGTATACCATGCAAGCTTAGGTATTTTCTTTTTAATCTAAATTTTATCACATTTTCATCATATATTATCACATTTTAGTTAAGTTTTAGGCACTATCACCCTTTTGAAATTTTAGGTATCACCTTTGATATAATTTTAGAAACTACTTCATAATCTAGAATAGATTGCTCCTTTTGGAGCTCACTCATGGATTCTAGTCAGATTGTTTTATAAATAAATTTAACATTATCTTAAATTTTATTTAATATTAAGGTAGATTAATAAGTATTCACAGAGTACTCATGGACATATTGTTTATACTGGTCTAAGAATATAGAAAATTGGATGAATGAATGAATGAATGAATGAATGACAAAGGGGTATGTATACACATAATCTCTCAATTTACAATTTAAGATGAAAAATTCTGATGGCCACCACCTCTTGCCTGTGATCATTATTATATTTTGGGCACCTGGCAACTGGTTCACTTTTACAACCATTTGTGGTGCACTGTGGTCACATTATGTGATTATTTTTGGGGTGAAAACCAGTATTTACTTCCAGTGTGGATAATGGGTTTACTTAACACCTGCAACATTTATTTTATTGTTTATATATATTTCATATTTTTAAACTACTCATCTCCCTCAAAGAAGGAATCTGGACAATATACAGGACTATGCTTAAACCACAATGATTCACTTAATGAACACCCCATAAAAGTTGCAGAATTGAGCAGAGTCACATGGTGACTGGCTTAACAACCAGCATGACTTACAATCACAATGTTGCATTCAATTACGTTTGTAAGTCAGATATCCAGTTATCTGAATTCTGGGTCTGGACCCCAAAGCTCAGGAACAGATCTTGTAGTTTTACCCCTTCCCTCCTGGATTTTGACTTTTTTTGTCTTATTAGCTCTCAATGCACCATCCTTCTTTAAATGATTATAAAATGGTAAACTGTTTCTTTGACTACAGAGCACTAAGTAAAATGTCAAATGCTTAAATCTGTTGTATAGTACATGTTTGGCACCTATAGGTGCTTCCTCATAGGACCAGAGGACCAAAATGTATCCTTAAGGTGGACTATGTAAACATCCTTAAGCATTTGTGAATCTCTTTGGTAGTCCAATATTCTTTACCTCAAAAAAAAAACAACCCTATAAAAATGTATTCTGACATTGTCTTAGCAAGTCATGGCTGTTTGGGTTGCTAAGGACCCATAATAAAGAATAGAAATGCTATTATTCAGTAGAACCCACTCCTGTTTCTCTGATTTCTCTTTCCTTTCCAGAGAGATTAGCCAAGGTCCAGCTATTTACTTTCCTACAGTATGCCTGTGATTTTAATCTTAACCCAAAGTGTCAAAAAGGTATCTTAAACCACAGGGGGTTGTTGATGTTGCTGGCACCAACATGGAGATTTTAACAGTTAATCTTTTCCTTGACTTCACATTTATATCAACGCCTATTGTTCTTCAGACTGCCTTCTGAGGAAGTGGGATGGAAAAAGAAATAAACCCAATCTTGCTTCCAGCAGTGAGTAGCTGGTATTTTAACTGCCCAGATGCAAACATAAGATGTAGAATCCTTAGTTTTCTTTCCAAGGAAGCTCTGACTCTAATGACATGATGCTTGTCTAACTTCAATTGTAAAACCAGAGGGGAAGGGTTTGCTATAAGGCAAACTATACCAGGGAAAAGCCATCATCACAGAAAGGCACACCAGAAAAAAAAGAAGGAAAGGAAAGAAAAAAGGATGAAAGATGAAAGAATGAAAGATGAAAGAATGAATGAAAGAAAGAAAGAAAGAAAAAAGAAAGAAGAAAGAAAGAAAGAAAGAAAGAAAGAAAGAAAGAAAGAAAGAAAGAAAGAAAGAAAGAAAGAAAGAAAGTTTGTTCATACTCAAAATATCAGAATGCAATCATCTTTGATATCATTTTGTTACTTATTATTTTCTTGGCCAAGATACAGCAAGATGAAAATTACAAATCATGATATTAATTCCAATTTATATTTTGTTTGGCTGTATTAAAAATAAATACATTAAAAATGTGGAAAAATAGTGGAAAACAGAGGCATGGGGGTAAACTTTTCCTTCCTTGTATTTTCACACACCTGCAGTTTTTATAGGTAGAATCTCGAAAACCTTCTCCTTTTAGGAGATTCTTCCACCAGATCAGAAATTTTTCTATTCATAAAAAATAAAGAGGGTTTCTTTCTAGAAACTGAGAGACACCTTTTGCAGGACTTCATTGTTGGAATGTATTTTTATGCAACAACTACAGTAGTATTTAGCCAGTAGATGAGAATATTTACAAGTTTGGATCTAAGGTGTTAGGGATAACATTGGTTACCTAACTTAGTTTGGCTAAATATAATATATGTTTGTTAGTTTAAATGTGTGTGTCACTTTAAACTGTAAGCCTAGTATTTGGTGCGGTTGTAAATCGCCATAAGAGGGAGCAAGAGAGCTCACTGTTCGCCAGCTTTTACTGGAATGCTGACAGAGAAGGATTGATGGTGATTACTGCGTGTGTTTGCTGAGAGAAGAAAAGAAGGTTTGATTTTGCTTCATATCTCTGACTGCAAAAGAGATACATCATTGGACTGATTGTTTGTGAGTTGAACGACCTATTTTCTACACTGGACTTTGCAAACTGAATAACCCTCGGACTGTCTGAACTTAGTGTATGACATATGGACTGCTTTGACTATGCTATAACTCTTGCTGGAATAAAAACTATTTAATTGCACAGTGTAGCTGTCTTACTGAGTGTAAAGCTACAACAACGCTTTATCTCACACACACTCTCTGTCTGCTTGACTGCCATTGCACGTTCTGCTAGGGTGTTGTATCCCTAACATAAGGTATGCTTTCTATGCTCTAGAGCAGTGGTTCCCAAATTTTTAAAGTCCACCGCCCCCTTGGTGCTACAAACTCATCCTCGGTGCCCCCCACCCAGGGGTGGGATTCAAATTTATGTGGGTGTGGCCTAATTTGAGGGTGTGGCTTACTGGTCACATGACTGGGTGGGCATGGCTTGCTGGTCATGTGACTGGGTGGGTGTGGCCAGGTGACTGGCAAACCAAATACAAGTGGTCCTCACTTAATGGACGGTTGTTTAGCAAGGGTTCTAATTTATGACTGGCCTCCCAGAGCTACTTGACCTGTTTTTGGAGTTTTGACAGCTTTAGATAAGGGGTCTAAATCCCACCCCTGCCTGTGCGTGTCAGATCTCTCTCTCTCTCTCCCTCTCCCACCAATGCCAGAAAGCCACTGTCAGTCAAAATTCATATTAGTGGTCTCCGGGATTTAAAATTATGAGTTTGGTGGTCCCTGAGGTCCAAAAGTTTGGCGACCCCTGATCTAAAGAGGTGCGCCTGAGAAAGGGAAAGAAAGAGAGAAAGAGGGGAAGAAAAGAAAGAGAAAAGGGAAAGAAAGAAAAAGGGACAGACAAAGAAGGGGAGATCGAAGGAAGGGACAGAAAGAAAAAGAAATAACGAAGGAGGGAGGGAGGAGAAAGATAATGAGATATCTATTCTAGTCCAATCACCTGCTCCAGCATGGTTAGAAGGGTGTGTGTGTGTGTGTGTGTGTGTTCTTGCAATTTACCAGTACATTTTGGTTTTGCCTTCTTCAGAATTGGCACTGTAATACATTGGGGAAAAGTAATTTTCAGGGTGGAGATCTGGTCCAATGGTTCCTGTTTAAAGCCTCAACAAAATGTGAGAGCTTCCTGATAGTCTTGGATATGTTTCATCCACAAAACCTTTAATAGAAGCCAAAGAGGTTTCAATGTGCTGGCAAAGATGTTTTAATGTGGAAAAGGGCCTCAGTCTAAACTAGGCCTCATTCAATCTGATGCATCAGTTCTCTCTCTCTCTTTCTCTCTCTCTCTCTCCCTCCCTCCCTCCCTCCCTCCCTCCTAGACTGACTTTGCTCTACTTTCTCGATGTGCCTGAGGGGCCGGCGCTTCGAACATGGGATGGATGGATAGATGGATGGATAGAGAGAGAGACAGACAGGCAGGCAGGCAGGCAGGCAGACAGATAGTTATATTGGTAGATAGGTAGGTAGGTAGACAGAAAGACAGAAAGACAGAGAGGTAGGTAGGTAGGCAGGAAGGCAGGCAGGCAAACAGCAGACCTTTTTGGATGGATGGATGGATGGATGGATGGATGGATGGATGGACGGACAGACAGACAAAATGAGACAGTGGCGGCACTTTGGGAAAGCGGTGGCAGCGGCTTTTCCCAACGTGCTGCCGCATTTGAGGCGCCGGATCCGGTGCAGTACAACAGTCAATGGGGTGAGCCTGCATCCCCAAGGGGGCCCACAGAGGGGCACTAAGAGGCAACAGGTGGGTGTTTGAGGCACCGGCCGGCCCTGCAGGTTCACCCATTGACTCGCACCACTCTGGAGCTGGAGCCTCCAATGCAGAAGCAGTGGCATGTTACATGTCACGGCAGCGGCGTTCAACACGCCGCCTGCCTGCCACCTCTTAGCGCCCATCTGCTGGCCCCCTTGGGGATGCTAAGAGGTTGCAGGGGGTCGTTCGAGGCACCAGCCCTGCAGGTTCACCTATTGACTGTAGCACTGCTCCGGAGTCGGCGCCTCAATGGGTGAAACTGCAGGGCCGGCTGGCGCCTTGAATGACCCCCTGCCACCTCTTAGCGCCCCTCTGCCAGTCCCCTTGGGGATGCTAAGAGGTGGCAGGGGCGTGGTGTGTCGTATGCGGCCGCAGCGGCACATAATGTGCCGCCGCTTCCGCATTGGAGGCACCAGCTCTGGAGCATTACTACAGTCAATGGGTGAACCTGCAGGGCTGGTGCCTCAAACTTCCCCCTGCCGCCTCTTAGTATCCCCAAGGGGGCCAGCAGAGGGGCGCTAAGAGGCAGCAGGCGGGCAGCATGTCGAATGCGGCTGTGGTGGCACGTAACATGCACCGCTTCCGCATTGGAGGCGCCGGCTCCGGAGCGGTGCTACAGTCAATGAGTGAACCTGCAGGGCCGGCACCTCAAACGCCCCCCACCGCCTCTTAGCACCCCCTGCTGGCCCCGTTGCCTTTTAGCGCCCCCCTAAGGCATCCCACTGCCCCCCAGGGGGTGGTACCGCCCACTTTGGGAACCACTACTCTAGAGTTTCCTGTTTCCTGTTACAGGTGTATAACTGAGCAGTAAAGCACATGGTGATTATACTCTTTGTTTGGTCTGTGTGATACTTTATATAAACAGAATTCTAACACCTTTGCATTGAACTACTAATAAATTTTGTGCAGGGAGAAAGAAGACATATGTTAGCAATATTCCCAGTAATAATTTTGAAGACAAGTTAACAGGGGTGGGATCCGACTGGTGTAACTACCGGTTCGGTGATTTTACATTTTGCACGTGCATGTATATTGTCATCATCTAGCTGCCTGGACAGCTGAGCAGCGCTGCGCATGAATGCTCAGCAGTTGAAAAAGCTCTTTTTCCTGCTCTTTCAACTGCAGCTGTGTCGCACAAAGTAGCTACGGTTGAAAACTCAGGAAATAAAGGTCAGCTAAGAGCCCGGGTGGGCGGGTGGGCCAAAACAGCAACAGACATAGAACCGGTTCTGTGTATGCTCTCTGTTTGCTGCTTTTCAGAGCAACCAGTTCTACAGAAGTGGACAGAACCAGTAGAATCCCACCCCTGAAGTTAACCATGAAATAGAAACTAAAGTAGCTAAAATATTCAGCTAACATTGAGCAAAATTTCTTACTGATTTCAAGTAGGTCCATTTTGATATCAGTGCCAATTTAACTTTCCCTTCCCAAAATATATATGAATTGAACTGAAATGATTCTTCAATAGTTTGTACTTTTCAAAGACTAATATCTAATTTTTACATTTCCCCCCAGATAATTGAATATCACTTTGTTAGAGAAAATTGCTTGAACAATACAGCTGTATCAAGAAAATATTTAATTTGTAAGTTGGGTGGAAAAAATAGAAACGGTGCACGTTTTAAAAATTTGCTATCTGACAGACAATTAGTCAAGCTGGTAAGACAAGAAAAGTGAGAAAGTGATTGAAACTAAAGCTAGCAGATTCAAGTTTCTGAAGTTCAAAATAAGTGCTTGGCTGCCCTCTCATTCACACGTCACAGAATTGGTGAATTCTCTCTCTGGTTTGCTCCACGTTCATAACCATCTAGTTTAAATTTAATAATCCAGAAATAGGAACTTTAAATGTAAATAGTTACTATAATCTTGTGTTTCATTCAAGCTAGCAATTGGCAGTTAAAATAAAATAATGAAATAGTTTTGCAGCTAGTTCCTTCCCTTGGCTAAACTTTCAGATACTTCTTGGGGGATATACAGGTCTGATGTGTGTATGGGTGAAATTCTGGGGTCCTGTGTGAACATGTGTTGTCTAACTCCAACATGTGGCATCCTTGAGAGAAATCTAATCTACCATTTACCTTGGAACCACCAGAATTTCAGTGTTAAGGTTGTATTCACAAAACATATTGTGAATTAAAGATTTGGCAATTGCATTTGCACAAGAAAGCAAGCTTGGTTATTGTAAAACACTGCCTGCCTGCCTGCCATGTGATTCTAGGCTTGAAAGTACCCTTGAAAACAAGACCTATCCCAAAAATATGACCTAGCATGTTTTATGTGTGTGCTTAATATAAACCCTACCTCCAAAATAAGCCCTACTTAAGAGCCTGCACAGCTGGGTGCCTACCCATTCTGTCTGGTTGCTCACGGTGCTGTGACCACGAGGTGGGGTGGTGGACCTGCCCTATGTACTACGCACTGGCTTACCTCAGGCCCTTGCAGCCAGACCATCCATGCCCCAACGCTTGCCTTGCAATGGCAGCAACAGCAACAATAATGGAGCAGGAGGTTGAGTGGTGTGTTGGTTCCATGGCCATGAGTCAAGGCAGGTGTTGGGACATGGATGACCTGGCTGCAGGGGCTCTGATGTAAGCCAGTGGGGCAGGTCCACCACCCACCTCACCTTGTGGCCATGGCGCTGGAGCATCACTCAGCCTCCTGCTCTGTTGTGGCTGTGAGCAAGCAGAAGAGGTGGACCGAAAGTCACATGGGGTCCTGCTGGATGCGGTTGCCAGAGCTGCTGCTGTGAGTCAAGGCAGGTGTCGGGTCTTGGGCAGCTTGGTTGTGGGGGCCCTGAGGTAAGCCAGTGTGGGGTGTGTGGCACGGCCTCCTGCCATGCCACAAGTAAGCAGAAGTGGGCCTCCCGCATATGGGGGGGGGGGGAATAAGACACCACCCCAAAAATAAACCCTAGTGCTTATTTTGGGGCCCAAAAGAAAATAAGACCCGGTCTTATTTTCTGAGAAACATGGGTATTCAAAAATAAAATAGTATAACATAAAATAAAATCACTTAGAATAGATATGTTGTCCATTTAAATAGATCCTTGGGTGGGTTTTTAACAATATTGCCAGGAAGTATTTAGGGAGAAGGGGGGATTATCACGTTTCTGTCAGCCTGAATTCTTTTAAGGGGATCCGTTTGGTTTTTTGAGGGGGGGGGGTTGGGAAGAGGGGATGAATATTACATAATGTCACATTCCTCATTCACAGGGAAGACGTCTTAACATTCAAACTAGTCTTCTTAATTTAGGCACTTTGCAGAACTCATTCCAGGAAAAGTTTAGAATCACCTATGAGAGATTCCAACCATGAAAAGTTTGCAATAGAGCTAGAAATTCTGATGCATTTCTGTGTGGTGCTTTATTTGTTTTAGTTAAATTCAATCCTCTTCAACTCTTTTGCTATGAAGGTAGTAAGGAAAGAAAAGTTAACTCGTGGTTTGAGAGAGCAGTTGCATTTTCCTTTATATCCCTACCAGTTAGGGATGGTTTTTCTATCAAAAATAAGTAGATAACTGTATTTCTAGGGCATCCATGTGGACCTAATGGTAGCTATGTAACGATAAGAGTAGATTGAGCCTTAAATTAGCTGTGCAGTGATGCATTTATAATAACCAAATCAGGTTTCCTGAATGTTCCAGTGTCATCCATTTTCATTTCATAGAGAGAACTTTATAATTCTAGGAAAGGAAATTACTTGTGATGATATAAAAATAATGCATTTGATAATTTTGATCAGGGTAAGTGGACAGTCAGTGGTGAGAAAATCAAACTGTGGCACATTGTAGAATGGATTGACGTCATTATCACAAATCTACCAGCTGTTGCCAAAGCCAACTTGGCCTACTGGAGATGCTTGCAGGACTGTCTGTGCCAAAAAGGCTTATCTTGTTTTGTCTAAACACAACCTTTCAGATTTACTCATGCCTGTCAGATCACCACATAACTTCTGCATCATACATCCAGGCAGATGTGCAATTAATGTCATGGCTTTTAAAGCAGATCTTGTTAATCACAGCAAGCAGCAACTTTGATATGGCAGAGGGTCTTGCATCCAGATGAGGGTCATATTTCAATGCAAGGTTGCTGTTGCCAGTTCTGACTGTCACCGAAGCAGCATGTTGAACACATTGCTAATAGAAATACTGTCAGAGAAGCCTTTCCTTCTGCTGTCCCACAATTCCGCCATTTATATGTTTCTTAAGGCAAACAAGGCATTTATTTTGGGCAACAAGACAAAAATAGCCACATGTTTTTTCTCAACATGGTTTTGTAGAGTGTAAAATGGAATCTGTAGAAACTGTAGAAACTTCACGGACATTGAAAGATGTTTTCCATTGAGAACTTTAGTTGTGCACACGAGGGGCTCCAAAAAGGGGCGCTGTAAAATACTTCCTGTTGCCCCCTGGATGTTAATAGTGTGGGGGGAGGCCTGGGTTAGGGGCTGGGTTAGGACTGACCGTGTGGCTCCAGTATCTACTAGGAAGGTAATAGGTTTGCCTCCTACATTTAGCCGGACCATAGGTTCTGGGAGGCGATGTGAACCCGATTGGTTTCAGTCCCATTCTTCCACCTCTGCCAAGCCTATGAGCGGGGTTCTTTCAAATCCTTCCCTGTAACCTCGCCCTCCCCAGCTTCCTCTCGGGGGTCCTCAGAGGTCTCCTCGGAAATTCCCTCTTCTTCCATCTAGCCTCTCTTCTTTGTTCCTTTCTGGACACTCACCCTTCCAGTGTCCCCCCTTCTTACAAATAGCACACTGGTTACGTCCTAACCCAGATCTGTTGCCCCTTGCTTGGCTGCCTCCTCTGTCTTTTGGGGTCCACATCATAGCTGCCACCATTAATTCAGCTTTTCCTTGCATCTTTTGATCTTTCTTCCGCTCTTCCTCTTTTTCCCTGTTTACAAAAACCTTCCGTGCCACCTCCATTAGCTCACTCATGGGCTTACCTAGTGCTCCCTCAAGCCTTTGTAATTTACGGCGTATGTCTGTGGCACTTTGTGAGATAAATGCCATTGTTAGCATTCAGGCATTCACATGATCAGTAGGATCTATGGGAGTGTACATGCGGTAAGCATCAATAAGACGGGCATAAAATGCTTTGGGGTTTTCTGTGGGCTCCTGCAACACCAGGGAAGGTTTTGACATATTCACTGAAGGCTTCCCTGCCACTTGGATGGCTCACACAACCACTGACTGGTAATCTCGTATATGGTTCATATCCTGGTAAGGATTCCATTTAGGATCTTGGGATGGGAAGTGAGCATCAACATGTGCTGCTAGATTTCCATCTGCCCTGACATCAGGTTTTAATATCTCAGTTACTGCGTTCCTAATCTTTTCCCTTTCTTCCGGATTAAACAGAGTCCCCATAAGTTGTTGGAGATCCATCCAGGTAGGATTGTGTGTGTCCACTATAGTTTTCACTAAATCTTCTACTTCTGTAGGTTTTTCACTAAAGGGGCCATAGTGTAGTTTCCAGTTAAGTAGATCTGACGTAGTGAATGGAACATGTTGGAACAATGCTAAGGTGACCGATGCTGTGGGGTCCTCATGATCTGTTACAAGCTGGTCAACCTGCCTAAGCGGTGCAGTCAGGGAAGTTTGTTCTCTTTTGGCTCTTGTCCTTGCTGCCACTGGTTCAGCCTCTTGTTTAGGGTCTACCTGGGCAGAGGTCCCCGGGGGTGAAAGGTCGGCTTGGGCTGATCGATCTATCGTATCTGGTGGATCCCCAGGGCTTCTCATGAGGGGGGATATCCAGTCTAGTCAGGCTATTGATCCTGATGCCCCAGAGGATTCTCCCTCATCTGACATCCTTCTTAAACCAAGAGGGGGTACATATGGGGGTGGGGGTGGTAGTTCTTCTGGGCAGCTAGGCATGACTTGGGTGGACTTCTTTGGTTTGGTCAGTGGAAAAGTTCGTGACACTAGGAGCCTGCACCATTGTACTTTGAATTTTTTAAGCCATGGTGGAGGGTGGTTTAATAGGTCAAGCCAAACATCTATGTAAGGAGCTTGGTCTGGGTGTCCTAACGTAGGATGGAATACTAACTGATGAACCTGTACTGCTATAGAGGTGTCTAAAGTACCTATGGCTGGCCACCCCACTCCAAATGTTGGCCATTCTCCCTAACAAAACACTTGCAGTTTATGTCTACTCCATAGTCCTGAGATTCATATGCTTCCTTAAAGTATTTTAGCATACACTCCAATGGGGTTAGGGGCACACTTTCTCCACCTCCCATGAGCCACCCAGGTCACCAGACAAAACAACTGGGAAGAGGGTTTAGAAGAAGGTATGGGGTCCTTCCTCTCTTGGTAACACCAGGGAGTTCGACACACTCACATCCGACCCAGGGAGCCAGGTGCACACGGTCTCCGATGGGAACTGCGGACGCCACTCGCCTCCTACTGGCCCACGGTGCTGGACACTTACAGTCCCCAATGGGAACTGCAGTAGCTGATCACCTCAACCATTCCTGACAATTCCTCCCACCTTTGCTTAAGAGAGGGTGATCAGTCCTCTCCTCCGTCCCTGCTTACAGGGAGGGATTGCTTCCCAAGTCCAATACTTGCCTGCAGGCATGTTCCTTCTCCACTGGCTGGCTGGAAAATGTCCTGGTCTCCTTACCCTTCACCAGTGGTTCTTGGAGGTGTCAACTGCCGTTGCCAGAACCCAGCAGTATCAGGAAGTCCCTCAGATTCAAAGGACCAATGGCGCCTGGGATGTTCCCTTCAACTCACCGAAGCACCGGCACCCGGGGTGGACCCTCCAGCGGGCCTCAGGGCCCCTTGAGTCCTACCGTGGTCGCCATAAATGTTGCAGCAGATCCTGCTTTCAAATCAGGACACAAGACCACGAAGGGTAGGAGAATACAGGCTTATTTGCTCAAAAGGTTCAGAGCATTAGCATGGCAAATTCTGAACCCCCGGCTATTCCTGAGGGGTTGCTTTTATGCAGCTCACAATCTCAGCTTTTCCCAGGACATTTTTCTTATCAGGCTATACCATAACATATGTACTACAAAAGGGGGGGAGTAAGTCTAATTAGTCATTTTGCACAATTCAACATATACGTGCTTATCTTACACCATCTGTTATTTTCCATACCCACCCTTGCCATTTAGCTGTTTACAGAAAATATCTAGTTCATAGGTCATTATACTTAGACTTAGATTCAGCAGATTTCCTGATTTTCACAATATCATATTAAGCAACGTCTATAATGTCTGCGATATAAGCTAAGGAACTTCTGCTAATGATAAGAATACTTTTCTGGTAATTTTCCACCCTGCTTCAGAAGTGAGTTTCAAGTATTTCAAGAAGAGGAAAATTGTGGGTGGAAATGAAAATATTTTGGAGAATCATTCATACTATCCATCAGGCTTTTTCCTGATTGTTATGGAGTTGCTTCCTGCAGTAAAATTAATAACAATTGCCTTCTCTCACTTACGGCTCCTGCTTGCCGTTGAGGTAAGTCGGATATTATTTTAAGTATATTTCATTTTAATATTGTGGAGATCATCAAGAAGATGCTAGCTTTAACTTGGCTTGGAGCAGAGCACAATCTTAAAGCTGCCTAGAGCAAGCTTTGCTTGCTTTGACTTCTTCATTGATTTTTTCTGCAGCCTGTTTTTCTACATACAAATTCCTTCACTACCTTTGGCAGCATTGCAAAATTCAGAAAAGGTCTCTGTGTGGGCAGATATCGCACATACAGGTGAACTTCTTCCTCTGTACAAATGCTGAAGGTTATTGAGAGGCAGTGAGTAGAACCAGTGGTGGGATTCAAAATTTTTTACTACCGGTTCTCTGGGTGTGGCTTGGTGGTCGTGGCTTGACTGGGTGGGTGTGGCCAACTCCACATCTGTCATCCTTCAAGATTCCTTTCTTTTCCTTCGCATCTTTTGGCTGCCATAGTAACGGGTGTGTGTGAAATAATTGGGCTTTGTGGGTGTGGGAAATTGCTGGAAGTTTAGAGAATGAACTGTATAACTTGGGGGAAAACTTTATTGTTTATGCCTACTTGCTTGCTTACTGTGCAGTCGCAACTCTTTATCAAAATAGGCCAAGGTCAACGGGCATCACCATCTGAAGATGCCCCACATGACATTATACAAAAATTCAGTTGGATGGACAGTTTGAACTATTGTGGGTTGGAAAGTTGCCATCACTTTGTATATGTGTTTTTCGCACGCAATTCCTCAGATTCAGAATTCTTTTGATGCTACTTGGTTTCTCACAAAAAGTCCAGTAATGGTTTGTATCACTTTAGTCACTATTTGTTAAAGAAACTACAACTGGTTTATTTAATTGCACCAAACTCTAAATAAAACAGAAATGAAAAAGCCTAACCTCAAGTGTAGACCCATGCTTCTCACTTTGGCAATTTTAAGGTGCATGGACTTCAATTCCCAGAATTCCCAAGGCAGCATGTAGTTTGCCCATCTTAAATTTACCAAGACTGAAAAACACTGATCTACAGATAGGGATTTTTCCATTCCTCTTTTACTGACTCTTACTTATAAGCATTCATAATGCAAAATCCTCACTTCCACTCCATTCCAGAGCAACCACCATTCCCTCACTAACCTGCTTTCCATCAAGTGGTCCATCAAGGCAAAGTCATGCCACCTGACATAGGTCGATTATACCAAAGGTATGGTTGCTTTTTAGAAATAATACTGCTGCCTTTAAACTCTTCCTGAAGTATATGTTACGTTGTGTTATATGCATGAGTAGAAGACACCAAATGTGTATATACTTCAGCTTTACAGTTGTTAACATTCTACTCACAAAGCAGAATAATTTTTATAACATATCCTGTTGTGTCTTTTACAGCAAAACTACTGAGAAATGGATTACTGCTCCTCTGATCAAGCAGCCCACTGCATTGTCCCTGACAATCAAAAGATTTGGTAAATGTCATTGCACTTTGTCACAGCCTTCCAGCTCAACAAACATGATTTCACTGAGTTCTAAAATTCTTTTACCTGATTTCTGTCATTTGTACATTCAAAGAAGATCGAAGAACCCCAAACATTTCATGCATTTATTTTAAAGTCCCAGTTTATAACATTCTCTCTCTCCCTCCATCCCTCCCTCCCTCCCTCTCGTTGTAGAGCAGGGGTGTCAAACTCTCGCCGTCATATTGTCATCGTGACTTTTTCCCCCTTCGCTAAACCGTGGGTGGGCATGGCCAGCATGTGACGCATCTGGCCTGCAAGCTGAGAGTTTGACATATCTGTTGTAAAGCAACTACTTCCTCGTAGGGCTTTTATAAAAGAATGGAAACCTTTTATGGAGTTTTTACTGAAATAGAAAGAAGAGGAATTGGTGATTTATGAATTTACTGATTAAAAAGGTTTGAAAAGAAGAAAAGAGAAACATGTAACTTATAAAGAATGAGGAAAGATAAGGAATTTGTAACTATTGTGAAGATCAGGAGTCACTTTATGTATTTCTTTGTTTCTTTTTTCTAGCTACACTTTTCCACTTCTTTTACCTTTTTAAATTTCACTCTATATAAGTCCATGTTTATTTTTTTATTTACCGTATTTGCCGGCGTATAAGATGACTTTTTTGCCCTGAAAAACATGCCTCCAATTGGGGGGGTCGTCTTATATGCCGGGTCGTCTTATACGCCGGCAAATAGTAATTGGGAAGCACTGCGGCTGCCCAGCGGCTGAGGCACTTTTGCGCACCGTGGAAACAGATCCCATGAAGCCGAAAGGAGCAGCCAGCCTTCTCCCAGCTCCCAAGGAAACGAGGCTCACACCGCCCGGGCTCCGCTGAGGTATCTGGCTGGGGCTGTCAGGAGTTGTTACCGCTGGCGCGGCTCCGCGCGGCTCCAGTCCCGCGTTGCCTCGGGAAGGGAAAGGCAAAACCAGGAGCCGCTGCTGCCATTGCAAAGCGCCGCCGCGGCTCTTCCTTTTGCCTTTCCCTTCCTGAGGCAACGCTGGACTGGAGTCGCAGCGAGCGCGCCAGCGGTAACAACTCCTGACAGCCCCAGCCGGATACCTCAGCGGAGCCCGGGCGGTGCGAGCCTGCTTCCTTGGGAGCTGGGAGAAGGCTGGCTGCTCCTTTCGGCTTCACGGGATTCGTTTCCCGGTGCACTAAAAGTGCCTCAAAAAAAAAAAAAAGTGCAAAAGTGGAAGGCGTGCGGAAGAGGGGGCGAGTATATAACAAACTATATTTTGAGTGGAAATGTTGGGGGGTCGTCTTATACGCCGGGTCGTCTTATACGCCGGCATATACGGTATATGAAACCCTTTAAAATATTTTTTGAAAGATTTGCTAGTAGGGCTGAGCCTAACCATTCAAAAGTAGTAATTGTGGCATGACACAGCAGTTTAACTGAAGCAGGTTCACTTTCCACATAAAAGCATCTTTAGTTCTCTCCTACCTCTGTCCTGCAAAGGTGGCTTGATTTGCTTTTTTTGGAGTGTGTGTGTGTGTGTGTGTGAGAGAGAGAGAGAGAGAGAAAGAGAGAGAGAGATGGGCACACACACACATACAGAGAGAAAACACACACACACACACACACACACGTGTTTTCAAGTAGATGGAGTAAATGACTTTAGCAAGTGGTAACAGAATTGCTTTATTCTTTCTCCCATTAAGTTTTACAGTCCCCACTCAGAGGATCTACAATGTCAATCATCAACAGATATTCACCACATATTTCTATTTTAATTATTTTTTATAATATTATGAGCCTCTTTGTGAGGAGATGGGCCATTTATGAATTTGATAAATAAAAATTAATAACATTGTTATTTAAACGCTTATACTGCCCTATTTCCAGCAACTCTGCTGCTTGATCCAGACAGATTCCCAAAAATGCTTACCTAAAATAATGAACTACAATTTAATTGGGACTGCTTTCCTGCCTTCCTCCTTTTTCTCCTCCTCCAAAAAGTGACTCCTTCCATAGCACCGTCATCTTCCCCTCTTGACTGCAGATACTTCTAGAAGAGAATATAGCTGAGGGGTTTGAAATTGTGGGGCCCTTGGTGCTCTCTGAACTTGGTTGTTTTCTTGCAGACATTTCATTACCAAACTAGGTAACATCATCAATGCTAGGAAGGGACTGGATTTTGCTCTCATTTTATACACTCGTGGCTTGCTGATACTTAAGTGATAAGTTGCTTAACTATGCCCTGCAGTGAGCTGCATGTTCATTTTTTTCCAGATTAGTGCTTTGTCTTCTCTATCTAAGGCAGCAGATACCAAACTCGTGACTAAGATTTAGTCAGTTACAGAACCCCACCTTCAACCAGTCACTTATAACCTAGGTGTTCTGACCCAGCTCCCAAATACGACAAGCCCTCTGTAGTTAAATCAATGATTCTTTTATTAGGAGCGAGAGCAGCCCCGGCAAAAAGTCTCTCTCTCTCTCACACAGGAGGCTAACAAGACTGTCCGGCAGGGAGATGAATAGTTGTCTGTCACACCTATTCATCTCTGCCCCCTGCCTTTTATCCCCAGAGCTAGGGTGGGGCTTCAAAACATAAGCCCTTCTTTAGGAGAAACACTGCTGGACATTCAGGCTCTTCTGTCCCAAGGATCGGCCCATAGATTTCCACTGCTCTCCTCTCCTCCGCCTTCTGAATGTGTCAGGCACGGGACCCAGCTATTCCTCCTCTTCCTCACTAGCCACCTCCAGACCTGGAGGCTGTTGACTCCCCATCTGAGGGCTGATGGACAGCCCAGGCTCTGCCTCTGTCTCTATCTCTGACAGTTCCATTCCCTCTTCCCCTTCGAGTTCTCCGGTTGCCTTGATGCCGGTCCTGACTCCCATGCCTCCTCCTCATCTGATTCAGTTGTTGGAGGGGCTGGTGGCCGATAGGCCACAACACTAGGGCAACATTGCGTAACTTCCCTAAATTCCCTAAATTCTATCACCACCCCTTGGTACAGGCTGAGGAAGAACATTATAACAAAGAGACACATCAGCTTATTTAGCAGATAATGAAAGCAATTTGTTCTATTAAAATGCAGGAAGAACCCTCCTAATGTTTATTTGTTGGAGTGGGGGGAAGAAGGAGAGGCCACTGAAGCAAATTGCACATAGGCCAAATTGTAAAAAACAAAACATGGATTGCTAAATTTATAACAATATTTCAGCTGGGGGAGATGAAGGGGACATTGCATTAAACTGCCTAGTGAATGCCTTCTCTATGTGATAGGATAAATTTGTAAAAAAAAATTGTTAGGAATAGCAATTTAGAAATAAAAATTAGAAATAAAAATTCCCTAAAATTAAATTTGGGACTTTGGATCTTCCAATTAGAAAATCAAAAGCTAAAATGCTTTATACTACTGTAAGAAAATGTTTTGTTCCTAACCTTTAAGTGTACTGATGCTACAAAAAGAAAAGAATGATGTTTGCTATGGGTTTCTTCCAGAAAGAGTTGGATGTGTCTAGAAGTACAGGATGGACTACAGAATTACTCCCAAAAGTTCAGTTTCAAAAAATCTTTCAGGCAGCAAATTTGCATCTTGCTTAGAAAATGCTTCTTACCAATCTATGCCTCTTCTAGGGACTTTATTTCTTTTTAAGGGCAGAACTGTGCATCAAACAGTGAAATTAAGCTTTCCTTAGCTTTAGTGAGTTGGTACTTAGAAACTCTGTTTTAACGTATGCTTTATGGCCATGGCCATTTATGCACACATGGATGAAGAGCCATGGTGGCATTGTGGTTAGAACACAGCATTGCAGGCTAATTCTGCCCACAACCAGGAATTCAATCTTGACCAGCTCAAGGTTGACTCAACCATCCATCCTTCCAAGGTCAGTAAAATGAGGACCTAAACTGTTGTTGCTGACATTGTAAACCACTTGGTGCTGTAAAGCACTATAAAGAGGTATATAAGGGGTTTTTTAAAGAAAAAAAATATGAATCTAAAGAGATGATAGGTTGCCCTGTTTGTAATGACAGATTGAGAGAGTTAAGTGAAGGCTACAAGGGTAGCAAGAACTTCAGAATGAAAAGCAAATGATTATGGATAAAATCAAAACTGTAGCTTGGGAAAAAAATGGTGATGGAAGGGGGGTGAGAGAAAAAGTAATTAGAGCAAAAATAACACACTATAAGAAGATAACCTTCAATCAAGATATTTTTTTATGAAGACATACAAGAAGATACATTAATCACTCAATGGAATGAAAGGAAAGTTTGTTAAAGAAAAGAAGTTTAGAAATGAGTGAAACAAATGTTAGGAAGTCCTACAGAATTGTATGGAGTTATACTAATGAAAAGGGATGCTTATTGGAATGATAAAGTTATGAAAAGGTGTGTATTGGAGAGGTACTGCTGCAAAACACAAAGGAGCACACACATATATAAAGAAATAATAATAATTACAAAAAATGGAGAAATATTTAAAATAGGCAAAGGAAATGCGAAGTGGTTTTGATGGAAGTAAAAATTGGTTTGGAAGTTGGCTAAGCAAGATATTCCAAATGGTGTAAATATAAAATAATTGAAGAGTGTTTTTTCTCTCTTTCTCATATATTCATATTCATACATACACACACACACACACACACATGAATGAGAAAAATGATAACTTTAATAATAATACTATGAAGACATTGAAAAATGATCAGGCTAAAGTTGTAGAAGGTTTACTTGAAGAAATCTTCAAATATGTACATAAATTGCTTATGAAATAGCTATGCAAGTTGTTTATCATATATGTGAAAATTGCCTACGTGAGAGAAGATTGAAGGAATGGTGTTATTGATCCTTTATAAAAATGCAAATATAAAACAGCTGAATGCAGAAACTCCAGAGGGATTCAAATTGTTAATTGAAAGTTATTTGGCAGAATTTTGATCAAAAGGCTACAAAAAATGACCACAAGCACACCTGGGAAATGTAAAATAGCTTTTTGTCAGGTAGGTGTTACACAGATTACTTCCCCCCCCCTCTATTCAGCAGATAATTGGAAAATGTGTGAGTGTGAAAAAGTGAGTGTGATTTAGAAAAAGTATATGAAAGTGAATAGGCTTGAATTAACAGATAATCAGAGTTGGAAGGGACCTTGTAGGTCATCTAGTCCAACCCCCCACCCAAGCGGGAGACCCTACACCATTTCTGACAAATGGCAGTCCAATCTCTTCTTGAAAGTCTCAAGTGATGACGCTCCCATAACTTCCGAGGGCAAATGGCAGTCCAATCTCTTCTTGAAAGTCTCAAGTGATGACGCTCCCATAACTTCCGAGGGCAAGCCGTTCCATTGGTTGATTGTTTTCACTGTCAGAAAGTTTCTCCTTATTTCCAGGTTAAATCTCTCCTTGTTCAGTTTCCATCCATTATTCCTTGTCTGGCCTACAGGCACTTTAGAAAATAGCTTGACCACTTCCTCTCTGTGGCAGCCCCTCAAATATTGGAAGACCGCTATCATGTCTCCCCTGGTCCTTCTCTTCACTAGACTAGCCAAGCCCAGTTCCTGCAACCATTCATTGTATGTTTTAGTCTCCAGTCCCCTAATCACCCTGGTTGCTCTTCTTTGTACTTTTTCTAGAGTCTCAACATCTTTTTTATAATGTAGTGAACAAAACTGGATGCAGTACTCTAGGTGTGGTCTTACCACACCTTTATAGGCTTTATAGAGTGGCATTAGTACTTCCCTTGATCTTGATTTTATCCCTCTGTTAATACAATTTAGGATTGCATTAGCTTTTTTTGGCTGCTGCTGCACACTGCTGGCTCATATTTAGCTGGTTGTCCACTAAGACTCCAAGATCCCTCTCACAGTTACTGCTATTGAGCCTGGTTTCACCCAGTCTATATGTGTACTTTTGGTTTTTCTTGTCTAAGTGTTACTTTTCTCTACATCGAATTTCATTTTGTTAGATTCGGCCCAGTGTTCTAGTCTGTCAAGATCCATCTGGATTTTGAGCCTATCTTCTTGGGTGTTAGCTATTCCTGCCAGCTTAGTATCATCTGCAAATTTGGTAAGTTCCCCTTCTATTTCCTCATCTAAGTCATTAATGAAGATATTGAAGAGTACTGGGCCTAAGACAGAACCTTGTGGCACCCAACTGCTTACTTCCCTCCATGTAGACTTAGACCCATCAAGGACTACTTGTTGAGTACAGTTTGCCAGCCAGTTGTGAGTCCATCTAGTAGTGGTGCTATCTATTCCACTTTTTTCTAGCTTACTAAGAAGTAGGTTGTGGTCTACTTTGTCAAATGCTTTGCTGAAATCTAAATATATTATGTCCACAGTATTTTGCTGGTCTACTAATTTAGTCACTGTGTTGAAGAATGAAATAAGAAGAATGAAATGATCTGCTCTTAACAAACCTTGCTGACTGTTAGTTATTACTTTACTTGTTTCTAGATGTTTTTGCAGATCTGTTTTTTATTATCTTTTCCAGTATCTTCCTGGGTATTGATGTTAGGCTGATTGGTCTATAGTTTCCTGGGTCTGTTTTTTCCCCTTTTTTGAAGATGGGAACCACATCAGCTCTTTTCCAGTCCTCTGGTAGTTCCCCGGTGCTCCAGGATTTTTGAAAGATATGGTGCAGTGGTTCTGAGATGACCTCTGCCAGCTCCTTTAAAACTCTGGGATGTAATCCATCAGGCCCCGGTGATTTGTGATTTATTAAATGATTGGTGCAAAGATGAAGCTTTATTGCTGCACTCAGTATATAATAAAGGATCATTTTATCATGCTTGATGGACTTATAGAAAAACGCACAAAATTTTCGGTTCAAATAATACATATTGTTACAAAGAATTTTAAATATTTTTTTTTGTTGGTATTAATGAACAGACTACTGAAAAAAG
The DNA here is from genome assembly GCF_049901735.1 of Notechis scutatus. Lineage (NCBI taxonomy): Eukaryota > Metazoa > Chordata > Lepidosauria > Squamata > Elapidae > Notechis > Notechis scutatus. The sequence goes on along the minus strand of NC_142009.1, from coordinate 136,038,595 downwards.
CCACAGCATATAGTTTTTATATAGGATTGCTGCTTTGAGACAACTGTGCAAAAATGGAAAGATTCTGAAATACTCACAATAGACCAGTGATTAATGAAGATGATTGATCTAGCAGAGATGCAAAATTACCTTGTTTACTAAGAGAAAGATCAACTACTATATTTATTCATGACTGGAAACCTCTTGTGGGCTTTTTGCTGCAAAAAAAAAAAAAGAATATTGATTCTAATTGATGATTAGAAAGGGAAGATTATGAAAAGAAGGAAACTTTATATAACTTCAGAGAGGGCAAAATATGCATTTATAACTGCTGTTAAGAAGACCAGAAGCTATTTCTTTCTTATTCTTTTTTTCTTTCCCCTTTCTTTTCTATATTTTTTAATTTCTATTACTTTTTTCCATTCCTGTTATCTTTAACTTAACATTTGTACTGTTTTTAATCTATTGAAAAACCCATTTAATATAAATTACATATACACTCAAACACACACACAACAATAAAGACAGTACCGGTATAAGGTGGAAGTAAATGTGTGAGAATAAATAGAGCGTGTACCAAAAGGTTTAACGCTCAGCAAGGATTAAGACAAGGATGCGTATTATCTTCTTAGTTTGTTAATAATGTGGATAAATATGTTTAAAATGTATCTGGTAACAATAGAAGAATGTTAGTTCTTGAAAATGTATATGCAGTATTGTAGGCACATGATGTCATGGTATTGAGAACCTGAATGGTTTACAGAAAATATTATAAATAAATTATATGATACCGTGAAAAGCATAAAACTGAAAACTAATATATCAAAGAACTAAGCAGTTATGCTTCATAGGGAGAATTTGATTGAATGTTTTCAAGCTGTACATAAATGGCAAAAGATTAGATTAAGACAGTGTATTTGATTATCTTGGTAGAATGCATATTAAATATAGAAAAACTGAGACATTTTAACATTTATAAATGCTGATAGAAAGGTTTTAGTGATGTATACAGTCTTTTGCAAGGGATGGTTGCCAGAAAAAGTAAACATGCATGCATGCATACATACGTCTCTCTGTGTGTGTGTGTGTGTGTGTGTGTGTGTGTGTGTGTGTGTGTACTGGTATATATGTTTGTATCTGCCCACTTAGTTATAGGAAAGTTGGAAATAACAGAAATATAAAAGGTGATACAATAAATATGAATTATTTATTTATGGTAAAACAAGAAATAGAATCAAGAATGGATTAGTGCTAAAGGAATGTAGACTGAATACATAAAATGAGTAACCAGTTTGAAAAGATGTATGTTGAAGTGATCTGGTTGGAGAGATAGAACAAACAAGGATCAAATTGCAGAACAAATGCATGGAAGAAGATTGATTGACAGGATGGGGTGGAAGACAAAGGAGGTGATGGTTGGATGGATGGACATGGTGAAAAAGAGAGAAGTGAGATCCATGAAGATTAAAAGGCAAAGCCTGCATCAGTGGAGGGATGAAATTAAAGCAAAGGAATGCAAGTTATGAAAAGTTCTACTGAATTATGCTCGTTGACTAGATTCGTATTTTTCTTTTCCTCGGGTTCCTCGGGATTCAATGAAGACATACAAGCTGTGCCTGTTGGAGGCTACTCCAAAAGCCACATTTTAATGGGCTTAACAAGGTAGCCATGTGGTTTCAGGAAAATACATGTTTGAGTTAAAGAGGGATCAACAGGACAGCACTATGGGGGCACTTTGTGTTCTATATTAGCATTCTCCAAACACTGAATTCTGATTGGTCCACACGGACCGCAACCTGATTGGTCTACTGAACGGCCGTGATTGGCGCGCTAAGAATCAACCGCGATTGGCCGAGCCGATCGTGGGAGATTCAAAGTGCTGTCATTGGCCGCCGAGCCACGAGCAATCCCTATATGAAGGGCTGCCGCAGCTCCAAGATCTTGTACAGGTCTTAACAATGAAATAAAGAGCTGAATGTCTCTGTGGGAACCGATCTACCCGATCTAACACTTTGCCTACTCCAGATCCAAACATCAGCAATCCCTAGAGCAGGAGTATCAAACTCAATTTCACTGAAGGCCACATTAGGGTTGTGTTTGAACTCGGGGGGCGGGATGGGCATAGCTAGGGTAGGCATGGCCAGTTTGATGTCACTCATGTCAGATAACACCTGTGGTGGCCCGGGCAGGACTGGGGGGAATCCTCCTGTAGTGCCTCTGCCAGCAAAAACGGAGCCCAGGAGGACCCTCTTGAGCTCCATATTCACTGGCAGTCAAACACTTTCCCATTCCATAATAAACAGTTATTAAGCATCATTATCCCTTAAATGTATATCATTGCTTATTGTCTGAAACAACTTGGAAATAGCAGAAGAGTCTGTTTCTGAATCTTCAAAACATGTTGAAATGCTACAGTTTGCTCCAAAAACACCTGACTTACTTTGCTTCTTTAAAGTAAGTTGCCATTTCAGTTCATGAAGCTACTTCAGTGGGGCAATTCAGTTGAAGCTTCATTGAATCAAATAATCCCTTCTTGAAGTGTTTGCAAGCTCTAGTCCTGAATCTGTCATCCACCTGTCACAGTTCAACATCATCCTGCTAGTTTTGTTAAAAACAAATCAACTAATGGACACATGAAATCTATTTTTTTTCCCTTATTCAATGTTCTACCTTGTGGTTAATGCCATTTTAAGCCAGGAAGAACAGGATTCCATGAGTCAGGTCCTTCTTATACCATGATATAATCCCCTTAAAGATCACACCATGTTATTTTCTAGTTTTCTATTAGAAAAACTAGGTGGAACATATCCCAAAATGGATATCCTTCTCTACACAAGAAGGACCTGAGTGGAGCTGGAGTAGTCAGATACATTCCCTTTTCTTTGAAGGTGGACCTAATGAACTTAATTTAAATAGACATGAATCAGATCTCATTGTTTGGCTATGATTATAAAGATATTAGTGGACAGTATCTCTCATCAAATACAGTGGGACTCTGGAGTAAACATGCAGTGGATCATTCTACATTTGTTAATTGGAGATGCAATTCACAGCATTCTCAATGTGACTGTTCACTCAGAGAAACTGTGTGTTATATATCTAGCATGACATTTCTTACAAACAGAGGAGAAGGAAGTTCTTCAACCTGTAATCTAATGATTTTTGAGGTGGGCAACCCAGTAGCTACAACAGTGTGCTCTCAAGAATGGAGAAGAAATGGTGCTCATAGAAGGAGCTAATCAGTCCGTGTTATATTCTCTACAAGGAGATGTTTTTTTTTCTTGGAGACTGAGAAAAAAGCAGCAACATCATCAATGAAAAAACCCTGCCTTGTTTCCAAGCTGTTAAAAATTCATACTAGCAGTATTTCAGTCTCAAAGTTTCCAGCCTCAGAGTTCATAGTTCACCATAGGCAGGATTGTGGTGCAAGTCTCTAAAGATATGCCCAGCATTAAACAACGTTAAAATGTTGAAAATGGGTGACTGAGGATTTTGGAAGGCTCTAGGGCAAATGAGTCATTTGGGGCCTCTTAAGAAATGAAAGGTTCTCAGGCATTTTTTAAAAATATCACTTCTATGTAAGAAACTGCAATGAAAATGTACGTGTAATAATGTGCTCCAGGTGTCTGATTTTTAAGGCAGGAGAAGTAGAATGTTATTGTATTCCATGAACTTCAAAAGATAGAATGGTTGCTTTATTCTGAAATGTTGCCATATAGTACATTATCCATGACACTTTTGAAGGCCCTAGGGCAAATGAGTCATTTGGGGCCTCTTAAGAAATGAAAGTGACCAATTCTTGAAAATAATATTATTAGTATAAATGATTTGATACCTGTAGTTAAAAATAACTGCTGAAATGGCAAATATATCTGTCATATAGCTGACTTGATAAACATGTTTAGCTTTGTTACAGAAAACATCATTTTCAGCTGGTCTCCAAATAAAGGAATCTCTTTACCTTTTTATCTTGAGAATGCCATATTATTGTGCTTTAGATCTTTTCTGAAGAGAGAAGAATGCTGGAGGAACTCAGAAATTTTTTTCCTAAGAGATCCAAATTTCTTACCAATCACAGTCTGAAAAAAACATGTGACCATGATATTTATGATATTTCCAGTCCCTCCCTCCAATGCAGGGGGTCTTCAAACTTGACAGCTCTAAGACTTGTGGACTTCAACTCCCAGAATTCCTCCTCCAGTCATGTTAGCTCAGGAATTCTGAGAGTTGAAGTCCACAAGTCTTCAACTTGCCAAGTTTGAAGACCCTGGCTCCAGTGCAACATTTCTCCAAAAGGTGCTAACTGCAAGTTAACAAGCTCAACTGTGTGACTTTATCAACCAACTTGCAGCTGCTGCCTGTAACCAACAAAACTTTAATTACTTTCACACTTTTGGTTTTTGTTTGCCCCTAAGTGGCTTGAGGTTCCGAGCCATAAGCATGCTATGCAGACAGCTGGCACCAACACATTTCTTTCTATATGCATTCCCTTATTATTCTCTTGTAATCCTTTTCTCTCTGATAAACATAAATACAAACATTAATGTTCTTCTTGCTAATTATCTTAGCATTCTCAAGGAAGGACAAATGAGGAAAAAGAAAAGCTAAGCTAAAATTATTAGCAGTCAAAACACGTAATTTTCCACTTAGCAACTGCATCACTTAATGATTGAGTTGCCGGTCCCAGTTGTGATCACAAAATGTGGACTACCTATATTACAATATAGGAACTTAACAATGAGTTGTTGCTGTGGTGGTATTCAAATAAAGTTGCTACCGGTTCGGTGGGTGTGGCTTGGTGGGTGCGCTTTGCACACGTGCACACACTTTGCGTGCACGCGCATGCCAAATGTGCACTTTGCGCAGGCGCAGAGGCATTTGTGCAGGCGCAGAGGCATTCTAACTTGCCTCCTGCAAGCCTGCATGATGCCGGTTGCTGCAGCAGCTGCCACGCGGTGCTATTCTGCGCCGCATAAATCAGCTGTGTTTCGAATTCTGGCCATAAAAGTGAGTATGGGAGGCCAGGTGGGCGGGTGGGCCAAACACAGAGCAGCGAAGAGAACCTGTTCCGTCTCCACTGCTCATCACCGCTACCGGCTCTCCAGAACCAGGCAGAACCGGTCAAATGCCACCACTGAGTTGTTGGTTAAAAGTGGTGCAGAGCTTGGTCAAATACATACAGTATAAAACATGTCAGCAACATTTTTTGGGTAAGACCTTGAGCACAAAAGCAAGCAAGATCATATAGGCAGTTCAGATCAAGGAAATTGAGGGGGGAAAAAAGGCTATTGCAAACTTCTACACCAAGAAACCAGGGAGTCTTCCATTTATAGTGAGGGCAGTTAGCACTTAGGTTTAAGGAATTTGTCCATTCTCAGCTGCAGCAGTTAACACTTGGCTCTGATGTTAGCCACATCCATTCCCTGCAGGGATACCATTCCCTTCTGCCAAGATATGTATCCTTATTTAAAGAGAAAATTGAGTTAGCATAGCTAAAGAGAATACTATCCTCAGTGCTATCCTATCCATCCATCTTCTACAGTACCTAACCCCAATTTTTGAGTGACTGTGGGTCTGACAGTATTTCAATTTCTTTTAAACGGTAATGGTGAAACACTTTCGATAAACACATTTTCTTTTGACACCGATAAGTGAAAATACATAAGCAATGCCTCCTGCATAACCACATGGTGTTTTTTCTCCTACTTCAGAAAGCAGTTTTTCTGAATGCAAAACAAACACTGTGGGATGAAGCTTCAGCTCTTTTCATTAGGGATCATTCCAGCCAATGCTGCTAAATTTCACCTTTGGAAAAATAAAGCTTGCTTACTTCCTCAGAGCTGCTCTGGTTTCCATATCCTTGCTATCTTTGTTCCTAGGCCAAGATTCATCAGTGAGGGCGACATGCCTTCTATTATACCATGCAAAATCAAAAACAGCTAGTTTGGTTAAAGGTTAAGCAAGGCTCCAGGCTAGAAGGCAAGAGACTGTGAATTCTAGTCCCACTTCAGGTGCAAGCTGGGTGACCTTGAGCAAGGTACTCACTCTCTCAGAGAAAGCAATGGCAAATCACTTCTGAAATCTTGCCAAGAAAACTGAAGAGACTTGCCAGGGACTTGCCAGAGTTAACAATGACACAAATGCACCAAATACACACACACACACACACACACACACACACACACACACACACCTCAAAAGAAACCACTTTTACTCATCACAGAGAAAATGAATAATCAATTAATAAAAAATTATTAAAGATAAATGTAGGTGCCAGAGAGGTTCTAGTCTGCCTTATTCCCCAATACGTTTCTTCTCAAAATGATGAGATGGGGTAGTTTGGATGCACTTATTTGTTGGTGTTTATTTTCAATATATAATTCATTTAGTTTGGAGTACAGCAGCACCCTTTTGGATGAGTGGATTGGAGTATACAGTTCAGAGAAACCTTGGCATTCAGCAGGCTCTGACCAGTTCTGGAGAACCAGTAATAGAAATTTTGATTAGTTAGAACCGGCAAATACCACCTCTGACTGGAGATTTTATAGTATCCTTCTTCTGCCATGCCACGCCCACAGAACCGGTAGTAAAAAAAAAAAATTGAATCCCACCACTGTTGCTATGACATTTTCTGTTCGTAACTAGAGATACACACATGACTAGAGATAGCCCTTATGTTGTGTGTGGGAACTGCAGGTAACTATCCAATAAGATGTTATTTAAGCCTTCAGATGTCATGTGAATTCTATTTACTGTCTGAATCAAAATAACTGAATCCCTCTTTGAGGACAATGGGTGGTCTAGTAATACCAAATATAAATAAATAATAAACAAAAAGCTTCCTTCAGCAGAAAAGAATATAACATAACTGGGAAGCTAATCGACTTATAATGAAAACAAAAATGGAGAGAAAAAAAATCAAATTTGAAGCTTGCTCATGGCAGGGAACTGATGGAAGATGTAGAGTTCTTGACAGCAAGTCACTCTGTTAACATTAACATATTTATCCAGTATAAGTAAATTTTAATAATTTTGAAAAAAAAAGGAAGATAAATAATTCATCCCCAAATGTCACTGTAAGTTTGAAGTATAAACAGTGACCTCAAATTTACATGACTGATACATGATTGGTTGAATCCACAGAATCCCTCAGAATCCCACAATTTGATGCATGTTGAATTATCAGGGCATCTTCAGAGTTGATGGCTTGTTAATTGAGGTTTGAAGGCAGGAGGAAAAACAGATTCCTAGGAGTTTTGGCTGCTAGAGGCACTGCGGGTCGGTTCTTTGCTATTTCCAGGCTGGCCCTGCAGGCCAGATTTAAGCACCCCGTGAGCCTTGAGTTTGACACCCCTGTTCTGTAACATTTTCCATGGCAAAATGGGGGAGGATAAATAGATGATGGATTTCTTAAAGCATTTATCAAGTAAACCTCATAGGGACAGTGTGGAAAACAACTTAGAAACATAAACCCTTCTTTAGGAGAAACATTGCTGGACATTCTGCTTAAAATAGCACTCTTTTGGGTGCCAGAGACCAGTTTTGTGGAGGGCAGTTTTTCCACAGACTGGGGGGGGGGGAGGGCGTGGTTTCGCAAATCGCTTGGATCCTGTGCATGGATGGATGGGGCTTCACTCACTTACATGGACTGGTTCCCGATGGTCCATGGACAGTGCTGGTGTGTAGCCTGGGTGTTGGTTTAAAAGACAATCTGGTAAAGGAGTGAAGGAAAATGAATTTTCAAAATGAGCATTTAGACTTGGAAGAAATTAAAATTATTATTGATAGTGTTTAATTGACAATCAAAATGAATAATTAGTTTGATACTTTCTGTTTAGGATATTAATAAGTGCATGGAAATTATGCACAGGCACAAGAGAACTAACAAATGAGTACTGTGCTTTAAATTTATTGAAATATTCACAGTATCAATGATGAAATTCCATTGGCAGTATTTCATACTTTTTATTTTATTTATTTATAAATAAGAACATAGATAAACCCATCAATAAATATTTGATATGCTATTTTAAATATGCATTCCAGATTACAATATTCACTTGGGGAATATTACTGTTTTCAAAGCTGTGATGCCATTGTAGTAACCTCTGTGAGTTTTATATATAAATTCAAACTAGGCCTAATGAAGATAATTCTATTGATGTCCAACAGTGCCCCATGGTATTGGGAAGACTCAGTAGCGGAAACATGATATTCTACATTTAATCTAGCCAAATTGCATTCCATGCTGTGAAAATTTGAAGATGTTTGATGTTTGCAAAGAGGTCAAGCTAAAAAGAGACATTGAAACTTTAATGAGAAATGTTTACACACTATTCTTTCAGTCTTCCACAATCTATCTATCTCTATCTCTATCTCTATCTCTATCTCTATCTCTATCTCTATCTCTATCTCTATCTCTATCTCTATCTCTATCTCTATCTCTATCTCTATCTATCTCTCTATCTCTCTATCTCTATCTCTATCTCTATCTATCTCTCTATCTCTATCTCTATCTCTATCTCTATCTCCCTCTCTCTCTCCCTCTCTCTGTCTTCAAATTTCAAGAAATAGTGACTGCTGCTGAATGGGAATCAATGACTTTGTGCCAGTGAAATATGTCTGTTGTCTAGGTACTTTTCACTTAAGTAATTATTTGCAACTACAACCCTCTTTTAAGCAAAATAAAAATAATCCAATTTCTAAACACTACCACAGAAAGCGAAAAAAGCCTGTAATACCAAATCACATTACAAGTTCTAAATGATGTTATTTAGAGGAGTTTAATTATCCATGCTGTTTCAGAAACACAGTCTGACATCTCTTGAAGCATTTTATCTTGCCCAGAATAAATTGAACAAGATCAGAGGACAACATATTGGCGATTGTGTGATAAAGTCAAAGCTCTCCTGATATGAGCTCTCGAGAAAATAATCACATTGATTCTAATTTCGCAATTATTTTTTAAAATATCCGATATGCCCATTTGGCAGACAGACTTACAAAAGAAAGAAAGAAAGAAAGAAATCTGAGAACTGTCTGCTTGTGACTATACAGCAATAGCACAGTGGGACTTTTCGAGCCTAACTAGATCAGATTCCTATGTTCAATGTACAAATATTTATTTTCAGAAAACATTGCTATCCATAATCAGGACAACCAGTTCAGGTCCATAGTAGGTGAACACATCAAAAAGCAAATTGTTCTCAAGTTTTCTAGATAGAGATTGGCACATCAGAACACTCAATTTTGGCAACAAGCAAAGTTATTGGATTCTTGGGGGACATTCTTACCATACAGTGCAGACGGTGAATAGGACTTCTGCTTAATGAATGCTTTTTTAATGCTTGGCTTTTAATCATATCGCAAATTGTTTGCAACTAGATTATTTGGGGGAACACTGGTGCATGTTGAGAGTAATCAGCTTGATGGAGACATAATACATCTGGATAATGTTTATCCTTCATAGGAAAATGCAAAAAATTGCATAGAAAAGCTATTAAGATGTGTCAGTTGTTGTTTTTTTCTCCTTGCAGTCTTTGTCCCATTAAAATGATGCTCACAAAATAGGCTGAATGACAGACTAGTAAATTAGAAGACATTAATGTACATTAAGGCAGGGGTCCTCAACCACCGGGCCGCGGACCGGTCCCGGTCCGTGGAGCACTCTGTACCGGGCCGCAAATAAAAAAAAATTTAAAAATGGCGGCTTTCTTTGCCTTCGGTGAATGCTGCTGGGATCGGGGATGAAGGACACAAATGAAAGAAGGGGAGGGAGGAAGCAACCAAAGCCTGTCCTGCTCTCTGGCTCAGTAGCTTCGGTTTCCTCCCGCCTCGTTCCTCTCTCAGTCGCTCTCTCGCTGCTCCACCAGCCCAGGAAGAAACTGCTTCAAAGAAGCCAGGGGGGTGGTGGCTTTTCCTGTCGCCGCAGTGCCTCCGACCCCGCCTGCCCGCGCTTCAATTCAGTGCTCCGTTCTGCCTGCCTGCCTGCCTGCCTTCGTTTCTGGTGAGAATAATAACTATTCGCCTCTTTTTATCAGCCGAAGCTGCTCCGAAACGAAGAAGGCAGGCAGGCAGGCAGAACGGACCACTGTGGATTGAACCGCACGCGGGGCGGGCGGGTGGCGGTGGGGTAACGGGCGCCGGAGGTGCTGCGGCGACAGGAAAAGCCACCACCCCTGGCTCTTTGAAGCAGTTTCTTCCTGGGCTGGTGGAGCAGCGAGAGATCGACTAAGAGAGGAACGAGGCAGACACCTGAGGAGGGAGGGAGACACCTGAGGGATGGGGCTGAGGGAGGCAGGGCCGAGGCGCTCCCTGAACTTGGTGGTTTGCTGGCAGACGTTTTATTACCCGACTAGGTAACAACATCAGATGTTACCTAGTCAGGTAATGAAACATCTGCAAGCAAACCACCAAACTCGGATTCTCCCCGGTCCTTGAGAAAGTGTTTGTGCTTGAAACTGGTCCCTGGTACAAAAAGGTTGGGGACCACTGCATTAAGGAACTACTTGAGGATTTATTAACATGTTGTAAAATTATGTTCTTAGCAATTTTTTTCCAAAAAGTTTTTAAAATGTCTTTGCACTTGCCATTTTACCCTCTAGGACAGTTTCACGGTGTACATGTTTGGACACTGATTCAAAAAAGATGTACAAATAAATGTTACTACACATATTATGTACCTGAGCTTTGTTATCTCTACTTATTGGATTATTATGGAAAGCACAAAAATGTCTATTTCTCTTCTTATCTAGGATTGACTGAAAAGATCATTCGTGTAAGTTACAATGATGCATGGATTGAAGAAGGATGAGTTTAACATATGGCATTCTGGATTGTACGTGATTGGATTAAGAGAAGTGTTTTCTTCTCGTCTAAATAATACGGCATATTCTTACTATCAAGATCCAGATGGGTTGCTTAATTGTCTTCAATTTAGATTATTGTTTTTTGCAAATTCATGTCAACTGCAGTTTCATTTTTATAATCACAGTTAAAATTTCAAAACACTAACAACGTTGGTTCATTTGCAATGAGAGGAACAGAAAACAGTTTGCAATGAATCTTTAGTGCTGTTTGGATTGACTGTCTTCTCATGTTATTGACTGACATTGGTCATTTCAGGATACTACAGATGAAGTAATGGTAGAGAATTGATTTGGTTGAATGTGCAGTTGATTCACATTGTATACACAATCTCTTTTTATGTTCAATTCTATGCAAAGTATAGTACATACATATCTCATAATTCAAATTGCATCTTTTAAAAGTTATATTAACACACATTCTCTCTCTCTCTCTCTCTCTCTCTCTCTAACTATCTATCTATATATATTTGTAGATTTTCACAGGTACAGGTATGCAGGTCTTGGCGTGTTCGGGTCTTTTCCTGTGTAAGATTGAGAGCATCTTGACAACGTTTTGACAAGGTCCCACTCGCCATCTTCAGGCTGGTGCTTTTGGCTTCGTGCTTGTGCGAGCAAAGCATGATGGGAGCTGCCGTCTCCCTATATATACTAGTGGGGAGGTTGGCTGTGTTGTCATTTCTTGATTGGTTGATGAAGTTGATGTTTGCAGATTGGCTGCAAACACATGTGTGGCTGAGGTATTGGCTGTGTGTCTATCAGGCTCCTGTGTTGTAATGACCTGGGTAATGGGCTGTGTGATGACCTTCTGAGTTCTATTGTTTTGACATCCTGGGTCTTGTGCTGTAATCTCCTGGGTCATAATGACCTGGATCATGGGCTGTGTGATGACCTTCTGAGTTCTATTGTTGTGGCATCCTGGGTCTTGTGCTGTAATCTCCTGGGTCGTTGGCTGTGTTGCAACATCCTGAGGTTTTATGCTGTAACCTCCTGAGTTCCGTGATGTGATATCCTGAGCGGGTGGCTGTGATGTGACGTTCCGGGTTTTGGTTTGGCTCTGAGTTTGAGGCCTGGATATGTGTTCATGGTGTGTGTCTGTTTGCTTGGTTTGGGGGTCGGGGTGTGTGGCAGCTGGTGATGCAGCTGTGGTCTGGTTTCCGGATGGTGGTTGTCTTTCGCCTATGGGATGGGTTTGGGTTTGAGTCTGGTGAGGGAGAATGGTGGAAATGTCATGTGTTGTTTTGGGTCCAGTGTTGGTTTTCGTGGCTGGGACTCATTTGTTAATAAGGGATGTCTGGTAGGCGGGACGCATCATCCTGTTTATTCATGTTATGGGGGTGTTTCTCTATTTCAATGGCTTCCTTGATTATTCTCTAGTTGAAGTGTTCAGTATTGGAGATTAATTTGGTTCCCTTAAAATTAATTTCATGTCCTGTGGCTTTAAGGTGCTGGAACAGGGAGGAAGTATTTTCTTCTTTTCTGACTGCGTTCTTGTGTTCTGCGATGCATGCATTTATTCTCTTGTTGGTTTGTCCAATGTATGTGGCTGGGCAATTGTTGCATGGTATTTCATAAACTCCTTGGTTTTCTAGCTGGATCTTGTCTTTGGGGTTTCTTAGGATGTTGGCTATTTTTTTGGTCAGTGCCGAAGGCTGTCCTGATATTGTGTTTGTGGAGAATTTTGCTGATTTTATCTGTGGTGCCTTTGATGTAGGGGAGGAGGGTGATACCGTTGTCCAGTTCTGTGTCTCAGTTTCTGGGGGGGTGTCTCCTTTAGGATTAGGTTGGTAATTGTGCTTCTTTGGAATCCATTGGAAATTAATACATTTGTGAGGGTGTGTAATTCTGTTCTCAGGTGGTCTTTATCGGCTAGGTGTTTGGTTCTGGAGATGAGGGTCTTGGCTGCGGAGTTGATCTGTGCAGGGTGGTGATGGGATTGTGCGTTTAAGTAGCGGTTGGTGTGTCTTTTCTTCCGGTGGATGGTGTGTCCTAGGGAGCCATTGGTTTTTTTTGTAAATTAGGATGTCCAGGAAGGGAAGTTGGTTGTTGGCTTCTGTTTCCATGGTGAATTGTATTTTGGGGAGTAGGCTGTTGAGGTATGTGAGGAAATTGTCCAGTTTTTCTTTCCTGTGTGGCCAAATTACAAAGGTGTCATCTACATATCTAGACCAGAGTTTGTGTTTGTGTTCAGATTTGTCTAGAGCATTGGTTTCAAAGTGTTCCATGTATAGGTTAGCAATGACAGGTGAGAGGGGTGATCCCATGGGTGCTCCTTCTATCTGTTTGTATCTTTGTCCATTGTAGATGAAGTATGTGTTGGTTAGGCAGTGGTTGGTCAGATCTAGGATGTGCTTAGGGGGGTTGTATTTGTTTTGGATGGCTGTCAAGGCTTCTTTAATAGGTACTTGGGTGAAGAGGGATATGACATCAAAGCTCATGAGTAGGTCGCCAAGTTGTAGGTTTTGTTTATTGTTTCTATGAAGTGGAAAGAGTTTTGTACATGTGAGGTGATGGATTCTGTGTAGGGCTGGAGTTGTTTGGTGAGAAATTTGGCAAAATTCTGTAGAGGTGACCCTATGGAGCTGACTATGGGTCTAAGTGGTGTTCCTTCTTTGTGTATCTTGGGGAGGCCATAGAGTTTAGGGCATCTGGATGATTTTTCTCTGGGGATGATTCTTTGCTGGATCTCTTCACTGAGGGGTGAGGCTTTTATTTTGGATTTGGTGTTTTTTTCCAGGTAGGTGGTGGGGTCAGAAGCACAACTATAATGATGTGGGAAAATACCCAAACAAAGCTGAATACCATACATATAGATACCCACGAAAACTTAAGAAAACTTTTTAAGGGAAACTTTTCTATTGATGGTTGACCCTCTTGTTATGTCTAGTATAATTTACAGTTTGAGTAGGGGGGAAAATCTTACTTCTTACTGGTCATTGCTTAGTAAATAGACTTTCATTAATTAGCCCTGATTCAATTCTAATTGGACATATGAGATTCAAAGAAACCATGATTCCAGTTTGAAGTTATTATTTTTTTAAATTTAAAAGCAAGCTAATTGGATTAAGATTTACAAAACAAACAAAGAAAAAGATTTCTTGCTATAAAGTGGCAGTGTCAAAACTTTCCACCGATTTATCTTTTGGGAGAATGGGATAAAAAATATATTGGGAACAGAAAACTCTTTGATAGACAATAATTCTGCTTTCAGACAGATACCTTCTGAGAATTTCATCACTACAAATTTTTGAAATTTACCTCCTGTAGTGATAACAGGCATGAGGGAAGGGAAGCAGAGCCTTCACATTAACCAGCAAAGAGTTTGTGTTGATTGAATCAGTATAGAAAGTGTCATTTTCCGACCAAGAAATAAAGAATACACAAACTAGTTTTTCACGCTTTCACTTGCTTTTTGAATGTCACTTTCAGCATGCTTACTGATGCGGCCTTGTGGGATGGTGTTACACATTGTCTCTGATCACTGGATTTTGTGGTATACCAGGAGTGTTGGAAAAACTGATTGGAAAGTTGTGCCCTAGTAAAGGACACATCTTCATAATTGGCTATTTTGGCATGCAAGGCAAGGCAGGAAATATTGACAAACTGTGGTCTCTTTTAGGCAGGATAGAATTGGCTAACAACTGGCTTGCTGGCAGTACACTATGTTAGTTAGCCAAGGCAACAGGAACAGACTGGCACAGGGAGTTTCAATGCCATAGAAAAGCACCTATAAAGCAAGAGTCTGTGGAGATTCTCAGTCATCCAGGTCATAGTTGTCCCAAAGGTGCTTTTTCAAAAGTCCAGTTGCCTTTTGAAAAAAAGCACTTTTAGACATAAAGGAAAAGATTACACAAAATAAGTCCTTCTGACCTACTTTTTTAAAAAACAGTAAATGTGCTTGTACAGATTAGTTTTGATTTCTACACTCATTGTCAAGAGATTTAATCCTGCCCCAGTCAAGAAAGTAAGATTTGAGGTAAAGGTATATACTAGAATAAATATGAAATAATGTTTGGAATACTTAGCTGTGTTGACAAGACACCATGGAAATCAGAGAGAGAGGGTGGGGAGGGAGGGAGAGGGAGGGAGGGAGGGAGAGAGAGAAGCTGAGGTTTGTGGCTAGCCATATTCAATAATTTGTGCATTGAAAGACACAGTTAACCCTGCCATCCCTAAATATTACTTGCCTTCCTTCTGGGTTTACTTTATTTATGGAATTCAAGCTGCAACCATATACGGTATATTATAGACGAAAAGCTATGACATGACAGGGCTTCAGAGCACTAGCAATTCAAGTTGCTGTCTCGAATTTACACATTTGCTTTGAGAGAATGTTTCAGATGAAGTTTTGACTGTTCAAAGCATGGCTTTGAAGCTTCATCCAACTCTGCTGCTTAATGTCCATGAATTTAGCATTAAGAAATTAAAACTTCTAAAGATCAAAATGAAGGTATGATTCAAAAAAATACAAACAATAATAAAAGCACTTGATGCTAGTGTAACCCTAACCCATACCTTCTTTTATAATCATTAGTATAATGATTGCTTAACATGTTTCTCCCAAGAGGACTTTACCTCATGTATTATTAGCTGCCAATAGCTGGTCATTAATGGAGATCACTATAGGCTATCTGTCTATCATAAAAATGAAGAGTTCAGCTATACATTATCTGATCAACTGGAGTCTAAAATTCTTTTGTAGCAATATACAGTATGTGTTAATCTACATGATGCCACAGTATTTGTGGTTCTTTGTTTTATATTTTTAACACTTTCTCCCCAAAAACTACCTCTAACGACCCATAGGAGAATATAGCTACAAGGAGGGTTTCAATGGAAATTATTGACTATTTAAATATGCAATTATTCCAATGCTGGAATGGATTTTACTCATGCAGAAGTTGACAACAATGTTAAGTACAAAAAGACTTCAAGGGATTATAGCACTTTAGATTCATTTCAAGGGGTACAGACTGAAGCTTAATGTAGCCATGCATACCTTGAGTCTTCTGACCGTTTGCCTGGAAACCCTAGTTAGCCTTAAATCCAGTTGTGCTTTTTTTCCACTATAGATCTAGGTTCTGAAGCAAATGCATTCCTCAGAACTTCTGTTTTGTTGAAGTAACTACGCATTGCTTCAAGCCTGCCTAAGGCATCTTGTCTCTTTGGGTCTTCCTTTGAGCCTCAAAGCCTCCATCTAGAACGGAATAGGTAGGTATCCTGTGATGATCAAATTGGCATCCAGCATCCCACTACTCCCAATGGGGAAGAATTCTTTGCTGATTTCATCCCTTCTTTCCTTGATCAAATTAGTTGCCTTTAATAATGTACACATGCAATTTGAATTCTTTCTTATTCTCTTTGAGTTGGATAAATATTTTGATCTGAGCTGTAATTGATCTGGTGTCCGACGGTGCAAACTCTGGAAGAAAAAAAAAGCTGTGGATTCCATTTCAAGTTCTGGCAGGGATTATCAACGGGCTCAGCAGACCCACCTAATTTCATAGGGATGAGGGTTTTGATGTTTAATGGTTTATTTGGCATTTCAAAAAGGATGCAGGTGTTTACCCACAAGGTAACAGGGCAGAAAGAATCCTAGAGAACTGTGCACTTTTGTGCTATCTATTTTATTTGCAAAGGGTTTTGTTTGAGCAGGCAAGAAGTCTGCAGGCACCCAAGATAGTCCTATAAATGGAGAGTACCAAGAGCAATGCTCCTTCTTCCTTTTAGAAAATGCTTCCCAAAGATTGTTCCAAAGTTCCTTTTTTTCTCTTTGTTGCTACAGTTCCCAACCCCCTACCAGGATGGGGATCAATAGCTATCCAAATGCTTTATTTTTCAGCAAAAGAGGAAAGTGGGAATGACAGCTATAGACTGAGACAGAAAAGAAAATGGCATTCTGAAGTTGCAACGGAGCCTTTTGGATCAACCAAGCTTTGATTGAATTGTTCCATGATGAATTGAAGCAAGGAATTGTTCCAAAGCAGCAAACCAAGTTAAGTGAACTTGAGAGACCTCATAGCCTTTCAAAACACTGCAAATTTGTGGATGGGGTGGATGTTTTGTGGCTTATTTTTAAACCAATAAGAAGTTTGAGACAGCACTTCTAAATATTAGTCTGGCCATTATTCATTCATTGTCAAGAGATTTAAACTTGCATGTACCATCTAGAAGTTAAAAGAAAAGGGCAGTCTTGAGCCCATATTCAGATATTAGAACTAAATTGAACCCCCAATTGTATTGGTGGGACCCTTACTGAAATGTACCATTCCCTAAGGATAGGAGAGGACAGAGTTAAGGTTTGGACTGGTCACATTCAAGGAACTAAGCTGAAACACTAAATGAAGCCCAAAGAAGGGTTAGCTTTGCAATTCCCAAAATGTCTTGAGAAGTAGAGTGTTTAATAAGGTGCTCAAAGTTCCTGAGTAACTGATTTGAAACCCCATCCCATCACCCAACTTCCCACGACATTTTTTCTACAAGGAAGTGAAGTTCCAACACTGTAGATAATCTATAAAAATCCCGCAAGCAGCAGTAAAGCAATTTGATGTTTCAAGGTGAGTTCCTGTTTTAATTTGCCGGTCTGAGGTTATCTGAGTAAAGTTTCCTTGAATTGAAGTATGCCACTGAAGCTCTGTAGAAAGCCCAACCAAGAGTCCCTATGCAAAGCAACTCTGCCAAAAAGGAAAGAAAGAAAGAAAGAAAGAAAGAAAGAAAGAAAGAAAGAAAGAAAGAAAGAAAGAAAGAAAGAAAGAAAGAAAGAAAGAAAGAAAGAAAGAAAGAAAGAAAGAAAGAAAGACAAGCAGAAACTCAGGGAGCGTTTCCTACTTGTTATTCTCATTACTTCTCAAAAGTCTTTTCCATAATAGCTCCAACCATGAGTCATTAGGCAGCCAGGGAGGAAGAATATAAGTACATTAATAACATATGACAATTTGCTGCAAGAAGAGCAGGGAGCAACACAGTTTATGCCTTGTCTGGCACAGACAGTCTGCTCCCTTAGGTATTCTCCAGTGTTCATGGCATTTACCTAGGAGCAGGGTGTTTTCCACAGAATAATTTCCAAAGCCTCTTGAAAGTTTTCCACTGAATCATGTTTCCCTGTCTGAGGGAAAAGGAAAAGAATGAATACATGCCAATATAATATAATGCAATGTAATGTAATGTAATGTAATGTAATGTAATGTAATGTAATGCAATGCAATGCAATGCAATGCAATGCAATGCAATGCAACGCAATGCAATGCAACATAACATAACATAACATAACATAACATAACATAACATAACATAACATAACATAACATAACATAACAATAACAGTAACAACAACAACAAATATTATATTATATTTATTATATTATATTATATTATATTATATTATATTATATTATATTATATTATATTATATTATATTATATTATATTATATTATATTATATTATATTATATTATATTATAATATAATATAATATAATATAATATAATATTATATTATTGTGGTAATATATTTTATTGATCATTTTATCATTTTCTGTAAGGCCTTTGTATAACTAGCAGTAAGTCTAGGAGATGTGGGCATTCTTGGTGGGGGTAGGAGTATCTTTGCTCAGAGTGCCTCATTCTGTTTTGATTCTGCCAGTTTAGAAGGAATAGGAAAATGGGTGAAAGTTCAAGGTACATAGTTGTGCTTTCTCATGGGACTTTCCAAACTTTCCCATGAGACTTTCTGTGGTTGTATGATCTCATCCTAGCAAGGTAACATCTGGGACTTTCCAAGATTGTGTGTTCTCATGCTGGTGAAGTAATCTCCTGTTGAGGTCATTGTTTTCTGAATATGCAGACTGTATTTTGCTTGTGTTTTTCTCAATAAATACTGCTACCTGAGTTCTCTCAGGGTTGGCATTTTCTCAGAGACAGTTCCCTGTGTCTCATTTCAAATGTCAATCCATCATAAATGGTGACCCCGACGTGATAGCTTGGAAGGCTATACGTTTCCCGCATCCTATACTCATCGTCGCGGATGTCGACTGGGCCCTCATCTTCTTTGCTGGACGAAGATAGATTCTTTTCGTGAGTATGGGGGAGATCTCTCGAAGGCTCAGAAAGAGCACATCAGGGAATTGAGAGGGATCATTGGGAATAGTTTTGGGTTTGGAATTGGCAGTAGGGGTTGTGCTGTAGGAAAGAAAGAAATTGAGGACTTACTACAGTATGTTTGGAAAAATATTAAGTCATATCCGGAGGGGTAGTATTAAAGTAGAGTCCTGGAAAAAGATAGGAAATTTTTGCACGAGGAACCTCGTGCCCTTCTTCAATTTTGTTAACCTGGAAGGTGATTATGGATGCGTTAGCTACTTATGAACAACCGCTCCTAGCACCCCCGAAGAAGGTTTGCCGCTTTACCATGCAGTACGTTTGTTGCCGCCGACGGCACCTCCAGATAAATCTGGGGACTGTCCGGCGTTAAATACTTTGTCAGAGGATAAGAGTTTACCTTTAAGGGTTCAGGTGGATGCAGTTACTGCAGCTATTCAAGAAGCAAAGAATAGGGGAATTATCAGGAGATGATTTGGTGGAGTTTGGAGTAGAAGTTCAACTTAATCCAGTAGAAATTGTCATGGATGCTGCATTAAATCCAGAGCGGAGTGGAAGCCTTTACAGCTCAGAATTTTGAGGGAAGTTAAGCAAGCAGCAAAAGAATATGGTGTTAGAACGCCATATACTCAGGCATTGTTAGAAGCAGTTGGTTATGGAAATAAAATGATTCCGGCTGACTGGAAAGCTCTGTTGAATATGATTTTAACTCCAGCTCAATATTTGGTGTTAGATCAGAAATGGAGACAGCTGGCAGTCCAGAGGGGAACAGCAAATGTTACCCCAGATCAGCTTTACGGAGCTGGTAATTTTACAACAGTGGAACAACAGAGAGATGGTATGCCTGAGGAAGGGTTCATTCTTCTCCCACAAATAATTTTTCAAGCCATAGGGTCTCTCCCTGACGGCGAAGGTGGTGAGAAGACCTTTACTAACATCAAACAAGGGAACAATGAACCCTATGAAAATTTCATTAGCAGACTGAAATTGGCTATTGAAAGACAAATTGATAATCAATTCGCCCAGAAAGAGTTGCTTTTAAGTTAGCAGTAGAACAAGCTAACACAGATTGCAAAAAGATTTTAAATCCACTTGTAGCAAGTGGGGAGCGAGAAATCGCGGATTTGATTAATGCATGTAGAAAGGTAGGGAGTCAGTCTTTTAACATGGAAACTTTAGCTCTGGCTTTACAAACAGGACATGCTCAGAAGGGGAATTGTTTCAATTGTGGGAAGCCTGGACATTTTAAAGCGCAATGTCGGGCTCCTGGAGGAGGTCAAAGTCAGCAGAATAAGAGATCAATGGGACAGGGTGTTCGTCCTAAATCAGTATGTCCGAAATGTAAGAAAGGATACCATTGGGCATATCAAATGCTCCTACAGTTTTTACTGATGGAGGGAAAGTTTTTGGTGCTTGTGTTTGGAAAGATAAATCTGGATTTTGGCATACAAAAGTGACTTCAGAGCAGAAGTCTGCCCAGCAGGCAGAACTTGCTGCTGTAGTTTTGGCTTTTCAAAATTTTCACAATCAGGATTTTAATTTAATAGTGGATTCATTGTATGTGTATAATTTGTTACCCTTTGTAGCAGGTTCTTATTTGTCTCCTGGAATATCACCTGATATTTTAAGATTGCTTTTGCTGTTACAAGGATGTTTGGAGCAATGTGTGAATGTGTGTTTTGTTGCTCACATGCCATGCTCAAGACCATGTTGACTAAATTAAATAAAAAGGAGGGAAGCTCCTGGGGCTTCCGGTGATTCAAGATCAATTAAATCTAGCTTTATATACTTTAAAGCTTTTAAATTTGTCTGGTAACCCCCTGCGAGCGGCCAGCAGGCATTTTTCTTCTCCTTCTACAGATGCGGTGAGACCTCGGGTGTTGGTGCGGTTCCTTCCGGATCCGGCATGGGTTCCTGCTGAGCTGATAACGTGGGGACGTGGTTATGCAGCAGTTGAACATCTTGGTCAAATTCGTTGGGTTCCTGGTCGGTGTGTTCGACCTGATCATTCGCAGGCACCTGTGAAGGAAGTTTCGAGGAGCAGGATGGCGCATCTGTGGTTCCTGATCCTGCTGATTCTGCCTAATCTGTCCTGGGCTGCTCGGGTGCGGAGAGAGCAGCGACAACATGTTCAGCGTGCCGGAGATTTGGGCGATGATTTGTGGATAGATAATAATTACATTAAAGATTTGCGCACAACTGCCAAAAACTTGAACATCACCAATTGTTGGTTGTGTATGCACCTTCCTGGGAGAGTGGGAGAAGGACTAACATTGCATGGAGTGCCTTTTGAGGAAAAAGATTTAATAAAGAATGCAACCTGGAGAAAACAGTTGTCTTGTGCTACAACAGAGCAATTCCAGATCCTAACCATGGGAGGTAATCTATGGACACAAATTCTCGAGGTCTTATCCCGCCTTTGGGAATTGCTATGAACTATAGGGATATTCATATTTTAAATAATTTTACTGTTGCTATGTTTAATGATACTATAAAGAATATTAAGATGATTAATGTAGAAATGTCTGAAATTCGTAAAGTTACTTTGCAAAATCGATATGCTTTAGATATTATGTTAGCTGCCCAAGGAGGAGTTTGTGCTTTAATTCATTCGCATTGTTGTGTTTTTATACATAATTATGAGCCAAACATTACAAAAACTGTTCAGGACATGGAAGATCGTATTGCTCAGCATCAATCTGGAGCTGATGGGTTTAATGCATCATTCTGGGACAGTCTGTGGTCCTGGCTTCCTGATGGATCATGGTTTCGCCCTTATTGCAAGGGGTTGTTATTATTATTGCTATATGTATCTTATTATGTTGTTTTATTCAATGTATTCCTAATCTATTACAAATGTGTACCTCAGTCTTCCGGCGTGTGGGATCAGGTCATGAGGGAACTGTGTACTATGCCACTAAAACACCCCCTATCTTTGAATAAATAAAAAAGGAGGGAATGTGGTAATATATTTTATTGATCATTTTATCATTTTCTGTAAGGCCTTTGTATAACTAGCAGTAAGTCTAGGAGATGTGGGCATTCTTGGTGGGGGTAGGAGTATCTTTGCTCAGAGTGCCTCATTCTGTTTTGATTCTGCCAGTTTAGAAGGAATAGGAAAATGGGTGAAAGTTCAAGGTACATAGTTGTGCTTTCTCATGGGACTTTCCAAACTTTCCCATGAGACTTTCTGTGGCTGTATGATCTCATCCTAGCAAGGTAACATCTGGGACTTTCCAAGATTGTGTGTTCTCATGCTGGTGAAGTAATCTCCTGTTGAGGTCATTGTTTTCTGAATATGCAGACTGTATTTTGCTTGTGTTTTTCTCAATAAATACTGCTACCTGAGTTCTCTCAGGGTTGGCATTTTTCTCAGAGACAGTTCCCTGTGTCTCATTTCAAATGTCAATCCATCATATTATATTATATTATATTATATTATATTATATTATATTATATTATATTATATTACATTACCTTACACTACACTACACTACACTATATTATATTATTATACTATACTATGCTATACTATACTATACTATACTATACTATACTATACTATACTATACTATACTATACTATACTATACTATATATAACCATTCTAAAAATACAAGTTCCAGGTATACTTGTAAGAGAAGAAACAGACATTTTGCGATCTCCGGAACAAAATTATATTTATTATACTTACTAAGCTTTCATCAGCCTCTGCTGACATTATCAGAGTATTAAACTACCATTACAGAGGTCGATGCCTTTATATATCATTAATCAATTTAGCCCTTTATATATCATTAATCAATTTAGCCCAACTGCCTCCCACCTATAATTAACTCTGTTGTTTTTGCTTCAGTCATGTTGGTTTCCAGCTTGGATTGCTTATCTCTATGAAGTGATGTTACCCTATCAGCTATTGCAATTTGTCGCTTTGCCTGTGACCTTGTGGTCAGCCCAGCTCGTTCTTCATTATTCTTGTCTATAGCTTGAAGCAGGTCTGCCGGGCTCCTCTATTATTTGGTCCTCTAGTATTTGGTCAGGCCTGGCTGTGCCTTCATAGGATGAATCCACATGCCCAGGGGTGAGGGGTGTCATTGGTCATTGCTCCCTGATGGGAAGTGGTCTCTGCTCCTCCTACAGGATCTTTCCTGGTGTTTCAATGCTTGGTAGGCCGGTGGTAGTTCGATATGCCTATTGATGGAATTGCTGTTGGAAAACCAGGCTTTTTCTAATAGGCATCCTCCTTTAGTTATATCATGGGCAACAACTTCAGCCTCTTGAAAACTGAATGTGTGATTATGCTCCTTCATAAGTGCCCAGATCTGAGAGCGCTGTTCTTTATGCTGGAAAGCTAGTTCGTGTTTTTGTACTCTGGGCTGCAGCCGCTTGGCCGTTTCCCCTACATAATTGCTTGCATAGTTACGACAGTTGATGCAATAAACCAACCTTGGGTAGTGTTTCCTTTGGGCACATCACTCTCATTCTTAGAGTTTGGTACGGTTTGTGCGCCACCTTGACTCCATGCTCCAAGAGAATGCATGCAGCAGTTTCAGATACTCTCCATATATACGTGAGCACCCTCCGTGTAGCTTTTCCACTTGCACCTTCAATGGGTTGTTGGGCCCTGGTTGTAGTACACCTTCGGATGAAGTCCATGGAATAACCATTGAGCTTGCAGACCTGATAAAGATATGCCCTCTCCTTGGCTTTGGCTGTCAGTGTACTACAATGAGTGTCCACCCTATTAAACAGTGCCCAAATACAACTGACTTTATGTGCAATGGGGTGATTGCTCTCATTGTGTAGGATACGGTCTGTGCTTGTTATTTTTCGGTACACACCTGTGTCAAGGCTCCCATCTGGGTTATGGCTGACTAGCACATCCAGGAAGGCCAGTGTGTTATCAGTCTCTTTCTCCATCATAAATTGGATGTCTGGATATATAGAATTGAGGATGCTCATAAATCTGATCTTATCTCGCTGTTTAATAATGACAAATGAGTCATCAACATAATGTGCCCAAAACCTGGGCTTGTAAATTTTCATTGCCTCATATTCCAATTTCTGGAGGACCACCTCTGCTATCCCTCCTGAGATCAGAGATTCCATAGGCATCCCCTTTATCTATTCATATTGGTGGCTGTCAAACGTAAAATAGGTCCTCAGGCAGAAATTCAACAGGAGGAGAAGGTCGTCATGCATTTCAAAAATGTATGGTCATCTTTGTCAAGAAAGCAGATTGGAGATACTTGGGCTGTTTCCAGAGTTCCAGCAACTCACAGGCCAATAAGACAACTTTGTTATGAATGACCTGAGATACCATTTGCGACTATGGGAAGGCAGATACCAAGAGAAGCTACTAGACATTATTTACACCAATAGATGATCAATCATTCTAAGATGTTGAGGAACAGGAAGGAGTCTAGGCAAGTAAGTAGAGGTAACACCTCATTATATTGGAAAAGGTAGTGGGCAAACTGTTCAACAGAGAAGGGAGAATTTACTCAGAGGGAAAGCTTGTGAGTTTGTACAGGATTGGAGGATGGAACCAAGAAACGTCTGACGTGAATCAACCATCTACTGCATGTAGGGTCTTTTCCCAAAACCCTAACTAGTACCCATGACATCTGGTTGAAAGATAGTACAAAACCATGATTGTATGGGAGAATGAAAGGGTTGTTGAAAATGGTTAAGCAATTTAAGAATGTAAGAATTAAGTTAAGAATTTCATTCATTATCTACTCATGGTTTCATATCTACTGTTGTGTGAGATCCTGAACTTCTTGACTTTGTTCCCTGAGTACAGTCCTCCCTACATTTCAAAGTAAAAAGAAGAGGTGTTCTCAAGTTAGACCCCAGAAATGTTATGTCAAGTTTTGATGAGCATCATGATCTGCAATATTTGCATTTCTCAGAAATAAAAAGTTTGGCACATAATCTAGATGGTTGGCCTTTTTTAAAAAAGGCTATATAAAAAGTTATTCTAAGACTCAGTTTGGAAGTAATGTTCAAAGGCAACATGGTCACCAATCTGAACTTTCCAAATGCAATTGATGATGTTACCTAGTTTGGGTAATGAAACGTCTGTAAGAAAACAAGCAAGCTCCGAGAGCACCAAGGACCCCTCATGTCAACCCTGAGCTACAAATATTCTGTTTTTTTAGAATTGATGACTCAGATCAAATTGTTGCATTGAACTTTAAAAAGGGTTATTTGGAAAACTGAATTGTCCTGAGGACTGGATTGAATAGAAGGACTGAATCAAACTGATTTCAGAACAGCTAGTCCTTGAGTTATGGCCACAACTGAGACCAAAATTTATGTTGCTAAGTGAAACCTTTGTTAAGTGAGCTTTATCCCATTTTACAACTTTTCTCGGCACAGTTATTAAGTGAATCATTGCAAATCATGCAGACCCAAACTGGATCTGTCTAAAACAGTTGATACCATTGAAACCATTGAAACATCCCTTAACACCATAGTAGCATCCCTGGACGCCGTAAAAGAAAGAATATCCAACCTTGAAAAAAAAAAGACACAACGCAAAAACCTGAACATCCAATAGCTACAAACCACATCTCTACCCAACAACCACAACCCAATCCAAAACCCAATCCACAAATAAACACAACCCAGACAAATATTGATATCCTAATCCTCATCAGAGAAGCCGTTGAGCGTGAACGGAAACGTCCAAACGCCATCTTATTTGGTCTAGAGGACATCAATGACAATGATGACATCACAACTGTCCGAAACATCATCAGTGATTATCAAGCATCAACCATCTCCGCTGATGAAATACTTGACATTTCCCGCATTGGCCGAGAGCTCAAAAACAGAGACGGCTCTGTGGCCCCACGCTTGTGCAGGGTCATTTGCAAAATGAATCAAGCAAATGTAAATTCATTTACACTATACATTCACTCGCCAAAACCAACACCAACCATAAGAACCTCCGTTGTCGCCCTGACCTAACCATACAGCAACGTGCCCGCTCCGTGTACTCCGCACTGAACTCAAAAACGTCTAGACAATGGAGAGAAGGACCTGTACATTGACTACCATGCTGACTGTATCAAAAGTAAGCCACACAACCCGCAACTCAGCTTTAACCCTCAACCACAACCCTACCTCAACCGATCCACCATCACCCAAGACTAGGCATGCACGCCCTAACTACCTCAATTCCAACTACTACTGGCCTTAAATGCAAACTACTCAATGCAAGAAGCCTCGTGAATAAAATACCTGAATTTTTCCTCCTATTAATATGGCTAAATTCGACATTATATTTGTCTGTGAAACATGGCTCAATGCATCTCTCCCTGACTCCATTACCACAGTAAAGGACTATCATGTTTACCGATCAGATCGTGAAATTCGTAGAGGTGGTGGTGTTGCTATCTTCTATAAAAGTCCTTACATCTAAAAATATCCAAGTTACCCAGGAGCTTGCTCTTCCTGAGACCATCATCTGTGAACTATCCTTAAATATCACAATTCGATTCTTACTATGTTACAGAGCACCTGATTATGACATCGAACATGTAAACAAGCTAAATACATTACTAACATGGGCTGCATCCTGCCCATACCCTTTTATCTTTCTTGGTGATTTCAATCTACCTCATATTGACTGGACCCTAAATGAATGTACAACTGAAATCATACACACAACCTTCTACAATGCTATTACAAATCTGGGACTGGAACAACTAGTAACCAACAACACTAGACTAAACAACTGCCTCGATCTCATCTTCTGCAATAGTTTGAATTTAATTTACGGAATACAAACTAAAGAACCCTTTTCCAGCAGTGACCACAATATGATTGACTTTTGTCTCAACATACGCCCCACAAAAATCACCACAATGATGTAATCCCCAATTGTAACTTCAAAAAGGCAACTATGATCTTATAGACAACGATCTCTCATCCCTTGATTGGCAATCTCTATTCACTGGATGCAATACTGTTGAAGACCATTACAACATATTTTTACTTGAAGTCAAAAGAGTCATCAAACTATATGTACCAACAACAACTCCCAAAACAAAACAAAAAGCAGATTACCCATAACAATAAGGAAACTTCAATCCAAAAAGAGATCACTCTGGCGGAAAAACAAATCTGGTCACGTTGCCAATTTCAAAAGCCGATACAAAAATTTATGCCACCAGATAAAGACCGAATGCATCAATTATCACATTAAACAAGAGGAAAACCTTCTAAGCACAAATTCCACCCGTGCTTTTTACAATTTTGTAAACAACAAACTAAAAGACTCAAGGTCTATCCCACCCTTGATAGGACCTGATGGTAAAGACTGCAACGACGACACCACTAAAGCAAACATCTTTAACACATTCTTCAGCTCAGTATTTGTAAACAGCAATGGATCATGCCCAGTATTTCCTAGCCGTACCACAGATAACAACAATGATCTAATACATATCGATTTTACAGAAGACAATGTTGAAAAAGCACTACGCAATCTAAAACCATCTCTATCTATTGGACCTGATGGAATATGTGCCTACTTCTTAAAAAAGCTATCCACTGCCATAGCCAAACCTCTAAGCATAATCTTTGAAAAATCTTTCAGGACCAGCTCCTTGCCTAACCTATGGTCACAAGCCACAGTCATCCCCATCTTCAAAAGGGAGAGCCAAGCCTAGTTGAAAATTACAGACCAATCTCCTTATGCTGCGTCACCTGTAAAGTCATGGAATCAATTATTAACCAATCCATCATCCTCCACTTAGAGACAAACAACCTACTCTCCAATAAACAATTTGGTTTCAGAAAAAAACTATCCTGTAATCTGCAACTCTTACACTGCAAAAACATATGGACGACACAACTCGACCAGGGCAAAGCAACAGATGCAATCTACATAGACTTCTGTAAAGCCTTTGATTCAGTGGTACACGACAAACTACTCCTAAAAATAAAATCCTATGGTATCTCTGGACAACTGAATAACTGGATAGAAGCATTCCTGGCAAACAGACAACAAATGGTCAAAATTGGGAGCGTCCTATCAAATTCTGTACCTGTCAATAGTGGTGTCCCCCAAGGCAGTGTTCTAGGACCAACTCTCTTCATACTCTACATAAATGACCTCTGTGATCATATTAAGAGCAATTGCGTTCTTTTCGCTGATGATGTAAAGCTGTTCAATACCACAGACAATACTGCTACCCTACAAAAGATCTTGACTATGTATCAGAATGGTCAAACAAATGGCAACTTCAAATCTCAACAAATAAATGCTCTGTCTTACATATTGGCAAAAAAATCAGAAAATAAAATACAAGCTGAATAGTCAAGATCTTGTTGATGACCCAAGCTCTGTAAAGGACCTTGGAATACTCACCTCTAATGATCTAAGTGCTAGAGCCCACTGCAACTACATAGCCAAAAAGGCATTAAGAGTTGTTAACCTAATCCTACGTAGCTTTTTCTCTGGTAATATCACACTACTAACCAGAGCATACAAAACATTTGCTAGACCAATACTCGAATACAGTTCATCAGTCTGGAACCCATATTACGTATCTGATATTAGCACAATTGAGAAAGTCCAGAAATATTTCACAAGAAGAGTTCTCCACTCCTCTACTCGTTGTAGAATACCTTATGCCACCAGACTTGAAATTCTAGAACTAGAAAACCTTGAAGTACGCCGTCTTCGGTCTGATTTAAGCATGGTATATAAAATCATACATTGCAATGTCCTACCTGTCAATGAATACTTCAGCTTCAACCATAACAACACAAGAGCACACAATAGATACAAACTCAAAGTTAACCGCACCAAACTTGATTGCAGGAAATACGACTTCAGCAATAGAGTGGTCAATGTCTGGAATACTCTACCTGACTCTGTAGTTTCTTCCCCAAAAACTTTAACCTTAGACTGTCTACTATTGACCTCACCCCTTTCCTAAGAGGTCTGTAGGGGCGTGCATAAGCGCACCAACGTGCCTACCGTCCCTGTCCTATTGTTTCTCTTATTCTTCTTTTATTTTTCTTACTGTACCCATTTCATGTATTCACAACTATGTATACACTTATACTTATTATCTTGTAAACAATTGGCAAATCAAATAAATAAATAAATAAATAAATAAATAAATAAATAAATAAATAAATAAATAAATAAATAAATAAATAAATAAAATAAACATTCATTATGTGAATCTGGCTTCTGCACTGACTTTGCTTGTCAGAAGATCACTAAAAGTTGATATATGACCCTAGGACCCTGCAACCGTCATAAATATAAACCAGTTGCCAAGCATCTGACATGTGACCATGTGGCCATGGTGATGCTGCAATGGTTGTAATTGTGAAAAGCTGTCATAAGTCACTTTTTTTCAGTGCTGTTGCAAGTCGAGGACTACCTGTGTTTCAGTCAATTTGAACTGAACTTAAATAGACGGAATCTAAACTGATCTAAAAATTCAAATTGAATTCGAGCTGATCTGCATCTCTTAATTCATATCAATTCATATCCATTCATACCAATCTCTGAATTCATTTAGTTAGAAGATGGATTATTGGTATTAGTGGGCAAACCTTGTTCATTTGATCAAAAACAGCATACTTTCTTCTAATTTTATTGAAAGGATTAATACATGTACTTTAAAATCTCACCTAGAATGTTCATTTTAGGGGTCTTATACTCGGAGTTTTTAAACCTCAACAGCTCTTTTCCTGCCATGGTACCTATCAGAAAATTTATTTAGCAAATTTACAAACGTGACCCTGGGCAGCATACAACAGAACAAGCAGTTAAAACAACAACTGCTACTAAAAGCAATTCAGCATATAATTATGGTTCTTTGTTTCAAGCAACCCCATGGATCAAGGCTCTAGACAGAATAATATGCATGCAATCTCAATATATTTTTATGAATGCAGATTGAGGAAGGAAAGAGGGACCAAAATTCTATTATTTTTTTTGCAGATGCCAATGTTCAAGGGCAAATTTTGATGGCATGTGTGAATTGCAGAAAGAGAAATCAGTTCCAATTTTTTTTAAAGAAGGAATTCCATCAACAAAACCCCATGAAAGGAATTCTGGCAGAGGAAATAAAACATTGACTTTTCATTTGTGGAATCACACTTTTAGTCCCAACATTATACTTTGCATGGTACAGCAGGACATTACAAACACTTTGGACTGAAAAATGAATTCAGTATTGAATCATATATCCCACTGCCTTGCTTGGTCCTATTGTCAAGTGGTAAGATTATAAGTGAGAGGGAGGGCAAGCTACATATCTCATTTTCCACAATCAGCTATGAGATTATTGGCAACCTTTCATATTGCCCTCAGTTCCCCTATGACATTAACTAAGATACTGTTGTTGCAATGATTCTTCTGCTACTGTTTAATTTCCTCCAAACTTTGTGTACTCTCAACAATGGAATCCAGCTCCCAGAACCGAATAGAACAGAATACTTTATTGGCCAAGTGTGATTGGACACACAGGGAATTTGTCTTGGTATAAATACTCTCAGTATACATAAAAGAAAAGATACATCATAAGGTACGACACTTAATGATAGTCATAGGGTACAATAAGCAATCAAATCATACTAGGAAACAGTCAATATAAATCATAAGTATACAAGTGACAAAGTTACAGTCATACAGTCACAAGTGGGAGGGGATGGGTGATAAGGAGTGATGACAAGATTTAACAGTAATAGTAGTGCAGACTTTGTAAATAGTTTGACAGTGTTGAGGGAATTATTTGTTTAGCAGAGTGATGGCTTTCGGGGAAAAACTGTTCTGGTGTCTAGTTGTTCTGGTGTGCAACGCTCTATAGCGTCGTTTTGACAGAAGGAGTTGAAAC
This sequence comes from Notechis scutatus, assembly GCF_049901735.1. Lineage (NCBI taxonomy): Eukaryota > Metazoa > Chordata > Lepidosauria > Squamata > Elapidae > Notechis > Notechis scutatus. Next base: position 136,007,780 of record NC_142009.1, on the reverse strand, counting down.
AGAATCACCCCTGCACCAAACAGTAGTTATAATATATCATAAATATTAGTGTTAAACTGAAGATTTCAGTTCTCCGACCCATCGTTTATTGTGCTATGTAATGAAATTAACTTGGAATTTGATTATTCAATAAAAGATGCCACCACAAGAGTTGGCCCAATAAAAGACCTCATCAATTTTATGCTTTTGAGACCAGGCTGTAAAATGTAACAAACTGATGAGAAATTCACTTTTTAAATATACTTGTTTATAGCTATCATAATTGCAATTCAACCTTCAGGCAAAGAAAGCTTACAAAACAACTGCAATTTTTATTTTTAAAGTATTTTTCCCCCTTTTCTGGGCATCTTTGAAAAATATATTCTCGTCTATCAATTTTGAAATACAAATCCTTTCTTGTACTTAATTATCCCCCCCCCCCCCCAAAGATTCAATCAGGAAAACGGGCAATGCTGTTTTTTGTGTACATGATTTCAAGGCTATAATTGAGCTTTCCCTACTACTTGCATCTGATATCCCTCAAAGGAAAAAAGAAAGAAGAAAAGTAATTAGTTTCTAATGAAATAGCTTGTTTTCAGTCCCAGCTATAGAAGCAGTAGGGTCTATGGTTTAAGGCAGAGCACATATTGTATACCCCTGCTGAAATTCTTCATTTGACTTGCAGCTGGAAAAATGAAAGGGGTATTTATTTGAATTTTTGGGAGAGATAATTTCTTTTTTTTTTAATATAAGTTTTATTTGGGTTTTCACAAAAACATAATACAAATAAAACATCTTTTTTTGAGAATAGCATGATCCCGGGTTATCACTTCTTCATACAGAACAAACTCAATTTCATATTCATCTTTGTATTCTATTCCATATCTTATTACTATTTTAACATTTTCTCCATAATTTTTCCCATCCGTTGGTTTTCTCAATTTTATTTTTAATTATCTCATATCTAAATTCAATTCTATATCTTTTTCTAAGTTTCAATATCTTTCCAATCATTATATTTATACTTTTGTCTGTCCTGTTTCAATTTCATATTATCTTTTTTAAAAAATTTTTATTGGTTTTTAAGACGAACATAGACAAACAAAAACATAAAAAACATCAAGCCATCTTCCATATATATACATACAGTGCGCCGGTTGATTTACAAATTGTTTTGTGCTTCCATTTCGTAGTCTTCAATTACAATTACATTGTATATATTCTCATATTTTCAATCAAGTATTAAATACATTAATATCACTGTTAATCAATCATTTGACTATACATTTATTCATTCATGTTTCACAAAATAATATTTTACTTAATTTGTTTTATGACAGTTCATATTATCATCTCAAATCTATCCTACAATCATTTTGTAGATATAATAAGAAAATACATCTTTATATATTTGTTAGGGATAACATTGTTTTACCCTAACTGTTTTGGGTAAAGATAATAAAATGATGAATCATGGTTTGTCAGATAAAGTGTATGTGACTTTAAGCTAAAGGAATGTAATTAAGGGTGCAGCTGTAAAAGTACTATATAAGCAGCAAGGCACTCTCTGGCTTACTGATCCCTAATTACTGGCTGGCTTATTGAAGACTGCGTTCTTGCTGGATCGGGAGGAGAAGAAGTGTTGGATTACTTTGAAGATATTTCTCAACGGAGAGAAGATAAGTTTTGGACAGATTTATTATATGTGTACTGACACTGGCTATTCGACACGGACTTTGCAATTAGAGTATCCTCGACAAGACTTGACTGAATTTGGTATATGACTAATGGACTGTTTATAATGACTATGCTATAATTCTTAAATGGAATAAATTATAATTTTGATAGCACAAGCGTATCTGCATTTTTACTGCGTGTTAACTAGAAAACTTATCTCACACATTTACCTGTCTTCCTATCTGACTTAAGCAAAATGCGTTCTGTTTAGTTTGTTTTCCTTAACACCCATTAGGATCGATCCTTCCAGTCACAACATTTATATATTTATTATTTTCTAAGAATCTACATATTTCATTACCATGTTTTATTGTCTAACCATTGATAGAATAAGATCCCAAATTTTATAAAAATGTTTATCATCTTGTACTCTGATTTCAAATGTCAATCTACTCATTTCAGCACATTCCAATATTTTCTTAATGATTTCCTCCTGTGATGGTATTTTCTCATTTTTCCAGTTTTTAGCAAATACAATCCTAGCCGCTGTTAATACATTTACAATCAGGTATTTCAATTCTTTACTATATATTTCAGGTAAAATTCCCAATAAAAATATCTGGTTTCAAATCTATATGCTTTTTTGTCATTTTTTCCAACCACGTGTGGATTTTAGTCCAATATTTTTTAGCATCCGCATAAGTCCACCACATATGATAATATTAGCCAGGTGTCTGATGACATTTTCAAAATTTTTCAGATTTGTTCTTGAACATTGTTGCTATTCTTGTGGGGGGGAAATGCCACCTGTAAAACATCTTATACAAATTTTCTTTATATGCTGTTGACATTGTCATTTTATAATTTTGAAACCACAATTTTTGCCATTTCTCTAAATCAATCCCATATCCAAAATTCTTCCCCCAAGCAGTCATTGTTTCTTTAACTTGTTCTTCTTCTAGTTTAATTTCTAATAAGTATCCATACAATTTTTTAATCACCTTTTCATCAGTATCTGTCAAAATCTTATCTAAATCAGTCAGTTTATCATAGAAACCTTCTGTTTTAGAGTCTTTATCATACCTTGAATGTATTTGCGCATATGAAAACCAATTCATCTTTATACCTTGTTCCTCTAATTTTTGTATAGATTTAAGTTCACCCTTTTCATTCAGTATTTCACCATATCTAACTGTTTGTTCCTTTTTATATATTATAGGATAAGAAAATGCTTCAATAGTCGATAGCCAGACTGGAATTTTCAAATAACATTGCCTTTTAGTCTTCTCCCAGTTTAACCACAGAGACTCCCATATATAATGTCTTCTAAAATGCCCCTGTGTTTTAGTTCCTTTATACCATAGTAAAGCATGCCACCCCAACAACAGATCATGTCCTTCTAATGTCAACAATCTAGTATTTCTTAATGTTATCCACTCCTTAACCCACATCAAATTTGTAGCTTGGTAATACAACTCCCAATTAGGCAAACCAAATCCTCCTCTTATTCTGGCATCTTGCAAAAGTTTTAACTTTATTCTCGCTTTCTTACCTTGCCCTATATATTTCAACACAATTTTATTTAAATCTTCAAAGTAATCTTTTCCAAGCCTAATTGGAATTGTTTGGAACAAATATAACATTCTGGGTAATATATTCATCTTCATTGTTGATATTCTCCCTATTAATGACAGTTGTAAATTTTCCCATTTCGCCAAATCTAGCACTATCTGCTGCTTACGTTTGATATAATTATTCTCTTTTAGTGTACTGCATCTTGCTGTCAAATGTATCCCCAAGTACTTGATTTTATTCGTGACCTGAATTTTCAATAGATCTGCCAGTTCTTCCTTTTGTCTTGATAGCATATTCTTTGTCAAAATCTTTGTCTTATCTTTATTTATTTTCAAACCAGCCACCTTTCCATTAATTCTTTTTGTCATATTATCTTTTCTCATTAAACAAATTTTCCCCTGTAGTTACTACTTGGAGTATGACACCTTTATATCTTTTAATTTTATCCATTCAACTCTTATTTAAACTTCAATTTATGCCTTTAAAATTATAACATTCAATATAGTACATAACTTCCAATCGAATTCCACGTGGTACATTCTTAAAATACATCCTATGTTCTTTATACACACACACACACACACACACACACACACACACACACACACACAAACGATAGTAAATAAAACACTCATTCCATTCCAATTCAATTCTATCATTAATATTAGTTAGAATCTTAACATCTTTAACATTTCTTTTCAATTGAATATCATATTTCCTTGTGAACACTTATAAACTTTCCATAATTAATTCTTTTTTTCCATATTTCTCTTCACTTATATTTTTATAAATCATTAATAATAATTAAAATACTCCCATCTTTTCCTAATTTCATTCTCTCATTCACTTTATTTCATTTATTTATTAACAAACATTCCACTGCATTACAATAAGTATTTTATCCATCATTTTAATCATACATTGTTTCATATTTTCTAAAATTATTTCTATTTCTAATATAACAATACTATCTTATGTACCTTTGCAGAATCCCTAAAATTTTCACTATTTATTTATTTATTTATTTATTTGATTTGTCAATCACTTACAAGATAATAGGTATAAGTATATACATAGTTATGAATACATGAAATGGGTACATATAAGAAAAATAAAAGAAACAATAGGACAGGGACAGTAGGCATGTTGGTGCGCTTATGCACCAACAGACCTCTTAGGAAAGGGGTGAGGTCAATAGTAGACAGTCTAAGGTTAAAATTTTGGGGGAAGCAACCACAGAGTCAGGTAGAGCATTCCAGACATTGACCACTCTGTTGCTGAAGTCGTATTTCCTGCAATCAAGTTTGGTGCGATTAACCTTGAGTTTGTATCTATTGTGTGCTCTTGTGTTGTTATGCTTGAAGCTGAAGTATTCATTGACAGGTAAGTCATTGCAATGTATGATTTTATAAACCATACTTAGATCAAACCGAAGACGGCGTAATTCAAGCTTTTCTAAGTCTAGAATTTCAAGTCTGGTGGCATAAGGTATTCTACAATGAGTAGAGGAGTGGAGAACTCTTCTTGTGAAATATTTCTGGACTTTCTCAACTGTGCTAATATCAGATATGTAATGTGGGTTCCAGACTGATGAGCTGTATTCGAATATTGGTCTAGCAAATGTTTTGTATGCTCTAGTTAGTAGTGTGATATTACCAGAGAAAAAGCAAAGAAAAAAGTAGGATTAGGTTAACAATTCTTAATGCCTTTTTGGCTATGTAGTTACAGTGGGCTCTAGCACTTAGATCATTAGAGATGAGTATTCCAAGGTCCTTTACAGAGCTTGGATCATCAACAAAGTCTTGACTATTCAGCTTGTATTTTATTTTCTGATTTTTTTGCCAATATGTAAGACAGAGCATTTATTTGTTGAGATTTCAAGTTGCCATTTGTTTGACCATTCTGATACATAGTCAAGATCTTTTTGAAGGGTAGCAGTATTGTCTGTGGTGTTGAACAGCTTTACATCATCAGCGAAAAGAACACAGTTGCTCTTAATATGATCACAGAGGTCATTTATGTAGAGTATGAAGAGAGTTGGTCCTAGAACACTGCCTTGGGGGACACCACTATTGACAGGTACAGAATTTGATAGGACACTCCCAATTTTGACCATTTGTTGTCTGTTTGACAGAAATGCTTCTATCCAATTATGCAATTGTCCAGAGATACCATAAGATTTTTGTTTTAGTAGTTTGTCATGTACCACTGAATCAAAGGCTTTACAGAAGTCTATGTAGATTGTGTCTATTGTTTTGCCCTGGTCAAGCTGTGTAGTCCATATGTTTTTGCATATGTTTTTGCATATGTTTTTGCAGTGCAGATTACAAGATATCTCTAAATAGGCTTATACTTTCAATCCTTATACATTTTCCCTGTTTCTCTATATCTTGTTTCTGTCTTTTATAACTTCTTTTCCTTTCCTTCTTCCCCCTCTTCTTCTCCCTCCCCTTTTTGCCCCCTTGTCTTCTACTTCTATTTCTCTCTTCTGTGATCCTCTCTTTTGTTGCTTCTTAATATTGTAATTACTTTTCAAACTATTCTTTTTTTGGTTTTTTTCCAAATTGTAAACTTTCCACTCTCTTTCCCCCCTTTCCTTTTTCACCCCACATAAAATTACTTGATCATTAAAGATGGCTTCTTCTTTGTCCCAACCTTCTTGTTCTACAAGCATTTCTTGTTGTTTCTCATAGTTCCAGATCTCCATTTCTAAAAATTGAAATACGAAGCCAAAAGAACCTCTGTCTTCTTGTGCATCTTCTTACTGTTTTTTAAATTCCATTTTCAGTTCTTCTAAAAGTGATGCTATTTTAAACACCTTTAAACAACCACCCGATTGATTTTAGTCATTTAAATCCAATAACCAAAAATCCAAAAATCACCCAGTAATCCAAATAATCCAAAGCTGTTTCTTCTTGCTTCTTTTTTCCACTTTCTCTTCCTGGGGTTCTATTATTTTGTTACAAAGTTTCAGTTAGAATGTATCTTTTAGGAATCTTGTTAAGGTTTCACTGTAAGTTCCTTTTAGTTCCAGGCAGTATCCTCCATTTTTCTAGATCCCGCCCTTTTATTCTTTCTTTTTCTCTCCTTTCCTGCTTTTAAAGGTTTTTGAGTATCCAAAAGTCTTTATTGACATTTTATTTTCAGCTTAAATGCCTATTGATGTCAAAGTGGATTTTTGTCAATTTCTTACTTAAATCTCTTAGCTGTCAGTATAAGGAAGGGAAGAAAAAAAAGCCAAATCCTTTCCCTTCCCTCTCTCATTTGCAGCTTCAAAGTCTTCTTTGGGAACAATGTTGTTTTTTATAATTCAAATTCCAGGGTATCTTGTATTGTTGTTTTTCCAGTTCAACCCAGTCAACCAAAACTTTCACTTCTTATCTTCCTTCTGCACATTCTTTTCCGGTCGAGTTCTTCTTTGAGGTGGCCATTTCTGAGCACCGCTGCAACCGCCTTTGGGAAAGGGAGTAATGGCCAGATGAGGAGGACAGATGCGCTCTCCTTGACCCTGCTGGCAGTCTCCCCCCTCTTCACCACCTCTACGGGATGGCTTAGCCCCAAATCCAGCTGGCTCAGGGTGCTCCAGTGGTGAGCACAGATTGAAACTGCACACGATTGTGGATTTCGGTCCTTCGCCAAAGAAGCTCAAACCGCATGTCCCCGGGAGAGTTATCATGCTTATATATATATTTTAAAATACCTCCTTTCCTCCCTCCTTCCCTCCCTCTCTCCCTCCCTCCATCATGCCAGAGAATCCAATGAGGTCACTAATGGGCTTTAAATGGTCTCTCTCTCTCCCTCTCTCCCTCTTTCTCTCTCTCTCCTTCTCTCTCTCCCTCCCCCCCCTCTCTCACTATCTCTCCCTCCCTCCCTCTTCTCTCCCCCCTCCCTCTCTTTCTTTCTCTCTCTCTCTCTCTGGGGTGGCATTCTACCAGTTTGCACCTATTCACTAGAACCGGTTGTTAACATTCTAAGCAGTTTAGAGAACCGGTTGTTAGAAGAAATTACTGGCCTAATCCTGTAAGGAAGGCAGGAAGGAAACATTCTGGTGTGGCTTACAGAAACTGCCTCTCCGTTAACTGTTATTACATTCTTGGCAGGACTAGACTTCCTGTCTCAGGAACATCTCAGGAGTTTTTTCCCCCTCCTTTGCTGGTACTTTGCTTGTGTGGAGTGACCATTGAAAAAAGTGACTTATGACCATTTTTCATACTTAGGACTGTTGCAGCATCCCCACAGTCATGAGAGGCCAGGCGAGGAGATGCATGCCTTGATGTGAGTGATGTTGAGTTGGCCATGCCCAGCCAGTCACATGAACACCAAGCCACGGTCACTAACTAAGCCATGCCCATAGAACCGGTTGTTAAAAAAATTTGAATCCCACCCATCTCTCTCTCTCTCTCTCTCTCTCTGTCTCTGTGTGTGTGTGTGTGTGTGTGTGTGTGTGTGTGTGTGTGTCTGTCTGTCTGTCTGTCTGTGTGTGTGTGAGAGAGAGAGAGAGAGAGAGACAGAGACAGAGACAGAGACAGAGATACAGAGACAGAAGAAGCTAAAGAAAAACAGGTAGTTTTCGAACTAAACAGTTTGTTAAGTGACTGTTCAAAGTTACAATGACACTGAAAAAATGTGACTTATGACCGTTTTTCAAAGTTACGATGTTTGCAGCATCCCCATGATCATGTGATCAAAATTTGGATGCTTGGGAACTGGTTCATATTTATGACCGTTGCCATATCCTAGGGTCATGTGGATCCCCTTTTGTGACCTTCTGACAAGCAAAGTCAATGGGGAAGCCAGATTCACTTAACAACCAAGCTACTAACTTATCAACTGCAGCGATTCACTTAACAGCTGTGGCAAGAAACTTGTAAAATGGGACAAAACAACAGAAATTTTGGGCTCAGTTGTGATCATAAGTCAAGGACTATTCTTATTCTAAAAATTATTCTCTGAAGAAGCTGTTTGAAATATTTTGCCCCTGAAATATCCACATGTCCATTTTGGTTCACTCTTGTTCTGGAAGTTTGACAATTCTGATTTATCTGCCTCAGCTCTAGCTTCAATGTTTTCTGTTTCCTGGGAACCTAATGTTAGGAAGTAGCAGAGTGGCGAAGGAATGGGACTACAGTAAGGTGAACATTCCATCATTTAAACTGATAGCTGCCCAAATCTGTCTTCCATATTTTTGCTATTCCTCCGGGAAAGAAACTGTTTTTTCCCAAAAAATATTTGCAGGGCGCTTTAGATTCTCTTGAGAATTTCTTGGACGACATGTTTGAACACCTATTGGTGCAAGATGGCAGAGGATATAAATATAATCATAGACATCTGAAAAACACCAACAACCCATGCGTCCCAACAGAAGTTCAAAAGGGTGGAGGTCTCGTGTAGATGTCATGGTACCTATCATGTCGTTTCAGTCTCACTGTTATTAGAGATGGATGTATATGAATTCAATTGCCTTTGTTTTTCTTCTGCATGTCACGCCAACCCTTTCCATCTTGCTTCTGAGCCTGAAAATCTCACTGGGATAGTTTCCTTATTCTTAATGTTTTATTGAAGTCTTCAGGTACCAGGGAGATGGCAAATTAAGTGGAGAGAGTCACTATTTGCTCTCAACCCTGTAACCTGCCCTTGACATTTTTTCCAAAGTTTTCTTTTCTTAAGGAATGTGTGTGGCATAAGGAGCTGTTATAGAAGATGGCATAAGGAGCTGTTATAGAATCTGGTAGTTCTGCTAGAAATACTTTGAAATCTCCTCCCAGAGGGAGAGCAACCAAACAGACTATAAAGTGTGTGTGTGTGTGTGTGTGTGTGTGTGTGTGTGTGTGTGTTTGATTTGCTGCCCATCTCACCACCATGAGGAGACTCTGGGCAGCTTTCAACATAAATAAAAATTCACATAAAAGCTATTCAACTGAGTGGACCCATTAAAAAAGCAAGGTAAGAAGAGAGCTATTTTTGCTCAAGCATTAATTTATTCTGGTTGGAAAATGGATTGCTTCTGGTTGCAGAAATGAATTAACTTGACCATAAAGTACTACTTTATTTTATTTTACTTTTACGCTTCACTAACATGGTAGGATTTGATTGTGTCTATCAAATAGAAATGAAGTCTTATAATTTGGATTATAGTTTCCAAGAAAGAAGGAAGGACACTGGTTGTCTCCAGCTTGATGGAGTTACAAATTGTCTCTCTCCACACGTCATTCTTAGTCAAGCGTGCTAAAACAGTGTCTGCATTTTCTGCATTGGATGAGGGGAGTGCATCTTTCTCCCTCTGTCCTGACCACTTTTTACAGAGGCACAAATTGACAGCGTTCTAACAAACTGCATCACTGTTTGGTAGTAGTGCCTCCATACAGAGAGTGGTAAGGACAGCCAAGAAGATTATAGGAAGCTCGTTTCCCGTTATTCAGGATACTGTTTATAAGCGCCATGTGCTTAGAGCTCAAAGCATTGTTTGAGACTCCACACACACACACACACACACACACACACACACACACTTTATAGTCTGTTTGGTTGCTCTCCTCTGGGAGGAGATTTCAAAGTATTTCTAGCAGAACTACCAGATTCTATAACAGCTCCTTATGCCATCTGTAAACTCGCAAGATTAGTTTTTTTTCACCATGTACATGTATACATCCAAAATAGACCGCATTGTTTCTCTGTGTCATATATGTGGATATATGCATACTTATGTATGTATGTAAGTATGAATGTATGTATTTATTTTGTCATGTTTATGTAGTGTATATGAAAGGTGAGACCCTTTGGGAGCTGTATGCAATGAAATTTCATTTTAATGTATGCCGATCAAAGTGACAATAAAGTTATTCTATATTCAATAAAGTCTAATTTCTGACCCAGATTATTACCCAATTTAAACTGTAAAATGATTGCTGCAAGGACAAAATTAAATGCCAGCTGCTTATTTCAAGTACGCCTTCCTGCAGTGAGAAACTGGAGATTAATTATTCTTCCCTTTCAGTCTGGATTGTGTCCTTTGTAAATGCTGATGTTGTGTCAATTTTATGGCACATTGTAGGAAAGCAACTGAGATAAACAGCATAGAAATGGAAGGGGAATGAAAATCAAATGTAATAGCTGAAGGGCGAATAATAAGTTAATAATTCAATCCAAACAAAGTATTTCAAGGTGGGTATTTTTTAATGAACTATTTTCATATATAAATGAAGACACTAAATGAGAAGCATACCAGTAATTTCCAAAACTAATGAAACAAGAAAGGTATTTTGTGTAAGCAGAGTGCTAAGTTATTCAGGAAAAAAAAACCTGGAAAAATCCATTAGACCATAAGCTGCCTAGCTTTAGAAAATAAAATTTTGAGGTCTGAAACCACAAAAAATAACCCCACCATTTACCATTACTGAAGAAAGAAATCAATGTCAAATTTAAAGCACAGAACCACAGGAACAAAGCTATAATTCAAGGAAAAGACCAAAAACACTAAATAAGACTAAGGGAATTAAAAGCTGCTGGAATGCAACTAGCATTTGAAAATAAATATTTGGCCAACATTTACTTTGGCAGCTCTTTGCTGGAGTTTTATGCTGAGATGTATAATTTGAATATGATGCACAAAAAAAAAAAAAGATTTATGAAGAAGCTAAATTAGCTAAATTAGAGGCTTTAAGAGCAATCATATACATATACATATACATATACATATACTGTGTACATAAAAAAAAAAAAAAAAAAAAAAAAAAAAAAAAAAAAAAAAAAAAAAAAAAAAAAAAAAAATAAAAAAAAATATTAATTTAATAAAAAATAAAAAAAAAATAAAAACAAACACCTACATAACAGACATACAAATCTTCATTCGACACACATACCATCCAGCCCCCCCCCCCCCCCTTTTATTACATTTTAAAAACACAAAATACATACATTAAACACTAATTTACATTCAAACATACATGTTACAATACCATCTTCTGTACCACGAACACATTTACATTTCATCCTTGTTCAAATCTCCATCCAATTAGAAGCCACTGGCTTTTTTTTTTTCCCCCCCCCCCCCCCCCCCCCCCCCCTCCTCCCCCCCCCCCCCCCCGGGGCCCCCCCCCCCGCCTTTTTCCTTTTCATATTTTTTAGATCTAAGTCCAAAAACTTGCTCTTCCTTAGATAATTTGGGATTCCAGAAGAGGTGGTGCGCTATCTTCCTTGTTGTCTTCTTCCATTTCCATCTGTTCCATTGTCTGTTGGTAATTGACCAGCGCCATTTCTAGAAATAGAAAAGCTTTTTCCATGCCATCTTTGCAGGCTGCTTTTGTTTGCTCATATTCATCCCTCAGGTCTTCAAAAGGAAAGCCATTATAAATAAATCTTTTCTTTTCTTTATTCCTCTTTCTTCTTACACCAACCAAATATTCCGAGAGAAAGGCAAAACAATCCCAAAATCCACAATCCTCAATAAATCCAAGCAAGCCAAAATTCCCCTTCCTCTTCCAGGGGTGGTATCAAACAAATAAAAAAAGAATCCAAATCTATATTTTAAAGCCTTATTAAGATTATATTTCTGTCCTCAAGTCTTCAAGGCATCTCCTCCAACAAGATCCAAATTTATATATTTTCTTTATCCTCTCCCTTCCGGCTTAATTCCGTCGGGAGGGAGAGTAAACTTTCCCTTCAGCACCTCAAAATAGCCGCTTTTTTTTTTTTTCTCTTGTGGAAGAAATCATCAGAAAACCATCTTTTCCAGGAATTAAATTAGATAAATCTCAAAGCCCTGGGTCGACAAGAAGAACTTTCACTTTCAATAACTTAAAAACATATTCATACTTATTTGGTGGAAGTCTTTCCCAACCCCCCCCCCCCCCCCCCCCCCCCCCCCCCCCCCCCCCCCCCCTCCTGGATCAGCCGTAGGGCAGGAAACTGCCCCCCGGGCGGGCCCCCTAACCCTACCTCAGGCCGACAAACCAAGGAAAGAGGATACATGTATTAAACATTTTTTGTAGAATGTCCAAGCAGAACTCAAATGGGTATTTGTTATGCTGAATGTTATTTTACTAACTTGGATGACAGCCATCATAATTAGTGATGTAGGAGAACTTTTACTAAGATAGAGGGTTAATAAAGGGACAAAGGCAAATTTAGATGTAATTAAGATGGTTAAATAGATAGAAAGTGAAGGTGCTAGGCTATTATTTTAGCCCATATAAAGAGAGGTAACTGGGGCCAGTACTTTTTTTTTTTTTTTACCTGTTGGTTTGCCTGTGTTTTATGAAGGGGAATTATTTAAAAGAAAACAAGATAAGATGTAAGAACCTGTTTGTTGTTGAAACTTTTAATAAAACTTACTAAAAAAAAAAAAAGTTAAGGTGCCACAATTGGCTGTTCAAAGCCTCACCACTTTATGTGCATTGCCAATTTGACAGCTTTGATCCCCTGATAGGGCCCAGAGCTCTTTTCCTTACTCCTTCCCACCTGAAAATAAGGTCAGAATACATTAAAAACATATTCATATTTATTTGGTGGAAGTCTTTGTTATAGGTAGAGGAAACTTTAAATGAGACAGGTCTCAAAGGATTTTATTGCCCATAGTGTTTTATTCACCTGACAGCCAATGTGGTGTGGCACTAGATGTTGGGCTAGTGTTAGAGAATTGAGGTGCTAGGCCATGTTAGCCATATAAGCTCCCTGGGTACCTGTTAAAAAGGAACTGCCATGAAAATGTAAGGGAGGAAAAAAAAAAAAAAAATAAAAAAAAAAAAAAAAAGCCCCCGGGGGGAAAAATTGACCCTAAAGAGGCTCTGTACAACCTTTTCATATTTTTAATAAAATATTTAAAAAATATATTCATAAATATTTTTGAACACAGTGTATTGTCAGGGTATACTATTTACAAGGGAAAAAAAACCTTGAAGAATACAACATTAAATGTTAACACATGAAGTGATAGCAATGCTAATAATAACCCATAATAATAGTAATAATATCGCTAAGTATGGTACTTTTAATGAAATTTCTTTTTATATTAGCTTGTTTACATTTTTAGTAATTATAATGATTATAATTATAAACCATCTCTATTTTTGAGGCATTCATTCATCAAAAATATTCATCATCTTTCTTCCTCTAATTTCTACCTCGTCCTTAAGCACTCATAAAATGTATTCCATATCAAATAGTATTCTGTGTCTTCTTTATTTTTTATTTTTAAAGTTAATCTGTCCATTTCAGCACAGCCTAAAATTTTCCGAATTACCTCCTCATCTGGTGAGGTGTTCTCATTTTTCCAGTATTTTGCAAAGCTAATACTTGCTGCTGTCAGTATATGTAAAATTAAATATGTGGTCCCTTTATCATAACCCTCTAGTATTTAATAAAATCTTGTGTCCCTCAAAAAAGAAAAGTGAGGGAGTGAGAAATAGGTCCAGGTTAATTGGAATATACTTAATTCAGAGATTAGAAAGAGACAATACAGAGATGAGCTGTACAGGTGATGATTCCACTAAGTTTTAGGTAATCGATGGTGCTGCTTAAAAAAAAAAAAACCAACAGTCCCGTAATTGAGAAGAATATATTTTGGGCTCCTCCCTCCCCTTCTGCTCAATTGTATCTGATTCTTAGAGACTGCCTGGACAAATTCCTGAAGGTTTTTTTTTTTTTTGGCAAGGTTTTCCAGAAGTAGTTTGTTATTGCCTCTTTCCTAAAATTGAAAGAGAGGCTTAAAATCACCTGGCTGATTTTGTGCCCAGGACTAGAACTCACACTCTCCTAGTTTCTAGTCTGCTGCTTTAACCACAACACCAAAATGGCTCTCACATTTTGACTACCATTTGAGAAAAATAATAGGTTTGTCCCTTAAATTATCTAATGACAAACTTCAACAATATAATCACACACATGATTAATAGATGACATCACAGGTTGTCCTCTCTGTCAAAAATTTGTTACTTTGTGAAACATAGCCAGAGAAAACAGAATTATCCATGATACATGGATCAAAAGCCCAACAGTTATGAACTTGTATTCAAATGTTCTGATAGCTATATTTGAGAAATCACTTGAATGATGATTTAGATTCTCATTTCTGGTGCAGAATAATAATTATGACAAGCCAATGTGCTGAAATATGCCTGCCATGTTATTTATATGCTTTACAAAAATGAAATGCAATAGGCATCATAAGCTCTCTTGGAAAGTAGATGTAAGCCATAAATAAAAAATAAATTTCATCCAGCAGTGGAAATCAAATAATCCCAATTTTGCAAAACAGAAAAAAATGTATCTCTTTGTCTACTGAATTTTAATTCATCATTCATGATTCTCTACGTGTGTTGATGTTTAAATTTTGTTGAGCAGAGTTTTGCAAAGGACTCAGCTCTGTGCAAATCTCTAGCTGATCTTGGCTGATTTCAAAAAGCTAAGTAGGGTTGGAATAACAGATGGACATCTGAAGACTGTAGACCAGATTTGGGAAGTTAAAATAAAATCCAGGAAGAAAATAAGAGCCAAATATTTCCTTGTTGAGTCGGGGAAATGCCATGATCGTGTCCATGGGGTCAGTAGGAGTCGAGTGTGACTCAAAGGAGACATTATCGGTTTATTCAGCAGGACATTAATGTAATCTGCAGGCTTTTAAAATTATTATTACTATGAATTTTCATTCAAAAATGAGAATTGAGAAGACAGAGAGGCAGAGGCCCAGAAGAGACAGGAGGCAGATTCAAGGAGAGGTACTGGAGCTCCAGTAAGAAAGGGACAGGCGGGGGAAAAAAGCAAACTGCATGTAAGGGGACAATGCATTTTTAATTAATAACTAAAATACAATGGCATCCCTAATTTTACATTTGCATAAGAAAGACATAACCAATGAAAAGTTAAAGCTAGGAGGCCAGAGGGCTCCTAAGGCTATTGAGGAATGAGGGTTTCAAAGCAAGTCTTCCCTATCAGGATTTGAACAGGTTTTGAAATGAGAAGACATGACCATTATATCTTGGTTATGATCTATCTACAACAGGTACGCTCCTCTCAACCCAATAAAACTCTTCTAACTTTCTGGAGACTATTAACATAACTCCCTTGATGGTTCAGTGTAGGCTCAAGTTTATAATTCCTCTATCACTCAAAGGTATTTTGGTACATGTTTTGATGTGATTCCAGCCAACCCCAAAGGTCCTCCTATATCCGTGATGGCGAACCTGTGGCACGCAGAGCCATTTGTGCTGGCACTTGAGCTGCAGGCAAACTTACTTCACTGCGCATGCGTGCACCTCCCAGCTGATTTTTGGCCACTTTGAGACCTTTTTTTGGCCTCCCAGGGGCTTGAGGAAGGCCTTTGGCAGCCTTTGCAGGCTGAAAAATAGGCCTGTTTCATCACTTCCTGTAATACCAGAAATGACGAAACGGGCCTATTTTTCAGCCTGCAAAGGCCTTCCTCAAACCTCTGGGATGCTGAAAAAAGCCTCAAACTGGCCAAAAATCAGCTGGGAGGTGCAGTGCAGGTAAGTGGGCGGCAAGGGGGGGAGGGGGGGATTGCGCGCACATGCACAGAGGGTGTGAGAGGTGCGCATTGCCTTCTGGGTGCTGGCACACGAGCGCATGCAAGCGCATGCACAATTTTTGGCACAGGAGCCCAAAATGGTTAGCCACCACTGTCCTACATAGATAGGCAGGTTCTCGCATTATTAATCCAGATCTAATATTCTGCTTTGAAATATGTTTTACATACAGGGAATTGGTAAAAAGTTACGCTTTATATTTTTGCAAAGCATGCCACCTTAAGTTTTAAAAATATTTTTTTCAGTCAAAACAGGCAAGACCTTTTTGGAATATAGACAAAGTCTGTTTAATGTGACAAAATCTATTCTAATCGCCCATCTGATTTATCAGTATCTCTTCCAGCAAAAAAAAAAAAGATAACGGATTTGTTACCAATCTCTACCTAATCTACGTTTGCATTCCTTTATTTGTATAATTCAACACACAAATGCTGTGTTTATTGTGTATGTTTTGGAGAGTAACATATTGAGAGATCCAAGTTTCAACTGTTGAAAAACAGTGAAATTAAGAGCAGGGAAACCACCATCAGGTTAATCTTCATCAACAGCTCAGAAATGATATTTTGTCTTCTTTCTTCAGCATTTGTAACCTATCAACAGATCAATCTATTGGTGTCAGCTGGTGCTCCATTCAAAATCCAAGAAAGAAATACTTAGACTCTTTTAATTAGAGAAAAGATATCTTTTACTGGAAATCAAGTGGTAGCAACAAAAGAATTCTGAATCTGAGAAAATGGGCGCGTAAATCACATATACAAAGTAATGGCAACGTTCCCACCCCCAATAGTTCAAATGGTTCTTCCAATTAAAAGTTGTGAATATCATCATGTGGACATCTCCAGGTGGTGATGAGGCTTCTGTCCGTTGACCTTGGCATACTTTGATAAAGGTTTGCAGCTGCGCATAGCATAGAGGAGAAACCTAAGCAAGGAATAGAAACCTAAGCAAGAATGTACTCCCCCTCCCCAGTTTATACAGTTCTAGTTTGTAACACCTCCAGCTCACTTCCCATAATTTCCCCCCCTCCTCCCCCCGTTACTTATGACAGCCGAAAGATGCAAAGCAAAGGGAGAAAATCTTGAAGACTGACAATTGGTTTCTATCAGTTTTGAATACCAGGGTGCAACAGGAGCACAAATAAATGGTCTGCTTTGGAACCAGACCTTCTCCCCCTGCACAATTGGCAAAGAATACAAATAATGCAAATGGCTCTTTGTCAACCTTTTGAACGGTGTACATGGTGAATAACAATTGCAGGCCATCCAAGCTGCTCGGTCATAAATTCTACTGATCTGATTCATTATCAGTTGATTGAGAGTCGCATCTTATTTATCCTGCTTTGTCTAGGCAGCTCATCTAATTCATACTCATGAATGAAAGGAAATACAGTCTTGCATACGTTTGCCATACGATCCATCATTCCATTAATCTGCATGCTCAAGAACCAGGACTCATAAAAAATGGATGAGTTGACCAGCTGCTGCTGAGTTTTCATGATTACATATTATATTCATATAATCTGAAGATCTGAGCACAGTTGTCTACACGACTACACCTCTAACGTGTACAGTGTGACATTTCCCCCCCAATTATCCCTTCCCCCCTCTCTTATAGAGGGAAACATTTTGCTTACCTAAAACATACAAGGATCTTGCAACTGCCCAAATACAGCACGGTCATCTAATGCACAGATGAGTTTTTGTTACAGCCTAACAACAACTGTTCTACAAAGGAGCTTATCTTGTCTGTCAATGAATTGTTTATTTGCCAGGCAAGATTAGGGCTGCACAACACCCAAAGAGGAAGTGGCACCCAATAGCAAAAATCACATTAAAATGGGACATCGCAACACATTGTGGAATCCAAGATATCAGGGAAGGGACTAGGGAATTAATCAAGCAGGAGAAGAAGAGAGAGATATAAGCAAGAAGATTAATCAAAAGGGAAGACAATGCTTTAAAAAAAAGAAAAAGAAAATCCCTCTCAGTTATTGCGAAGCATATATTTTACCTCTAGTGGCTATGCCACTTGCATAAATATGAAAATCTTCTGATTTTTGCCCAAGGACTCTATTTGAAAGGATTTTATATTGCATACCAATGACATGATATTTGGATGAGCAAATAAAACTTTTTCAGACTCTCCATTATTTCACAGTTGGTTGATAACATTTTCCTTAATCCCAATTGAACCTAGACATCCGCTTGAAATCTTGGTAGACTTCCAGGTACATTAAAAACAAAATTAACTCTATTTGGGAAGACTGACAATCTATATTTTGCTTTCCAAATGTTGGAAATTCTCTGCTGTGTGGAAGCCCTCCTCCTCCCAACACCTCCGCATCACTCCATCCATTTGTTTTGTTTAAATAAATAAATTCCATCCTTCGTCTGACCTTTCTTACCCATTTATGCATATTTTCCCAGTACATTTATTATTAATACAGAAGCATTTGTTAATTTTATTAGCAGCAAGTTTTTGTTCTTTTGTGTTTGTAAAGCTTTCTTAGGTAAATGTTAATTTGCTGGCTAGAGAGTAAAGAGAGAAAATAGAAAGTGCATATGGTGCAATGAGCAAGCCATAACAATAAGGGTGGGGAGAATAAACAGAATGAGGATAAGAACAGGAGGTAATTGCCTAGACAGATGCATCATTACAAAATGGATTGAGCATAGTACAAAAGACAGGACAAGGAATCTAATATGGGAAAATGTACCTTCACCATTGCTAAGGTCTGATTCACAGGCATCCCCCAAGCCCAGTGTGAAAAGCAAGTCTGGCTGTCATACTGTGTGAGAGGTATGCCCCAGGAACAGCTGCCATAAACAATGCATGAAGTGAGAAACCATAGCTCGATGGCATTGGATTAGTGATGCCCGGGAATCCCATCAAGAAAGCGCAAACTAAGGGTTATCCAGAGTACCAACATAATTAGCTGCACTGCAACCCTGTTGCCTAGCAGCCGAGCAGAGCTGAGAAAATGTGGGCTTTTTAAAAAAAAATTATTTATTTATTTATTTATTTATTTATTTATTTACTTACTTATTTATTTATAAACTTCTGCTCTCTGATACATTGTGCTGTGCATGGCCTACCAACTGTGCGGCTTTTGTTCAGCACCAAATCCTACTCTTATTCTGAAGATGTCATTAAAAAGAAATCTTAAATCATTGAATGCAGTCTGATTATTCGGAGAATTTATTGCTATACTGAACTCTGAGCAATCTAAGTAAAGCTAGTTGCAATAATAAGCCCCAACTAGAACAATGGAATGAGGATTAATTCTAATTAGGGGCTGCTTTTTTGCATTATTTGACATGATGAACATATTTGAATCGTATTTCTTTCCTGGCACCAAACCGCATCTGAACAGCGACAGTCATGTTTCCTATGTTTACAACCAACTGATGATATCCATTCTGCCTCTCAGAAATACAGGTAGTCCTCAATTTACAACTGTTTGTTTAATGACTGTTCAAAGTTGCAACAGCCCTGAAGAAAAGTGACTTATGTCCATTTTCCATATATACGACGGTTGCAGCATCCCCGTGGTCACCGGATCAAAAATCAGATGCTTGGCAACTGACTCATATTTATGACCGTTGCAGTGTCTTGGGATCATGTGATCCCCTTTTGCGACCTTCTGACAAGCAAAGTCCATGAGGAAGGCAGATTCTCTTAACAACTGTGTGATTAACTTATCAACTGCAGTGATTCGCTTAACAAATGTGGCAAGAAAAGTCGTAAAATGGGGTAAAACTCACTTAACAAATGTCTCGCTTAGCAACCCAAATTTTGAGCTCAATTGTGGTCATAAGCTGAGGATTATCTGCATGTGAAGATGAAGCGAGTGTTCTTAAAGATCTTTAATGGGAAGCGATATAGAGAAAGCAGGTTAGGGACCAATTCTCATATAGCAAATCTATCTAAGAGTCTATCTGATTCAATGGCACATAATCAATGAATAGAAATGTTGAATGCCAACGCAATAAGAATATAGGATAAGATAAATCCATTCTGGATCATAACAGCCAATCTTAAATTGCATTCAAGCAGTTTAAAAACATGGGCAGGACAGACACTTCTTCTATTGTTGCTGCATAATATGATATGCCACCTGTGACCAAAACGGTTGAGTCAGATGGCAGCCATACCACATGATCATGATCCTGCTCCCTTTTATGTATGTTACATGGCCACATGCTGTACATAAATAAGGGGTAGGGCTTTGATCGTGGCTGCCATGTCGACTTTTTTGAGCTCCCTGCAGTTGTTTTTGCGAATAGTCTCTGGGTAGCTGATTTTGCCAGCTCAGTCCATTGGTGTCCATGGCAAAAACAGGAAGATGATAGGTAGGTAGGCAGGATGCAAGCCACACCCCTTTTGTACAAACATTAGGATGCATTTTGTATAATTCTCTGTGCATTTGTATTTATATTCAATGTGTCCATAAACATTTTGTACAGTTGTATATGTTCATATATATGCAGTCACACTTATTTTTGTGTGCTTGTGTACATACATTTTGTTGTGTTTTCCACTGACATATTTATAGATGCCTTGCATATTTGCATACATATATTTATATTTTACTGTTGTTTTGCCCTTCTGGTTGGATGCTAACTGCATTTCGTTGCCTGTATCCATGGCAATGACAATAAAGTTGAATCTAATCTAATCTAATTATGCATGTACAAAATGATGGGGCTTATATCATGCTGGTTCAAAGGTTATCTTGCTTATTTTCAACACCACCACCATCACCACAGATGGTACAATCCCATCTAAATTGGTATCTTTCATCATGTGTGATTCTAGCAAATTTCATAGGGTGGGTTTTTTTGTTTTTTTTTGATACTGTGTGTGTAAAAAAGTTATTTTGTTAATCTTGAATTTTCAATCATGTAATTTCGGTGATTGACTTAAAACTCCAGGTTGTACTTTCATGGGAAGTTCAGAATAATGCAAACCTAATTTTCCCCTGAGGAAGTGAAAGTTGGACTTTGAAGAAGCAGGAAAGGAAGAATATTGACACCTTTGAAGTTTGGTGCTGAAGAAGACTCCTGAGAATAGTGTGGACAGCCCTCTCCTCCCAAAAAATCTCCACTTCAGTGAATCATCAAACAAATCAAGCCAGAGTTTTCACTTGAGGCACAATTGACCAGCTCAAATTATTCTACTTTGGATACATTATACAAAGTTTTTGCTCTTGGAAAAAAAAAAATGTTGGCAAAGTTGGATGGAAAGAAAAGAGGACAACCAGTAGCAAGATGAATAGATTCTGTTGCAATGACAATGAGTGCAACATTGGAAGATCTAAAAGACCAGGTTAAGGAGAATTTGTCTGGAGAAAATCTATCTATGTAGTCCCTAGGATTTGAAAATGACATTTTTTTTAATGGGAAGAAGACAAGTAAGACAAGAACTTCTTCAAGTGGACATTCCTTCATACGTTGCATGAACTTTCTCTATCAGGGTCTATGACAATTTGCCACAGCCAACTTGCCATGACCAACTCACCATTGTTAACTCACCACGACTAACTCACCACAGTCAACTTGCTGCAGGACAACTCGCCATGACCATCTAGCCACAGGATAACTTGCTGAAGGACAAGAGTTACAGTAATATCAAAGAAATGGTGGAATAGAATTATTAAGGAGAGGATGCAAAAAGGACAGAATAAAATGTGAATTACAAAAATTAAAATATTTTTATTTATTTTAAATAATGAAATAGAATTGTTAATTGTCCCACATCAAGTTGTCCCATGGCGATTTGGCTGTGATGAGTTGGCTGTGATGAGTTGGCTATGGTGAATTGGCCATGGTGAATTGGCAGCAGCAAGTTGGTATGGCAAGTTGCCTCATTCCCTCTTTATTATGTGCCCTTTGGCTCCAAGTTAAAGGTCCCTAAGCACTGTAGCCTTTTTTTGGTAAGAAACTTTCAAAATATTTAGGGTGCCCCTTTCTTTGCATTTCTGCCATAATTTTTTGCTAAAATTATGTTAAGGGATATTATTCAGATCTCTGCACGTTGACTATTGTCTCCCCACACCTGTCTATATCTTTGTTTATATAGTGTTGATTTTATTTCTTTTGTCAGCTTCCTATTGCTTCTAAGCATTGAATTTGTCTTTTCCGCAGCCACTGCATTGAATTTTCATTTGGCTATCCACTAGGAATTCAAGAACCATTTCATGATCAGTTACTGTTAGCTCAAATCTCATTTATATATACATGAAGTCTGGGATTTCGAAGCTATCATGCATTACTTTCAGATTGTAAAATAACTGAATTGCAATTGCCATTTTAAGGTTCCTTCACCTACTTTAGAAAAGTTCTTTGGGAACTCTTCACAATACTTTTTATAAATAGTTTGGCATCGTAAGCAAATTTGGCCACCTACTATTCATCCAATATTCCAGACTCAGTTTGAACATAAGTCCCATTCGGTAGGGTAAAACTTCTAAAGAAGTAATATACTACAAACCATTTATACCTCTTTTAACAGAAGAATTTACAGCAGCCTATTTATTAATATTCATAGAGGAAAGAATCTAAATATCTTTATATAATTTTTTGTGATGTATATCATGGTAGAGAAACTAAGGACTTGCAGATGTTCCTGGACTACTATATTGCTCAGTATTGGACAAACTACCTGTATTTTCTGGGAGCTGTAGAACCAGAGATGCCTCTCTCTTTGTTTAAGATAATACTAAGTGCATACTTGCATTGTTATAGAAAAAAAGAACAATTATTTAAACACAATTTTCAAAGAGTTTAGCCTCTATGAGCACACACACACAAACTAGATTTCACTTAATTATGCATTGTGCTTGAAAAGATGTAGTTTTCTCTTTATCAAGCAATGATAAATACAATATGAACTCAGTAAATTACCAGTTTCTAAAATGTTGATGACATGTATGCTTATGAACATTTTTTTTTCATTTGAATGGAATTAGATAAAGAATAAGCAGAACGACAAGAAAAATACTATCATAATATATCATTACATGAGATTCTTTATCTTTTAGTAATTGACTTTATCATCCTGGCATAATTAGATAGATAGATAGATAGATAGATAGATAGATAGATAGATAGATAGAAAGAAATAGAGACATGATAGGTGATAGATGATAGATAGATAGATAGATAGATAGATAGATAGATAGATAGATAGATAGATAGATAGATGATAGATTTCAATCAATCAGAATGGAGTTGGAAGGGACCTTGGAGGTCTTCTAGTCCAGCTCAAGCAGGAGACCTAATACTATTTCAGATAGGTGATTGTCCAGAAAGATGATAGATAGATGGTTAGATAGATAGATATAATTTTAACGGAAGAGGTATAATTTTGCTGCAAAGACAGCTAAAAGTGATAATTGTAAAACTCAATTATTTGACTCAAAAAGAAATCCAAGAAAAAAATTAGTTTTCATGATTTAAAAAAAAAAACCATTTCAGAAAATAAGTATTTTCTAGGCAAAATTATCTTATTTATTTATCAAACACTACATTCTAAATAAGTGAGAAAAAAAATCATTGAGTTATTGAAAAATGCCGTCAAAAGTAATGCATTTGTTATCAGGGTTACATTTCAGATCCTTTATTATCAAGAGGATTTTCTTCTTGTTTAATTTCCCATGGTCATTTAAAAAAAAAAATCACGCATCAGGAAGGTTAGCTAATCTGAATTATTTAATGTATGTTCTTTGAAGGGAAAAGAGAGGAGAAGGATAACCAAGAGCAATTGGTTTCCTTCTTTGCTAAACGTAGGTTAGGGTAACTGCATTTTGTTCTGTTCATATGGTGACTTGGATTATAGCCTCTTTCTCCAGACTTCAGCTCAGTTTTCATAGAGGCTGTACAGGAAATTGCACAAACAGTCCACTCACAAGTAAAATGCATAAGTGCACCGTCGTACCTACCGTCCCTGTCCTATTGTCCCCATTTATTCGTACCTATTTTCTGTATTCTTACTCATGTTTATGCTTATATATATTATCTTGTAAGCGATTGACAAATCAAATAAATAAATAAATAAAAATAAAATAAAAATAAAAGTTGAAGCCCTGCATTGTTTGCCTGGCTACTGAATAACCCCTCCATTTTATCTGAATTGATTGAAATTTGATGAGACTGCCTCTCAGCTTCTTTCCTCAGCTTGTCCTGAGAAATTCTTACTTTTACAATTCCACTGACATATCATTTATAGGCTTACGCTGTGCAGTTGTTGAACATAACTTACATCCTCTTCAAGTTCCTTGTCATGCCTGATAACTTGATGTGTTTATTTTATTTTCTCAATCATCTTTGAGTGTTTTCAGCACTCAAAGTTTTTCAAAGCTGTTGGAGAAAAGGACAATATAATCATCAAAAGGTAAGTGGCTAAGGTATTCACTACTGATCTTCATTCTTATACTTCAGACCATTTCAGTTTGTTTCAGTGTTATACACATATCTTATCTGAAGCAAAAGGTGGTGAGGAAAAAGTCTAGCAATTAAGGTACCAGGCTAGAAACCAGGATTGTGTGAGCTCTAGCCCGTTCTTAGACATGAAAGTTGGCTGGTTGACTTTGGACCAGTCACCCTCTCTCTTTCAGCCCAACTCACCTCACAGAGTGGTTATTTGTGGGGAAAATAGGAGGAAGAAGGGATGTTAGGTTAATTACTGCCTTGAGTTTGTTATAAAAATAATAAAGGTGGGATTTAAAAAAATCTAAGAAATAAAATATATTTCAACTATAACTTCATAAGGGAAAAGTCATTCAACATAAAAATTCACTGGAGACCTCATTTTCAAACAGAGATTTTCAAGGAAGTCTAATTTTAATCTTAAATGGATCCTCAAGGGGATTTCTATATTTCCTCTGTTAATACAACAAGAATTTGAATTTCGCTCAACTGAATTGCAATTCAGTTTTCCACTGCAACTCACTGATTAAACCTTGTCTAAGCATAAAATGAATTTCATTTTGACATCACTTCATTCTGACAGCACGAAGTGTGACTTTAAGGGTTCTGATTGGAATTTCAATATTTCCTTAGGACATAACACAGATTACAAATGGCTTAGTGAAGAAACGTTAATTAAATATAAAAACTCACCCTTAACCTCATTCTGAAGTAAAATTCAATCAGAGTCCTCATGAAAGCTAACTTCTAACCCTAAGGATTCATAAAATGTCAATATTTCCTCTACTTACATGACAGAACACCCAATTCTGACCACTTTTTTTTTTTACTTAGAGGTGATATATTCAGTATTCCCAAAATGTTACTGGTAAGCTGACATTATATTCAGCCAGAAAATGCAAGCTAGCCTCAACCTAAGTAGATTCCTTTCATTTTTCTGCTATTCACAACACCAATTGTTCCCTTTCCACCTTCTCTTAGCAACAAAGCCTTCTTTAACCATAAAAATAATATCTTGGCTCATTTATGCTCTAGTGTTTAATATCAACAAAAAATCTGTATGATTCTTTTCTTGAATCAGAAAACAGGTATATTTTAAATAGCAGTTAATTAGAAGTTCAGGTTGGACTATTCATGCAAGTCAGGACATACTAAGAGATTTCTCAATTATCCATTCAAATAATTGTTGCTATGTAGGCATAGGTTTATGTCAATGAAATGCAGAAAATGGGATGCAATTCTTAAGCTTAATTAGATAGCAAATTAAATAGTTCCATCTTAAAACATAAACATAAACACACATTTCCCATAAAAACATCTTTTGAACTGCTCTGTTTGTTTCTTTTTTTGCAAATATCTTTATGATGATTGTTGTGAAACAACATTTTTGCATTTCTTTCCTGTCTCTATACTTTTTCCAGAAATGGAAATGGGACTAGTTCTGCACAACATCAAAGAGGCAACTTGGCATCACAGGTTAGATACTACCATTTATTGGCAGTGCCCATTACCTTTTCTTTGTCTCTGCCCAGGAGTTAATTAACAAAAATGTGAACACATAGGGACTCCTATATTAGGCAGACTGAAAAGCATATTCCAGGCTATGAATGCCAGTGCTGGTTCCTTGGTGATTCTTAAATCATGTTTTGAGTGCATAATTATTTAATAGTTGGTCCAGCCTTGAAAAGTTTAGAACATAAGTGATAGAAATAGGATTACTTTTAGAAGATTGGTCCATTTGAAAAACAGAGTGTAAAACAAAAGGACAAAATTAGCATATCCAACTGAAAAGTTTAGGAAATAGAAGGAGAGTCTCAACTCACCCAAACAATATCTCCAAGACAATATGCAAACAAACCTTGCTTTCTCATACAGATCACTATTCTGTATAGATGCAGAATTGTCTGCTAGCTAAGTATGATTAGAAAGTAAGAGGAAAGAGATTTTTCTTTTTCTTTTTTTTTTTTTAAACAGACTTTATTCAGTTTTCACATTAAAAACAAAAATCTCTTTTTAGTGGACAACATATTTCCGGGTCATCATCTTTACATACAAATATGACAGAAATTATACATTGATATATGCATACTTAATTCTATTATTACCTTTTCCATTCCAAATTTTCAGTAAGGAGAGAAACAAACACATTAATTCTAGCCTCTTTCATTAATTTCAATCAATTTTGTTTCATTTCAATTATTTCAAATATAATCCTTTAATATTTATTTTTAAACGTAAAGATAAACAATATATATTTGCCTAATAAATAATAATAAGGTTTAATTCTAAATTCTTTCATTAATCCCAATCTAAATATTTTTAAATTTCATTTCAATTACCGTATTTATCGGCGTATAACACGCACTTTTTCCCCCTGAAAATAGGGGCAAATGATGTATGCGTGTTATACGCCGATATAATGTTAAGAAAGCCTTCGGTGAATGCTGCTGGGATCGGGGATCAAGGACACAAATGAAAGAAGGGAGGGAGGAAGCAACCGAAGCCTGTCCTTCTCTCTGGGTCAGCTCTCTCAGTCGCTCTCTCGCTCCTCCACCAGCACAGGAAGAAACTGCTTCAAAGAAGCGGGGGCTTCCTGAAGCGCCCATTTCTCCCCCACCCCACCCCGCCCGCCCGCCCGCCCGCAGTGCTCGGTTCTGCCTGCCTGCCTGCCTTCGTTAATGGTTGAATCGGAACAGCTTCGGCTGAGTAAAAGAGGCAAATAGTTATTATTCTCAGCCGAAGCTGCTCCCAAACAACCAGAAACTAAGGCAGGCAGGCAGAATGGGACACTGTGGATTGAAGCGCGCGGGGGTGGGAGTGGGGGTGAAACGGCGCTTTCCTGAAATTTCCCTCTTAAAATGAAGATGCGTGTTATACGCCTGTGCGTGTTATACGCCGATAAATACGGTATTTCAAGTATAATCCTTAATATTTATTTTAAAAATAAAAATAAACAATATATATTTGCCTAATAATGGTAATAATGAAGTTCAATGTCTCTCCTTGCTTTTAATAATCTATATTAAACTTATTAAGCTTATTAATTTAGCTGGTTCTTTAGTCTGTCACATTCCCTTTCCATTACACTTTTTTTTTTATAAATTCTAAATTAATACAGATCTTAACACACCCACACAAAAAGAAAAAAGAACAAGTATAAGTTTCCCCTTTTACTATTTTAAGTGTTCCACCTTAATGATTAGAATATACCTTTATTCCCTCATCTTAATTCCCAATAAACCATTAGTCATTACATCTTCTCAATTGGATTCCACAGCATATTTCCCCCTTTAATAAGAGTTATCAGTATCTATATTACCCTATTTTCTAAATATTTTTAATTGCAGAAATATTCTTATTACCCCTTGTCACCCTGCAGAATCCCCCTTAATTCATCAACCATTATCTCTGAAAAGGCAATTTCTTTTCAACATTTTACTAGTTCTGTGTTTCTCTCTTTCACACGCGTGTTTCCCACTGCTTCTCCTCCCCTCTCTTGCCCATGTCTTTTCTCATTCTTTCTGCATTTCCTGACTTCACAAGTATTCCTTCTTTTAATTGTAAAGAAACAATTTCCTTTCAACATTTTACCAGTTCTGTGTTTCTCCCCTTCACATGCGTGTTTCTTACTGCTTCTCCTCCCTCTCTTTTCCCCATAACTTTTCTCATTCCAATTTATCTCCTTAATATCTTCCCTTCCCCTTTTCTGCTGAATCTTCCTGGGTCTCCTAACTTCACAATTATTCCCCTTTTAATTGCTTTCCTGAAATTCAACTTTTTAACCTTCCTTCTTTCCCCACTTCTTTGTAACGTTCTTTGTGTTAATTGTCCATTCAAAATGTCTTCTCCTTGAGTCAATTCCTGCTCCTCTGAGAATCTTTCTTCTTGTTCTTCAATCGCCATTTCCATTTTTTCTAGCACAGAGCAAAGTGATTCGCCTCTTTCCTGTAGTAATTCTCTCATATTTTTAAGTTCCATTTTTAAATCCCAGAGAGATATCATCATTCTTATATTTTATGATCCTTAAAGTCCACAAAAGAAACCACTTTTACTTTCCTTCTTTCTTCTTTCAATTTTTAAAGTTCTCAGCTATTCCAGTCCAGGGTCTAAACCAAAAACATCAATCAGTCCCACAAACAATCTTTCCTTCCTTGCTTTTTCCTTTATTCTGGTTCTGCTTTCACTTTCCAAAATTCTTACTTTGTTTCAATATTTCTGTAATGTTATATCCATATCAGTTCATTCAAAAACAAAATGTTTTCCTTTTTATTTGAACTAAATTTTTATCAAAAGGTGACACTCTCCATTATACGAAGTCTTCACTTTTTCCCCTGTATTTTTATTTAAGGTTTTTCGAACCTCAATATTCCAACACAATCCAGTCTCCAATTTGTAAACTTTATTATTATTATTCTTTGACAATCTTAAGTCCAGCTTTAATTTTATACTTGATTATTCCCAAATTATTTTAGTCCAATTTCATAAAATCTTTAATTCCAGCTTCTTACTTTCCCAGTTCGAAGCCCCATTTAGCTGACAAAAATATTTTCCTTTTTTTCTCTGTCTCTTTGTAATTTCGCCGCTCACATTTCTTTTCTTAAAAGTTCTATGTTACCTTAATCCCGGGGTACTTTTATTTGGTTATGTTGCCCAGTTGTCCCGGTTCAGATGTTATCCACCTCTTTCTTCCCTCCTGCACAAATCTTAGTCAAGCTGAGTCATCCTCTTCGGGATGGCCATTTTAGACCATCGCTGCAGTCGTCTTCGGGAGGAAAAAACCAAGCCCAGGGGGAGATGCGGCTCCCCACAAACAGGCTTGTTGCTTCCTCTTACTCCGCTGCCCCTCCAAGGCAGTTTCAGCCCTAATCAGGATGATTGGGGCTCTCCGACGAAAGAGCACGAACGATAGCCGCAGAGAGTTGCGATCTACCGCCCGTCGGCGAGGAGGCTCTGCCTTCTTCGAAAGAGATTTTTCTGATGCATGTAGAAAATACGATTACTAATTTTTACCAGCTAACATATAAAATTAGGGAGCTTACTGCAGTTTTACAGTGGAAATCACCACATCACTACAGAGACTCAGTAATCAAGATATGAGCTCTTATATATTTAAATATAAATATAAATTTATATTTACTATACAAATATAATTATTTAACATAGCATATACACATAAAGAGTATATATAAAATTTTTAGAAGAAATGTAATTATATAAAAGTACCATCTCGCGTGAGCTATAGTGATGATATACAGTATAAAACTACCAGTAAGGTGAAATCTATTAATTTAAATGTCAGTTAAAATAAATCAAATTTAGTTTTTGCTCACTGCTTTTGAAGTACACCTCTCAACTCATCATACACAGGCTAATTCTGTTTGTGTGCTATATTGTAAATGTTTTGGGATATGCTTGTTTAAAACAAGTCCCCTGTTTATATTCTACAGACACCCCTCTTTTTGTTACAGAAATAGGAATTTTATCTGCCAGTCGTGGGTTTTTAACCACTTTGCAAGGTAATGTGCTAAAAAGCCCTGGAGAATTTCTCCCTCTGATTTAATGACCATTTCATTGGTGTCTTAATAATAACCATCCATCAAATTATCAGGAAACATTCATTAGAATTCAATGAAGAAAGGGAGTAAATGAAGTCGGCTCAACTATCAATAAAATAACCAATTATATGGACACTGATAAAGTAATTATTTGCATATAGATTCTTAGTTTGGGGTAAGAGTTTCATTGACAAAATCATTTCATCAGTTACCTTCAGCCATATGAATAATGTTGATTTCCTATATAATAATAAATACGCGCACTTCCGAAATAAGTTGCTAATTACAGGTAGTCCTCGAGTTACAACTACAATTGAGCCCAACATTTATGTTGTTAAGTGAGACATTTGTTAAATGAACTTTGCTCCATTTCACAACCTTTCTTGCCACAGTTGTTAAGTGAATCACTGATAAATTGGTAAGTTAGGTTGACAAGTCAATCTGGCTTCCCCATTGCTTGTCAGAAGGTCGCAAAATGGGATCACATAATCCTGAGACACAGCAATGGCCATAAATATGAACCAGTTGCCAGGCATCCTAATTTTGATCACATGATCATGGATATGCTGCAACTGTCGTAACTGTGAAAAGTCATCAAGTACATTTTTCAGTGCCATTGTAACTTTGAACGGTCACTTAAATGAACTGTTGTAAGTCGAAGACTATCTGTACTATGTAGGAATACTAACTCTGGTATAGCATGGAACCTCCTGCCAATAACTCAATGCCTGGAATCACACTGCTTCAAGAATTAAAGCCAAGCCACATTTTGGTTCAACTCTCAGGAATCATAAGGCCCATTTACTACATATATTCATCCAAATTGCTATAATAGTTGGCCATTAGTCAGTAGAGCAGCTCCTTTCCAACATTTTCAAAGAAAGCAGCAAATCATTACTAAAGCCTTGATATTGACCGTTTTACTATTAAAAAGACAAATGAGTTTGATATGAATTCTATACCTTCTCACATTTTAATAGACTTTCTACTCTGATTTATTATTCAGCACCTCAAATCTTTGGCTAAGCTTACAAAATAGAGCTAAGCACAGTGCCAGTTCATGGAATACCTTACCTTTTAAGTACATTTTATTTATTTAGGATTTTTCTTTAATTTACAACCCATTACACCCCTCATATGACTCTGGGCAGCTTTCAACTAAGAATCAAAATATCTTATTTGAAAACATATAAAAGTTACAACAGTCCAGAAGAGATCAAAACAAAACAAATGAAAATGAAAAAAAGAGGGCTCCACAAGAAGCCAGTCCTGAAGGCCTGGGAGAACAACTAGCTCTTTTAATAGCTTCCTGAATGACACCACAAAATTTTCAGACTAAAGCACTGTTTTTAACACAGGTCCAGGAGGCATGAATTGGGTATGCTACATATGAAAGTTAAATATAATGTAGAATGAATAACCAAGGCTCTGCACACCAAACTAATGCCTCCCCCAATCTTGGTGCTACAAAGCCAAGACTTGGTCATTCATTCTAAATTGTATTTAATCATGATGGAAATTGCAAGCAAAAATGTGTGATTACTTCTCCCCACCCCCCAAAATTGCATGCTTTGGAAGTTATCTCACATGAGGCAAAGAGAAGTGGTGAATTGTTTGCTTGTTTGTATCCTGCCTTTATTATTGTTACAAATAGCACAAGGCACCGAATCTATCCAACACACCTTCCTCCTCCTATTTTTCCCAAGTCAACAATCCTGTGAGATGGGCTGGCTGAATATCCTGGGGCTCTTGTTCACTTATTTGGTAAATAGAAGTTATGGTAAATACCTTATGAAGGAAGTCAACTGTGAGTTTGTGAATAGGTATGGCTCAGTGGTGGGATTCACATTTTTTTACTACCGGTTCTGTGGGCGTGGCTTGGTGGGTGTGGCAGGGGAAGGAGACTGTAGAATCTCCAGTCAGAGATGGTATTTGCCGGTTCTCCAAACTACTGAAAATTTCTGCTACTGGTTCTCCAGAACTGGTCAAAACCTGGCCAGAAAACCTCTGGTATGGCTCTTATGATAGCTGTTTGGTGAGTGACTTCACACCTCAAAGTTTCAAATGTGTCCCCATCTCAAAATATTGCTTCCCCACACCAAATCCCAGTCTGTTTAAAAAAAAATAGGGAGAGGTTGGACTCCATTTGTCATGGTGCAATACAGTGAAGGTGAGGGGGCATTTTATCTAGATCATGTGTGAATGATTATGGTTCTCCTAAGTCAGTGAATGAACAAACTGGAGAAAAGGATATTTAGCACCGTTCTTAAATATGAAAATATTTCCCCTTGTTGACAAATGAAGAAAAGAAATAAACAGCCCAGGAAAAAAGACCTCAGGAGAAAAGGATATTTAGTATTGCTCTTAAATATGAATATATTTCCCCTTGTTGACGAATGAAAAAAGGAAAATAACAGCACTGGAAAAATGACCTCAGGACACAACTCAATATGCAATTTCTAATTTCTAATTATTTATGCTTCCTCAAAGCAGTAGAAGCAAAATATTAGGCATTGAGAGACCGACAGTAGTCTGCCTAAATGATGTTGATTTTCCATGTATATTGCATTTTAAATTATCAGTTTTACTTTGAGTTCAATTAAGTATTATGCAAGGCAATTTTATTTTATTTGGAATCATTCCCCACATTTCAGTCAGACACCCAAGGCTAACATAAACACATTTTTGAAGATGACAGTATGTAAAATAGTTTTGAAACAAGCAAGAAAATGTTCAGGAAAAAAAAACACTATCTATCTATCTATCTATCTATCTATCTATCTATCTATCTATCTATCTATCTATCATCTATCTATCTATCATCTTTCCTCCTCCTCCTCCCTTCTTTCTTCTTTAGTTTTCCATGGTGGCATAGTGGTTAGAATGCAGTATTGCAGATTAATTCTACTCATTGCCAGGAATTCCATCCTGATGGGATTCAAGCTTGACACACCCTTCCATCATGCCAGGGTCAGTAAAATGATGATCCAGATTGTTGGGGGCAACATGCTGACTCTCTGCTTAGAGCACCGTGAAGCAGTATATAAGACCAAGTGCAATTGCTATTATTTATTTATAAAATGTATAGGCTGCCCACCTTACCTCAAATAACTCAGGGCGGCTTCATCTGTCATTTGTCTGCCTGTCTATCATGTCTATCTGTCTCAGTCAATCATCTATCTCATCTAGTCATTCAGTATCAGTCATCTGAATAATAGCAAACTGGAAAGTTAAATTTCTAAAGATCTTCTGTGGATAAATTATCTGTGATCAAGATTTGGTTATCCTTGGCCAGAATTGCTTTTGCTCAAAATTGAAAACAAGACAACACTCCTTCTGATGTAATGATAATAAAAAAGGTTAACTATGGAATTAAAAGATAAAGAAGAAACAGAATACTATAAGATCTGGAATATATGGTATAATTGGTTAGAAAACAGACATAAAGTTGTTACATGAAGAGTATGTAGGAGATATAGTCAAATGGGAAAATACTATTACAAGTTAAATGTAGAAATAACTATATAATATTTAGAATAGAAACTTATATAATTAGAAACTATGTTAATATGAGTGAATACTGATACCGAATATATGTGCGTGTGTGTACACACACACACACACACACACACACACACACACACACACATCTGGAGGATTTTCCAGAACACCTTTTTCATAAAAAGTGCTTCAGGGAGAAGGTAAAAAGTGAAATTTGTTATTGCCTTCCTTCCTTCCTTTAGTGTAAACTTCCCCAAACTGGACTTCCTCCAGGTGTGCAGACTTCAGTATTCTCTAGCTGTTACTATTTCAGGAAAGCAAAATCCCTACATTGGTTGAGAATTATTTTGGTTGAGAAAAGCAGATCCAGACTTTTAAACAAAACAAACTCTAAATATCTCTACCACCACTACCACTTATAATCTTAC
Organism: Notechis scutatus; assembly: GCF_049901735.1. Taxonomy (NCBI): domain Eukaryota; kingdom Metazoa; phylum Chordata; class Lepidosauria; order Squamata; family Elapidae; genus Notechis; species Notechis scutatus. The sequence continues at coordinate 135,974,100 of NC_142009.1, read as the reverse complement.
TTCAAAAGGAGACAATATATAAAATAAAATCTTCTCAAGATTAAAGAAGGAGAAGACACATTTGTTCCTGGACATACCATAGATATGCAGAATATGACACTACCTGCAGAATTAAATCCTTATTATTGGAAGTCCATTGGCAATGGTTGATGAAAGTAGGAGAATGAAAATTTCTGAACAGGATTTCTGGTGGAAATTTGTGCCCTCTCATGATTGGAAGACAGCAAATTCTTAGAAAATTAAGCAACTCGGGCAACTCTAGCCTTCCACCCAGTTCTGCATTTTAAAGGTCTTGTGATCTGAAGAGATCTGTAACTTAGCATCATTATAATAGAACTAGAAATTTTTCAGTCCTTGAGTTATTTTGAATGTTTAACTTCCACAGTTTCTTACCATTGGCCCTACTTATCTGGGTTGATGGAAGTCGAAATTCTAAACTTCTAGAAAGTACAGTACCAGCTTGCTTACCATTTTCTTAGACAGAACCATTAAAGGTACTTCTTCACATCTAATATGGCTTTTACCAGTCCTTATCCATTTTTCTGAGAGACACTTGGACTGCAGCAACCAGCATTCGGAGTGCACATGCAGGGGTGGGATTCAAATTTTTAACAACTGGTTCTGTGGGCATGGCTTAGTTGGTGGGCATGGCTTGGTGGTCATGTGACTAGGTGGACATGGCTTGATGGTCATGTTATTGGCTGGGTGTGGCCAACTCAATATCACTCACATCGAGGCACGCATCTCCTCGCCTGGCCTCTCATGACTGTGGAACAGTTGCATACTCTCTGCAACAGTTGTAAGTGTGAAAAATGGTCATAAGTCACTTTTTTCCGTGCCATTGTAACTTTGAATGGTCACTCCACACAAGCAAAGTACCAGCAAAGGGGTACTAGTTGCCAAGAATGTAATAAGGGTTAACGGAGAGGCAGTTTCTGTAAGCAACACCAGAATGTTTCCTTCCTGCCTTACTTACAGGATTAGGCCAGTAATTTCTTCTAACAACCGGTTCTCTGAACTGCTTAGAATGTTAACAACTGGTTCTAGCGAATAGGTGCGAACTGGTAGAATCCCACCCCTGTGCACATGCACAATTTAGACAGGTGTTTGCTGCTGTCTGTCCCATACTTCCTAAGGATCACATGCACCAGGGTCTACAGTAGTAGTTCTGCAGCATTAAAATCCATAGCTGGATGATACCTTAATTCCAGTTGGAGTTTGTACACTTTGTGTGTCATTTTGGTTAGTGCTCATCAAGGTTTCACTGAATGAGAACTGAAAACTTGGCTGTTTGCCCAGGCATAGGGATTGGGAAGTTAGTGAAGCTCAGATGTTTTGTTATTATTTGGAGGTGTTTATTTTCAACTGCCATTTCTTTCTCACTTTTTTTCTGGTTATATGTTGCATTTTATCATTGTTTTAGTTTTAAATTCTATTCATTGGCAAGAGTCACTTTTCTATGTGATTATATTTTATGACAGCTTGTTTTTATTGTGTTACTGTGCCCTGGGTCATATGTTGTGGATGGCTATGTAAATTGATTAAATAAACACGTACATATAAACATACCCTGGATTGCTTGAGATCATACCAGCAATGTCATGATCCATTATCTGTGGGTGGATAGGATCCAGATGGGACAACAGGGTGAGGTTGAATCCCAGTGAGATGGACTTACTTCAAGATTCTCAAACAACTGCAGTGTTGTCTTTTGATGGAATGGCATTAAAAAGCAGGCCTCTGGTTTGGGGGCCCACCTGGACTTGTTAGTGCTTTGTGGACAAGTGGAGGAGTTGGGGGTTAGCCCTACACGGAATGTGAATGTTATATAACAGTGACTTATTTCCTTGTCTTGATTTCATTGGATTATTGCAATGTATTCTTCATTGGAATGTCCCTGAAAGCCACTTGGAAGATTCAGCTAGTCCAGAATTCAACAGTCCAGTTACTGATCAGCCTTTATTGCTGCAAGCACATATTTCTCTGCCACATTTATGTGGGGGCAAGACTGAAAGGCACCATTTTTCAGTCACTATGCCTGTGCCACAGCATTTCCTGGAAATCACACTTGGACCCACACCAGGGGTGGGATTCTACCAGTTCGCACCTATTTGCTAGAACCGGTTGTTAACATTCTAAGCAGTTTGGAGAACCAGTTGTTAGAAGAAATTACTGGCCTAATCCTGTAAGGAAGGCAGGAAGGAAACATTCTGGTATTGCTTACAGAAACTGCCCCTTTGTTAACCCTTATTACATTCTTGGCAGGACTAGACTTCCTGTCTCAAGAACTTCTCTGGAGTTTTCTTTCCCTCCTTTGCTTGTGTGGAGTGACCATTCAAAGTTACAATGGCACTGAAAAAAGTGACTTATGACCATTTTTCACACTTACGACTGTTGCAGCATCCCCCAGTCATGAGAGGCCAGGCGAGGAGATGCGTGACTCGATGTGAGTGATATTGAGTTGGCCACACCCAGCCAGTCACATGATCACCAAGCCACGTCCACCAACTAAGCCACACCCACAGAACCAGTTGTTAAAAAAAATGAATCCCATCCCTGACCCACACTATTAGTCTTCCAAACACTATTAAAATAGAATTTTCTGCAGTGGACTTATAGAAAGTGATAGGGTGCTCTCGGCTGTGTGATTATGTTTATTTTTATTCTAGTGCTCGCATGAGTTCTTATTTTTATCGTGTATAGTTCAGAGTATGACTGGCAATGTTGTTTATGTTCTTATGTATGCTAAAGAGCTGAGAGCCTGGTTAATAGTGGTGGGTATCAATTTGAGCCAGAAATAAAGTTACATTTAAAAAAAGATGAAGTCCCAAACTCTAGTGGACCACATAAAGTTGTAACAGATATAGTAATTTCTTATGAGCGCTTTCAAAGATACAAAGCTGAAACCTCATCTAACACAATGTCTAATTCCCCCAACATTATAAAGAAAAAATAACTAAATTATAAAATTTCCTAAATCTTGGCTTTAAAAGTGTTAATGGCTATTCCTGCTTTAGATATGTTGATCTATACTTCTTTATTAAGACTGTGCCCTGGAACAATGTATGAAAGCTGTAAGATATTTTCTGTTATTGAGATTCAGATAATGACATTGAAAGAACTGGGATGCTTCTGGAACAGTGGTGGGATTCAAAACATTTTCCTACCGGTTCTGTGGGCGTGGCTTGGTGGGGGTGGCAGGGGAAGGATACTGTAAAATCTCCAGTCAGAGGTGGTATTTGCCGGTTCTCCGAACTACTCAAAATTTCTGCTACTGGTTCTTCAGAACTGGTCAGAACCTGCTGAATACCACCTCTGTTCTGGAATTACAGAAAGTATAATTCACTGGCCTTCGTTCTGAAAGAAACCGGTGAGTTTGATGGGATTCCCACCCTCAGAGAAGCGTGGTGGGATGTGGTCTGGATTCCCAGTAGGGATGGGTGAAATTCCAGAGAGCAGCATCAGTGAAGCATGGAGAATTTGGTCAGGAGAGGGTTAAGAAGGTTCCTTCTTAGAAATTCCCAGAGTATATCTAGTTATGCAAGTAATGCCTTTAGTTGGGCAAGATTCTGTCTATAGAGGAGGAACAATAAAGCATACTGCAGGTAGTACTCGACTTACGACCACAATTGAGTCCAAAAATTCTGTTGCTAGGCAAGATTGTTGTTGAGTGAGGTTTGTCCCATTTTACAACCTTTCTTGCCACCGTTTTTAAATGAATCACTTCAGCTGTTAAGTTAGTAACCTGGTCATTAAGTGAATCTGGCTTCCCCATTGACTTTGCTTGTCAGAAGGTCCATAAAAGGTGATCGCAAGACCCTGGGACACAGCAACAGTCATAAATACAAACCAGTTGCCAAGCATCCGAATTTTGATCAAGTGACTATGAGGGTGCTTCGTAAGTGTGAAAATGGTTCTGTGTCACCATTTCTTTTAGTGCTGTTGTAATTTCAGTCACTAAATGAATGGTTGAAAATTGAGGACTATGTGGACTAAGAAATAACTCTGCATATCTTTCTTGGTTCTTGGGGAGAGGCTGACAATAGGTGAGTACAGATATGAAATATTCTTCTTTCTATAACTATGGCAAGGTCTAAAATTAGGCCATTCAGATTTAAAATACGGCACTAAGGACTTCATGGGAGAGGTAGTGTCCCAAATGCTTGTTGCAAAATGCTCAGGGTCCTTGTGTTCTTTCTTTCCTTTTAGTTGGCTTCGAACTCTTTAAAGAGCAGAAACCATTAAAGACAGCCTGACTCTGCAGAGACTTAACTGGTTGCCAATCTTTGGGGTGAGATAAATATTTTTAAATAGTACCCATTGTGCAATAAAGGAGCATTTGCCGCTTAATGCTGGCAAATTTGGGACAGATGACTGACACTGCCAGCTTGCATTTTAATTATGCTCAAAAGTCGAGGGTGCAACTTTAATGAAAAAATAGGCCATCTCCTCAAAGCAGAGCTCTTCGTAATTTTGCATTGCTTGCAGGATGCCTACAGTTGTATATAGGATTGCTAAATTTTCCTCAGCCCAACATGCCACTCCAGCACTCTCCATTGGAAAAGTCAAAGTAAGGGTAGGTTTTTGTCCAAATGGAAGGGAGAAGCAGAAAAGGCACATAATTATTTGGAGGTTGGGGGTATATTGAAAACTTCCCCCCACTTAGCTGTTGGGACAGAGGTGAATGAACAACTAGCTGATCTGCCATCTGTTGAAATGAAATGTTAATTTAAAGCGTCAGAAAATGGCAAGTTCAGACTTTAACTAGGGAAGCCATATAGCTGATTTCAATGGTTCTTGAAAACGTTAATTAAGACTCCAGTAACACTGAAGAGTGGAGGTTTATTGCTTCCCTTAGCAGCAGTGACGAAGTGTAAGGAAGAAAAAAAATGTTAGTGCAAACAAAATCTGATCTTTGTAAAATTTAAAAAAATAATAATTTGATGATAGATGCTGCTAAATATCACCTGGCAGTTGTGAATCAGTGGTGGTATTCAACCGGTTCTGCCCAGTTCTGGAGAGCCGGTAGCGGAGATGAGCAATGGAGACTGAACCAGTTCTCTTCACTGCTCTGTGTTTTGCCCACCCACCCACCCAGGCTCCCATACTCACTCTTATGGCTGCTTTGCGCGGCACAGAATAGCGCAGTGCGGTAGCTGCTGCAGCGACCACCATCGTGCAGACTTGCAGGAGGCAAGTTAGAACACCTCTGCGCCTGCGCAAAGTGCGTGTTTGGCACGCGCATGCACGCAAAGTGTGTGCATGTGCGCAAAGCGCGGCCACCAAGCCACACCCACCGAACCGGTGGCAACTTTATTTGAATACCACCACTATTGTGAATGAATTGATGGATCTTTTTTCTTGTAAGCACATTCCAAATTCCAGAATGTATGCATGGACTGCTGTTTAATTAAACTCTTAATTTAATTAAATTTAGCTCAGGAAGGAAGGAAGGAGGGAGGGAGGGAAGGAATTCCTTCTTTTCAAGATACTATTTTTACTTAATACATTTTTAAAAGAATGTCAGGAATGGAAAGAGCCAATCTTCCAATTAAAGACACTTGCCTAAGCAGGAATTATGAAGAACCATTCACATTTTGAAAGACCCCATTTTGTATTTGCATGTTTGCCCTCAGATAGACAGAATGTGTGTCAAAAAGAAGCAAGAATCCAGACACAATTTGTTAATTGCTCACATCTATCTTCCCTAACATAATACCCTAGAGAAGTATCAGTTAACAGTTTCTACTAACCCAAAGCAACAAGTTTATGTACCATGCAAGTCAGATATGATGAGTATCATGGTTTATCATTCTGGACAAAATCAAGTTGATGAAGAGTAATTCAAATCTATTTTTGCCCATTGACTTACAGAGAATGTGATGTAGCATGTGTGTTGTGTTCCCTGATTTCATCTGTCACTACAGCTGGCCAATGTTATCTTGCACCATCTCTTCTCTACTCTTTGAAGTGAATATTATATTCACCTTTTCCTTTGTATAGCATGAATTGTAAGCATTGAACAAGTACTGTCCATGGGCAGGAAAACAATGAGGTGCATACATATGCAGATACACATACATGTAGATTTTATTTCATAGCCTATCAAGATCAGACTTCAAAAGTGTAAACATAAATTTTTTTAAAAAACTATAACAAGTGTAAACATAAAGCAGTTTGATCAAATGTTAAAGGCCACAGGCTAAATAAAAACCAGGAGACTGTCAGTTCTAATCCTGCCTTAGGCTGACAGGTCATCCAGTTGGATAACTTTGGGCCAATGATTGTCTCTCAGCCCATCCCACCTCACAGGGTTAGTTGTTGTGGGGAAAGTGGGAGGAAGAAGGAGTATTGATACATTTGTGACTTTGAGTGATAAAAATTAAAGCAAACAAACGCCTTATGAGTTGAAGCCATTCATTCAAATGCTCCTAGGACTATGGATGCCATCTAATTCTGCAATGTTGCAAAGAGAAAGTGATAATGTTTGGCACCTGAATGAACTGGGGGAAAGGCAATGAAGAGAATGGAGGTGAAGAAGCAGCAAAATTTATCTCCCAAAGCAACAGGAGAGTTAAATTCAACATACTGAAAACACAGCAAACTATTGATATCACAAGTATTTGGTCATGTAGGGCTGGATAGAAAGAAAAAGTGTGAAATAGAAAGGAAGAGCTGAGTATCAATAGCAAGTAGATTGGAGGTAGGAGGTAGGTGGATATGGACTGTGGATTTGTAACAGGTAGGAGGATATGGACTGTGGATTTGTAACAGGAATCCCTGCAGATTTCACTCCATTAGTCATTGCTGATATCGGAGGTAGTGTTTATTTTGGTTTCAAAGCCTTTAAGCCAGTGTTGTCTAAAGACATTTTGGTGGCCAGCATGATGTCACAGAGTGCTGTTACCTTCCTACTGAAGTGATACCTAATTTATCTACTTGCATCTACATGCTTTCTAACTGCTAGGCTGGCAGGAGCTGAGGTAGGAACAGGAGCTCCCACTGTCATGTGACGCTCAGGTCTTGAACCTGGGCTGCCTACTTTCCAGCTGACAAGTCCAGCATCTTAACTATTGAGCTACCATGCTGCCTAATTTTGGTGTTTGTAATAGGTCTAATTTGTAATTACAATGAATGGCTTTACCAGGGTTTCTCCAATTTTAGGAGTCCTTTCTATGGAGAAAATGTTAATGGAATAAGTCACAGACCTGTTAACCCTGGGGTTGTTTGCTTATTTTATTTATTCATCAAATTTAATATAGCTGCCTATCTCATGAATGAGAATGTGGTGTGCAACAAACTTATCAACTAATTAGCATTGTAGTAATATAGTAAGAGGAGTGAATGTTATATTCTGTGATTTATTTTGCTAGCTGTTTCTGATTTATTTACTTAACTTCACTCAGTTTTTATTTGTTTTTGTTTTTTTAAATTCTGCTCATTGACAAATAAATGTTACTGATGGATATCAATTATGATAATATAGAGTGCTAGTTGGGTAAAAGATTGATTCTTGCCTGTTCTAGCTTTACACCCATCACTCATCACTACCCAATTGCAATTTCTTAAAACCAAAACAGCAGAATGCAAAACAAACAAGGAAACAACAACAAATCCTTGAGGTATGTTGACTACAACTTGTTATCTATCCCTTCAATAATCCTTCTAACCTCATTTACTTTTTATAATATATGCCACTGTCACATAAATTGGTAAAAATATTGCATTGATTATCTGATTTTTTTTCCTAGATCCTCTTCTACCTTACTTGCCATTTTTACCAAAACTGCCCATGAGAAACATGCCAAAATTAAAAATGCCCTTTTCTGAACCTCTGAGCTGGTTAAAACGCTACTCTTGTACCTTGAACCTATTCTTATCGAATTTGGCAAGTTTATATTAAAAGACGCTAACAAATGTTTGTAACCATAAATGTTATTTATGTTGAACTATCCATAGCAAACTTATCAATTCCTAACAAAATAATTGCTTAGCCTATTTGTGTGAAATAAGATAGTATCATTTATTCTTAAAGAATTACTATTCTTAAAAATTTTGGCGCATGTTGTCACACAAGAAAAAAGTTATTTTCATATGTTGGTACTTATTGATATTCAAAGGACGATAAAAAAGATTTAGGTCTTGAATTGCTTTCAAGAAGTTGGGCGTTCTTCATCATTGGAGGTTTTTAAGGAAAGACTGGACAGCCACCTGTATAGGGTCTCCTGCCTAAGCAGGAGATTGGATTAGAAGACATCCAAGATCCCTTCCAGTTCTATTGTGATTGATTAGAAATATTATATATAATGAATGTATAATAAAACAAATAAACCCATTCCAGAAATCTAGAAAATACGTCCTCTGTCTTAAGTGGTTCATTCTGAATTAGCGTTCTTAACTAAATGCCTGCACAATTTGAAGACAGAGTGATTTTCAATTCTAACTTTCAATTAATTCCAGCATGAATTTAAGACAATAATTAAGGAATAAAGCCCAGTTCACAGGAGATTATTTAAAAAAAAAACAACTTTAAACTGTTCATTGATTTTCCATAATTTACCCCAAAAAACAAAGCCAGCAAATTACTCCATGCATCTCTAACTTATCACTTGGTTTGGAAATAAAATATAACTACTTCACATAATTCCTCTTATGCCTTTGAACGTTCTGAAGAAACATAACTAAGAGGCATTGCAGGACAAATTAAAATGTCAAATGTAGCAGCCTGATAGCTAGTTGCTTGTTCTTTGTGACTGACATTTATTTAATGCAGAAAATATGCAGTAGATAGAAGTTGAAGACTGGTTGAATTAGAAGAAAAAATTGAAAGTTATGTTTTACTCCTGGTAGGAAAAATTTCCAGGAGAGAATGCATAATCTTGAAATAACTCTATTTCAGAAATGATTTGACTCCAAAAGACTTTGGAATTACTTGTAAAGGTTGAAACTACTCAGATTATATTCAGAATATTCCAAGACAGAACATTTCCCAAAATTCCAATACCACAAAACATTTCTAACAGTTTTTTCCCTGTATGGAATGCAATGACAGAGTAGAAAAACATTAGAAAAACTGAGGCAGTGCAATTAATATTGATAATCTTAACCTGCTGTTAAAATAGTTGCAATGTATCATTGACTTCATTTCTATAAGCCATTAGTATCTTGCATAACTAATGCAGATAAATAGGGGGAGAACCGGAAACGGAAGGTGTATCTCTGAAAGCTAATAGAAGAGAATCTCCGGTATGATAGCATGGTAAGAACAGAAATTCTGAATTAGACCTTAGTGCTAGAGGCTAACTTTTGCTGCTCCAATAAGGCTTCTGAATTAGTTTGTAGTGTTTGGGTACATTTGCACATAACAATTTTACAGTTCAACTGGAGAATGATATTGTGTGGAGTTGGATAGGAAGATTCATTCAAAACAAGGCACTGACATCTCAAAATCTTGGCTTTTGTCCGAGTTTTAGAGTGTAGAGCAGGAAGAAAAGTGACCAGTCCTAGTTATAACAACATCAGGGATCACCTCTGCTGATCTGCTTCTGACCAGACATTAGTTCGACTGAATCATAGCTTTGCACAAATCATAACTTCTTTCTTCAACCTTTAATGATTACTTGGTAGATGAAATAATCCCACGGTAAAAATGTAATGAAATGAATACTGCTAGTTTGCTCTTTCCGTGCCTGCATAGTTAACATGCATTATGATCATGAACACAGTCACCTTACAAATGCCAAAAAAAAAAGAAGAAAGAAATACTACTGACTGAAGGAAAAGAATTAGGAGGATGATCTGGAAGAATAAATACGACACTCTGTTAAGCATACTCATGGAAATAACAAAAAAGGCAAATAGCTATATTGTATTTGTTAACTCTTCTGCATTAAGCAGGATAATCTGAACATAGCAATACAACACTGATCAACCCATAATTATATTTTATTCATTCAAAATTATACACAGCATTATTTCAGTCAGGTGCAGTTAAAGAAAGTTGCCAGGGAAAAAAAAACTTTACAAAGGAGACAGGAACTAGAGATTATGTTGGCCCCATCTGAATACTCTGTCCATAACAGAGTGTATATGTAAAGTATTGTCCCCCAAATGGCTCCCCAGTGTATAGAAAAGAAATAAAATGGTAAATTACTAGAAGCCAGTGCCAGAAATAGGAGTTCTCCCTGGAGACAATAATAATTACAGAACATCAGAGCAGATCTAAGTACAAATACTGTTAATGTTTTGCCATTTTCAAAGCACTGCCAACTCTCATTAATCAACTGGAGGCATAAGGGTGGAGATCAATAGACCATTTTGATTTGCTTGTCCCTCAAAGTTGAACAGATGGCCCTTGGCTCATACTCCACTCAAATCTGGTCTAAAATCATATTATTAAATAAATATAAGTCATTGCCAAATTTGATATATTTGGGCAAAACATAATTCAGTGATAACTGACATTTTCTTGATAATATATCCATTATCCTTTGATTTTAATTTCCTTTAACCATCATACATTTCACCAGCCATTGTGATTAGGAGAATTATTAACTACCATGGTTTACAATAATCACATAGTAAATAGAATGGTTCTTAAAAGTTTGCGAAACATTTTTGAATATTCAATATTTTTATATAAATACAATTTGTTTTCCAAACTGGATAAAAAGGACCCAATTAAACACAATTGAAAGACATTATATTTGTTCATTGATTTAGTGAAGAAAATGATCCAGAGTGATATATTTGTGAATGTCAAAGGAATGTAACTTCTTGATTCATTTCAAGGAGAAATCAGTCAGGTGCTCCAAACAATAATCATTAATGTGAGAGTTCCTGTCTTATGTTAAAAAAAAAAAAAGCACTATCACAATATGATCTTTACAACACAGTATGGAGAAATGTGTTATGGCTCAAAAAAAGTAGATTTCTTAGAACAACTTCCCAAAAAACCTTCCAAATGTGTTTTAGTTGCTGATGCTAACCAGGCTGGGAAAATGTTATTCCCAAAGATTCCACCAATCTACTGTTAGGAAATCATGTACAAATGGAGGCAATTCAATACCATTGTTACATTCCCAGGAGTGGTCAACCAATCAAGATTAAGCTGTGTAATACTTTGGGAAATCTCAAAGAAGCCTAGGGTAACATCAAAGGCACTAGGGGCCTTTCTTGAATTGGCAAATGTCCGTGTTTGTGAGGCCATCATCAGGAGAACACTGAGCAATGATGAAGTACATAACAGGCTGCAAGGGAAAAGCCACCACACTCTCCAAAAAGAACACTGCTGCCCACTTACAGTTTTCACATAGATAAGCCAGAAGGCTATTGGAGGGATGTTCTACGGAGGGATGAGATTAAAATAGAACTTCTGGCTTGAATAAAGAATGTTATGTTTGATGAAAGACAAACACTGCATTTTAACATAAGAAGCTTGTCCCAATATGTATGTAGTGGGGTGGGGTGGGGGGAATAAAAGGAGGAGATTTTGGCAGGAAGGAAGGAGACAGAGAGAATGCGAGAGGAGGAAGATTTATTTTTTTTGTCTTGGGGAGGGGAGCCAGAAGGGAAGGGTAGGAAGGGATGCCTGGGGAAAAGGAGGCCTGAATGGATAGGAAAGGAAGCTTAAGGGGGAAATGGAGAAAGAGGCCTGGGGAAAGGGAGAGGGAATGAAGGCAACAGGGAGGATAGTTTCTGTGGGGAAAGTCTGAAGGAGAGAAAGGGATAGGATAGGAGCAAGACTGAGGGAGAGAAGGAGGTAGGACAGAGGAGGTTTCTGTGGGGCAAGCTTGAGGGAGGGAAGGAGATAGGATAAGAGAGGCTTCTGTGAGAAAAGCAGAGGAATCCACAAAGGAGCAGAGGTGGTGGAAGGAGAGCCCAACAGGCAATTCAAGAGAGAGAGAAAGAGGGAAAAGGGCCGATAAGCCACATGAATACCATCTCATCACGTGACACCTCCCCTTTGCTGGGAAAAGACTGACCATCACCCCCACCATGTGACCTGCCTGCTGAGTGAAGAGTGACCACCACACTACATGACCCAGGCCACTAGAGGTGCCTGAGTGAGGGACCAGTGTGGACTGGTGGCCAAACCAAGAGGGCCAGGGTAACCCGGACTCCAGCAGCCCTTTTGTGGGGGTAGAGCTACATGTAAAACATAATGGTGCCAGTATTATAGTTTGAGTCTGCTTTGCTGCCTCTGGGACAGGACAGTGTAGTATCACTGATGGAACTGCATACCAGCAGTTCAGCAGCAGAGGATTGTCAGGAAAAGGCCATTCAAAAGTGTTGGGGACTTTCACAAGGAGTGGACTGAGGCTGGAGACAGTGCATCAGACCAGTTCTCTTTTTCTTTAGCCCAGGTAAGACGCTTCTGACATTGTTTGTTGTTCAGGAGTGGCTTGACAAGAGGAATACGACATTTGAAGCCCATGTCCAGGATCCATCTGTGTGTGGTGGCTCTTGATGCACCGGTATGCTTCAGTCAGATGGCGAGTTAAATCAATATAATTCCCAATTTCATAGTCAGGATAGCTGTCTGTGAACTGTCTGCTGTCTGCTCAAGAGAAAGTGCATCATAAGTCAATAACCTGAAAGACAAGTCATATGATCAAATAATGGTTGGAGCAGAAGAAAGTTAAGGTTTTAGAATGGCCATGTCAAAATCTTGACCTAATGTCGTGGAAACACCTGAACCAGACAAATCATGCGAGGAAGCCCACAACCACCCTGAGTTGAAGCTGCTGTGCACTGTAAGGTGAAATGCCAATTCCAGGACTGATCAATGTTATTGGAAATGTTCAGTTGCTGTTATTGCTACTCAAGGGCAATTATTTAAAACAAAGGTCTACACACTTTTGCAACACAAAAATATGTAGCTTTGGATCATTTCCTTCCATCCAAAATTATTAGAAGTAATAATTTGACTGTTTAACTGCATTCTCTTTATCTAGTTTTAGGATTTGTCTTCAAAGCTCTTATGAAAACTCCATTGTTTCCTTTAATTAATGAATACTTATTTTTAATATCTTTGGAATTTTAAGCATTCAATGCTTAAGTGGCTGACTACCTGAAATTGGATATTACATTATATCAAATTATTTCTCCATCTGACCAAAAATCTTAGCATGAAAAGTAACATTCATAAAAACACACACACTGATAATGAATTGCTAGAGGTTCAGTATCACAATAGCAATAGCACTTAAGATTTATATACCGCTTCACAGAGCTTTCCAGCCCTCTCTAAGCAGTTTACAGAGTATTGCCCTCAACAATCTGGGTCCTTATTTTTCCCACCTCAGAAGAATGGAAGGCTGAGTCAATCTTGAGCCTGGTGAGACCCAAGCTGCCAAACTGCAGGCAGTTGGCAGCCAGCAGAAGTAGCCTGCAATACTGTATTCTAGCCACTGTGCCCCTGCTGCTTTTATATGTTCCTAATGTGATCACAATGGGCTTATAAAAGAGAACTACTACACATCCCATTCATTTATTATTATTTCCAAGTTTCTCAGCAAAACATTAACATTGATATTCTTAATATTGTGACTATGGGTTGGCAGCACACAAAAGTTACAAATGAATAATTGTGAGAGATTCATTTAAAGCAGTCCAATGCTGGTGCTCAACCATTTGCTGGGCATTACATGAATTCATTCAGGACATATTTGCAACCTGGATTGTGGAAATTCTAGAAATGTATAATTTTGATGCTATATGTTTTGTCTTTCTATTTTAATATCATGCCTAATAATTATAATGGCAAATGTATACATGCCAGCTCATCCATTGGCTTTAATAAATGACTAGAAAAACAGACAGATGGTTATGTGACAGACATGGTGAGAGCAAGGTGAAAACTTCATGGTGACTTCCTTGCCTGCTACAAAGACTGCAGAACAAATATGCCATCTGGATAAAACTGCTTCATGATCAATTTGTCCTAGAAACTGCAGGACATCTTCTAAGGAATGCTACAATTTCCACACACAGGGGGAACTAGACAGGATCAGCTGAGAAGTCTCAGGACATGGAACAGCTCACCCTCTGAAGTTGTGGGAGCGCCATCACTTGAGACTTTCAAGAAGACATTGGACTGCCATCTGTCAGAAATGGTGTAGGGTCTCCTGCTTGGGTGGGGGGTTGGACTAGATGATCTACAAGGTCCCTTCCAACTCTGATTATCTGTTATCTGTTATGGTTGAGATGGTGGCGCCTGGAAATAGGTTTGATGTTTCTCAGGCACTGGGGAACATTTGGGGACAAGCCAAACCAATATAAGAGAGATCTATATGGAGATCTAAATTTTTGTTATGGATTCTAAATTGGATAGAAATGTTATTTCTCAAATGTATTTGCAATCAAAATTGAAAGATGGTGCAAACTTATATGTAAGAATCTAACCTGAAGGATATTTTGTGGTTACACTATCCTACAAAATATGCTTCTATTTTCTATGTTCCCAGAATATGTTTTAGATTGCGTTATTTCTTAATTTCTTCTTTTTCTTCCCTTCATAGTCTTTTTCATTCAAGAATGAAACTTATCATGATCTCAGATCATTCTTCACTTGCATTAACATTTCATTTCAAAAATGTTCAATTAGTGGTAGTTAATACTATTTTAAGTATTTCTTAAAATAGCATGATCATTTTTCTGATTACATTAAATGGCAAACAGGGTATTTTTACTTAATCAAAATTCTATTAGTCCACAAGTTGTATGAAATCCACATATAGCTTGAGTATGAGGTGTGTATTGCTTATGCTTCTGCAAAAAAGAAAAAACAGCACTCCTTGGTACAAATACATAGAAAATATAGTTAAAGGAAGTTTACTGGTGGATATCCGTTCTCTTCCTCGCTATTTGTAGTCAGTAAATGGTAGTAATATTTATTGAATTGGAAAAAATGTAAATTAAAGATTCAATAAATATAATGCTCAGTTATTAAATTTTCAGCTTTTATATCTTTGTTCCATTTGTTTTAAATTATATACTATTTATTAGATTTCTGATATTTTAATATCTTTAAAATCAAATTTACTATGTCAGCATAAACATTGCCCGAATGTAACTTAGACCTAATGCATTGAAGTCCCTTAATGAGATTCCTTGCATAATTTATTCATTTTATTCAGAATTTATTGAATGCCTCAAAAATGCATCAAAAAGAATTGACTGTAGATTTTCTACACTGGAACTATAAGTAATTTGGGAAAATGTTTATTCTATTTGATCATATATGTTATTTGTTTCTTTTTAGAATAGAATAGAATAGAATAGAATAGAATAGAATAGAATAGAATAGAATAGAATAGAATAGAATAGAATAGAATAGAATAGAATACTTTATTGGCCAAGTGTGATTGGACACACAAGGAATTTGTCTTGGTGTAAATACTCTCAGTATCCATAAAGAAAAGATACATTAGTTAAGAATCAAGAATCATAACGTACAACATTTAATGATAGTCATAGGGTACAATCAACAATCAAATCATACTAGGAAACAGTCAATATAAATTGTAAGGATACAAGCAACAAAGTTACAGTCCTATAATCACAAGTGGGAGAGGATGGGTGATAAAGAGTGATGAGAAGAGTAACAGTAATAGTAGTGCACACTTTGTAAATAGTTGAACAGTGTTGAGGGAATTATTTGTTTAGCAGAGTGATGGCTTTCGGGGAAAAAACTGTCCTTGTGTCTAGTTGTTCTGGTGTGCAGTGCTCTATAGCGTCATTTTGAGGGAAGGAGTTGAAACAGTTTATGTCTGGGATGTGAGGGGTCTGTAAATATTTTCACAGCCCTCTTTTTGACTCGTGCAGTATACAGGTCCTCGAATGAAGGCAGGTGGGTAGTAATTGTTTTTTCTGCAGTCCTAATTATCCTCTGAAGTCTGTGTCTGTCCTGTTGGGTTGCAGAACCAAACCAGACAGTTATAGAGGTGCAGATAACAGACTCCTCTGTAGAACTGGATCAGCAGCTCCTTGGGCAGTTTGAGCTTTCTGAGTTGGCACAGAAAGAACATTCTTTGTTGTGCTTTTTTTGATGATGTTTTTGATGTTAGGTGTCCATTTTAGGTCTTGTGATATGATAGAACCTAGAAATTTGAAGGTCTCTACTGTTGATACCGTGTTGTCTAGTATTGTATGAGGTGGTAGTATGGGAGGTTTTCTTCTAAAGTCTACCACCATTTCTACGGTTTTGAGTGTGTTCAGTTCCAGATTGTTCCGGTTACATCACAAGGCAAGTTGTATAACCTCCTGTCTGTATGCAGATTCATCGTTGTCTCGAATGAGACCAATCACTGTTGTGTCATCAGCAAACTTCAGTATTTTAACAGATGGATTGTTTGAGATACAGTCATTGGTATATAGGGAGAAGAGAAGTGGAGATAGCACACAGCCTTGGGGGGGCCCTGTGTTGATTGGAGTAATATTGTAACATACATAAGTAATATACATATTTGCAGATAAGCCAAAATATTAGTTTTCAAAATACACCCCCAACATTGGATTTGCTTACCCACTGAAGTCTTATCTGTAACTACACAAATCTCCAGCAGATTTGTGGATACTTTCATGTTTATGATGTGAATGTTATTGTATTCCAACGTTATAGCAGGAACAACAGCAACTGGACAGAAAGAAGAACTAGCCTTGCTAAAAGATAACCAGAATGAATTCTGCCACAGTAAATCTTTCTTTCCAACACTCTGGAACAGGGGTGTCAAACTTGATTTCATTGAGGGCCACATCAGGGTTTTGTTTGACTACAGGGGGCCATGGGGGCCGTGGCCAGGATGGGCATGGCCAGCTTGACGTCACTCGAGGCTCTATTTTTGGCTGTGACGGCCTCCTGTAATCCTCTGCCAGATAAAATGGAGCCCAGGAAAGCTATGCACAGCCTCCCTGAGCTCAGTTTTCACTTGCAGAGGGCTGCAGGAAGCTGTCATGGCCAAAAATGGAGCCCGGGAGGGCCACATGTGGCCCTTCCGAGCTCCATTTCACTGGCAGAGACACCGTGGGCCGGTCCTTTGCTGTTTCCAGGGCAGGCCTGTGGATTAAATCTAAGCACCCCATGGGCCAGATGCAGTTTGACACCCCTGTTCTGTAATGTTTTGAGAGTGTCCAGAGGCATAAACAAGTGGTGACCCCATCAATGCTGTATATGGGGTTTAAAAAACACTTCAAATAGATTTCTCATGAAACACACACACACACACACACACACACACACACACACACACTGTCCATCTGTCTCTGGAATTGAAAGTGAGTATCCTTTTTCACAAGGGATATAGGAGGAAGACCCAGTAAGCATTCGGGCCAGATCTGGTCTGTAAATGGAGTTCTCTTCAATTTTTTTAAAGATTTAGAATAACAGAGTTGGAAGGGACCTTGGAGGTCTTCTAGTCCAACCCTCTGCTCAAGCAAGTGGCTGTCTAGTTTTTTTAGCATCCACAACTTCGGAAGGCAAGCCATTCCACTGGTATTGTTCTCACTGTCAAGAAATTTCTCCTTAGTTTTAGGTTGGTTCTCTACTTTATTAGTTTCCATCCTGTCTTCAGGTGCTTTGGAGAATAGGTTGACCCTCTTTTCTTTGTGTCAGCCCCACAAATATTGGAACACTGCTATCATGTCACCTCCTAGTCCTTCTTTTCATTAATCTAGACATGCCCAGTTCCTGCAACCATTCTTCATATATTTTAGCTTTTAACCCCCAATTATCTTCGTTGCTCTTCTCTGCACTATTTCCTGAATCTCAACTTCTTTTTTATATTGTGATGACCAAAACTGGATGCAGTATTCCAAGGGTTGTATTACCAAGGCATTAACACTTCACATGACATTGATTCTATCCCTTTGAACAATTGCATGATTTGCTGATTTTAATATGGGGCACTATGCAACTATTGTGTATAATCAGCATGCCTCATTCTCTTTCTTCTGGGCACTCCATTCTTGCTTGCTGATTCTTCTACAATTTAGCTTTCTCTTAATGACTTCTACATTTCATATTTTAACTTTCAAAATGGCTCTCTTGTTGGTTTCATGGCTAGAATCTCATTCTGCTTCTTTTCTGAAAGAGGTTGGTGCCAGCGAAGAGAAGAACCATTATCTGCTTCAAATCCATTCCATTTTCCTTGTTTCTAAAAGTAATTTCCTAGTTTCTTAGAGCAGGACTGCTATCTACAAAGGCAGCCATTGTTTTCATACAGGTTGAAAGCATTTTGAATGGGTGTTAATTTTGGGGATAGGTTGCTCTTGAATAATGTACTGTACTGACTGGTACTTACAAAAGCATCACAATGAAATCAGTAGCTGATCTTTTGCTTGTTGTTAGTTTCATTTCCTTGACATAAACCAGTTCCTCTGTTTATCTCAGGGCATTGCAATCTATTACTTCTGATTATCTTCCAGAAATGGAGGTAAATAATCCATGTTTTCCTATTTCCTTTTCCTGCCATAGTAAAGTCAATTTATTCTTTTGTGCATTTATGCCAGAAAATAAAAGGTATGTTTAATTATACATGTGGAAATGTGAATAGTCTGAAAGGAAAGTGAACCCAAACAATTAGCTGAGCTTTACAAATGAAGGCTATTTTCTTTGTTCTTGAAAATGTTAATTATTCCTTGCAGCTATGCTTTCATGAGTGGGAGTTGATTTGTTTGGCATCCATTGTATTTTTCCCTTTTATCCCACTGAAATTAGCACTGGCTCTGTTTATCATAACCAACCTCAATTAATGTAATCTTAACTTACACATGTACTTGCTTACTCATGTTCAAAGATGTTAGAATGATAACGATAATGGTGGTGGGGAAACCATGCATGTTCTGAAACATTGAGTCATGGCAGCACAGTTGTACATCATCTATGTAGGTTGATCGTTTTAGCTGATTCTTCTTGAGAACCACAGCACAGGATAAGATAATTGTTATTGATTTGTTGACTAATAACTTGAGTTGTGTTAATTGGAGCTGAGCCAAATACTGATGCATACTTATTGCTTCAATGAAAAAAATGGCATTGGAGTCATCTTCAGAAATGAAATAGCAAGAGGATAGAAATGGTACTTGTGATGGGTCAGCCAATTTAAGACTAAAGCAAAAAATAATCCATAGAAATATCTATGGATTATTACCTCCATAGATAGGGGGAAAAAAACTGATCGATGGAATCTGACTGTAGAGGAGCAGGTTATCAGTCCATTGTAGGTCTTTCATGGGGTAAACCCCCATCTTCCCCAAGACTTATGATTTTCATCATGTGCACTGAGGAAGTATTAGATGGGTTCTCAGGCAGCACAGTCCATAAAATTCATTTTAGAAAAGTCTACCTCAAGTGGAGTTTGACCTGATTCCATGGACGCATTAGGTAGTTTTCTTGGCTACAATGTATTGTAAAAGTTCCTAATCATTGCCTTCTTTCAAGATGTTTTACAGCTTCCCAGCCTAAAATCCCAAGGTTTTCTACAGGTCTCCTATCTAAATATTAACTACAACCAATCTACTTTGTCAAGGATGAACCATTAGAATCATTATTGAGGGGGAAAAAAGGTGCTCAGCCATTAGTGACATGCTGCTTTTTCTTCCCATATTGTTCTTACGATGTACACTGTCCATAATCACTTATTGAGATGGGCAGCTATAGAAATCAAATCAATTCAAATCAAATCAAATCAAATCAATCAATCAATCAATCAAACAAACAAACACTGTAACCAAACAGTTTGGAAATGGTGCCATCTTTTTAGGTTCCCGTAAAATCCTTACTTAAATAGGATATGAAGAAATTAAACTGTATCTTTGCACAGAATCAGAAATATTCAATCTGTAAACCACATTTTCTAAGTCATATTAGTAAAGAGGTGCATTTTCATAAAGAATTTTCCCAAATAATCACAATGTACTTTCAATTTTTCCAAATGCAGAATTTTATACACCAATCTTGAGATGAGATATACAATCTTGAGATGAGATATACAATCTTGAGATGAGATATATTTTGGAAAGGATGCCTAGTCTTATTATTTTCAAGCAAATATAGGGCATTGGACAATGCAAATGTAGGGCATTGGACAATGCAGAAGTACACTTATTAAACTTCTAATTATCTTTATAAGAAATACTTGAGGCTTCACCTAAAATGAAGATTGTTCCTTGAGAACGAATGAGATAATAGGCTCTTTGTGTAACTAGAAATCACTTTTCCCAGCATAGCCTTATTCCTTTGTGAGTCTTTTGCCATCCAAACCTTTAACTGTGTCCTTTGTTTCTGGAGGCAAACACTATTATAACAACATGGAGTTTTGAGATGTTCTAATTTTCTACAGAGGATGCTATAAAAAAGCCAGTTCCTGAAATAAAGTTGATTTAAATAAAGGATTTCCTGAAATAAAGTTGAGACTCCAACAAGTTAAAAGCTAACAAGCAAAATTGGTCACATTCTAAACTGTATTGTTCCCCACTTTGTTTTGTTTTGTTTTTTAATATTGAGGAAAGGGATTTGAATTTTTAAAAAGATTCGACCAATCAAATCCTGTGAACAGGCAAGCAGTGATACCCAAAAGTGTTTTTTTTCCCATTTTGCTTAAAGAGACAGCCAAATCATATAATGTATAATAGATTTTCTTACATTTAAAAAAGTGCCTGGCAATCATTATGCCTTGAATTTGAACTGATTGTATTTTTTTTTAACCACCATTGCTTTTCACTTTAGGATATTGGTCTCCACATGAGGTAAGCAGTCCAGCCCTCATTAACTCAAGCTTCAGTGGGCCAACTGGAACCAGGTAAAGAGGCCACTCCAACTTGGAGAGCCTGTATCAATGTGTTCTTTTTATTGGAGAAGGCTGTATGTGACTTTGCTTACTTTCCCTGCAAGGTTTCACACAGATCAACTATGTATAAAATATGACTTTAATTCCATGTATGAATAGCAGTATAACAAACATCTAAGTAATACATACCAGAAAATTTTGGAATGGATTCCTATAGTGTTTAAAATTAAAAGAGGATAGGATAGAGCCATCATAGTCTTTCTTCCAAGGAGTCAAAATTGCAGTTTAAAGTCAAGGCAATGATATCATTAGATAATATTAAGAAAAAGTAGGACTTATTGTTGTAGCAAGGAGACGATACTACCAGTCCCAACAATAAGGGACCTTCTGTCAGCTTGGAAGCCATTTTTATTTGAGGCTTCTGGGCTGCCAAATTCAGTGCCTGGGAATTTGGGAGGGGGGATTTCAAGGAGTGGTGGAAGATTAGCCACAACAACATTCCTTTCTCAGAAACTCAAGGACAAGTTACTCTGCACCCGGAGGGGAGTGACTGTGGGTAGTCCCCAGTTGGAATGAAGTAATGATTGGATCATGTGATGGGTGATTGGCTGCAGGGGTTGGATTCTGGGTTTTCTTTGGGCTAGGGATAACCCAGAATTCTCAGATTCGGGTTTTCCCCAGATGTGCCAATGTGATATCTCTAATAAAATGGATTTTTGGGAAGACAACAGTTTTTTTCTTTAAAGGAACACTGACATTGACATCTTCATTTGTTGGGTCCTAGGCAATGAGTCTTTTCTGCTGTGGCCCCTGCTTTATGAAACTTCCTTTCCACCAAGGTGAAGCTGGCTTCATCCCTTTTATATTTCTAGAGGTTCCTCAAGACCTGATTGTATCAGCAGGCTTGGTGATCCCAGGGGACTGGAGTAATATTGAGATGAGTAATTTACAACTTCTGTTTGCCTAATCTTTTTTTATTCTGATTTAAGTTAAAATAACTTTAAAGTTTTATAATATTAATAACATTAATTTGTATATCTTGATTGTAACTGTTGTTTACTACCCACAGTCACTTGATTGTGAGGTGGTTGACCATATGATTTACAAATAAACAAGTAAATAAATGCTGGCTTCATTCAAATGCATTTTGTACCCTTATTAGTTGACTGTCCAAGTATCAGCACAATGAAGTCTACATAGACATTCCCAATCTTTTTGCATGTTTGTTTTCTCTTATAAGTCTCATTGGTTGTATTTATTCGTTCATCCCAGCACGCTGGGATAAGTTACAGTTCTACCTATTTAACGTCCAAATAATATTCTCATTATGTGTAATGCTGTCAACATGCTGAATTTTTAATCTTTTACCCGAGTTTATTTGTAAACCGAGTCTTGCCAAAATAGGTTCACTGAACAAATGGGAGAGCATTTGTGAGCTGCTCAAAGTCATTTGATGAGATGGTCAGCTATAGAAATCAACTAACTAAATATACAAAAATGCATGAGTCAGTGGTTTCAGATTCCAATTGCATTTGACTAATTAGAGGTTATTTTTGACAATTGCCTCTTACATCCCTCAGTCCCTCCTGAAGTCTGTGCCAAAGTGTTGAGGGTACCATCAGAAATTGTATAGAAAGTTGTGTGGAGGAGAATCGGTAATCAGCTACTTCTTCCTACATAAGTCTCTAGTGACCAGAATATTTTCCATTTACAGAAAGACAATTTAGAATCCAAGCCATTGTTTCTGAACTTTGACAACTAAATTCCATATGGATGGCTAGCTCACATATATTCAGAGTGAATAGAGGACATTTAATACATCTTTTTAAAGATTAAATAAAGAGTAGAGTACAATTACACAGATTTGCTCTAAAGATATACAGCATACTATATATTTTAAAATACTGACTATGCAGACTAAAGCCCAGATCATCTGTCATCCAATGCACACAAGATCATGATATAAGCCTTAATCCAAACATGATTGTTTCTTTGATGCATCTTCTGAGACCCATATATTAATTATAAACAAGTGCAAAGGAATTGTTTGGATGTTGGTTCTACAATTGTTGGATGTCTAATCACAGAATCCCTATCCTCTTGGGGCTATGGTTACTTTGGTGCAGATAGAGAAGTCTCAGAAGAAAGACAGTTGATCTCTGTTTCTCACAAGGATCTAATCCAGCCCAAGGAGTCTTTCTCATTCTTCAATACTTCCAGTCTCTCCCTTGTCTTGTATCTTTTCTCCAATCCTATGTCTCACAGAATCACCCACAAACTTTGAAAACAGGAATGCTTTGTTCCTAAACCCAGTAGGGCATTTTGGATGTCTTATATGGATCCCTGGCTTTCTGAATGAATAAAGGCAGAGTGGGAATGACAAGATATTTAATGAGAAGAAAAAAGCTCTATTTTTAAAAAGTATTAATTTGTAATATTATATGGTCCATTTTGCATGCATTGGCCTCCCTCTTTTCTTTCCCGCCCACTAAGGTTATTTTTGGTGTGGAATTATTTGTGGTAAACTTCCTTTTGATTTCTCCTTTGGCATATAATGATGGACTTCATTGATTCAACTTAAAGAATTATCTCTCTGGGGATATTCATAAACAGAGCGTTAATAGTCTATCTTCTCTGTTTATGGAGGGAATCTATTCTATGGCAATATTAGTGTCTGGCTAATATTGTTCCAACTGTTCATGTGATTGGGAATCTGGTCCAATCTGGATTCCCTTATGGTGTAAAAGGTTTTAACCAGTGGTGGGATTCAAATTTTTTTACTACCGGTTCTATGGGCATGGCTTGGTGGGCCTGCCAGAGGAAGGATACTGTAAAATCTCCAGTCAGAGGTGGTATTTGCCGGTTCTCCGAACTACTCAAAATTTCCGCTACCGGTTCTCCAGAACTGGTCAGAACCTGATGAATACCACCTATGGTTTTAATCTACTTTCCCTAGAAATGCAGAAAGGTTTCTTAGAAGAGACAGAATCCAATCCTATCCTATTTGTGTATTCTTTGTGCAAACTACTATCCCATAATGCATCAATCTATAATACAAATTTTCCTTATTTGGCTGTAATATATTCATACTGTTTGGGAAGGTAGATAGGTAGTCAACAACTATTCATAAATATATTCTGGATCCATTCATATTTGATTAACTCATTTGTTTACAATATACAAGAATAAGACGAAGAATACAATTTGTTTACTCCCACCTATCCAGGGCAATGAGTTATTTAGAAGAAACAGATAAAGAAGAAAAAAAGTTATATTCCACCATTATAAATAATGTATGATTATTTAAAGAAAAATACACCAGAATTGGCAAAAAAACAAAGTCTGACAGAGACAAAATAGGGGATTATGGATGGCAGCAATAATCAGGAGATTACATAGGTCAAGGATAACTGACCTGCACTTCAATCTTAATTTATCATTCGTTGCCCAACTAAGTTTTAAAATATTGTAATGCGATTTGAATCGAAAAACTATACTGCTTGTGTTTAACCAGAAAAAAAAAGTCTATATTATTTAACTACCCTGATAAGAGTATGCATTCTGAACAGATGCATAATAATAGCCCTGACACAGAAAGGCCATGTCCCCATGTGCATCTAACCATGGCAGAAATATGCACTGGCAACTTCAAGTCGTGTCTCCACAATGTCACCTTCATTATATCCTCAACTCATGAGAGAGATAAGTTTAAATAGTCTTTAGCTACACCAGTACTAAATGTTTTTCTCCTTATTCCAAGGCTGTTCAAGAACAACTTCTGGGTTAATAAAATGATATAGGTTTTATCTCCCATTTGCTTGGAAAAAGTCAGGTCTATAGGTAATTGGAACAGCCAATTTCATGCTGATAACATTTTCTGACAATTTAAGGATATATGAAGAGAACTTCAGTTCCACAATAAGAGAAAATATGCTAGTTTTCTGTAGAGAGATTTGAAGATTCTATTTTTGGTAAACCAAATATCAGCTGACTTGTTTTACATCTTTGAATTAATATGTATTTCAGAACTAGTTATCTGCTAGTTATCTACTAATAGTTAGATAATAGATAATAGAATTAGTAGTTATCTACTAATTCATGCAGTATCCAAGCATTTCCATGCAATATACAATAACTATTTAAAATATACATTTTGGGGGAAATATCTAATTTTAATTTATTTATATATGTTCTGTTTCACTATTAATAATAAATAATCTCATGAAAGTTAAATTAAGTATAAATTTACATGTATTTTTAAACATCATAGATTAATTTGGGACAGAATGGACATAAGGGAATATATGCCAAGTTATATGAATTACCAAACTAAATGCTGCTTCCATCTTTTGGTACTGCAGTAATCAGTATGTATTCTACTTTTGAGTTAGAAGGAATTAATTTGCAAGGATAACCCAATGAGCTTCAAATATTGATCATGATATCAAGATAGTTTGCATGAACAAAGCCATTGGAACCTTGCTCTTAGCAGCTGATAGTCTGACAATCCAACATCTATATTCTCTAAATATGAAGATTCAATTTTCACTGCAATTACATCAATATACTCTTTCATAATTCATTTTCAATCATGTAAATTGTAGGTTTTGCATTTGCTTGCACCTGTGTTTCCTTCTCATGGTGTCTGGGATATTCTTTGTGTGCTCTCCGAGTTGTTTCTATTGTTTATAAATAGAAATACTATAAGTAAAGAAGTAAATCAATAAAACAAAGAGCACTTCTGGCTTTCTTAACACAATTGTTATCACAGGGGAAAATAGTTTTTTGGACACTATGGATGTTTTCAAAGGATAAAGGGAGAATCAAATCTTGAGACTAAGGATCTCTGAGTCAACCTTACATCTAGGAAAGACAATCTAGGTAAGGCAGCAACTAGATAAACAAGACTAGGCCAACCACTATCGCTATCACACCTTGACTCAATAAGAGTTATAATTTTGAACAAAGGCTACAAAACTCTGAATTATCTTGGACAGCAGGAACAAACTAAACCACATGGTTGGGATGCTTAGAATGAAAAGGTCAGACTCTTAGAATGAAAAGGGGAATTACTGTATGCAATAAACAGAGGTCCACAGTCAGTCTCTGACCAGGGATTCCAAAAGCATGGCCTACCAACATTATTCTCTGAAAGCATTTTCAGAGTGGGTGGAATCAAAACTCTGCCTTTTGTCTGTGTGTGTAACTTGAAAAACAAAATAAGTGCTTTATGCTTTAAAAATGCATCTTTTCATCATCTGACCAGCGTTGAATATTCATGTTCCAATTAATACTGCAGCATCTATTCCAGCAATGGGAACATCTGAATATAATATTCATCTACAGGTGGTCCTCGACTTATGACCATAATTGAACCCAAAATTTCTGTTACTAAGCGAAACATTTGTTAAGTAAGTTTTGTCCCATTTTACAATCTTTCTTGCCAGGGTTATTAAGTGAATAATTGCAGTTGTTAAATTATAAACACGGTTGTTAAGTCAATCTGGCTTCCCCATTGACTTTGCTTGGATCACATGATCTTGGGACATTGGAACCATCATAAATATGAACCAATTGCCAAGCACCTGAATTTGATCCTGTGATCATGGGGATGCTGAAATAGTCGTAAGTATGAAAAATGGTCATGTCACTTTTTGCAATGCCTTTATAACTTTGAATGGCCATTAAATGAACTGTTGTAAATTGAGGACTACCTGTAGTCCTTTAAAGGGTTTCAGCAGCAGTTTAACTTGGCTCTCTATAATAAAATGGAGCCTTTGAGCCAAGATGGTTGGGCAATGGTTAAAGAATATGTATCATGCACATACCTATCTCAGCACAGCATTAACAAGCTGCAGTCTCTGCACTCAAATTACAGACTAGATTATTAATCCACCTGATTACCAATAAGTCCCTGCCAAAATAAATGTGTTTGTCCACTTACAATGAAAGCAAGATAAAAGTTTGGCACAGGCAACAAAGAAAGTATTGAACATTCTTTGTCTACAGTAGACAACGGAATTTGAGACCACATGAACATTTTGTACATTTTAGGCCAGTGTTTTTCAATCTTGACAAATTTAAGATGTGTGGACTTCAAATCTCAGAATTCCGGGAAGTCCTCAGATCTTAAAATTGAAAAACACCTCTATAGGTAGAACAAGCCCAAAGCTAGTCCTTTAGCACTGATTAAATACAGGCTCCATCCAAATGAGTTCAATGTGGATGCTATTGATGCAATTTTCTTGGCATGTGATTTGCCACTGCCTTTTTCTAAAATGCTTTCTCATCTTCCTGTCTAGTTTTCAGCCTGGGAGTTTTTACTTTTTTTGGTATCTACTGTCCTAAGGCTGTTCAAAACTTTTATGGGATGCTTTACTTTGATGGCAATTTGAAAGAAATCATGCTGTTTCATAAAGCAATATTCCCTTCCAAACAGGGCAGATACTATTTGTACAGAAGAGGCTCCATGAGTAAAACAAAGTATCTTAACAAAAAAATAAATAAAAAAAAATCACACTATCTCCATGTTGTGAAATGTCTCACAGAGATGAAGTCAGTCCAACCTGCACAAACCTAGCATTTATATTACCAGTATACAGTAATTTAACTAGCAGGTAAGATCTTGAAACTGTTCCAAGTAATAATTACACTGAATTCTTGCTATGAGGTCACGGTGACAAATTCTAGCTTCCATAATACAAGTACTGTGCGTAAATGTACACAAATGTTGTAATGACAAGCATGATTTGATTACAGTAGCAGTCAAATAGAAGAGTGAGATAAAGTTGAAAGCCATTCAGCTTTAGAAGGGAGATGAAGTTGAAAGACACAGAGACCTCAGGAAGTTAACTGTTTTTGAAAAAGTCTCTCTGGTTTGGTGCCAAATTGGAGATCAGCAGGCGGTTCTAACTGCTGAAAATGAGTAAACTTGCCCACCCACAACCATTTTGCCACTTTTGACTTGGCTCAATTACATCCCATGGTTGCCAAGCAACTATGTGGGCTTCTCAGTCAGGACTGAATGTTGCAGAAGATTCTGGACCATACTTCAGTAGTTAAGCTCTTCCAATTTTCTAGCTGAATTGTCTTTCCAGCAGCAAGCCGGAATGGGATTTGCTAACAAACACAAGTGTACAATTGCCGCATAGCCAGAATCATCAAGTTGCATGCTCACTATGAACTATAAGAAGTAGGTAATCGGTTGTGCACAAGGCCTCATTTTTTTTCTCCAAAACCACCCCCTGCCAGAATTAATAGAGTTATAATTACAGAGGTGTCAAACATCCACTCCATCCTTTTGGGTGGGTTGGAGGCATGGGGAGAAGACCTGTCCTTGTCCATTGTGTTGATATCAAATCTTTGCTGGCCAAGTCCACCACAGACCTCAGGGTGGACAGAAAGTCACAATCCATCCCACAGATCCCACTGCTGTCATGCAGGTGTTAGAAGTTAAAACCCATCCCTCTCCTAGAAAAATGAAATATTTTAGGATATATTAAAAAGACAGAATATTTCCCCTAAAAGAGAAGTAGAAACTCAGAGAGGCAGAAACTCAGCTCCCCCCCCCACCTTTGTTAATGGGCCATTAAGGCCTGGGCCAGTCTATTCTACATAAAAAAGATCTACCTCCTTCAGGCTGAACCATTTCATTTCCCTTCACTGTACCACCTACCAAGTTTCAACCACACAGACAACCTACAAAGCTAGCTTTGACTTCTGACAGCAACCAATCAGAATACTATTCCTGTGCCCCAGAGAGGGTATAAAACCCAGGGACTCTCAGTATCTCTTCCCTTTTTTTCTTCATCCAAGAGCTCTAACCATTTTTCCAAACAGCCTCCAAGTTTCCAGTGTCTTTCTCCCCACTTAGAACTGAACTCAGATGGACATTTCTTCCAGCACAGGCATGCAGATCCTTTTCATTTCTTTCTTTTCAGTGTCCACCATTTTAGGGGAAGACATTTTTAATGGGCAGGTTTCTAACAGAAAGCCTCTAAAGAAAATTTTCTCTTTCTTTAATATTCCCCGACATGTGGAGCTTTTCTCTGTGAGGTTAAAGTATGTCATTCTGGAATTCAATTCACCCTCCAAGACTTTTCAAACAGAACTTCTTCAGAAGAGTGCTTTAGAATACATGTTGATGCTGTTTTTTGACCTTACTTTAATTGTTCCCCTGTGTGGAAAGCTCCTGATATTTCACTTCTATCTTTTATCACTTTGAAGCCTCCATGACCAACAAGGGGGTCTTCTTTTAATTTAATAAAAGCAGAAGAACCCAAGGAGGTGGCAGAGCTATTAGAGAGAAGATTGTATAATGAAAGACAAGACATTGCCACGTTCGTTAGTTTCCTTATAAAGGAGAGGGCTTACAATGGAAAGGCCAGATATATACGCCCTATTCTTGGTTTTTTTCTTCTTCATGTAGAATAGATAAAAAGCATTGTCAAGTTCTTTCTCACAAAATTGAAAACAGCCAACAAAAACCAAAAAACAAATACAATAATCATTGCTCAGGATTGCTTGGTAACACATTTTTCCTTGCCATGTAGCCCTATATTTAACCTTTCAAAATGTACTTTTAAGAGATTTTCCTCTCTTTCAGATATAAAAGCTTTATGTCTTCAAGTGGCAAATAATGCAAGTTCTGGGGTAGGTTTTCCCCCCCTCCTTCTTTTGATGCTAAAACAAGAGAAAAAATGCACGTAACAACATTAGAAGACCTATTCGGGAGGGGAAGGAGAAATGCCATTTTCTCATGCTTATTGCCAACAAAAGCTACAATAACAATTTACTTTGACCTTTCTAGGAAATGCCAGCACTGAAATATTACTAAGAAGATCCAGTTCACAGTGCTTGTTTTGTAACTTCTTTGAAGAATCAGGACATAAAACACAAAGATTTGATAGAGACTTAGCGTAATAAAGGCAACAGCTCCTCTGCTTTTAAAAAAGAAGCACAACTGAAACAAATAGCTTCACAGTTTTGTAATCTTTCAGATTGTATCATATAGCGTGAATTTTAAAAATCTAAAACACATCAACAGTGTATCATGATGATACACCAATACAAACAGATTTAACAGATCAGATTTAACAGATTTAACAGATAATCAGAGTTGGAAGGGATCTTGTAGGTCACCTAGTCCAACCCCCCACCCAAGTGGGAGACCCTACACCATTTCTGACAAATGGCAGTCCAATCTCTTCTTGAAAGTCTCAGGTGATAGTGCTCCTACAACTTCCGAGGGCAAGCTGTTCCATTGGTTGATTGTTCTCACTGTCAGAAAGTTTCTCCTTATTTCCAGGTTAAATCTCTCCTTGTTCAGTTTCCATCCATTATTCCTTGTCTGGCCTACAGGAGTTTTAGAAAATAGCTTGATCCCTTCCTCTCTGTGGCAGCCCCTCAAATATTGGAAGACTGCTATCATGTCTCCCCTGGTCCTTCTCTTCACTAGACTAGCCAAGCCCAGTTCCTGCAACCGTTCATTGTATGTTTTAGCCTCCAGTCCCCTAATCTTCCTGGTTGCTCTTCTCTGTACTTTTTCTAGAGTCTCAACATCTTTTTTTATAATGTGGTAAACAAACTGGATGCAGTACTCTAGGTGTGGTCTTACTAAGGCAAACCTAGGTGTAGATGGATGAATGAGTTTAAGAAACCAGGATGCAACTGGGTAGGATATTTCAGATCAGTTGTTTCCCAAAGTAACCGTCAGGAGCATCTTTCATAGCTGTTCCTGAATCTGCATCTACTCTTTTGAAAATGCAGGTAGTTCTTGATTTACAACCAGAACAGGGATCAGAATTTTCACTGGTAAGCAAGGTGGTTCATATGTCTGATTTTATTACCTTTTACTTCATGGTTGTTAACTAAGCAATGAAGGTTTCTCCACTTCCCTGGCAGTTGCTATTCCCACTAGAACATCATGGCTGGCTGAGGAATTCTGGAACTTGAAGTCCACAGGTCTTGAAATTGCCAAGATTGGACACCCCTGCTCTAGAAGCTTCTCTGGTTTCCTAAAAAAAAACCAAACACGTCAACTCATCTTGAATTCCTGCCAGCTTACAATGTCAGCAACAAACTTGTTTTTCTCTTTTACTTTCTCTTTCTTTTTCTTCATGCATTTGCTGCAAGTATAGGTCCGTATTTATCTTCTAAAGTTCTTGGAGGATGTATTAAATACGTTCCATACATTGCGGTAACATCGTACAGCATCTCTCCCTCACTGCAGAGAAGATTTATTTAAAACAAGGAGCCACATATCCCATATGAATGTTTGGCCATGAAGTCTTCTTTTCTAAATAAATTTTGGGAAAATAGATGAAGAGGGCAAATGTGAACACCCTGTTAAATATTTTCCAACAAGCCTAAAAAGTCTACATCACAGATGTCAAACTCACCACATCACATTGCCATCACATAACATTTCATGTTGTTTTTCCCATTCGTGGAGCTGGGATGGGTGTGGCCTGTGCGTGACGCATCTGGTCTACATGCAAAGAACACATGTTTCCCTTGAAAAACAGCACCTCCCCCCAAGAACCTGCAATTGGATCAAAATGCCATTTTGATAACAAATGGAAATCACCATAATTAGGTTTATGCTTGCATTGCAGGCGCTTGCATTGGGTGCCTGTAATGTAAGCATCACTAGGTTTTTGTGTGCAATTCAAAGTGCTAGTGTAAATTTAAAGTGCTGGTGTAAATCTAGAAAGTCCTAGGGCTTGGCTCTTAGCTGTTTGCAAGACCTTTTCCACATGGAAGTGACCTGCCTGACTCATCCAGTACATACACTCCCAACAAAATCTTTTAATAGTTTCGTCAGATAAGGGGGCAAGGGGCACAGACAATGTTTTTTTAATTGCAGCCCTGTACTTAATATTAGCATCCTTCTGGAGGTCAGCTTCCTGCTCTCATTATTGGCTTCCCAGAAGAGAGTAAAAATGGAATTATTCTACAGTGTATTTGGAGACTGAGGAATTGGGGTATTTACTACTGTTTTAATATATTCTTTTCACTTTCTTTTTTCTTTCGTTTTTATAAGGATGCCCAACAGCAATTACTGTTGTGTTGTGGTTATCGAGTGCATGCTTACAGTAGTGTTGTGGATTCCTGGCTCTGTGTATCATTCTGGCAGGACGCAATAGGATTCCTTCTTTCCCCTTCCTTGTAAGGGGAAGGAAGGAAGGAAGGAAGGAAGGAAGGAAGGAAGGAAGGAAGGAAGGAAGGAAGGAAGGAAGGAAGGAAGGAAGGAAGGAGGGAGGGAAAGAGGGAGGGAAGGAGGAAATTTTCCCCATCTAAGCTGAGAATTTTCCCTCTCCAGTCACAGGAGATGGACATCAGACTATTATATGTTATTCAAGAGCAATAGCATTGCCATCAAATTACACTCTGTAGCTAAAAGCATACAGTGGAAGAGGAGTGGAAATGCAGGTTTTGAAACATTTATTCCTAATGAGATATGTGATGTACAGCAAACCTGCTGAATAGGACCCTGAAGAATAAACCATTAAATCAAAATTCTGCCCTGCTGTTACAACGATGCACTCTAATTCCTTCCTTCGTCTTGCTCTCCTTCTCCTCTTAGCCAAGATATTTAATCCACTGCTCCATCGAGATTCACAATTTGCTGTTCTGCAAGGCATTTGTTTGAAACTAAATGGCCAAGGATTAAAACATATTTGCACAGCTGGCAAATACCCTACTCACGAGAGTATAATAAAATTGAATATTGTGAGTCAAGGACCAGATGTGTCAGGTTAGATTTCATTAAACCCAAGTGCTATTAAAGACCACTTTCTATTGGTGAAATTGTTCTGTCTTCTCCCCTTAGTTTTGTGGTGGATTTATTTCATTGATGGGAGACACACATACACACACAAAAAAAACCACTCAGAAAAGAACCCACATAAGTGTGGATTGTTGCCTTACTTTGACATAATTTTGAAAAAGTACATAGGGATCCCAGACCTATTGTGCTTCCTCCATGCTTTCTTTCTTTCTTTCTTTCTTCCTTCCTTCCTTCCTTCCTTCCTTCCTTCCTTCCTTCCTTCCTTCCTTCCTTCCTTCCTTCCTTCCTTCCTTCCTTCCTTCCTTTCCCTTCCCTTCCCTTCCCTCTTCCTTCCCATAACAAACTAATGCAGGAAGCAAACAGCTGACACAACAGGGACCAAAACAGGTGCTTATGCACACAGAGAAAGATGAAGTTTTGAAAGGTCACTTCATACACACTGTACAGAGAAGCGGGGGTAAAGAACCAATGACAGCAGGATTTAAACTGTAGCATGGCTAACCAAAATTAAAAGGGGAATAATGCCTGGGAAGGAAGTTGACATCCGTCTCCCTGGAAGGACAATCCATTGCTTCCAGGTTTTATCTAATACATTCTGCAATTGGTTGTGAAAACTTGACACCAGTCTTCAGTCTTTGAAAGATCTTGAACGGCTTTCTCTCTGCCCTGTTCAGTTCCCTTCTTTGCCTCTCCTTTCTCCCTCCCTGGATTAGGGCATAGGATTTTAATCAGACTTGGAAAGCTCAGCTTTATAATCTCTGGGTAAGAAAGAGTAAGCCTGGTTTAATTCTTAAGCCATATACACACAATTTATTTAAAGAACATTGATCAGTATAGTTCTGATGTCAGCCATGTTGAGATAGCATTTGTATAAATTATTTTTTAAGTCCTCTGTTTCTGAAGAATCCTAATTCACCACCTCTTTCAAGTCAGAAGCAGCAGCAGCAGCAGAAGCCAGGGACACAAGTAGGAAGAAACAATTAGATAGATTAGCAAGGAACAGATGTGTTACTTATCACAATATGCTCACTATCATCAAGGTGCTAGTTCCCAATCTTTTTTTTAAGGTGGGTTCTACATATTTATTTATCAAAAGCATTTATGGACCACCATGCAAGCCATCTGCAAACTTCCTAATTTCTAAGATCTCTCCAGATGGCAGTGTTAAGACAAACAGCTGATTCGCCAGCTTTCATATCACTTTTACTCATTTTACTCATTACTGACAATTCTTGATATATTGATCCTTCAGGAAATAAATGCATTTTATTTTCAAATTTATAAGTCGCATACCACATTTATTTATTAGGAAAATGTATATGGCTGCCCAATTCACTCATAGTGACTCCAGGTGGCTTATATATTATTATACGACCTCACCTCTTTCTTAAGAGGTCTGTAGGGTGCGTGCATAAGCGCACCAACGTGCCTACCGTCCCTGTCCTATTGTTTCTTTTATTTTTCTTATATGTATCCATGTATTCATAACTATGTTTTTACTTATACCTATTATCTTGTAAGCAATTGACAAACCAAATAAAATAAAAAAATAAAATGATTGTAGGGTCTTTGGTGCCCTCTGAGCTTGGTAGTTTTCTTGCAGACATTTCATTACCAAACTAGACAACATCATCAATTCTAGAACTGATCATGTTATTTAGTTGGGTACTGAAATGTCTACAAGAAAACCACCAGTCTCAGAGAGCACCAAAGACTCCACATTTCAACCCTCAGTTCCAAATATTCTGTTTGTGAAACATATGATTATTGCTTAATACATCGAAAAACATCACCAGCATGCAAATTCCCATATAGATAAAACTGATCTGAAACATGAAGCAATGCAAGATTTCTACAAAATATGCAAGACATACAAAACACTAAATAAGAAATACTATTTTTATAATATTAACAAAGGTTCCTAGTATAGAACTGTTCTAAATTGATGATGATAAAGATATAAGAGCCAGTTAGGAACTAGAAATCAGAAGAAATCTATATATAAATTTATAGACAGCCAATTTGGTATAGTAGTTAAGGCACCTTGTCCCACCATAGGCATGAAAGCAGACTGGGTGTCTTTGGGCCAGTCACACCCTCTCAGTCCAACTCACCTCACAGGGTTGTTGTTGTGTAGAAAATAGGAGGAGGAAAGAATATTAGGTATGTTCACTGTCTTGAGTTACTTATACTGTAATCAAGGTAAGATAAAATAATAAATGAATAAATAATACAAATATTGTTGAAAAAAATGCAAAGTTGATGTAATTGGAAGAAACTCCAACATAAACCGGAATATTAATATTGACATTTTAATGAAATTTTAGCAACTTTATAAACAGAAATAGGATGGAATACCAGCTTATAGTTCAAAACATGTGGAAGTTATAGTGCATGAGACAGTTTTGTCCTCTAAATATTCTTCTAAGAAGAGGAAAAAAAGTAGGTTTTTAAAAATACTACTTCCTCACTGCCCATAATAAATGCCTTTTATCTTATAAGTCCGGGGTGGGCTTCAAAAATTTTAGCAACCAGTTCTCCTACCCGATTGCTGGGTGGGTGTGGCCATGGTGGGTGTGGCCTACCGGACCTTCCAGGAGGCCCATTTTTCACCCTTCCCAGGCCTGGAGGCTTTCCTCAAGCCTCTGGGAGGGTGAAAACAGCCTCCCCTGGACTCCGGAGACCCTCAGAAGGCTGGAAACAGGCCCATTTCTGGTTTTCCCAAACTTCCAGGAGGCTTGTTTTTCACCCTCTCTGGGTTCCAGAGGCTTTCCTCGAGCCTCCAGGAAGGCAAAAATGGCCTCCCCCGGGCTCCGGAGGCCCTCTGAGAGGCCTGGTTTTTG
Organism: Notechis scutatus; assembly: GCF_049901735.1. Taxonomy (NCBI): domain Eukaryota; kingdom Metazoa; phylum Chordata; class Lepidosauria; order Squamata; family Elapidae; genus Notechis; species Notechis scutatus. The sequence continues at coordinate 135,938,677 of NC_142009.1, read as the reverse complement.
CCCTCCCCGAGCCTCTATGCAGGCCCTGTACTTACCTGGCATCCAAAACAGGCCACATGGAGACTCCTGGAAGGGGTGGGGTGGGCAGGTCAGCCGGGGTGGGATTTGCAGGTTCACCGAACTGGGCAGAATCCTAGCTAGAGGATCACCCGAACCCGTGCGAATCCCACATCAGCCCACCCCTGCATAAGTCCGATTTACATTGTATTTTTAATATTCTAAAATCAAGACCTTAATTTCACTGAAACAATGAACACTGAAACAGTATGTATTAGCATGAAAAAAAACAAGTACTGCTGACATAGTTATCTATATTGTAGAAACTGCAATTTGGAATTATACAGCTTGGAAATGTTTACTACTTTGGGAACAAGGCCAAAACTTGTGTCATTTTCTTTTCTTTCAAATACCACCAGGTTAAAAAATATCTATATTTCTTTATTTGCAGGAGATAAACATGAGGGAATATGGGATTTTCTAACAATTGGTGAGGCTCAAGTAATTTTGAATCTTCTCCCTTGAATCCTAGGAAGCTTCAGATATGTTTTTTCTTGAAAAGCAGCTAAAGAGCAGTGTCAAGGAAAGGTCTGTCATTTAAAAGAAAAATAAACAAGCACAGACACACAGAGACACATATTTGATGACTCCAAGCACAACCATTTTCATAAGTCTAAAGAGGGCTTCAACAGCTATTTTTCTCAACCATGTCTGATTTTCAGACAATGGATGGACAACCCCCTGCAGTTTTCTTGGACAAGTGTTTCAGAAGTGGCTTTTTAAAAATTATTATATTTTTATGCTCCCCATCTCCATATAGGGTAACACTGAGTAGTTTGTCATTGCCTCCTTCCTAGGAATGAGAGAAAGTAACAGATTTAACAGATCATCAGAGTTGGAAGGGGCCTTGTAGGTCATCTGGTCCAACCCACCGCCCAAGCAGGAGACCTTACACGATTTCTGATAAACGGCAGTCCAATCTCTTCTTGAAAGTCTCAAGTGATGGTGCTCCCACAACTTCCGAGGGCAAGCTGTTCCATTGGTTGATTGTTCTCACTGTCAGAAAGTTTCTCTTTATTTCCAGGTTAAATCTCTCCTTGTTCAGTTTTCATCCATTATTCCTTGTCTGGCCTTCGGGTGCTTTAGAAAATAGCTTGACCCCTTCCTCTCTGTGGCAGCCCCTCAAATATTGGAAGACCGCTATCATGTCTCCCCTGGTCCTTCTCTTTACTAGACTAGCCACGCCCAGTTCCTGTTACCATTCTTCATGTTTCAGTCTCCAGTCCCCTAATCATCCTGGTTGCTCTTCTCTGTACTTTTTCTAGAGTCTCAATATTTTTTTTATAATGTGGTGAACAAAACTGGATGCAGTACTTGTGGTCTAGGGTAAATGGAACCTGTTGATGTTTAACTGTGAAGAGGAACCAATGTTAGACAGAGAGTAGTGAGGGACATATTTTGAGGTGACACAGTATGAAGGAACCGGAAGGGAGGAGTTAAGAAAAAGTAATGCAGTTTGTGTGCACAGAACTCACGTGTTAGGAGTATTATTACAAAATACGACATGGTGTCAGAAGTTCTGTAACCCAGTAACTGAGCAACAAGGTCTACCCAAAAGAGGAAAATGAGCAGCAATGGGTATGAGCAGAATGAGGAAGGAGTTAGCAGAATGGCTGGCACACCCAGCGTTACTTTTAACATCCAACCACCAGAGCCCTTTGATTTTTCCAAACCGAATGAGTGTACAAAATGGATACGGCGATTCGAGAGATTTAGGCAAGCAAGAAATCTCACAATAAGCTCCGAAGAAAATCAGGTGAACACTCTGATTTACTGTATAGGAGACGAAGCAGATGATGTTCTGCATGGCCTGAAACTCAGTGAAGCTAATCAGTGTCAGTATACTAAAGTAAGAGATGGCTTTCAGTCATTCTTTGTAGTAAAAAAGAACATTGTGTATGAGCGTGCAAGATTTAATATGCACAAACAAGAAGCAAATGAGACAGTTGATGCATTTGTCACAGCGCTGTATGCATTAGCAGAACACTAACTATAGAGCACTACATGAGAAGCTCATCAGAGACAGGATTGTAGTAGGCTTGGTCAATACACGGCTATCAGAACACATGCAAATGGAAAAAGACCTAGACCTGGATAAAGCTATTAATATGGCAAGACACTCAGAGGAGATTAAAAAACAGCAAACCACATTGAGAAGTGATGCTAGTGCTGTAAACCTAAAGGATGTGAACTCTTTGGACAGACTCTTTAAAGGCAGGCATCAGAAAGAAGAGCAAAAATTCAGCAGATCAAAGAATGATGGAGCAAAGCCTCTAAGCAGGCAGAACAAAAACACTAAAGACCCCCAGTGTCACAAATGCGGTGGCATGCTTCACCCTAGACAGGAATGTCCTGCTAAGAATGCTAAATGCCATATATGTGGGAAAAAGGGTCACTATCAATGTATATGTTTTGCAAGCAAGGCTGTGCATGGCATTGAGGAAGAGGAGAGAAGCTTCTTTCTCGGCTCTGTGACATCACATGCTGATCCATGGACTGTGGAAATCAGAATGATGGATAAAGACATCACGTTCAAGTTGGAGAAAAGAAAGAGCAAAACAAATTACAGAGAAGGTGTATGTGGTCAAAAACCTGAGTATGCCTTTGCTGGGACTGCCAGCTATTGCAGCTCTTGGTCTGTTGGTTCGTGTGTACACTATTGACATGGAAAACCTGAAGTCAAGCTACCCTAAATTATGCAGAAGCCTAGGGGAGGTTCGACATCCTTATTGTATTAAGCTCAAACCCGATGCTGTGCCTTTCTCTTTGAAAACCCCAAGGAGGATTCCCCTACAATTGATGGGGAAAGTCAAAGATGAGCTTCAACTCATGGAAAACTTGGGAGTAATCACTCGTGTGGAAGACCCTACGGACTGGTGTGCAGGCATGGTAGTGGTGCCCAAGAAGGACAGCAAAAAGGTGCGTTTGTGTGTGGACCTGACTGATTTGAACAAGTATGTGTGTCATGAAAAATTCATTTTACCATCAGTAGAACAGAGTCTTGGAACACTGGCTGGTGCTAAAATGTTCAGTAAATTAGATGCCAACATGGGGTTTTGGCAGATACCGCTCACCGAGGATTCAGCAAAGTATACCACATTCATTACACCCTTCGGGCGGTTCCACTTTAACCATCTTCCATTTGGCATTGCCTCAGCACCTGAACATTTCCAATGTATGATGGCGGAAATTACACAGGAGCTGGAAGGTATAGTTTGTCAAATTGATGATCTACTGGTGTGGGGATGGGACCAAGAAGAACATGACAATCGACTCCATGCAGTGCTAAAAAAACTGGAAAAGGTGGGAATCACTCTGAACGTAAATAAGTGTGAACTCTCCAGGAGTGAGGTGGTCTTTTTGGGTCACATCATCTCTGATTCAGGGATACGACCTGACCCAAGGAAAACAGAGGCTATCAGAGCTATTAAGGAGCCCTCTAGTGTGAACGAACTGAGGAGTTTTCGTGGCATGATAAACCAGCTGGGGAAGTTCATCCCTCAATTGGCATAAAAAGACAGGCCACTTCGTGTTCTCCTTTCTAAGAAAAACTGTTGGGCTTGGGATGTGGAATAGGTCAGGGCATTTAAGACATTGAAAGATGCTTTGTCTTCCCCTCCAGTGCTGGCCATGTATGATCCGAACAAAGTGATGAAAGTGTCAGCGGATGCATCATCATATGGCATGGGCGCTGTTCTTCTTCAAGAGTGGGGAGATAAATGGAAGCCTGTGGCTTACGTGTCGCGTTCACTCACTCCAACTGAACAACGCTATGCACAGGTGGAGAAAGAAGGCCTGGCTCTAACCTGGGCATGTGAAAGATTTCAGGATTTCCTCCTAGGAAAGCATTTCTGCCTGGAGACTGACCACAAACCACGTGTCAGTTTGTTTGGAGACCAAGCACTGTACATTGAATTTCATTTTGTTAAATATGGCCCAGTGTTCTAGTCTTATCAAGATCCATCTGGATCTTGAGCCTATCTTCTTGGGTATTAGCTATTCCTGCCAGCTTAGTATCATCTGCAAATTTGGTAAGTACCCTTTCTATTCCCTCATCTATGTCGTTAATGAAGATATTGAAGAGTACTGGAACCTTGTGGCACCACATTGCTTACTTCCCTCCATGTAGACTTAGACCCATTAAGGACCCATTAAGGACTCCTTATTGAGTATGGTTAAGGTCATCCAACAGCTTTGTTTCTCAAGCAGGACTAGCACTTTCCCAGTTTCCGGTCTAATGCTTAACTACTACTGCTTTTCAACAGCTTTAATAACATCACAGGAATTTTTTTTTTTTGAAACAAATTTTATTAATTTTAAAGACAAACAAACCATCATTAACCATTGAATACATAAAACCTCTTTCCATTATAAATTTTACAAGTCGAATAAAACATTATTTTATGCAACATAATTCTATTTTACACCATTTCCATATGAACATATAAATATCTCTTAGCAAATTTCTCATTATTTCTCTTTACTCTTATTCAATTTCATTATTATTATTATTATTTTTTCCTATATTTATCCACTTTATAGTTATCATCTTCATTTCTCTCTGACTTAGTTACCGTTATTCTCATCCAACATTCCTCCAAGGTTTTATTAATTCTCACACAGACATAAACACACAAAACACAAAAACATAAAACTTCTTTTTGGAAAGTAACTTGGCCCCAGATTACCTCTCTCTATATGGACTTCAATTAAATTTGTGCTCATCTTATATACCATTACCTATCTTATTTACCATTCTATATCTTCTATTTAGCTTCTCCCCGCTTTTTACTCTTCTTAATTCTATTTTATTTAATTCATTTTAATTTAAATCATTATGCTTGTATCTTTTGTCCATTCTTTCCAAGTTATCCATTTATCTCATTCCCTATAGTAAAAAAAAAAAAAAAGGATTTCTCCTGGAATCACTAATCAGAGTATGATGCCTTTCTATCGTCCCCCTAAGTTAACATTTAAAATAACGCCTAGTACCCAATCTGATTCTGCTTAGTACATTCTACCTACTAACTTCTAAAAAGAGGAAAAAATAATAAATCCAAAGTGATTAAATACATAATTAGATAATAAATCTAAATATTAAATCTTATAACATTCCAATTATCTATTTCAAAAACAAATGCTACAGTAATAAGTTTATAATAACATCAACACAATAGTCAATTAAACTCTTTAATTAAACTCAATATTTTAAACATTCCCTTTAATATTTTGTTAAATTTAAAGTCTATCATTACTAAACATTTCAATATTTTAATCTTTTATTAATTCTTATAACATTCTAGTTTTCTATTTCTAATACAAATACTACAATACCATCTTATGTACCTTGCAGAATCTTCTTTTTTAAAGAAATTATACATTACCTTTTGTCCCTAAAAAAAATTCCTTTTTTCCCATCTTGTTTCATACCTTTGTGGCTTTTTTCCCCCTTTTTCTCTTCCTTTCTTATCCCACCTGACCTTTTTACCCCCCCCCCCCTCTCCTAACCTCTGCCTTGTTAACTTCCCCTCTCTGTTGTATTCCCTTTTTTCTTTTGCTTTCTAACGTTGTGTTGATTTTGCATCTTATTTTTCTCTTTCTTGGGTGTTTTTTTAAGTCTTAAGTCCTTCATTTTCCTTCCTCTCTTTCTCCTTTCTTTCTTAGTTAAATTTTTGGATTCATTAAAGATGGCATCTTCTTCTTCTTCTGCTTTCTCCATCTGTTGTTGTGTTTGCTGATAGATAGCAAGCGCCATTTCTAAAAAATGAAAGGCTTCTTTCACAGCGTCCTTGTCTTCTTTCTTTATTTTTCCATCTTCCTTTCTAAGTTCATCAACAGGTAAAGCCATTGTAAATCTTTTCTTTTTTTCCTTCTTCTTAAAACAACCAAGATGTTTCAAAAGTTAGAACAGTTCCCCAAAATCCCAGAGTCATCAATCAGTCCAAACAAAGCACAAAGTTCTCACTTTCTCTTCCTGGGGTAATATCAATAAAAAGAAAAGAAAAGTCCAATCTATATTTTAAAGCCTTGTTGCAATTAATTTCTAGTCTCAAAATCTTCAAGGCATCTCCTCCAACAAGATCTTAATATTTTTTTTGTCCTCTCCCTTCCCACTTATAACAAGGAGCCAAATTTTTACCTTCTACAAAAAGACAGGTTTCTCAATATCCATTTGTTGATTCCATAGGGAAGGAGAGTAAACTTTCCCTTTCAGCACCTCAAATTTGCTGCTTGAAGTTCTCCTCTGGAAACAAAGTATCATTCAAAAAGTCATAGTTTTCAGGATGTTAGGTGTATCTTAAAGTCCTGGGTCAGCCAAGAAAAAACTTTCTCTTCAAGACTTTCTCCCTCTTCCTCCTGCACAGTCTTACCCAGCTTCCGGCTTCTTTGTGGCGGCCATTACAGACTGCTGCTCCACCGCCTTGAGAAAAGGGGTTTTGCCGGCTGGGGAGGGGGTCTGCAACACCCCAAACCCCTCTCCGGATCCCCTGTCTTCGGCTGCCTCTACGGGCAGCCTTAGCCTCCAGACCCGTCGGGATCGGAGGCACCAAGACGGCTAGCGCCGCAGGGATCGCGCAGTATCGCGAATCCCTGCCGCTGCTGAAGCCGACAAACCGGAAGTCCCACATCACAGGAATTATTGAGGCTATCATCTGCACCTCTATAACGGTCTGGTTTGGTTCTGCAACCCAACAGGACAGACACAGACTTCAGAGGATAATTAGGACTGCAGAAAAAACAATTACTATCAACCTGCCTTCAATCGAGGACCTGTATACTGCACGAGTCAAAAAGAGGGCTCTGCAAATATTTACGGACTCCTCACAACCCAGACATAAACTGTTTCAACTCCTACCCTCAAAATGATGCTATAGAGCACTGCACACTAGAACAACTAGACACAGGGACAGTTTTTTCCCCCAAACACCATCACTCTGCTAAACAAATCATTCCCTCAACACTGTCCAACTATTTAAAGTCTGCACTACTATTACTATTAATTTTCTCATCACTCCTTATCACCCATCCCCTCCCTCTTATGGCTGAATGACTGTAACTTTGTCGCTTGTATCCTTATGATTTATATTGTCTGTTTCCTAGTATGATTTGGTTGCTTATTTGTACCTTATGACAATAACTAAGTGTTGTACGTTATGATTCTTGACTCTTGACGAATGTATCTTTTCTTTTATGTATACTGAAAGCATTTACACCAAGACAAATTCCTTGTGTGTCCAATCACACTTGGCTAATAAAAGAATTCTATTCTATTCTATTCTACACAATGTCCATATAAAATGACTCACAGTTCGATGGGGTGGGCTGGGGTGTCAAGCAGTATGATATACTGTATTATCTGAGGGTGCTTCTGTTAAAAAAAAATACACAAAATTTTCTGTGCTTACAGTTATCCTTTAAAAATAAGAAATATTGCTCATGTCATCTAAATGAACAGGAAGGAAATGGAAGGGCCAAAAATAAAACCATCCAAAACTTCCCATCGTCAGCAGTTTATGCTTCAGAAACCAAGAACTTCAATAATAGTTTTCTACAAAGACATATTCTTTGGTCCAGTGAACTTACAAATTCTAAATCAAGGATCTGAAAATGAAAGAATCTGGGTTTCTCATTTCTTGTCACTGAGAAATGCTTGAATAGGGATTGGGGAAGAAAAAAACAATAGTGTGCCCATCTCAAAAGTTGGCTTCATTTGGAGGTTTGTCGGCTTCGCGAGCGGCAGGGATTCGTGAAGCTGCGCGATCCCTGCCGCGCTAGCCGTTTTTGGGGCTCCGATCCAGACGGGTACGGAGCTAGGCTGCCCTGCAGGGGCAGCTGAAGGTAGGGGGATCCGGAGAGGGGTTTGGGGTGTTGCAGACCCCTCCCGGCCGGCAGAACCCCTTTTCCCAAGATGCAGCAGCGGCGGTCCGTAATGGCCGCCACAAAGAAGCTGGCAGCCGGGTAAGAATGCGCAGGAGGAAGTGGAGAAAGTTTTTCAAAGGAGAAAGTTTTTTCTTGGTTCCTAGGACTCTAAGACATATTTAACAAAATTCCTGAAAAGTATGATTTTCTTAATGATACCTTCTAGAAGAGGAAAAAGCGGCAGTTTGGTGGTGCTGAAAGGAAAGCTACCCTCTTTTCCTACGGAATAAATAAGTGGATATTAAGAAACCTATTTCTTTTAGGTGAAAACTGGCTTTAAGCGATGAGTGGGAAGAGAGAGGACTAAAAAAAAATATTTGTATGCTAAGACTTTGTTGGAGGAGATGCCTTAAGGATTTGAAGACTAAAATATATTGCAATAAGATTTTAAGAAACAGATTTGGACTTTCTTTTTCTTTGATTGATACTACCCCAGGAGGAGAAAGTGAGAACTCTGCCTTGGTTTGGACTGATTGATAACTTTGGGACTGTTTTATTTTTTTCTTTGGAATATTCTGGTTGTTGTAAGAAGAAAGAAGGGGAAAAGAAAAGATTTATAATGGCTCTTTCTATTGAGGAACTGAGAAAAGATTATGAACAAGCAAAAAAAATGGTAAATCTGGTTTGAAAGAAGCCTTCCTTTTTTAGAAATGGCACTTATTAACTATCAACAAACATTACAACAGATGAAGACAGCAGAAAAAGAAGAAGGAGAGGAAGCCATTTTTATTAAATTTCAGAACTCGACCAAGAAAGAAGGAAGAGTGAAAGGAAGAGAAATAAAGGACTTAAGATTTAAAAAAACACTTAGGGGGTTTCCGGTTTGTCGGCTTCGCGAGCGGCAGGGATTCGTGAAGCTGCGCGATCCCTGCCGCGCTAGCCGTTTTTGGGGCTCCGACCCAGACGGGTACGGAGCTAGGCTGCCTGCAGGGGCAGCTGAAGGTAGGGGGATCCGGAGAAGGGTTTGGGGTGTTGCAGACCCCCCCGCCAGCAGAACCCCCTTTTCCCAGGACGTGCAGCGGCGGTCTGTAATGGCCACCACAAAGAAGCTGGCAGCCGGGTAAGAATGCGCAGGAGGAAGTGGAGAAAGTGCTTGAGAGGAGAAAGTCTTTCTTGATTCCTAGGACTCTAAGACATATTTAACAAAATTCCTGAAAAGTATGACTTTCTGAATGATACCTTCGAGAAGAGGAAAAAAGCAGCAGTTTAATGGTGCTGAAAGGATAGCTTACCCTCTTTTTTTACGGAATAAAAAGTGAACATTAAGAAACCTATTTTTTTTAGGTGAAAACTGGCTCTAAGCGGTGAGTGGGAAAAGAGAGGACTTAAAAAAAATATTTGTATGCTAAGACTTTGTTGGAGGAGATGCCTTAAGGATTGAAAGACTAAAATATATTGTAATAAGACTTTAAGAAACAGATTTGGACTTTCCTTTTCTTTAATTGATACTACCCCAGGAGGAGAGAGTGGGAACTCTGTCTTGGTTTGGACTGACTGAGAACTTTGGGATTGTCTTATTTTTCCTTTGGAATATTTTGGCTGTTGTAAGAGAAAAGAAAAGAAAAGATTTATAATGGCTTCTTCTATCGAGGAACTGAGAAAAGACTATGAGCAAGCAAAACAAAATGGTAAAGCTGGTTTGAAAGAAGCCTTCCTTTTTTTAGAAATGGCGCTTATTAATTATCAACAAACATTGCAACAGATGAAGACAGCAGAAGAAGAACAAAGAAAGGAAGCCATCTTTAATAAATCTCAGAACTCGACCAAGAGGGAAGGAAGAGGAAAAAGAAGAGAAATAAAGGACTTAAGATTTAAAAAACATTTAAGAAAGGGAAAAACAAGGTGCAAAATCAATATAAGGATGGTAAACAAAAGGGAAGAGGAATGCGACAGAGAAGGGAAGCCAGTAAGGCAGAGGCTAGAAGAAGGGGGGCTAGAAGGGGGCTAGAAAGGTTTGTTGGGGGAAGAAAGAAAGAGAAAAGGTGGAGAAAAGTTACAAAGTTTTGAAATTAAATGAGAAAAAGAATTTTTTTTAGGGATAAAGGATAAGTATAATTTCTTCAAAGAGATTTTGCAAGGTACATAAGATGACATTGTAGTATTGTATCAGAAATAGAAAATTTAAATGGTTTGAGAGTTGATAAGAGATTAAAATGTTGGAATGTTAATAATGATTGGTTTGAAAATATAATATGAGGGGAGATTTAGAATATTAAACTTTAATTAAAGAGTTTATTAAGATTATGGTATTGATGTTATTATATAACTTTCATTGTAGTATTTTGTTTTTAATATTTAAATCTATTGCTTAACTAGGTATTTAATTGTTTTAGATGTATTATTCAGTTAGAATGTACCAAGCAAAATCGGATTGGGTATTTTAAAGATTAATTTGATTAATTTAGTGGGGAGATAGAAAGGCATCATACTCTGATTAGTGATTTCAGGAGAAATTTCTTTCTTTTTAAAAGGAATGAGACAAAGGTATAATAGAGAATGGACAAAAGATATAAATATAATGACTCAAATTAAGATGATTAATTAAGATAGAATCAAGAAGAGTGAAATATGTGGAGAAGTTAATATAGAAGACTTAGAATGGTAAATAAAATAAGTAATGATATGTAAGATGAGCCTGAATATAATTGAAGTCCATGAAAAGAGAGATACCTGGGTCCAAGTTACTTTCCAAAAAGATCTTTTATATGTTTTGTGTGTTGTGTGATTATGTTGTTTTTTTGGGGGAAATTAATAAAACCTTGTAGAAATATAGAATGAGAATAATGGTAACTAAGTCAGAAAGAAGTAGATGAAATAATAATAATAAAATTGAATAAGAGTGAAGAGAAATAAAGGGAAATTGGATAAGAGGTTTTGTATGTTTATATGGAAATGGTTTAAAATAGAATTATAGTTTACCTGACTTGTTAAATTTATAATGGAAAAAGGTTTAAACATGTAATGGAAAATGATGACTTGTGTGTTTTGAAAATTAATAAAACTTGTTTAAAAAAAAAAAAAAGATTTAAAAAAACACTTAAGAAAGGGAAAAATAAGGTGCAAAATCAATATAATGATAGTAAACAAAAGGGAAAAGGAACACGACAGAGAAGGGAAGCCAGTAAGGCAGAGGCTAGAAGAAGGGGGGGTAGAAAGGTTTGTTGGGAGAAGAAAGAAAGGGAAAAGGTGGAGAAAAGCTACAAAGTTTTGAAATTAAATGGGAAAAAAGGAATCTTTTTTAGGGATAAAGGATAAAGTATAATTTCTTCAAAAGATTTTGCAAGGTACATAAGATGATATTGTAGTATGGTATTAGAAATAGAAAACTTAAATGGTTTAAGAGTTGATAAGAGATTAAAATGTTGAAATGTTTAATAATGATTGGTTTTAAAATTTAATAATATGATGGGAGGTTTAGAATATTGAGTTTTAATTAAAGAGTTTAATAAGATTATGGTATTGATGTTATTATAAAATTTCTATTATAGTATTTGTTTTTAATATTTAGATTTATTGTTTAACTATGTATTTAATTACTCTGGATGTACTATTTAGATAGAATGTACCAAGCAAAATCGGATTGGGTATTGGGCGTTATTTTAAAGGTTAATTTGATTAATTTAGGGGGGAGATAGAAAGGCATCATACTCTGATTAGTGATTTCAGGAGAAACTTCTTTTTTTTATAAGGAACGAGACAAAGGGACAATAAAGAATGGACAAAAAAATACAAATATAATGACTCAAATTAAGATGATTAATTAAGATAGAATTAAGAAGAGTGAAATATGTGGAGAAGTTAATATAGAAAGCTTAGAATGGTAAATAAAATAAGTAATGATATGTAAGATGAGCATGAATATAATTGAAGTCCATGAAGAGAGAGATACCTGGGTCCAAGTTACTTTCCAAAAAGATTTTTTTTATGTTTTATGTGTTGTGTGTATATGGTTTTTTTTTTTGGGGAGAATTAATAAAACCTTGCAGAAATATAGAATGAGAATAATGGTAACTAAGTCAGAAAGAAATAGATGAAATAATAATAATGAAATTGAATAAGAGTAAAGAGAAGTAAAGAGAAATTGGACAAGAGGTTTTTGTATGTTTATATGGAAATGGTTTAAAACAGAATTATAGTTTATCTGACTTGTTAAATTTATAATGGAAAAAGGTTTAAACATGTAATGGATAATGATGATTTGTGTGTTTTGAAAATTAATAAAACTTGTTTTTTTTTAAAAAAAAAAAGTTGGCTTCATTTGCAATTAGCTTCTCTGCTACATGAAGATAATGCATCAGTAACAACAGCAACAAAAACAAATTACTTCCTGTAACCAAATATGCAAAATAGCAGCCTAAAATATTAAAGCCCTCCAGTGCTACTGTTATCTTCCATCTAATGTAACCTTTTTTGGATTATAAAAAGGATGCAAAATTCAGTTCTCTCGTAGTTGATTAATACAATTGCTCAAAATAATTGCACTGGAATCAGGAATGGCTGAGCATAAGCATGATTCATGAGTCTGGTATTTGAGGACAAAGTGATTCAATTTCAATTACTTCAAGATTTTGTTAAAAGGAATCACTTATTTTGTCTACAAAGAAGTATCATAATGTCTAAAAAGCCTTCATTCTTTTGAAGGATAAAATAAGGATAGTAAGTTGTCTTCCCAGACTTCTCTGCAGAAGGTGGAGCACACTGCTCATTTGCATATCCCCTAAGAGACCCTTAGCCCCATTTGGCAATTCCTGAACCGGACCAGCCTAACTTTCATTTATACTGAATGTTTTAGTGAATTGGGCAGATATCCCTTTGATTCAATTCTGCCTTCTTTGAGATTCAGATATTTTTAAATTATATTCGGTTGTGTTTTCAATTTTTTTTTCCTCAGGAGTGACTGCCCTTCCCATATCCCCTCATGGCCTTTTTTTTTTGGAAAAGGTCTAAAACAGCTTTGAGTGCTCAACCAAGCAAGAGTCCCGCCTTGCTGTTCCTAGAAGCAGCTGAACTGATGGAGCATAATCTAACATTGACACTGACACCATGTTTTTCAAGAGCATAAAAAGGTCCTGACAGCCAAAAATAATCAGAAAAAAGTGTTTCAGGTACCACTAGAAACAATAAGCCCAGACTAAAAAAAACTCCTGGTGAACTGAAGAAGAAGGAAGCCATATTACCCAACCTTTCATATGAACCCTCACTTCCACTATAGATTGACCCTTATTCTCTCACTATACTTAACCTTTTATAGAGGACTCCCTTTTCCCAAACACATGGTCCCCCACTGAATTATTCTTGTACATAAAATCCACCTTTAACTTTCTGCTTCCTAAACCCTACTTTACCAGACATTATTTCAAACCACAGTGATTGCAGAGTTTTTGACTAGAGTAGGGGTCTCCAACCTTGGCCACTTGAAGTCTGGAGGACTTCAACTCCCTGCTGGCTGGGGAATTCTGGGAGTTGAAGTCCTTCAGGCTTCAAGTGGCCAAGGTTGGAGACCCCTGGACTAGAGAACAAGAGAAAGTAATTCACTTATTTAGCAAATAATGATTACTGGATGAATTTTCTTCTGAAGTGTTCATGCTAATACCTTCCCAGTATTTTTTCTGGCAAGACATGTGCATTTTCTCAGATGTCTCTGCTGTTCATCTGCATATGGAAGAAGGAAGAGGGACCATGTATTTCTCCCAATTCCCCTTTGATAAGCCCTGTGAAAATCAACCTTCAGTCAATTTGAACTGAAGATTTGAGACTGAGGATAGCATGTTTGCATTTCACTTTGTGATCGGATGGCAAACCAATTTGTTTCAATCTGCTTTCGGATTTCTTAAAGCAGCAACAACAAAAATAATTGTTTCTGGCAATGAAGGGTTAATCACTGAAACACCTGGAAACAATGAAGGGTTAATCACTGAAACGCATGAAGAGGGAGTCCAAAACCAAGGTAGCAGTTGTAATTGTGCAATCAAAATCCACCTTTTTGTATGTGCCTCAATGTTTCATGCATGTATAAAGGGGCATAATTTTGACCCAGTTATGACCACCATCTTGATTTTTTTGACCCTTTCCTCCTTCAGATTTTGGATAGCTATGCCTTGCTCCTTTCAGTAGAAGGATATCAAATGTTTGGGACCTGAATTTATCTTATCCATTAAATTGATGGTGATCTTTGCCAGCTGTTCCTTCAAAGTAATAGTCTTTCATATAACAGACACTCAAAAATCTTTTAGTAGATGAAACAGGCCTGCTGTTGCCTTTTTTGAGAAATGCCTCCATTATAGCCAAAATTAGACTAGAACTAATTGCAACCCCATTCTCAAACACAAATGTTTTGGATTTGCCTAATGTTGAGGAGCATTTTTTTTAACATAAAGATATTGAAACTCCCATATCAGTTTCAAATTTGGGGAAAGTAGAGTGAAAATGTCTCAAAAGAAGTAGGTCAAATGTTTGAGACCTTGAACTTATATTAACCATAGCATTATATTCCCTGAAGACGTTAAACAGATGTTTACTTTTTTCCAGCTGTCTCTTTAAGTGACAGCCAGAATGGCATCTCCTTGAACCTCCAAAGTGAGATAAGCTAAGCAGAAGTTCACATGCTTTCCACCCATTCTCATCTTCACATTTTTCTCAGTCCCTCTGGAACAAAAGTAACTTCACTAATGATGGAGAATCGGAACAGTGTGTTCAATATAGAAGAACAAAAAATTTAGAATTCCATTTGGCATTTTGCCAGCCATCCTTTTCAGGTAAAGTTGCTGATAATTACAACTACCCAAATGTTCCATTCCTACCAGAAGGAAGCTAAAGACACTTGGCCAGCCTGACAATTCTAGCTTTGCCGTGGTCTTCCATCAACCCACTAGTGTACCATCTGGCATCATTTTATTTTTATTTATTCAAATCCCATCTTTATTATTGTCGGGCTTCATCGTCGCTGTTATACAGCGCCTGACACAACCAAATTGTGAGTAAAACTGGTTTATTTGGAAGTTTCATTGTATTCCAACAGAAGCTGACAATTATTTTTATAAACAACTCAAGACAGAAAACACACCCAACATGCCTTCCCTAATCCTATTTTCCCCACCACAACAACAGCGTAAAGTCAATTGGGCTGAGAGGGAATGACTGGTCCAAAGTCACCCAGTTGGCTTTCATGGCTAAGGTGGGACTGGAACTCACAGTCTCCTGTTTTCCAGCCTGATGCCTTAACCCAGGGCACCAGGGACCGGTTCCGTGGAGAGGTTTTTCTGTGGACCAGAAGGACATGGTTTTGTGTGCTGCCTGGATCCCACGAATGAGGTTTTGCTTGTTTGCGCAATGCGCAGCCCAATTTCTGACATGCCGGTCCATGGACTGGGGGCTGGGGATCCCTGCCTTAACCAGTAGAGCAAACTAGCTCTATGTCAATAACAGCCTCTTTCTGGTTGTCACTTAGTTGAAACTTTGAGGACTTCACCTTGTGTGAACTCTTTCTAGTAATCCTATTAATTTGTAGAGTGTAGCAGAATTATAGACCATATAGCACTCTTTAGTTCTTCCAAGAAATGAGAACAGGTCGGGATGTTTAAAAAGCCTATCCATGATAACTAGAGTGAATGACACTTTCATTAGAAAACTAAATGTGATGTCAAAGCTGTTTTG
The DNA here is from genome assembly GCF_049901735.1 of Notechis scutatus. Lineage (NCBI taxonomy): Eukaryota > Metazoa > Chordata > Lepidosauria > Squamata > Elapidae > Notechis > Notechis scutatus. The sequence goes on along the minus strand of NC_142009.1, from coordinate 135,923,047 downwards.
TTTGGAAATTTGCTTACTTATCCCTGAAATAAAGAAGAGCAGCAAAAATGGAGGGAACATTCTGATGACTTCTTTAGCAGGGGTGATCGGGGACCTTCTAATAAATATACTGTATTGGTGTTTCTGATTACTTATAACCAAGAGTTCTGGATGTGAATTGCAGGAATTGGGTATATCTACTCTAGTGAAAAGAAGGAGTAATGTGATAGCAGTGTTTCAATATTTGAGGGGCTGCCATAAAGAAGAGGGGGTCAACCCTTTTACCAAAGCATCAGAAGGCAGACCGAGGCAGCAGCACATGCCCAAAGTGCACACACGCACCCCCAAAATGTAATATGCATGCCCCCATGCATGCGCCTTGCCTCCTGCGCCCCCACATGCACACATGCACCCCATGCATGAACCCCACCCCAACAACCATGCATGCCATAGGTTCACTATCACAGGTATAGGGCCTTCTACTTGCACAGAGGGCTGGACTAGAAGATGTCACAGATCCCTTTCAGCTGTTATTCTATTTACTCCAAAGAACTGCAACACCTACTCTAGCAACATAAATGTATGTATTATAGTAGCCATTGGGTGGGTATATAAGTAAATCGAACAGTAGTGTACTATTACAATTTATCCCATGTACAGTATAACCAAAAATATTCTTACACACTAATACATTGCAACATTTTAAAGACCCACCTTGACACTTTTTCAGCCTCCCTTTCTGGCCACGATGACCCCTTCATTGTCCCAAAAAGCTTTAGCAGATGCACTATATTTGCATTTAGAAAGGAACAACTCACATATCTAACAAGAAAAATAATATCCAAATCCTTCCCCTTGGCTCTTTCCCTATGACCACATTGTTTTCCCAGCTATCTCTACAGAGGCAGTAAAACCGTTCCTTTGCCTAGGGAACAAGGAAGTCATTAATATTCTTCTCCCAAAGCCCTGCTTGGCTAGGCTAGGTGAATCAACCATGATTCAATTCAAACTGGAAATCTGGGATTTAAGAGGACATGTTTTCATTTTACACTAGGATTTAAGAGCAAATTAACTGATTCTACCTGCTTTGAGATTTATTTTTAAAAGATTTGTCCTTAAACCGTAAAAGGAAGATTGCTAAAGCAGCTGGAACTATTTCAAAATGTAGACAGAGTGGAATGAAAATATGAAATAAAAATAAGATATGTTTTTTACTTGCAAAAAAAAAAACAACCCTCAAATATTTGAGACCCAAATTTACATTTAGTCCAGTAATCCCTGAAAAAGACATTTGTATTTGTTAATCAACATTTTCAACTTAACATGAGCCTCACCTTCTTCCTGAAGGAACAGTGAAGGTCCAAAAATCTTTGATCCATTGCTCTGTTATTATAGTAATCCACTAATACATTTGATATTTTACTCCCTATAGCATAGGAAGGAAGGAAGGAATGCTCTAGTCAAGCACCTGGGTAGAAAGCAGGAGGTTTGAGTTCTAGATCCACCTTAGGCATGAAGGTGGGTATCTTAAGGACACTCTCTCTCATCCTAACTCACCTCACAAGGTTGTTGTGAGGAAAATAGGATGAGGAAGGAACATCAGGTATGTTCACTGACTGAGTTATAAAAAAAATAATAAAAATGGGATTTAAAAAATCTTTTAAAAGAATAAAAAATATCTCATAGTACTTAAAAAGCAATTACTACTTTCCCCAATATCCTACCTGGACATTTTCCTAGCCTCACTTCCAGGGCACAGAGACTGCAGCATCTTCCCAGGGCATCTGCAGGAGATACAATACAGGTTGGCCATATTTACGTCAAGGGGAAAAATAGTCTTTATTTAAAACTTCCCCTGTGACACTTTCAGGCAACAGTGAGCCCAGTGCCTTCCCAGCTTTTCTCCAGGAGGCAGAATCAACGGATGGTTCGTAAGCAGTAGGATTTATTTATGTATTTATTACATTTATATGCCAACCATCTCATTCTGAGAAGAGACTCTGGGTCAGGGGTGTCAAACTCACGGCCCATGGGCCGAAAATGTCATGCGCTCACCACACCCAACCCAAGTTTAGCAAAGGAGGGGAGTTGCAATATGTCACATGACAAAACGTTGCAAGTTTAACACCCCCTGCTCTAGGCGGACAACATTCTTCTCCCAAATCCGGACAAGGTCTGTGCAAAAAAAAGGTTTCTTTTAATTTTTGTTGAAGTCTTGAGATGGAAAAGAACAAGTTTCCATTTGAGAGTGTCTTTTGACATGGAGCCAATTGGATTTAAGACTCTTTTTAACTGGCTTTTTTCTTCTTCTCTTTTTCATGGTGTCCTTTAGCTTGGTGGGGAGTATCAAAATGCTTGCAGTTGTTTCAGACTTTGGCAGAAAAGGAGGAAAATGTGCTCATGACTCTCTACAGAGATTTTCAATCATTTATCTGATCCACTTACTTCTTACAGTGCAGAAGTGGCCCAGGCAACCACTACTTGACAAAGAGGACATCTCTTCCTCATGAAGATGTTGATTGGATGTCTGGCAAGCAATCCGTCTGGAGTGCAGACAGGGACTCACAATACCTACTAGAAGCAGCTATATATAACAACTGGCACGGTTTGGCCCATAAAAAGCTTCCTTTTCCTTCCCTAATAAAACACTATAAGGACACAAAGAATATGTGTATTATTTTGCAGTCTCCTTTAACTCTATCTTCTTTGTTTTGAACTGGATGAGACCAAGAGTCTAATCTAGAGAGCTAGTCGTTTGGTATATTGTGGTTAAGGCATCAGGTTAAAACTGGGAGTTCTAGTCCTGCCTTAACCACAAAACCAGCTGAGTGACCTTGGGCCAGTTCCCCTCTTTCTCAGCCCTAGAAAAGGAAGCAAGGATAAACCACTTCTGAAAAACCTTGCAAAGAAAACTGCAGGGATTTGTCTAGACCAGGGGTGTCCAACCTTGGCAACTTTAAGACTTGTGGACTTCAACTCCCAGAATTCCTCAGCCAGCAAAGCTTAAAGTTGCCAAGGTTGGACACCCCTGGTCTAGACAGTCGCTGAGAATCCAACGCGATTGAACAGAAGGAGAGGGAAAAAGCCCAAAATTCAGTGACCTCTATGCAGAGTTCAGTTGGTTACCCATGAAACTCTGAAATCAAGTCTGAAAATGAGACTTAATTAAGAAGCTCAGTGGAATAAGAAAATCTACTTTTCTGAAAGCTGATTGATTTCTACTCTCCAATGTTCAGCAGCAAGAATGTTGCATGGGTGATGGATTTGGATCATATTAGGCAATGAGTGAAATAAAACACTGAATAATAGGAGATGAGGGAAAGCTATAATAAAATATTGAATAAACCCAATAGTCCTGAATCCAGCATCCCAGTACACCAAGCAGCAGTGTCCTCTTCATATGGTCTTGGCTGTGGAATGGAGAGAAAATGTTTTCAATTTCCTCTTTGAATGCAGACTCATGTTCTTCATCCATATCCTCTCCTGGATGTCCCCAAAAGTTTCCAGAACAGATTTTCAGGGAACATAAGGGTATTATCAGAAAGAAAAGATGGACAAAGAACATGCTCCCTCACCCCCTCAGTTCTGACAGTTGAAATGCTCCTGTAGATTGGATCCTGTGCTGTGAATGGAAGACGTTTTGGAATATTAAAAACAAGCATCAGTATAGAATATATAGCACAGCCAGATAGAGGCAGAGTTTACACTGGATCCATCTCAACATTGTAATTAGACTGTATCATTCCACACAAATATGGATATCCATTTGGTCACTGATCCTAGTAGGAACAACAAATAAGCATTATGCATGTCTGAACAGCCTTGTGGGTCCATTTCTATAGCGCTGGCATTTTCCCAGAGCAAGGATGCCAATACCTATGTTCTTTGGCACTGAAGCGCCCTCTTTTAAAGATGAAAAACCTGGCTCGGAGCATTTTAGACTAAAGCTGTGCTGAGCTCCTATGGATCAGAAATTACATTTGTAAAAAGCTCTGAAAGGAAGAAAACGAATCTTAAGAACCTTTTGCCGAGAGATGCACATCGCAAGGTTTAATCATCTCAGGATTAGCATCGAAGGATGCTACATGTAGGAATTCAATCTTAGATTCGTGCTGTTTTTTACACCCCACCCCAATCCCAAATATTTTGTCTTATATTAAAACTCTTCTTAACACAAATCACAGCTTGCCACATTTTCTTCCATAAGACAAATAACCATGCTGGCTGGGGAATTATGGAAATTGATGCACCATATCTGGGAGGCATAGGATTAAGGAACATCATTTCAACTTTGCTTCCAATTACAGCCATTAATTGATTAATTGATGCAACTGCATAACAACTACATGTGGTTACCTGAAGTGAATAGTTCAGGTTTATAGTTCCTAGGGGTCATTCTAAGAGATCTTTCAGTAATTGCTAAATTATTCCCCTCCCCATCAGCGCTCCTAGCTAAAACTGTCAAGGGGGAGGTGGCTGGAAGTCATGATGCAACCAGAGGTTTTCCATCTCTGCATCAAACTGGTATCAAATTATTATACAACTGACAACAAAAGATATTTTGTCTTCAAAAATAGATCACCCTTACTAAGCAGTGTTAGAAGTGATAAATGAAACAATTAACAAGGTTTAAGGTTTCTTAGGATTTTTCCCGCATACAAGGGCTGGGCTGATCTGGAATCAGAGCCATGTTTTGACCTGGACGTCTTTGTATGCAGAGCTAGCTAGCTACCAGGCCTAGAAGCTGCTTCAGAGGAAACAATGCAAAGATGTTTTTTTGCCATAGAGCCTTGCCATAGAGCCTTGCTTATTAGGAGGAATCTAAGGAGCATTCTTGCCATTTTGCTTGCGTGGTCAGGCATTATTTTATTTTATTTTATTTTATTTTATTTTTGCTTTGCAGCCAAAGCAAACACAGCAAGGGAAAGAATGATAATGGGAAGAACAGGGGGATGGCAAAATGCCAAGTTTCCACCTCTCCTATAGACTAAATGAAAGGCCTTCCTATCCTTTGTCTGCCTCCTTTTTCTCCAGCCTCAAGGAGCAGATAGGAAGGACGTTCAGTTAACAGAGCAAAAAATGACATGGAGGGACAATTTGGGTAGAAAATTGTCCCACAGATTATCTAGGATTCTGATCTTGTCCCAGCAAAAAAGTTACTTTGGGTTGAAATACCACGAATTAATCATGATTAATATTTTGTTGGTTCCAGTGAGATTTAATTATTTTAGACTAATTGTATATTATCTCAGTCAGAGATAATATGGGGCTCTATTAGATAATACATTTTGGAGATTTGTGACTGAATCTCTACCTTATTCACTCATCCATTCAGAAAGTAGATATGACTTGTAATTAAATATTAAAAGGGAATAGTTCTTGAGAGAGCAAAAAAATTTCCTCACTGGTTAAACAGGTCAGTGTATAGAGTGAATGGACCAGTTTCTCAATTTAGCTGCATGCATACAGTGAATTAGAATCATCATATGCAGGGATAAGTAGCAATAAATGAAACAACCAGATTTGAGAAATCTCACTACCTGATTTGAACAAGTTAGAAATAATACTGTACTGCTAGTTTAGAAACAATTTCAAGGTCATTTTGTGAGACCTTTTTTTAGACTTATTATAGTCAGGAAGACAATATATAAAGGAATACCACAGATATACTAAGTACTTGGACATTTTCATTTCATTTGTCAGTGCATTGCTTCAAGAGTAATACTTCTCTCTGGTGAAAAGCATCCAGATTTCAGAATAAAAGCTAATCAGTCCTGAATTCCATTCTGGGAAAAACCCGAATGCCTCTTGAATACCAACACACCAATAAAATGGTGAGAAGCTTCAACAGTACCTCTTAGTTGAAGCTTAATCATTTTTAACAGTGTCCCAGGATGGTAGAAACAGTGATACTCCCTCTTTTGAAGATTGAGTTCAAGCTGCATAAAATAATAGTTCAATAAAATACATCTATTCGGAGAAGCAACTGTTTTAAACATTTTTTAAAAAAAAATACCTCCATAAAAAGAGCATATCAAAGACTAATAGGAAAGCTAATCATCTTTCTAAGCCCTGCTCAGAACAATGTTTACTACTGTTATTTGATATAATCCCTTGTATTTTCAACAAGAATCCTAAAAAATGTAGAATTATCTAAGTCAGCCGGACCAACATGAAGCCTTTTAAATCTGTTAGTATCACAATTTCCAGCAAACCCAGCTTATGTGAATCTAATTTGCTATTATGATTGTTCTAATACAGACATTGTCTGACTGAGATTGTTAGATTTTTCCCTCCCCTGACGGAAGTGTAGGTTACTTTTAAAAAGTGTTCAATCTGCAGCTATGCCAACTTAACATGGGAATGTCTTGTCCTTCTGTGTCTATGGAGATTCTCAATCATTCAGGTCATGGTTGGGTAGATGCTTTTTCAAGAGGCAACTGGACTTTCTGGTTTTTCTTTGAAGATGTTTCAATTCTCATCCAAGAAGCTTCTTCAGCTCTGACTAGATGGTGGGGAATTAAAGGATTTATATACTTCTTTTAGACAGCTGGTCATGCAATGGAAGGCTGTGGAATATGCACTTATTTCAACACAAATATTAAATCATACATAAATGCATACCAAGTTGGGTTTACTACATTAAAATATAAACACAATGTCTTAACATCAGCTAAGAATGGCAACAGATCATCTTATTAGGTTGATTCCTAAGAGAGTCACAAGATGTGCAGTCAAAACTGACAACAAACACAGTAGCTGTTTTTGAAAAGGTGTACAATATCTTAAGCTAATCTTGTCCCAATTAATCAACCACAAGGTGCTAAGCTTGTAACTCTCAAAACTGTCAAGCCAGCCTGGCCCCTAACCTCACACAAGAGGTTCATGTGGAAGAAGAACTTTCCCAATCCAAATGCAGACTCAATTAATATGGTGGAAGCACCATTCTGATAACAACAACCAGGGGCAGTGGTACAAGGAGGTTGTAAGAGTTGAGCAGAATAAGCCCAAAGGAGCCCCACCAAGGTCAAGCCAACCCCTTGTGCTCGGGATAAAATGTGTCATTGGTCTCAAGTCCCCTGACGCTCCCCACCCCACAAATGCAACCCAACCGCACACACAAGAAGAGAGGGTCTAAGTCTATGGCCTTGGTCTATGGGCTTTGTCATCACAGCATATTGTCAGCTCTTCACATATTTTAACTCAAGAAATCTGATATGTAAGTCAGGCTGGTATTCATCATTTTATTTGCATCCTTTCAAGGGACTCAAAGTGGTACAAACTGTTGATATTTCACAGACAGTAAGAAGAACTACCATAGTTAGTACTCACATTTTATCCAATCCTATAATGGAATGGAGAAGACGCTGCTTTACTGGGGGCATCAACTATTCTATTATACCATAAGCCTAGTCAAGGTCTGAGTAGTTCCATCTGGATGTCCAAGGGCAGAGTCTTTCCATTTCAAGGCCATTGAGCCAGCACGATCCAAAGACATTTCCATGATTACATGGCCATCGTGACATCATAGAGTACCATTACCTTCCCACCGAAGAGGTACCTATTTATGTACTTTTATTTGCATGCTTTTGAACTGCTAGGTTGGGAGGAGCTGGGTGTTAGGATGGGAGCTCACCCTGTTGCATGGTGCTTGGGTCTCAAACCTGGGAAAGCTAATCATCTTTCCAGCTGATAAGCCCAGCATCTTAACTGCTAAACCACCATGCCATCCAAAGGTAGAATATAATGGGATAATTAAAACCATTCAGCAAGCTTCTTAGATGAATGGAATTTCAACCTGTCCTAAATTGATTCTCTAACCATTATTTTATTGTACCGCCACGACGCCAGCTCCACCCTCCTGCGAGGGGGATAAATTTTGAGGAACATCAACCAGTTTATCTTGGTTTCTTTTTTTCCTTTTCCTCTGTTCCTCCATTCCTGGTCTGGAGCCCTTCCCAGAATGAAACTATCTCACAAACCGAGTTCAAATGAGACCTGCTCTTCAAACATAACTTTGATAATGAACATCACCATTTTACATTGAAATGCCTCCCCAAATGGTGGCAATTTGTTAACGTCAGATTAGGCAGCTCAGCTCATTATTCCTTTTCAGTAAAGAGGCAGCTAATGAGTAAAGCAGGCACATGGGCAAACTTCTAATTAAGGTGCCTATGTGAGGTGAAAACATGGTGCTGAGTTATGGAGTGGCTGTGAGTGGATTATTGATATTTTTCCTTTTTTGCCAAGTGCGCTTATTTATTACTAATGTGGTGCTAATTGAGTCTGCCATATCTAACTTTCAAAATACACAGCACAGAGCAGCATTTTCAAAATATTCTCTAGTTTTAATTGCCTCCAGCTTTTGCGGTAAGTACTGATTGAAAAGATTTTGGCAATCTGAAAAAAAGCAGAAGGAAGGAAGGTCCTATTGAAAACAACTGCTTTTAGGATGCATCTAGTATTTCATTGGTATTGGGCATCAGAATGGTAACCTCTGTTTATGTTTAATGTAATTTTCAAACAAGAGAATAGATTGGATTGGATTGGATTGTGTTCAGGACAGAAGGCAAAACCAATGGCAATGTATAGCTATGGAAGGAAGGCTAGCAGGCAGGACGTAAACAAATCCCTGGAAAAAAAAGATGGAAGTATATTGGATGAGTGGAATGGAAAAGATAGCCAATGGGCAAATTCCTTCCAAGAAAGCTTCTAAAGCCCCTTTTTTCTATGAAAAAAGAGTCTATGGGAACATGGCATTCCATACTCCATAAAGAGTACATTAAAGACTAACACTATCTCAAATTATTTTATGGCATATGGTGGTGAACCACAGCACAGTGCTACTAAGCAAATTCCCCAGAATAGTTGGCATCTTCATTCCCCATGAACACAAAGTAATCCTGCCATCTTCTGTAGGTTTCATTGCAATGCCATTGATATGAAGTCATTAATTCTGGCACTAAATAATGAAGATTTTCACTTAATATCAAGCAGCAGTTATTCCCCAACTTTAAATTTATCCATGTGTGTAAATTTCCTTAATTGTTTTGTGAAGAGTTCCATGCGACCCAAAAATTATATCATACCCTTAATCTTTGCTCCTGCAGAAAATTCTCCCTCCCTCCCTCTGTCTCTGTCTCTATCTCTGTCTGTCTCTCTCTCTGTCTCTGTCTCTCTCTACATACATACATACATACATACATACATACATACATACATATGTGTGTGTAATTTATCCCCTTTATTTTAGATTGAAGCTTGTATTATATGCCATTTTATGCCAGAAAAGCAGAATGTAAATTCCATCAATAATTAAATAGTAAAGAGCAATTTGATACAAAATCCTATTCTTTTTTTTACAGCCAGGTTTTCAACAAAGCAAGCCATTTATGAATCACTGCATAGCTAATCTGTCTGTTACCTGTTGGGAAGCTTCCCAAGACTGAAATTTCCCATCTTCAATTTATTTCTTAATTGGGAGATGGTTTTACAATATTTGAAAATGTGGAAACTTTAAAGTTTGTTTGGGTCATATCTTGGTTTGAAAATATGAGTTACGTAAGATTGCATTAAAACGCAAAGGGACTCATTTCTCTTCTTACCTGTACTACAAATGCGGTTTCCTCTCTTTCAGTGTTTGAAATGACTTCTCTCCCACAACATCAGCACTATTTCTCATCCCTGAATGGATGCTAATTTGCTTTTTTTCTCTCTCCTATCCCCTGTGTACTCTATGTACTATTACACAGCGGCATGGAGGATCACTTTGAAGCTCATTTCAATAAAGACTTGCCAGAGCCATACTGTTAATGAACCATTATGCTTCATCTGCATTAACTAGATTTGCAAAATGTGATCTTTATTTCTACCTTTTGGTCTGTTTAAGGAATTATAAACTGAAAATTTTCCCTCTCTTTTTTGGTATCAGGCCTGCTAATGTCTTATTTCCTGGATTCTAGCTGCATGCTGAGGTATATACAATTGCATTCTTAGAGTGGGTGGCTATGTGATCCTGAGAACCTAACTATGTGATCTATCATAAGAAGTGCCATCCAACTTCATGTTTCCCAGCAATTTGCCAATTAGCTGGTCAGTTAGAGGTCAGAGAGTGCAATTGTACTATATCACTATCAGAATTGAACAGCATGGGACATAAAGCAACTGAGGTGGCAAAAATCAGCACCAGGCAAAAGATTTCTGTCAGTGTCACACCCAAGGTCAATCACTGTATTGAGGGGAAAATGAAGAATTGAAGGGAGCAAACGAAAGAGCTTCAGAGTACTATAAAAAATCTTGAAAAATATCTAAATCATAAAGTAGTGCTAGGCTACTCAGAGGAAAGCAGAAGTGTCTACTGTGATTGAAGAGATGGAAAAGAAGCTCCAGCACAGTGGTTAAAAGTAGATTCTGAAATCTCAAAGTTTTCGCCATTGTTTTGCCATGCTAAACCCTAAATAGTTGAAAGAATTTCAAATCACAAGCCTGGAAGATACCTTGACCTAAAATTTTGGGAAGCTGATGTCACTCGCAGCAGGTATGAGCAAAACATGGTCTCATAGATTCTGAAACTTCTTCTCTTCTAAAGTGCACATAAAGATGCCTTCCAAAAATATACCTCCTCCTATATTTGCACAATACTGGAAAAATGAAGATATATGCCGCAAGATGAAGAGTTAGTCAGGAAGATACTAGATTGCGCAGAAATGGATAGATTGACATTGAAAATTAAACAGAAAGAAGATGTAGAATATTATCAAACATGGAATTTATTTTACCAGTGGTTGGAAAAAAGGGGTGGAGATTAAAAATGTAAATTTATAAAGGTAAAGGTTCCCCTTGCACATACATGCTGGTCATTTCCAGCTCTAGGGGGTGGTGTTCACAAAACTGAAGAGCCAGCACTGTCAGAAGATGTCTCTGTGGTCATGTGGTTGGCATGACTAAATGCTGAAGGTGCACGGAACGCTGTTACTTTCCAACCAAAGTGGTCCCTATTTTTCTACTTGCATTTTTTACGTGTTTTCAAACTGGGACAAGTAACGGGAGCTCACTCTGTTAAATGGTGCTAGGGATTTGAACCGCTGAACTGCCGACCTTTCTGATCGACAAGTTCAGCATCTTAGCCACTGAGCCACCACGTCCCTCCTATAAATTTGTATTGTTAAGCAAATTAAATATCCAGACAACATGATGTTCACTAAGCACTAAGAAATGTATTTAGAAAATTAATTTAAAAATTATATATAACACCCCCCCACCCAATCAGAATACAGCCAAGCTCCCACCCAATCAAGTCACACCCCACTAGCAGTTAAAAAGAAGAAGCAGCTGCAAGCTCACATTACTTCGAGAAGCACAAAGCTGAAGACACAAGCCTGAAGATGATGAATGAGACTTCATCGAAACGTCACCTAGATACTTCCAATTTTACGCGGGAGAAAACCCGAATAACCAAAGATCCGTATGTATGTATGTATGTATGTATGTATGTATGTATGTATACCTCCTCCCATAAAATATTTGTATGATCATCCAACATTTCCTTGATAATGCATCCTCTTTCCTAAACTCACTCCTTTATCCAAGGAACAGTGCAATGAGTTTTCTAATTCATAGCTACAGTATTAAGTAACCTACATTGGTCAAAAGAAACTACATAACAATTTATTCTGTTCAGTGAAGGGAAATAATCATCACTGATGTGATCGGAAAAGATCACTTCTGCCTCCTTAGAAAAACACATTGTACAAAGCACATCATACAAATAAAAGAAGAAAAGAGTAGGGAGAATGAAACCGAACTGATTTGCCTAAGCTTTCTTTGTAGAAATATACAGAACATTTAGATAAATAGCCACATTGTTAAAGATGAAAGGCAAATCAGTTTGGTTTTTTTAAAGAACTGCATATAAAATGAGATTCTACATCCTGCCTTGCATAACTTTATGAAGGTAGAGAAAGGAAACGTAGTTTTTTTTAAAAGAGCTTTTCAGACAATGTTCATCTTGCCCTTTATATTAAAGCAATAAGCTATTGACAATATTAATAGTACTTCTCTCTCAAGGGATGGCGGAAATCACTTCATTCAGTACCATCGCTGTATTTGAGGCTGTATAGAATATATGAGAAAATACGACATGTCCAGTGCTAGCTAAAGGAAATTATATGGAATTGCTTTAGGTGCAGAGGCTTGATTACAAGTCAAATTTAATTCCAACAAAATTCTTGCAGGATGGTGCTAAAAGAAAATGTTTGGTTTTCAAGAGAGTTTTGAGGTGGAAAAAGAGACCCCAGCTTTCTCTTTCTAACTATAAAGAGAACCAAGGCAGAAATAGAGGAACAGTTTGAAGAAGCAGAGAATCATAGGACAGTGAAACTATGGTAAAAGAAAAATGTTTGCAGGGTTTGGATGTGTCAAGTTTACAAAACCAAAAGAGATTGGAGAGTTCAAGTGAGGGTTTGAAGATAAGAGCAGGGAGCTTGGGTTGAATCCAGGAATGAACAAGATAATTTAACGAACTCCATCATATGATAACATTCTTCAGACAGGAAGTTGGCTTTGGGTTAACTGGGTTTGATTCCTTCTAAGAAGAGTGAAATAGATATGGAAGATCCTTCAAACTGTGAATATTTCTCAGGTACTGTCAATATGTTCGGAGTTACTCTACATATGATACATATATTAGTTAATAATTAGGAGCCTCAGTGGTGCAGTGGTTAGAGTGCAGTACTGCAAGCTACTCCTACTGCAATTTGGCAGATCAAATCTCACCAGGCTCAAGGTTGACTCAGCCTTCCATCCTTCCAAGATGGGTAAAATGAGGACCCAAATTGTTGGGGGCAATATGCTGACTCTGTAAATCACTTTGAGAGGGCTGTAAAGCACTATAAAGTGATATATAAGTCTAAGTGCTATTGCTATCATCATGTGGTGAAAGAAAAAGAAAGAAAGAAAGAAAGAAAGAAAGAAAGAAAGAAAGAAAGAAAGAAAGAAAGACTAGAATTGTGAACAACTGGAAATCATATCCTATGAAATAACCAGGGGTGGGATTCAGTTTTTTTAACAACCGGTTCTGTGGGTGTGGCTTAGTTACTGGATGTGGCTTCGTGGTTATGTGACTGGGTGGACATGGCCAACTCGACATCACTCATGGCAAGGGGCGCTTCTCCTCACCTGGCCTCTCATGACAGTGGGGATGCTGCAATGGTCATAAGTGTGAAAAATGGTCATAAGTCACTTTTTTCAGTGCCATTGTAACTTCGAATGGTCACTAAATGAACTGTTGTAAGTCAAGGATTACCTGTACAAAAATACAGAAAGCTTTTTTGCTTGCAAAAAGCTGCCCTAAATACCAATCATTAGATTAAAAATACCTGCAAGCCAGAGTTACAAATCGGGCAGGGTGCCAGAGCACCTTGAGGAATGCAAATAGTTAAAATGCAGTGATAACTATCAAGCAGCCAACTCTTGCTCATAAAATGAAACTCTTTAGCAGAGAAGTCATTTAAGCTCTCCAGAAAAAGCACACCCAGGAGAAGCAATCCTTAGATCCATTTGCATCACTTAAAAATACCAGCTGGTCTCACTCACCTCACAAGATATCCTAAGGAAATCATTCAGATTTAATGAAAAGTCACATGGCCCCCAGAAAGGCAGTAAAAAAATCAGTGCCAAGCTTGCATCCTGCCTCTTGGAAGTATACCCTAAAAGGACAGTGCCAGATAGTACTAAAGCAGTGAGGAAAACCCCCTCCCCAGATAGAAAAAGAAACCATGAGGCAGAAAAAAATTCAAACACAATACAAATAATTAAATCACAACAGTAGCTGTTGCTTGTTAAAGCTGAATAAGGAAAATTATCCCATCAATAAACACAGGATTAAACGTCACCAAGCACAGAATTAACCTTTACCAAAAACCAGTTTTAGACCAAAACTCAGAAAGGGTATGTAAACTCACATTTGAATGTCAATCTTTTTAGCTAGCCAAGAAGCCTTGTTGAATGTCACTCATCTTGGTTCCCTGTCACTAAAAGCTTTGCTTCATTATTCAATTATTTCTTCAAAGTGCTGATTGTCCAGGGAAGTATTTCCTCCCAACAGCAGTGTAAAAATCTTAAAACAACCCTTCCCCTTTAAGAAAGCCAAGTCTCAGAAGTTCCAGAGACAGGAAGTCTAGGTGTACTTCCAAGAATGTAATAAGGGTGGAAAAAAAACAAAAGGAAGATTGCTTGTAACTACCAGTTCTCTGAACTGCTTAGAAAGTTAACAAGGGGTTCTATAGAACCAGATAGAACCGGTAGAATTTCACCCCTGGAAATAACTATGTATATCTAATCTGGAAAAGTACAAAAAAAAAAAAAAAAAATATAGAAGCTTGAGAGTGGTGTCCAAATATCTGATGGGGTATCATGTAAACAGGACAATATTGGAACCAATAGCTAGTCAGCACAATAGCAACTTTTAATGTTGGAGAAACATGCTAATAACATAGTCTCTGGAACAGACTGTCTCAGGACAAGTTAAACTCTGTTTCATAGAAATTACCTTAACCAAAATTGGGCAATTAAGTGCCTAGGATATTATATTTGTAGTTGCTGAACTGTGGACTGAAATTTGGTTCAACTAGGTATTAAGATATCTTCCAATTTTATGTTATAGGAAAACAGAAAGAGATGGACAATATTCAGAGGTATATAAGAAAATAGACCTTTTCTCAAGAGAGAACAGTTTGAGAAAAAGAATCACTTAAGCCTTAAGGTGTGTGTGTGTGTGTTTGTCTGTCTGTCTGTCTGTCTTACTGACTCCAGCCAGTCAGACAACCGGCCAGCATATATAGTTCCAGAACATCTGAAATGCACCAATCTTATCTTGTTTTCCCTTTACAAATACTGTATATAAATATTGGAGATAGTAATTAATTAAACTATTAACTTTAAATCTTCTACGTGTAGACTATTAGATCAAGATTTTACTTTTTTTTTTTATAATGCACAAGGTTTGGCTGAGGAATTTCAAGTTTATCTTTTCCTTGTAGTAAAGCAAATGCTAAGAGATTCCTTGTCAAAAAACTGTGATGACTGGTAATAGATAGTTAATGAAGCAGGTTTTTTTAAAAAAACATTTTTAGATTTTTTTATCCCACCTTTATTACTCAAGGCAGCAAACATACACAATATTTCCTCCTCCTATTTTCCCAGAACAGCAGCCCTTAAGAGGTTTCACCCCACCACTCATTCACATACACTTAAAATAATTTTATCTAAAGCTCATTCTTCCTTCAGCCCCTGAGTAGCAAGTGACTAACGACAAACCAAGAATATTGCTTTCATCAATCAGAAATTTTATCAAACCTGAAATTAAAAGTCAACTTCTGGAGAGAGGGGGAGGGAGGGGGGAGGATATATATATATATCTATATATATATCTATATATATATATATATATATATATATCTATATATATATCTATATATATATATATATATCTATATATCTATATATCTATATATCTATATATCTATATCTATCTATCTATCTATCTATCTATCTATCTATCTATCTATCTATATATATATATATATATATATATATAGAGAGAGAGAGAGAGAGAGAGAGAGAGAGAGATTTGTTGTTATTTGTTAAAAAGACTTTTTGAGCAACTTAAGAGCTACCAAGGGACATTTTGATCAATCAGTACCTATCTTTCCATCCCCCACTGTGACAACAGATGAAAGGTTCTTGGATGAGAAATGAAATGTTTTGTTCTTCTTCCTCAAGGAAAAAACCCAGTCCAGTTGCCTTTTGAAAAAAAGCACTTTTGAGACTATTACCTGGATGACTGAGAACCTCCCCAGACTTCTGTCTTTAACATTATTTTTTATATGTCCTATATTTGGAAGCACGGCCCAAAGTTGAACAGAGAAGTATAATATAATATAATATAATCCTAAAGTATAAAGTATAATATACCTTTTCATTGATGTAGCTAAAGCAACCAGCAAAGCAGAGTGTCAGATGGTTGGTATGTCTATTGTCATCCCCATCCATCAATGAAATAGGTATCTCTGTATGTGTATCTATCTATATGCATGTAACAGCGCATTGGTGCAACCAGTGCCATCCTATTGTCACTGTGTGAATGTTTTTAATTGGGTAAAACTTGGGTCTTCAACACAATGCCACTGTAGTGCACATCTTTCTCAAGACTCACCAGGATTTTGCCTTTCCTGGAGTTAGCACAAAAATAAAGCTGGCATGTTACAAATCAAAATCTTAGCCTTAAGCACCATTTTTATTTCCAATAATGCCTCTGAGACTTGTATATATTTTGACTCCCACGTGTTGTGCAGAAATAAAAATGATAGGAGGTGGCAGTCTAGTGTTATTGGGTGGTGTGTCCACCTTCTCCTCTCCAGGTTCACCCCACAAAAACAAATACATAGGTGTTAGGGAACATCCTACTTGCCTCTAGACGTTGTGGATGCTCCAACACTGGAGTTTTTAGAGATTGGACAATGATTTGTCTGAAATGTTATAGAGTTTCCTTCCAAGATCCCTCCCAACTCTGTTATTCTATTATTCTGTTATCCTGGGAGATAAGAGACTGATGGGGAAGAACCTCAACTGTTTGCCTTTTGCCAAAGGAGATAATGCTCTCTATAATGCCCATTACTGTCTGTGACTATTTTGTGAGGGCACCCAGGACATGTTCTCAACATTCTAAATGTGTCCATTGCTCCAAAGAAAAAAAAAAGAAAAAAAGAGAGGAACCCTTGAGAAATAAGCTGAGTTTCCACAGGCAACTATCAGCATCATGATATTCCATGTCCTTTGTTGGCAAAATATGATCTCATTCTCTGGGATGTAGAAAATTCTCAGCGTGTATGAGAAAGTCAAATTACTTCAATAGGTTGCTTTGCACAGGCCCAGAAAAGACAAAAGATTAAACTTTGTTGGCTCCCCCTGAATCCTATTTAGATATCCTTGGTGCTCACATGATGTTCTGTGCGAGACCAGCATGCTAGCTGAGATAATAAGGAATGGCAGTTGCATTCTGAAATTAAATTTTCAAGCTGGGTGTGAAAATGAAGGTACTACACTAGCAGAACTTACAGGAGGCTTTTTCTAACGTTTATTTATTAGCAGCTGTAGCTCTGTCACCACATACCTTCGGCCTAGAATATAAATCCACTGGAGGTGAACATATTCCCATGAAGCCAGAATAATCTGAGTTAGGCAGAACTATCTATCTAGTATTGCTACTAATAGACATTAAAGCATCTATGAAGCTTTATCAGGATGCACAGACTAGAGAAAGAGAAGGAGGATCACAGCCAGCACACTACTTCCTAAAATTTGATGAAACAATGTATAGATTACCTTTCAGTGTTAACTTACTGATAAAGATGAAAATAGAAACTAAAATCCATGTTTCATATAGACAAATGTTTTTTATAATCTACATCTCACAAAATATATGTCTAAAATGACACTTAATATTATTTCTGTTTCTAAGGTTAATGATATCAGAGTTGCATTTGTAAAATGCTGATAGCAAAAAGCCAATTTATGTCAGAAAAGCTAAAATTCAATAGGCAAGGGAGCTGACCTATTTGAAAGGACGAAGATGACTAGACATGAGCAAGTTCAGTTCTCAATATTTGAAGAACATTAAAGGGAGTTTAAGAACTACTCCCAAAGAAGTAGTGTCTTCAATTCCATTTGATTGATTGATTGAGGCACTGCCTGATTCTGAAATAACTCTATGCAGCTGACTTTACAGCAAAAAACAAGACAAAAACACAGAACAAAAGAGATACAAAACATGTACAGCGTACATCCAACAATCTGATCTACCCCAAAGCCTGGAAGAACAGCCAGGTCTTTAAGATGTCACCCGGGTGGAAGCCCCATGAATCTCAGGAGATGTCAGGAGCAAGCAACCAGAACCACATATGGATATGACCAAGGAAATAATTTATTGTTGATCACCTACATTATAAGAATCTCACCATAATGTCTCCTTCCCTTGGGAAACAGCAGGTATGGATCTAAAGGTTAGACCTCTTGGAGGTTTACTTATGGCCTCAACGACTCTCAGAAAGAGTGCCAATGACCAGATGACCGCAAGGAATATAAATCCTTCCACCCTCCACCATTCAGTCAGAAACAAAGAGGCTTCTTGGATGAGAACTGAAACATCGTCAAGGAAAAACAAAGTCCAGTTGCCTTTTAAAAAAGCACTTTTGGGACAACTATGACTTGTATGACTGAGAATCTCCATAGATACCAAATCTGAATTTTAACTTCCATTTATTCCTTAAATCTGGGAATGCTGGTTGGAATTGCTAGACTTTGTACTAGCATTTGGTGGGTCATTTTTTAAAAACTCTATTCCATATAAATATTTTAGGATATATGATGGAAATAATATATAAATACATCAAAATGTTAAGATAATCTGCAAAGATCCTCTTGTTCCAATATGCTTAGCACATCACTAGCACTGATGATTTTACCTAGTTTGGGTAATAAACAAGAAAACAACCAAGCTCAGAGAGCACCAAGGACCCCCATTTCAACCCTGAGCTATAAATATTCTCCTTTATCGGTTCTTTAACCTTTCTACTTATTCTTCCGTTAGACCAGACAGATATAGACTAGACTGTTTTGATTTATCTTAGTTTTTCATCTCACTGTTCTATATCTACTTTGGGAATAAATCTATCAATATAAAAATGCAGAGTATGCCCAGGAAACATATAATATATTGGAAATTAATATACATACATGAATATGAATAGTATCCTCTTTCCCTCTGAAACTTTTCTTTGAACTCTAACATTCTGTCTTTGAAATTCTTCTTTGAAAGTCGTAACTTTCTCAAAGATGTTTGCAACTTGTATGTTTATTACCCCTTCTGCTAATAAAGAATAATGAGTCAAATGTCCAGTATAATATTAATGATCTAGAACACGGGTGTCAAACTCACTGCTTCACATTGCTGTCATGTGATGTATCGTGATGATTTTCCTTTTATGGAGCTGGGGTGGGTGTGGCCTGCGCATGATGCATCCGGCCCACAGGCCACCAGTTTGACATCCCTGATCTAGAGCAAGTTCAAACTTTCCTATTGTGGAACCTGCTAATTTTAAAAAAGGAAATCTTACAACTCCTGATCAATAGGTAAAGCTCTAGGGATAGAAAATTGGTAATAAAACCCAGAGCAAACTGTTTATTGAAATTGCAAAAATAACATTTTCAGTATGCAAAGAATGAAATTTGAATTTCACAGTTTTGGTGGAGATTAATGTTTTAATCAAAAAGATGTTCAACATTCAGGAGCAGGTGTAATAGTTTTCCTTGGAGAAATATTCAGTATGTGAAGCAATTGATGTTATTTGTAAATGGAGTTACCCATTAACTAAACAGACCTGCTAAAGAGGTGAGAGGAAGACTGAATCCATTCCCCATCTATTATTACACTTTAAATTCTACAGGCATATATTAGCTTTACTTACATTCTGCCCCAATATATGTATTTCTAGGAAGGCTAGACAATTTTGGTGTGAATCATCCTCTGGAAGAATTAAAATCTTTCATTACTTATTCAGTAGCCAAATTCTGTGTTGTTGAATCATAGCATTCTCTTTTTTTTAAACATTGCTTTTAGTGAAAAATTGTTTTTATGTTTCTCCCTTAACTACCTGGTATATTGCTAATTCAATTTGGATATTTGCATATAAATTTCCTTGTGCTGGTAAATCACAACATTTTTGATGTAGTAATTCACAATGAAAATCAGATATAACTGGTCACAGGAATAACCACTTCTGTTTTATTCACTATTTAAGATTAAAATGTAATGTGCAGATTCTACAAACTGTGTTGTTTTCTTTTAGGTGACTTGTATTTTTATTCTATAGTTTGTAATATTTTAGCTTAATACTTAGAACAGATTGCTTAATATTAATATATTATCAGTGTTTCATTTTATGATAACTTCATTGTTAATTGGTAAATTAATATGATAAAAAACTGTTTTACTTTTATTGTATGTGTTTCCTTGGCTTGTTTTGGTTCCTATGAATTATTTCAATTCTTTTTATTTTTTATTAACAATATTTTTCTGTGAGACTATATGAAGAAAGACGAGTACTAATAACTAAATAAACTCCATGAAAACAAGGCTGATGAATTACAGGATAGTGTATCTTTGGGGGTGGGGAGCAGATATCTTCTCCATACATTCACAAAAAGAATCAATAAAAAGTTCACTACAGGCAGGACTAAATTGTAAAGGATAATCAAACAATCAGAGAGAAAATAGAGAAGTAGCCACAGGGCAATGTACCCAAGGGAAGGTCTGTGAGTTGTAATGAATGATCAAGTAAATATGAATTGACATTGTGAAGCTAACTAATGTTTTATTGAGCAATCTTAGAAGCTGCCTCAAGTGTAAAGCAAATGAGGGGGTTATTCAATTAATCCTGACAATAGTTTGACTTTGTTGAGAAGCCCACATTCATTTTTGGACAGAGCAATTAAAAGTGAAAGATAATTGCAAAGACGTAAATGTACCACAACATAAATGAAAGGATGCTGCCTGTATTATAAAGAAGATGAAGAGCTGAATTGTTAGAAAAACTGAGTGATGATGGTGATGATGGGATGATGGCCAAATAGATCTTTCAAGATCTTTGTTGCTTTGATTAAATGTCCAATGAGATATTCCTTTTAGAGCCATTTTTAATCATCAAATAATTTTAAGGTGTATATGTTTCTATGTTGTGTTCTCTGGGTTAAAGGTTGTAGTAATGGTTTGTTGTTGTTCTTGTATCATTAAATCAAAACAGTCCAGTGAGTCAAAGTAGAGCTGACTTCCCAGAAACAGAGCATCTTACACCTGTACGGTAAAGTGTTCCTTTAAAATTGATCACATATAATCTGTACCTTAATAATAATCTATACAATGTAATAATTACTGCTGTACTGAGTAAGTGATCCTTGATATTTCACTATTCCTCTTTTTAAAAGATGTAATGTTGGAAAACCACAAAGTTCTATGGTGCTTTTGAAATTAGCCATAATTCCAATTTAGGACAAAACTATGAACTGAGAAATGCACATACATTCTAGGTCCACTGAATCTACTATAACTCTACCAAACCCAAATTAAAATCTTCACTGAATTATCGTAAACAAAACTCAGGATTAAAGTTAAAGATGCCTCAAGTGACATGCTTGTACAAAATAATAATATTTATTATGGCTGGTGGAACAGTCAGCCAGATATTTAGACTCGATTTCACATTTTTATCAAATCCTTCCCATGGACCTGGGACAGATAGATGTGGATGTTTGATGGTATTAAAAGTATTATTGGAGGATGTGAGCTGTTCCAGATAAAGCTGCCTTTTGCAACTGACTGATGGTTATTTTATCAATGTTGATGGTGTTCATGTGATGTCCCAGATGCTTTGGAATTGCTCTTAAGGTGCCTATTACTCTTGGTACTATCTTTGCTTTCTTTTGCCATATTCATTCAACTTTTATTTGGTACTACCACATCCACTATCCAGACATTTTGTCTTTCTTATCTACAGTAGTTAAGTCTAGAGTGTTATATGTCAGGTACTTATCTGCTTGAATTCTAAAGTCCCAGAGCACTTTAGCTTCTTCATTTTCTATGTGTATTTTCTAGTTGAAGTCCTTACTTGCTGGCAAATGGTTTTTCTTGCAGATACTCCAATGCATTGTTGTTGCTACTTCCTCATGTCCTTGAAGCCAGTGTGTGTGATCATCTTGCAGCAGCTAACTAGGTGATCCACTGTTTCTTCAGCTTCTCTGGAGAGGAAGCATTTGCTGTTTATTGCTGTCTTTTCAATTCTGGCTTTGAATGCATTTGTTCATAAGGCTTGGTCTTGTGGAGCCATCATTAGCCCCTTGGTCTCTTTCTTCAACTTTCCTGGTCTTAGCCATTGCCAGATCTTGTTATTATCTGTTTATCCTGCTATTTTTGTTTTATGTAGTGTCCATGTGATAATTCCCATATCTCTTTTCTGTTCTTCATTTAGTCTTTCTTGTGGGTCAGTTTGAACTCTTGGTATTCAGTAGCCTTCATGGTCGACTAGTTTCAGTGCATTTTTCTTTACCATCCTTCAGATATTCGTCTAATATTCTTTTCTCTTTTTCAAACATGCACTTTCAACCTTCCATGCTCACCTGTTTTTCTTGGTAAATAGAGTCTATCAACATCACCAGCATGGATAAAGGGCATGATTTATTTTCAACTATTTTTCTTATCTTCTGTCCAAGCTTATTATTATTTGTTATCTCCATACACAATACACACACAGAGAGAGGGGAGGATCTATATATAGATATCTAGCCATTCAGTCAGTTTGGTGTAGTGGTTAAAGCACCAGATTAGAAAGCAAGGAGTCTGTGAGTTCTAGTCCAGCTTTAGTCATGAAAGCCAAATAGATGAACTTGGGCCAGTCACTCTCTCTCAGCCCAACTCACCTCACAGGGTTGTTATTGTGTAGAAACTATGAAAAAGAATGTAGATAAGTTCACTGCTTTGAGTTACTTCTAAAAATAATAAAGATGTGACGCATTAGTATTAGCATTAGATCCACCCATGCTATGTAGCATATTGGGCAGCAAGAGATCTCCAGAATTTTCAGTTTTGGGTGAGTATTTCAACATCTTCCCATATGATGTTTGGAGTCTTTAAGTCTTCCATGAAGACATAAAAATCCAATTTGTAGATCATATTCTCCTTATGGAGAGCAATGCCCAAGATGGCAATGAGATGGATTCCTCCCCGATTCCCGAAGACCAAAAGAGCACCCTTGGAGTATGTAGTGAAGACAGGATACAAGTAAAATGAAATAAAAATAAATAATATCATATACACTGCTCAAAAAAAAATAAAGGGAACACTTAAACAACACAATGTAACTCCAAGTCAATCATACTTCTGTGAAATCAAACTGTCCACTTAGGTAGCAACACTGATTGACAATCAATTTCACATGCTGTTGTGCAAATGGAATAGACAACAGGTGGAAAGCATAGGCAGTTAGCAAGACTTCCCCAATAAAGGAGTGGTTCTGCAGGTGGTGACCACAGACCACTTCTCAGTTCCTATGCTTTCTGGCTGATGATTTGGTCACTTTTGAATGCTGGCAGTGCTTTCACTCTAGTGGTAGCATGAGACCGAGTCTACAACCCACACAAGTGGCTCAGGTAGTGCAGCTCATCCAGGATGGCACATCAATGCGAGCTGTGGCAAGAAGGTTTGCTGTGTCTGTCAGTGTAGTGTCCAGAGCATGGAGGCACTACCAGGAGACAGGCCAGTACATCAGGAGACATGGACGAGGCCGTAGCAGGGCAAAAACCCAGCATCAGGTCCGCTACCTCTGCCTTTGTGCAAGGAGGGACAGGAGGAGCACTGCCAGAGCCCTGCAAAATGACCTCCAGCAGGCCACAAATGTGCATGTGGCTGCTCAAACAGTCAGAAACAGACTCCATGAGGGTGGTATGAGGGCCTGACGTCCACAGGTGGGGGTTGTGCTTACAGCCCAACACAGTGCAGGACGTTTGGCATTTGCCAGAGAACACCAAGATTGGCAAATTCGCCACTGGCGCCATGTGCTCTTCACAGATGAAAGCAGGTTCACACTGAGCACATGTGACAGACGTGACAGGGTCTGGAGACGCCGTGGAGAACGTTCTGCTGCCTGCAACATCCTCCAGCATGACTGGTTTGGCAGTGGGTCAGTAATGGTGTGGGGTGGCACAGCCCTCCATGTGTTCGCCAGAGGTAGCCTGACTGCCATTAGGTACTGAGATGAGATCCTCAGACCCCTTGTGAGACCATATGCTGATGTGGTTGGCCCTGGGTTCCTCCTAATGCACGATAATGCTAGACCTCATGTGGCTGGAGTGTGTCAGCAGTTCCTGCAAGACGAAGGCATTGATGCTATGGACTGGCCCACCCGTTCCCCAGACCTGAATCCAATTGAGCACATCTGGGACATCATGTCTTGCTCCATCCACCAATGCCACGTTGCACCACAGACTGTCCAGGAGTTGGGGGATGCTTTAATCCAGGTGTGGTAGGAGATCCTTTAGGAGACCATCCGCCACCTCATCAGGAGCATGCCCAGGCATTGTATGGAGGTCATACAGGCACATGGAGGCCACACACACTACTGAGCCTCATTTTGACTTGTTTTAAGGACATTACATCAAAGTTGGATCAGCCTGTGGTGTTTTTTTCCACTTTAATTTTGAGTGTAACTCCAAATCCAGACATCCATGGATTGCTCAATTTGATTTCCATTGATAATTTTTGTGTGATTTTGTTGTCAGCACATTCAACTATGTAATGAAACAAAGTATTTAATAAGAATATTTCATTCATTCAGATCTAGGATGTCTTATTTTTGTGTTCCCTTTATTTTTTTGAGCAGTGTATAATTGATTATAGTTTTTATAATTGTGTATATATAAATCAAAGCAGCAAACATAACTAATATTCCCACCTCCTCTTCCCTCACCCCAACAATAACCCTGTGAGTTGGGTGGGCTGTGAGTAACTAGTCCAAAGTCATCCAGCTGGCTTTCATGCCTGAGGCAGGGTTGAAGCACAATAGTCTTCTGCTATCTAGATACAATTTGTGGCATATTGTTTGCAGTCTTGACAAGTATACTATCCTGTTTCCCTGAAAATACGACCTACCCTGAATGTAAGTCCTCTGCTTGATTTTTACACGTGTGCCCAATGTAAGCCCTACCCCCACAAAAAAGCCATAATTAAGATCCCACCCACTTGAATGGATGGGTAAAAATTAAGCTAGGGTGGGGATGCAGGGTGGAGTTGCCCTACTACTTACCTTTGGACAGTTGTAGCCAGGCCTCGCACACCCTGACACCTGCCTCGCCGACCCATTTCTTCTGCAGCCAGCAAGGCTGGCAAGGCTTTCCCGAAGGTCTCTGTAGCTGATAACAAAGCTCCAGATTGATCTGGCCACTTACCGGCCACAGGACAAGAAGTTCCTGAAGGCCTCTGACAGTGAAATGGAGGCCGGGGGTGACATGCGCAAGTGAAGTTAGTCACTGGATGACATCCCCCCAAAATAAGACCTAGCACTTTTTTTGGTGGCAAAAAGTATATAAGACAGGGTCTTATTTTCAGGAAAACACAGTAGATGCTGAATGACTCAGTATAGGATACAGCTCTATATTTTTGTCTGTCTCTATGGAGCATATAGTAAAAAGAACAACAAAACTTTGAATTTAAAAACCATAAAACATATATGTAATGCAACATGAGAGAGTATTTTAAAACTTATACTCCATAAAGCCACCTTGCAGTTTCTGAGGCATCCCCAGGCCAGATGGAAAAACCACGGCTTGAGAGACTGTGAACTAGTCTCTCTCCCTGTTTTATAAAGTGTGTATCATGATACAAAAGGCTCATCTCCTGGATTCCATAACATACCCTTCCTATCTGATCAGATGGAATGGGTTCCTATAACTGGGAAGAGGCGATCCCTCAAATATCTCGGCCCCACACCATGAAACCATTAAAATCAAAACCAGCACTATGAATTAGACCTGGAGCTGATTGATATCCAATGCAGGTTGTGTAGCAGAGACTTAAAGAGTGCTGTTTTAGGTACACATATATAACTTTCTACATTGCTACAATTTGTACTGCTTGAAGTTTCTAAATACTTTTCAAGGTCACTTCCATGTAGATTCAAGTAGAGTAGTCCATTGGGTGACCAGGGCATGACAAATAGATTGTAGGTGTAATTATTAAAGCCACTTTTACATGTAAGTGTATATAATGTTAATGCCAGGCATATTGATACACGTATAATATTGGAGTTCATTCAATAGTCCATTAACATATATTATTAATCTATATTATTTTCAGGCATAAACCTGCAGGTTATAACTTTGCCCTCTTGACTTCTTAGTCACATACCTATGCTCTAGATATCGGAATCTGCCAAACTAAGGAAGAGTATTGCAATATATATGTATCAATGATTTATGGACCTTTGATTTATCTTTTTAGTGGCATTTTGCTCATCCGTCATATTTAATATATTCAAGGGTTTCTGACATGGACATATTCCTAGCAAATGTTTACTGTAGTCCTCAAAAGACCCTTCTAGATTTAATTTAAAATATTAATTTGTGTTACAATGGTTACAGTTTCTTACAATTTCATGCTTTAGGCATGAAAGCAGACTGGGTGATCTTGGGCCAGTCACTCTCTCCCTCAGCCCAACTTACCTCACAGGTTTGTTGTAATTGTGGAAAAAATAGGAGGAGGAAGGATAATTTCGTGTTTTCCCCCTTGAGCTGTACATGAAAAAACACAGGATAAAAATCTGAAGAAAAAAAAGGTTTAATTGCAACTCACATATGCTTCTAACTCAGAAACTGTTTATTATTAGGACTGCATGGTGAAACTTCACCTGACCCAAAAGTACAGACCCAAGTGGCCTAGAGAAAATATTTTGTTTGATTGGCAAAATATAGCCCAAGAAAACTAGCATTCATTCACACTGTACCAAAGAGTAGTAGCACCCATTTTATATGGATAACCAGATGGTGAGTTAGCCAGGTCCAGTTATAGCCTGTTGCTGGAAGATAGAAAAGGCGTTGCAACTATTTTTTTCTAAGAAAGCTGGACCTTAGACCTTTTAATTATTAAAAAAAAAAAAAAAAACCTCAACCAAATAAAAACACACAAATGTTTCCATTTTTCCTTGTTTCTTAAAAATCGGAGATTAAAAGAAAGCCAGCTGGGTGAACAGCAGCTGCAGGTGAATCAATGGTTTAACACTCAGTCAGTCTCTGACAATTGCTGTGATATTGATTGACTCCTAATCAATTGTGACTCTGCGACTGCATAATCAGTAAGAGTAAATAACATGTCTGAGTGGAGCTATCTGAATCAGGGAAGCCGAGGGCTGCACTGTGCAAGGAGGTGAAGAGCAGAGCGTTGCTGAGCTTTTAATTAAGCACATCACAGCATAGATTAAAAGCAAGGAAGGCTGGAAATTCCAGTCAGCAAGAGAGGACACTCAAAGCCTCAAAGTTGCTCTTTTAATATGAATGAAATTAAAGGAGGGGGCCATCCAAAATATGAGAGCAGGCAGAGGGCCTGGGCTAGGATGCCGCTTTCCATGTATTTAGATTTTTTACATGTACTTAGGATATTTACTTGTGTAGTAGAGCTGTATTAATATTATCCTTCTCATCTCTTCTATTACCTTCTATGATTATATTATTTTGTTGTTTGTATGCACACTGAGAGCTTATGTACCAGAGACAAATTCCTTGTCACATTTAGCCAATAAAGATTCTTATTCCTATTCCTAGCATCCAAACATAGTCCTATGTTAATCTCATTCATAACAATGGATAGTAGAGAATGTGTACCCTTATAAATATAACTGAATCATAGTTTTCAATAACAAGGATAGAATGTCAGAGATGAGGGATGGGCAGTTCAACAATATCCAGGCCCACCAGAAGTGGTAAATTATGCTGAACAGGAATAAAGGAAATATTAATTGCAGATCGTGGCTGAATATTGCTAGGTGTCCAATGGGTGTTGTTACTAGGTGACAGAAAGGTGTTCTTTTCAACTAAATAGCAATAGCACTTAGACTTATATACTGCTTCACAGTGCTTCACAGCCCTCTCTAAGCCACTTGCAGAGTCAGCCTATTGCCCCAAACAATCTGGGTCCTCATTTTACCCACCTTGGAAGGATGGAAGGCTGAGTCAACCTTGACAAATAAACATTTGTCAAGCCTCCCACATCCACCACACTCCACTCCAAAAACCCTCAGTATTTAATTAATGTATTTAATTACAAAAGATCGAATAGATATAACATTGTACTAAGCAAAATGCTTATACAAAAACATTTCCTTTAAATCTGTATAATAAATATTGGAGAAATATTCAGATTGATATTCCAATTCAGTTGTACATAAAAATGCAGATGACAATCTGAAGAGCATAGGAGTTGGGAACTGCTACCCTGGTATGTCCAAAGATAAAGGCAATTTGATTTTTTTTAAAACAATAATTATTATAGCTGCAATTATCAATATTTAGAAAATATACTGATGCTAATTTAAGACCACTGTGTTTTTCTCTTTCACTTTCCTCTGCACATAAAATCTCAGAGCACCAAGCAATAAGAGGTGATCTGCCAGAGGCACTTTCAATTTGCTCTAGTTTGTGAAGCATTTCGGTTATAAAGAACAGCTGTTTAACTAGCCTCTATTGAATGCTTTAAAAGACAGGTAAAATTGAGCAAACCACATTCCTGCAGTTATAGAAGCAGGTACACCTGACTACTTTCAGTGGCCTACTTGATATTTGACAGCTTTTAATACTTCATGCTGTGACAGATAATTTAAGAGAAAGATGCAAATTTGATAGGAAACATAATGTAGCTTTAAGACATGGTAACCATTGTCACTTGGTTCAACATCCTGGAACAGCTAGCCTTTCATCTATCTATATACCTTCTCTGGCTCAATGACAGGAACAAGAAAGTTAATAGTTAACATTGCTCTAATTATTCAGGCTTCTGGGCTTCATGGAAGGATAACTATCATACTATTGGTTCATTCAATTCTGAGTTCACCTCATGTTTTATCTAAAAGTCAAAGAATAAAGCATTGGGAACAGCCTGTTCAAAGATGATGGAATACCTATTTTAAATTACTTGCAATGCCTGCTTATCTTCACTGGCTTTGCTATGCTTTACCAAAGATCCCATGTCTCTCCAGATCAAAGTGGCCAATCATCACAAACCTTATATAAAGTTGAAAGGCAGCAAATGTGTTTCCCAAGTGAAGTTTAATTTTTGTAACATGACATGGCAGCAGGAAAAGGAATCCATTCTCAAGAAGAAACCCCAAATTCTCAAGAAAAAGCAGAGATTCTGCAAAGCTGTATACAAAACAAGTGTTAAAAATGTTTAGTACATTGTTATAAAGAATCTACATGAGGAAAATATGCATTAAAATCAGAGGTGGTATTCAGCAGGTTCTGACCAGTTCTAGAAAACTGGTAGCAGAAATTTTGAGTAGTTTGGAATACCACCTTTGACTGGTCCCATCCCCATCTATTCTCTGTCTCCCGAGTCCCAGCTGATCGACTGAGTCTTCTTTTGTTGCCCGGTACAGGAGAATGGAACTGGAAAGGTTAGTGGGGTGGGGAGAGAATGGGGATTTTACAGTATCCTTCTCCTGCCACGCCCACCAAGCCACATCCACAGAACCGGTAGTAAAAAAAAATTGATCTCACCACTGATTAAAATGTCCATAGACAAAAATATAAAAATCAATGGAAATTTCCCATTTTTCCCAAAGCTAGAAAATAATTAACAGAACAGTGTATGGACACAGACAGACACAGATTACATTAAAATTTATCCAAATATAAAATCTTTGCTTCCTCCTTCCCCAATCAATGAGGTTTTCCTAGTAACAAATTGTGATTTAAGCAAAATATTCTACTGCAGATAGAAGCTAAGATAGCTCTAGACAAGGATTTTGGTACCTGTTCTGTCCCCAACGCATTTGCTGTTCTGGCAGGACGGGGTTAATTTCTTTCCACTGTAACTGCTTGTTCTGCATTCAAGTGTACAGTACTGAGCCTTCAAAACAGTAAGGAGTTTTGTATTTGACTAGCTTATAGGTAAAGTATAGCACTTGGCCTTATGGTCAAAATAGGTGCAGCTTCATAAGGAAGCGTTCAGGGATTATTACATATTTCTCCTTTCCTGTCTTGTCACTTCCTGTTACAAAGCTTTGATGGGAAAGAAAGGAAGTGAATCCATTCCAACCTCCATCTTTCTTTTGGAGAAGTCATTCACAGTTCTTCAGCCAAAAAAGCTAATACAATCCATGGCTGTATAAACAGAGGCATAAAATCAAAATCACGTGAAGTATTAGTACTGCTTTATAAAGCCTCAATAAGGCCACACCTGGAATATTGCATCCTACTTTTGTTACCACATTACAAAAAAAAAATGTTGAGACTTGAAAAAAGTGCAGAGAAGAGCAATTAAGATGATTAAAGGCCTGGAGATATGAAGAACAGTTGCAGGAATTGGGTATGGCCAGTTTAGAGAAAAGTGACATGATAGCAGTATTCCAGTATTTCAGGAGCTGCCACAAAGAGGGGGTCAACTCATTTTTCCAAAGCACCAGAACGCAAGACAAGAAACAATGGATGAAAACTAATCAAGGTGAGAAGCAACCTGGAATTAAGGAGAAACTTCCAAACAGTGAGGACAAATAACCCATGGAACAGCTTGTCTTCAGAAGTTGTGGGTGCTTTGTCACTGGAGGTCTTTTAAGAGAAGACTGGACAGCCACCTATTTGAAATGGTATAGGACAGAGGTGTCAAATTGGTGGCCCATGGGCCGGATGCATCACATGCAGGCCACGCCCACCCCAGCTCTGTGAAGGGAAAAACATCATGAAATGTCACGTGACAGAAATGTGACACTGTGAGTTTGACCCCGGTGTATAGGGTCTCTTGCTAGAGCAGAAGTTTGGACTAGAAGACTTCCAAGGTCCCTTCCAGCTCTATTCTGATTGATTGGTTTGATTGATTGATTGATTTTGACCCATCTGAGGTATTGGCAGGTGAGTAGCATATTCTTTCACACTTTTAGGCAGTTTACGCCTTGTCTTGATGATTCTTTTTTTCTTTTTTTCAATGCTTTTGTTTTGAGGAATGCTAATTAACTCAGATTCCAGAGACAATAGCTCATATGTCCAAGAGCTGAGTCAAAAAGCTGGGGCTCTCAACAGAGGCGGACCTTTTATAGTGGCAGACTCAGCTCATGTCATAAGAGGGCGGAGTTATACCCAATGCTGGACTCTAGAGCAGCATGACGGAGAATATGAAAAATAGATAGTCTTTTGGACTGGATAAAATTTAATTTGGTTAATATTTCAAGCCTATTTCCAATAACCTTGTATACCATTAATATAATTTCCCTATTTATTTAATAAGCTCTCACTTTCATGAATTAAAATTATGATGCCACTGCAACTTTCAGAAAAGCTCTGGCATTTGCACTGATGACTTTGGGAAATGGGAAGGCTAGATGCAACCCTGTGGCAGCCTGAAAGATTAATGGCAATTAAATGGATGTGATTAGAGAGAATGTGGAGAGCAACTGTCCAGATTAAATACAAATCACTTATCCAACAGGAAATTTACCAAATAACCTTGGGCAGCCACCATTTCTGATGTAAAATACCTGATTAAGATGAAAGAACAAAAATGTAAATATGCTTTATGGCTTATGTTTGATTTTGTAGAGGTAGGCTTAGATAAAAGTTAAGCAAAAATTAAAAATTGTGTACCAATTTTTTATCCTCTTCAGCTGAGAGAAAAGATTAAAAAGAACAAGACTCCATTAGAAATTCATCCACATAAAGGTTATCTCAGTCCTGGTTGACAGAAAAAAATGTTTATTCTATCTAAAATTGAAAAGAGTGGGACCTTTTCAAATGAAGCATGCAAACTGTAAATCCTTCTCAACATGGAAGGACATCAATCAGCTTCTCTTACACATTTCAAATCAAGAGCATCATAAAAGTCTTGTTTCTCTGTTTCCATGTTATTTTTGTTATTGTTGCTTTATCAACAAAGAGAAGAAAAGCTGCAGTGTGATTCTACTGATTTATTTGACATATAGTTATGCCTAGTTTTTCAGATAACTATAAAATAATGAACAGCAGATTTTAAAAAGATAATCTGAAACACTGTGTGTGTGATTGAAAAAAAAATGGTCTTCTAGTACAGAGATTGCCAACCTTTTGGACCCCAGGGACCACCAAACCCATAATTTTAAATCCCGGGGATCACTAAGATGAATTTTGACTGATGGTGGGAGAGAGAGAGAGAGAGAGAGAGAGAGAGATCTGATCTAAACTCTCTCTCTCTCTCTCTCTCTCTCTGTCTCTTTCTCTGTCTCTGTCTCTCTCTCACTCACACACACACACACACACACACACACAGAGGCAGGGGTGGAATTCAAATTTCTTAACAACCGGTTCTTGGGTGTGGCCTAATTTGTGGGCATGGCTTGGTGGTCATGTGACTGGCTGGGCATGGCTTGTATGTAAATATTATAAATATTTATGTAAATATTGAATTTTTTTATAAAAAAAGAGCAACGTTACCTAAAATCAGGCAAAGCAGACAGGCAGATTGAGTTGCTCACATCTATCTATCTGCCATCGGCTAGCTCAGTCTGTCACATAAAATTTGCTTGCAAGCAAACTCATAAAATTTGCTAGCGAGCAAACTCACAAAATTAACTCACAAGACATCATGTATGTAAATATTGAATTTTTTATTAAAAAAAGAGCAAAATCAGACAAAGCAGGAAAGCAGATTGAGTTGCTCATAGAATCATAGATTCACTCAGAGATCTGTGTTTCAGCCATCGGCTATCTGAGTCTGCACTGCTTCAGTCCTAAGGAAGGTTCAGCTGTGCTTAAAAACAGAGCCGAAGATCTAAAGATTAGCTATAAAGCAAGAACTCCAATGATTTCCTGCTTTCTAGCTAATCTAAATCTCCCAGCACAGCAGAACAGCTGATGGTCGAAAAAAAAAAGAAAGGAAAAATAGCAAATTAGCAGGCAAGTTTGCCAGGTAAAGAGTGAGTGGGCGGAGAGGGTTCCCGTGAGCCATGTGGGTGGCACAACCTTGTGTTCCCACGCTGCCTGGATTAATTGCTTTGGGGGATGCTCTGGGGGTGACATTCTTCTGTGGACCACCAAAATTTTCTCGCGGACCACTAGTGGGCCACAGCCTACTGGTTGACGACCACTGTTCTAGTAAAGCAATATTGGAATTATGTGTAAAGATGACCACCTCAAGGTCTATTTGTGTATTTACTGCTGTGATCTACACTGAATCTCTGAGGTTGGCTTCCAAAGTGACTTCTTGAATATCAGGAATTATCTGCAGCACCTGGTTCATTTTTTCCCCCTCAGACTTCTGGGCTACTTCTGACCATAACTGATGAAAAGTAATGGCAGTTTTCTGCCATTTTGAGGCGGGAAACTAAAGAATAAGTCCTAGAACAGGCAAATTCCATTTTTAAAAATGAACGCTCCACAAAACTTCACTCTTGGATGAATGTGATTAGTTCTACATAGTCTATCATAGACAATATTTACCACAGTTCTTCAAAGAAATGAAAGTATTCCATCTCTATCAACTACAGTAGTTCCAAGTGAAACTGAAAGAACTTCTCTTGCAGATATGAAAATGGAATGAATTGTTTTTTAATAATCATTCCCAAGAACCAGTTTTCCCATCAATATTACAGAGATGGCCTCACATTCTAGCTCATATTTGACCAACTGTTTGGTTCAAAAGCCTTTATCAAAGGAAAAAAAGCTAACATCCATGCTAAGTTCTGATCCATCTTAATTGTGGACTATATGTCAACCCCGCAAAGAACGTTAAAAATAATTTCACCATAATGAATGGTTTATATGCAACAGTGAGTTTTTAGTTTTGATATTTTTTTCCTGCAGCACTCGAGAGGGACTCAAAAAGCACAGTTAGAAACTGTAAAAATAAACATTCCCTTGCATCAAATTTCACTTCCAGCTATTTTCTTGGCCAAAGTATGGCAGCGGTTTGTCACTGTCTTCTTTTGGGATATTTCTTTTACAGATTCCTAGATTAGCCTGAAATTTCTTAGTCATACAAATATCTATGTCATACTACTTCATGCAACAACAATAAGTAGGCCCAAGGCTACCATTTCATCATTTTGAACCTGTATCTCTGAATGGACAGTTACAACTTTCCCCAGCTTTATAGAAGGGAGCACCAGCATAACCATCCTAGAGCTAAAACAATAAATTTAGCAGAATGTCCCAAACGTTTTTTTCTTAGAGAAATATTTCTCCCTTACCTTCACCCACTTAAACCTTTCTGTCCACTTTTTAGACATTTTAGCCTGCAGAATTGCAACCCACTATTGGCAATTATAGCTCTCCTTCAGAAACGACTTCCAGTCCTTTGCTGCAGAGAAAAAAAATGAAGCTGGCAGTAAAAATGAAGCAGTACTAGATAATATCTTTGGTATCTTTTTCTGGCTTCAAGAAAAGCCATTTCATCGCTTTTTCCTCCAAACACTGCAACATTTCTCTTCGGCACAATGATATCAACCAAGAAAAGGGCACTATTAGCTTCCTGCAAATGTAACAGGAAAACACGTTTGTCATTGTGCCTGATAGCAGTGATTTCTTTGTCTTTATCTTCCGTAAGAGCATTTTATTTAAAAGAAATGAAACTTAAATGAATGGGACTTTTTTTTCTATTCATTCTAACCTAAAGGCATCTTTCTAGAAATATCTCAAAGGCAAATTGATTTGGAGGTTGCTGATGTTACTAGGAGGCATAATCCATCTTGCCTCATACTTTGCTAAGAGATGCACAAGCTATAGAGATGTTCCATGGGTTTCTGCTCAGCCAACCAGAAATTCCCCTGAAGCAGAGAAATGGACTCTGCAACTGCTCAGAGGCACTTAGACTGCTACTCTCACATCCCCTATGCTGAGTGGGGTATCAGCTCAACAACTACTGGGCCATACAGGCTTATCAATGGTCTGATGATTCTGGATTTTCTCAATTTAATCTAATCCAGGACATTTCGTTGTGTTTTGGTATACTGGATTCCTTGACTAGGATTTAGCAGTGAATCACAAATCTCCTGATACATCATGGCTTAGGTTTGGGTTTTCATCCAACTTTGCAAACATGGTCAGATAGTTTAGGATTTTTGTTGCAGACAGGAACAAAGTCATCTTGCACATTGCCATTAAGAAAATATAAATGATTTTGATATTCTCGGGATTTAAAACAATGTCTTATTTTTCCAGCCCCTCTAAATTAAATTTAGAGTGGTGTGGCACTTGGAGACCTTGAAACTGAGTGCTCTTTGCTTGATTGCATAGCTACCATCTCTGGCCTGGGCTCTGCTTTTGCCAACTTCAGCCTTCACAAGGAAAGAGATAATAAGTGTCTCCTTGGCAACTAATGAAAAATTAATGATCAATGCTATGCTAAGCCAGAAACAGTCTTTTAAAGGAATGTAATGGAGGAATATGCTTTTACTTCTTTCTAAATAAACACAAATCACCTGTCAGTTTGGGGATGAAACTGTCCAACAGAATGTATGTTACATCTATATTACAGTAAGAATTAACATAGCCTGATCAATGCATTTATTCATTGCTGAATATGACAGCCAGCAAATCCTTGAAAATGTAGAAAATAGTCACATTAATGAAGGGAATGACAGATCAAAGAACAGTATTTCATGCTGTAAAAGAAAAATTACACAAAGAAACCTTTTAATAAAATACCATTCTATATTTTTGGTACAAAATTGTGTTGAAATGAACTGTCTACAACATACAAATTATTTTCTCAAACATTCATTGGACAACTCTGCAAAATCAGCAACAAGTAATATAAGAAGGTTTTATTGAACAGATTATTTAGTTATCATTTATTAAAAAAAATTATATGGCTGCTCAACTCACTCATGGTGACTCCAGGCAGCCTACAAAAATAAAAACCAAGTACAAAAACCAAGTACAAAAACCCTCACCACCTGGTGATAACAATCAAACCAGCCTCTTGATGAATCCAATCTGATGTCATGGAAGAAATTATTTCTCAAAAGTCCTTTTTCAAGAGGCAACTGGACTGTTTTTTTCCTTGGGGAAGATGTTTCATTTCTCATCTAAGAAGCTTCATTGGTTCTGGCAGCATGGTGGCGGTGATGGAAGGATTAGTTCCGACAATTTTATAGTTACTCTGAAAATATTTCTAGAGCAACAATGACAATATGTGCTTGCAAACACTGTTGAATTTTACCTCCCATTACTGTTTTCATTTTGCATGATGAATATGGCTGATGGGAATCAAAGTTTAAGAATATCTTGCCGAGAATATTTAAGAATATCTTGGCTCTCTCTGCTATAGGATAATTTGCTGAACCAGGAGTGCATGAATTATGAAAACTGCCAGATGAAAGGAATCTCCTTGTGACTTACAATAAATAATCAGCTGGAAATGACAGTCATCACCATAGTTAATGCTATTCTTAAAACATGATAAAAGCATCTTAATGAGGTTGACAAGTAAGATTGGAAACCAACTGATCTTCCACAGCAATACTGGACAGAAGCACAACTAAGTAAATATAAATAGAATTTAGTATCTATTAAGACACTCTTCTGTGCACAAAAAGAATTGGGGAATAAAAGGAAGGTATAACTTCAGAAGAAAAAGGAATTGATCAATGGTACAGTTTAAAAACAGTAATAAAATCATCAATTTAAAAAAGTAATTATTTCCAGTTTGGAGTAAGACTGAAAGCCTTTTTTGAAACAAAGTGAAACAAAAATAGAACTGAAGCCTTTACTATAAAAAATAGACAATAGATAGATAGATAGAAATAAATAAAATGAGGACAGAAAAAGATAGTCTTTCTAAAGTTAACAATGATGATGATGATGATGATGATGATGATGATGATGATGATGATGATGATGATGTTATCCATTCAATTGTCTTTGACTGTTGGCAATTCTATGGGTCAGGTCTTTCCACATCTGTCAACTGTCAACAGCAAGCCCTCTGGATATAAGGCTAGATTAAAATTGTACAAGTTGGTTCAAAAACATTTTCTCTAGGCACACCAGTATAACTTATACTGCCTTGCAGCTAAGATACATTTTATTGCTGTGCAATGTCGATCCAGGTAGTCTGCCTTGAAATGGTAAACAAGCACGGATGGCTCTTGTTCCATTTTTATCCATGAGAATATTTTTGCCGACCAGTGAGTTCATGCATACAATTGATTAAATCTACTTATTTTGACTGCCTTGTACTTCCCCACCTCAGTAATTGCAATAGGGTGATCGATTGATGGTCAAACAGTTCCCCTGTAAATATATGTACTGACACCAAAATCACACAAGAATAGTACACTGATTGATTATATCAAGTTATTTTTTGCAGTCTCTCTTTGGTGGGTTAAAAACATATTGGACATTGTCACTAACACCATGGTTTATAAACATACAATTTTTAGTAGGCACAAAAAAATAAGTTATTTCTTAACATATTTTGTGATATAGTTTTTATAATTTCCTACTAATACATGTGTTGAAATTCATGCTTCTCAGGAAAAGTCAGAACATGTTATATTATTTAACTTCCATCACAAAGTTCAATAGGAATGATAGTTGTGGGGGGGAGGTTATTAATGTTTGGGTGGAATGAAATTGCTGACCTGTACAGGAATATCAATTCATTTTGCATTCCTGTAAGCAGATTTGTTCTGTCAACCAGTAGGTTAACAAACACAGGGGACCAGTTCCTAAGGGATGTTGTTAATTAATTTGCTAGTCAATACTATGGGCTTCCATGATCAAACATGCAGGTTACAATGGAAAAAGTGCATTGCTAAATTAGCTGTGAGAGTCTTTTAAAAAATATGCAGGTTAAAAATAATATGTCTTTAAGATATTTATGGTTTTCATTATTTTCCCATCTCGCAGCCAGTTTTTATTTCAAAACCAAAGCTATTTTTTAGAGTACTTAAAAAGTTATCATCAGAAAAATGATAATCTGAACAAACCCTTTTTTTCTTTCTCTATGCATATTCTTGTTTTAAATAAGCAGCAACCTGACTGGTGATTTCCATTTTTTTTTTAAAAAAAAAATAGCATTCTGTACATCTTGTCTTTCTTTCGCTACAGAGTACTGGAACTCCTATTGCTCCTGATTTGGACCATAGTATTAGCTTTAGGGGACACATTATTTATTTTCAAGTCATATAATTGGAACTACGGGTGCCTCAAGCATTTTTATGCTGCATTTTTGAAGGAGAGTAGGGTAGAAGAAATGAATGATCTTGCCACATCTGCTCCTGTTCTCAGAAATTGATTTAAGAGTGATACAAACCTTGACAATCTCAGAACACAACTGATTCCCTCATTCTCACTTAAGAAGCTTTCAAACAAAGGCAAATCTGTAATGTATTGCAATATTTGAAAAGTAATTGCTGGCACATATAATAAATTCTGGAGAAATCTTGGGTTCCGCATTTTACATAGATGATTAAAACAATATAAGTTTATTGTATTACGGGCTTTGGTTCTAATATTGTTCTCTTGGTTTCAAATGGGTTTTCTTTTTTGCTGTTATTTGGCAATTATTTTATTGTATTTAAAAAAACACATATGCATATTATTTGGAGGGCTTGGAGGGAGAAAAGAGATTTATATCTACTTTAATTAAATCCAGTAAATAACATATTAATTTTCATTCCATGAAAATATAATTAATTTATCAGCTCAAGGTACTTAAAAGTTAATCCTTCTTGAGCTACAGTGATTCCAGACTAATTCCTCATTGGACTCCTTCCATTGGCTCGGTTAGTCTCTCTCTGACAAAAAGAAAGAAAGGAAGGAAGGAAGGAAGGAAGGAAGGAAGGAAGAGAGAGAGAGAGGGAGGGGGGGAGAAAGAAAGAAAGAAAGAAAGAAAGAAAGAAAGAAAGAAAGAAAGAAAGAAAGAAAGAAAGAAAGAGAAAGAGAAAGGGAAAGAAAGAAAGAAAGAAAGAAAGAAAGAAAGAAAGAAAGAAAGAAAGAAAGAAAAAAAGAAAGAAAGAAAGAAAGAAAGAAAGAAAGAAAAAAAAGAAAGAAAGAAAGAAAGAAAGAAAGAAAGAAAGAAAGAAAGAAAGAAAGAAAGAAAGAAAGAAAGAAAGAAAGAAAGAAAGATGTTGTTTAAGGTTTTGTAAGATTTTCTTCTTTACAATATACAGCAAAAAGTGATTACACTATTGATTTCAAAATGAATTAAAAGGGTTCAGATGAATTTGAATTAAACACAGACTTTAATAAAAGTTCATTAAAAGGGATCCTTTCTTGTGGGAAAAGTTCTTTTGTTTATACTTTACTTGACAATAAGACTTTAAAGTCTGGTCACCAGAGGGCAAAAGATGGCTTCCTTAAAGAAAATGTTTGGTTCAAGAGGTTTTCAAGCTTCTTTATAATGGAATCAAAAGTTTTATTGAAGAGGAGCAAGCCCCTTTGAATAGACTTTAAGGTAGATTTAAAAATTACAACGTAGAAGAAAGGTTTGAAAATATTGCATTTATAAAGTTGGATGGTCACTTAAAAATTTAAAAGACTGATGTGGATTATTTTCTTATATTATATAATATTATTATATAAGGGATCTACTGGTATTACTAAAGTGGAATTACAAAAGGGCTTATAAACATGACATTGATTTTGAGAAAGGAGATTAAAGAGTATGTGAAAGCAGATGTTTAATTGGATGTAGTGAACCGATTTGTAATAATTATGTTATTATTTTTGATATAAAAATAATGAGTAATTAATTCTGGCAAAATGTATTGTTTTTATCAACAAGCCTGGACTTGGACTTTCATTATTTGAAGAGAGGGATTCAGCTATGTTCTGGAAATGTATAACTCTCCATTCTGGTTCTGCTAATTTACAATTTCCATCTCTTATTCCTGCTTCACTCTGGGAAAATTAGTTCAGATTGCTATACATACAGGTGGAGGGGATTAGACTATAAAGCTCGCTTGTTTCTCCCTTGGCCCCTTGTGTCATGCTCTGAGATTATAAAACTGATCAAACGTTTGAAATTGAACAAAGCTCCAGGATATGACTTCATCTCAGCTGAGGCCAGTTGTAGTCACCTAGATAGATAGGTACCTGTTCTGGTTTCCCTAACACCTTTATTTATAATTATACTAATGTTCCTGATGATTGGAGTCTAGCTTTGGTCATCCCAATCCATTAAAAAAGAGATACGAGGTTTACTTGCCAATCATTGGCCCATTAGCCTTCTCAGTATGTTTAGCAAATTATATGCTAGACATTTGTACAATAAACTCCTGGATTGGGTTACAGTAAAAACATATCTTGCCTGATGAGCAGGCAGGGGTCAGAAAAGGCCATTCAATTTTTGACTACATTTTAACTCTTCAACATCTAGTTGAGAAATATTTATCCAGAGCTCACTCAACAGTCTATGTAGTTTATTGATCTTAGATGTGCTTTTGATTTCAACTCAAAATTCAAACTATGGGAGAAATAGAAGTCATCCTCAAGTGATAGAAGATTACTTGTTCTTATATACAAGCTCTATCAAAGCTCCCAGATGGAAGTGTGATGCCATATGCATGGTCACTGCACCATGGAAATCTCAGTTAAGAGAGGAGCAAGACTAGGGTGTATTTTAGCTCTTAATCTCTGTAATCTATTAATTCTCTCATAGATAAACTGAATAGCCCATCTCTTCATCTACCAAAACTGGGAAACAGACACATTTCTCTTCTTTTATATACAGATGTTGCTCTCTGAGACACAGACTGGCCTGAAATGGGTACTTCATATACTTGCTAAGCACTGCCAAGAAGAATGGTTAGAAATTAATTACTTCAAAACCAAAGTTACGGTTTTTGCTAAGCACCCTAAGGCACATGTCTGGTTGCTCAATAATCATCCAATGGAGCAAGTTAAGACTTTTAAATGTCTGGGGATTGTTTTCTATGCTATTAGCAAATTGCAAGTCCCACACCAATTATGTCAACTTAAGTGCAAAAGAAAAAAAAGTGTTGGCTTTATAAGCTTTCTACTTCTCAAAAAGACCTTCAGTGATTAAACTTTTGTTGGCGAAGATCCAAGTTTTTGAAATCTATTTTTTCTTCCTGCGTTCCAAAAGTGGTCCTTCATTGTGAAGCTAGCTTATTTAAATGGATTTACATTTTTTATTACTGGAATAAGCTCTATTCTTTCCTAGTCATCTTGGCCCTTTTTATTATGACCATAGCTTTCAGTGTTCGCGGTACGAGGCAGAACATGCTAGATTATAATGTTACATAACCTTAATGCAGAGTTAGTATTCAGCAGGTTCTGACCAGTTCTGGAGAACCAGTAGCAGAAATTTTGAGAAAACCGGCAAATAACACCTCTGACTGGAAATTTTACAGTATCC
This sequence comes from Notechis scutatus, assembly GCF_049901735.1. Classification (NCBI taxonomy): domain Eukaryota; kingdom Metazoa; phylum Chordata; class Lepidosauria; order Squamata; family Elapidae; genus Notechis; species Notechis scutatus. Next base: position 135,881,907 of record NC_142009.1, on the reverse strand, counting down.
TTCCCCTGCCATGCCCACCAAGCCACACCCACAGAACAAGTAGTAAAAAAAAATTGAATCCCACCACTGCCTTAATGGGCTATGAATGGGCACTAGCTGATATGAAAAAAAGGACCATTGATTAGAGCTGCAATCAGATTCATCAGTCCTCTCTATAAACAACTTTTTAGAACCATTCTGCACATTTTCTCTGATCAGCCGATACCTAGCAGCATAACAACCCCCAAATTTAAAAGGGCTTGGTAAAATGCAATGCCTTCCTGACAGCTGCTACTGAAAGGAAATACCACAATATCCCTTTTGAACACAGGCTGAAGGAATAATTAAAACCATGAAACACATCATTTCACTGTTTTCCCCATTCAGGTGCTCACCAGGAATTATTATCTCACATCCTGGTTGTTTTATCTTAAGCTGTTACTATCAAATCTATCTGATTTCATTTCATTAACCAATTAAGTACTGCTCCATAGTTTATACAGTACACCATAGTATCTCTTCCAGTTTTTTAAAAAATATTTTAGAATATTTATCTTTCCCTTTTTATTTTAGAAGAATCTCTAAAAAATCCATCCATAACCTCTATTACTCCCTTCCACAATTCCAGGAAAAAAGCCTATTTTGTAATGGTACCACAAACCCATTTCTTCCAGAAGCCAGTTTGGTGTAGAGGTTAAGGCATCAGGCTAGAAAGTGGGAAACCATGAGTTCAAGTTCTGCCTTAGCTATGAAAGCCAGCTGGATGATCTTGGGCCAGTCAGTTACTCTCAACCTAACTCACATCATAGGGTTGTTGTGGGGAAAATAGGAAGAGGAGGAAATATTGTATGTGTTTGCCACCTTCGGTTATTTGTAAAAAAAATAATAAAGGCAGGAAATAAATAAAATGTGTGGTCTCAGGAAGAGCTACGGTGGCACTCTCTTTCCTTGCATGTCTTCCACAGCCTGTCTAAAGCTAGATTCACTTCCAGAATGAGGCTTAGTAAGAACTCCACACAAGAACAAAGAACATGATCCAAAATGGAGCTGGCTCCCTTCCCTTTTTAAATGTTGTCCTGAGAGAGAAAACTTCCTTATACTTGTTATGTTGCTCAAGGTTAAGTTAAGTTTTCTAGACTTTGATTTGCCTGCTCTTTCCCTGGATTGGCAGGCCAAGGCAGGCTTAATTGAGAGGGACTTCAAAAAAGTATTGCAGTGTCTGATCTTTGGGAATAAAATCTCTCTACATTTACATCAGTCCCAAACTGTCAAGAAGTAATATTAATCTCCTGTGGTAAAGTGCTGGTGTCATTAGAAATATTGTTCTTAAGGCGGTTGTAATGTTTATGGAGTGAGTTTGATTGGGGCCTAGTCAGAAGAAGCTGATGTATTTTTGAAGAGGGTTGGGGGGTTTTGGGGGGAGGGGCTGGTTTTAATAAGTACCTTGATTTCTGACAGAACCTGAATGATTGCTATGGAAGGAGCCAATTCAAAAATACATTGTCTAAATATTCTTTATTCAAACTATGTTTTCTATGTATAAACTTTTATTTATCTTGCCTTATTATGCACCAACCCAAAATACTGTCTTCATTGGGACAATATTTTGAAGCCATCAAGAAAATATTCAGATTAATGCAATAACCTAAAGTTCAGTACTGCTTCAATAACCTAATGTTCACTACTACTAATTTAAAAAACAACAACAAGATAAATAGCACAATGAGAGTTTTCCCCAAATCAAGTGAGATAACCTTGTCTATACTTTCAAGTTTACCAGATAAGTCTTCTTTAGCAATTTTGTTACAATACTGTCTGATTCTTAATCTTCATAGAAAGAAAAATCAGATTTCCATTACTAACATTACAAAAGAAGTATGATTAATAGGTGTTGCATTTTCTGAAGGTGAATATGATCAACATATCCAATTTCATCCGGCTATTTATTTCAGTCAAGTGACAAAGGAGTACAGGCCATGACTTGAAAGTGTGCTGAGGGAGACAGAAATTAAATGTACTTTTTAAAATTTTGAATGATTTTTTGTTAAAATAAGTTTTCAACTTTTAAAATCAAATATTGTTAGTAACCATGGCTTTCTGCTCTGTCTCCAGTTCAGTGGTGGAATTCAATTTTTTTTTACTACCGGTTCTGTGGGCGTGGCTTATTTGATGGGCGTGGCTTGTGGTCATGTGACTGGGTGGTGTGGCCTAGTGGTCATGTGACTGGGTGGGCATGCTTGGAGGTCATGTGACTGGGTGGGCGTGGCCAACTCAATGTCACTCACATCAAGGGGTGCCTCACCTGGCCCCTCCCCTCCCAGCCATTCCTTGTCACCCAGCTTCAATTTATCTGTAGTTCTGTAAAAATGTTGTTCACCTTTTTTGACTTTATTATTTGCATTCTGTAGATGTACTTTCATGGACCACTGAAAGGAGGAAATGGCTCACATGCTTTACTCAAGAGTGTGATAGGCAACAGGCTTTTAAGGAGCTGCCACAAAGAAAGGGGGACAATGTATTTTCTAAAGAAGCAGAATGCAAACAAGAAGCAATGGATGGAAACTGAACAGAGAGAAGCAACCTAAAACTAAGGAGAAACTTCCTGTGAGTGAGAACAATTAACCAGTGGAACTGCCTGTCTCTAGAAGTTCTGGGTGCTCAATCACTGGAAGTTTTAAGAAAAGGCTGGACAGCCATTTCTCTGAAATGGTATAGAGTTCACCCCAAGATCCCTTCTTAGTGTTATTCTGTTATTCTCTTATACCTTTCTCAGGATCTCTACTCAGAGTTTGGCATCCTCAGTTTTCTTGCCTGAGCTGGGGGTTGGACTAGAAGACCTCCAAGGTCCTTTCAACTCTTGTTAAACACATGTGTATTTTATGCTCTGGAATTTTTTTCTTCAGACAGGTCCTATTGAATTCAAGAGTGTTCTTGGTGTGATGTGACTAAGTTGCATTTGTCTAGGCTTGTTCTGTGAGGCAAGTTGAAAAACTCATTCTCTTTGCCATCCATCTATTTCTCTCTCCCCCCGCCCCAGCCCTTTAAAAGCACAATGTCCAGGAAAAGTACTAGATAGATGGTTGTTCAGTTTTCTCCACATAAGCTCATAAATTCTTCTTCAAACTTTCACCAAGTTGCTGGAATTGAAAATACAATATTAGTCCTCTAGGAACTGGGTTTAGTCAGTACCAAACTTATTTTATACCAGCTGTGAAACCAACTCTCAAAAAATGATATCAACATTGGAGCAGACGTCTAATGGGTACATTTAAGAGGAACACCTAGATAATACAATCACAATCAATCACACACTTAGATACAAATAAAGCATATTTCCCATAGCTGGTCACTATATTTACCTTACCCTTAATCATGCAGCCTTGTCAGAGCTGTTTTTGTGTGGGATTTTCATCACGCACACTTGTGCTCAGGTGTGTTGGTAACCTGTAAATAAACAAGGCAAGGGGAGCATGGTTTCTGGAATTCTTTATAAGCAGTGGACCTAGGAGGCATCTCTGGTCTCTTCTGCCTAACAAAGTACCTTGTTTTCTGTGCCTGTGAATGTGTGTGTGTGTGTTTCTGTTCTCCTCTCCTGATGTATTTGGGAATGTAGGTGTGAACTGGGAAGGGGGAATAGACTGCTTCTGCTCCTCTCTGGGTCACATGATCCGAAGGAAGAAGAGTGAGAATGAAGATATAAGCAGGTGGATTGGGCTGGGATGTCTTCTGAAGTCGTCTTCTCTGCAACCCCAAGTCAGATCTGATCTGTTTTCAAACTCAATCAGTCTTTTGGTGACTTTTCCCACTAGAGCAATATTCTATCTTTTCAGAGAGTTATCTTGCTGACAGGCAGGCAGATAGGTAGACAGAAAAATGAAGTCATGGGCCCCTTTTCATTAAACTCTTTCCAATATGGGAAAGGAAAAGGAGCAAAGAAAAAAAAGCAAATGGCACAAAAATGGAATGCAACATAGAATACATGGTTTTTTGCACATTACCATATCTGCTACCAGCCCAATATTGCCTTCTTCCCTTCCTTCTGAGGTACATCAGTTATTGTTCCTTGCATATCCCAGAGACATGCAAAGGAGAATACAGAGATGTGTTTAGCAATACATTTGGAAAGTATACATTAGTACACAAGGCATCTATTTGCTGACAACTGCAGAAATATTGAAAACTTATCCCCATCATATATTATTCCAGTGCTATTAAATTCAGCAGATTTCCTAGGCTGATGTCCTTCAGTTATGTTGAATGTCATCTCCATAATTCCTAACCAGCAAGTCCAACTGAAGGCTGCAATGTAGGGAAAGATGACCAGCTGGAATGGTAAGTCAAGGTGCTGGACTAGGAGTGGGGAGAAACAGAGATTAGTTCAGCCATGGAAACACAAAGGGTTAGGGTTCAGCTTATCTCTCAGAGCTGTTCTGGAGAAATGTAAGAGGATGAAGCCACTGCCTTGAGCTCCTTTCCATTAGAAATTATTTAAATGTTCACATTTTTTTAAAAAAATCAGAATATTTACAAAATCTTTGTTTCAAAAATAGGTTCTTCTGAATAGTTGGTGAGGAGATAGACAATACTTTTGTCAACTGACATGCTAATTTCCACACACATCAATATCAGTAGAATGATAAAGAATAAGAATTGCCCAAATATTTCATTAGCTAAGACATTGTTCTATTAACTAGTTTAAAAATATAATTGTGATTAGGAGACCGCAAAGAAATATTTATTTAACTGCTGATAATGTTGTTACTTTAACAATCTAATTGTTATATAACAAGATCCAAGTTTTTAACAATTAAACATTTGTTTATGAACATTATAGAAACTATACCAAACATAATTGTTTTAAAATTATTTTCTGCCAGTATTTCTTTTGTATCTGCATTTGGAATATGAAGAAATTTCTCATTAAGCTCACATACATAACCCTATGATTAACTATGTGGCCTTAAAAACACCGATAAATGTTATCTTTCTGCAGCAAAATATTAAGATAATTATATAATCCTTTCAAATCTATCATAGTTATGACTTATTGATGATCTGGGACCATTTCCATGGGACAATCTCAGCATATGGGTTGCAATTCAATGTCGTGTACATAATGGGGAGAGGCTTACAAGAGGAAACACAATGGATTGCTTTTAAGGATGTTCTTTTACATCAGTGGTGAACCATAGAGTTTGAGCTAGCATGTTTCCCACTCTCAGTTGTTGTTTGAGGAAATAATACATGAGGCACCACCATTTAATTTAATACTTCTAAAAAAAATCTTAGATGTAATATTGCATGGAAAAAAAAACCAGGGATCTTATTCTGTGTAAATCACAAGGTAGCTCTTTATTGTCTTCTGAAATCATAACATGTAGGTCTGGTTAGCATAGCTGTAAATATAGCTACAAAAACAATGAATCTCAAGGGAAAGCTCATACAATGTAAATATTAAAATTCTGCTTTCCCCAAAGCTGACCTTGAATGAAGGAGTACATTCATGGACATCAAATCAAGCTACAAATTTAAGTGGTCTTCTTAGTTTATCACTAGTTTGCAAAAATGGCCCATTTTTAGTCATATCACCTTTGCATCAAAGATAGCCATCGCTGGAATAAAATAGAAGGATTCTACTTGGACAGCAGCATGACCAGACTCTCCACACATATCAAATACACTGTCTGTCCTGGGATTGCATTAATGGGTCTGTAGAATTGTGAATAAAAAGATCTGGGAGCAATTCTGCTTCCACATCAATTTCTGTTACTTTTAGGAAAGAAATAAGTATGCATATATTCTTGGTGATAAAAGCCCACCAAAATCTTCAGAAAGTGGCCATTATAATCCATGATTTTTCTTTACTTCCTTTTATAAGGAAGTGTGTCTCTGTTTAAGCAGTTCCTGTATTATAGGGATAAATTATTCAGCAAAAAGCATAATGGCTAAAATCTCAACTGATGTTTCTTTGACATAAAAAATTTATTTATCCAAGGGTAAACCTCAAAGGTTACACTTTCTCAAAAGTCATGGCTGCAGGTCAAGGTTCACAAAATCTCTAAGGAGAATTTCTTGTTACCTTTTTTTATTTTATTTTTAAATTCTCATTTATCTTTATTTTGTATTTATCCTTCCCAATCTAAATGTTTTAGATTCTAAAATATTTGAGCTCCAAAATCTGATGTTAAGCCTGAAACAACTTTAGGGAATCTGATGTTCTGACATTTCCAGAGGTGTTCCAGCTTTGAAATGGCTCCATTTGACATTTTAAACAGATGTTCTAACTTCAAAGCATTTCTGGGTTGGTTGAAATACTTCTGTTAAGGTCAGAATAACCTGCTTCAACTCAAAACAACCATTCCAAATTTGAAACTATACATGCTCCCTTTGCACACTTCTTTCAGCTATTTGATTTCAGACACACAATTGTGTTTCAAGATTATTGCCTTTTTAAAAAAATCTTTGTATAGAAAAATATATTAAAATATCTAAAATACAGTAGACACTTTCCCCAAATTAAGTCTGTATTTATCAAAAAGTCAATTAGCAACTGGGTTTCCATTACATTAAAAGAAGTGTGACCCTAATGAAATGCATTAACAGGTATATTGGTGATATAATCAGCAACTCAGTGCATATTAGAAAGATTAAAAAAAAGCAAACAATCCAATTTTAATGAGTTTCTGCCTTCATAGATAAGAATGAACACATGGTTTTGAGAATGACTACAAGAATTTATGCCAGATCCCACAACTCCACATGATTGGAGTTACTGATAGACCTAGAAAAGCTTTGATGCAAAATCAAATATACTTGTTTTTCCTTAATTATTAGTGTATGCAAGTTCACATACTTAAAGTTTATCTGTTTCTGTTATTCTGCTGTTCTTAAAGAACTATAATTATTCTTCACTAGCACCAGCTATGGCTAAACATTTTTTGTAAATTTCAGGTTTGTTTTCACACAAATAGCAACCAACTCAAACAAGGGTTTCATATGAAGTTGATCACCAAAGGAAAGACTTGTAAGAAACCAGAAGGCAGCATCAAACATTAATGAGCAACTATCCTCATTAACTAATCTTAGAATCTTCTTACAGGCCAACATGAATGCCTGATCTGCTTTATCTGCTTGTCATTTAACTTGATCAAACTTACTTGTACAAGTGTAGTAGTTTAAAATGGGAGAAAGGTTATTTCCCTAGAATTGGCATGCTGTTATCCTCCAGACATTGAGTAAGATGGCATTGCAAAACATGCTGTTTATACCACATCAATGGGTTAGGATGGTGAAGCTCACAAGATTCCTTGTCCCCACCCACAGCCCTCCCATGCCCACTATCATTCCTACCCTGTTCTTTTATTGTCCTTTCTTTCCAACTTCTTGATCAACCTTTCATTAGAGGGAAAGTGTGCATTTTCTTCTTCCCCTGCCTCCTCTCACCTTATCTGACTATTCTTTCTTCCCCATCTTCTTTCTGCTGAGTCTTAGTTTTATATCCATGTTCTTCAACTGAGGTGTTATTATTTCCCCTACTGCTGATTTTTCTAATACCACCTGTTTTTCTCTTCTATTTTCCCAGTAATTCCTTGGAAAGATCAACTCTATAACCTCCCCAGCTTCCATTGACTCTTTCTATTTCTTTTTGGTTCCTGTAAAAATGCTTTCCAATGTTGCCTTCCCCTACCAGCCATGGAACCTTTGTACTGACTGCTACCTTCTGATACAAATTCAAACAAGTGACAAATTATAATCATATGACAGTTGGCAAAAATACTTATTTGGTTCTTATTTCTTGGTAGTCTTAGGGGAGAGGAGTAAACATTGTCAGTCATGGTAGGAGAAGTACTACCATGTTCAAGATGACTTTCTATTAAGAGACACATGTCTTTCATTTACCCAAAGCTTCAGTAAATACAAAGATTATTTGGCCTGCTCACACCCACACTTTGGAATCTAGAGTTCAGCAGGCCATGTAACAGAGAATTGTATTCACATTCAGCTTAACACAAGGGTCTTTTAGATTTCCCAATTGAAAATAAGATGCATCTATATCTATATTTATCTATCTATATCTACCTACCTACCTACCTACCTACCCCCACCTCTCTCTCCCTCCCCCCTCCCTCTCTCTCCACCCTGTTGTCTATCCAGTTTGCATGTTTACCTGGCCAGGACAGCTAGAACATTTAACTTAACAAAGTCCCTAATCAGTTCCTACATTTTCAATGCAGACTTTACAGATTGGAACCAGCATTTTATCTACCCCATTGAAATAAATCTTTCTTCCTCTGCACTTCTGTACATCACCTAAAGCTGCTGCAAAGGACTGGCAGGGATGTCTCTGTGTGTGTGTGTGTGTGTGTGGTGGGGGGAGAGGTTTGGGTTGCAATATACTATGGTGGTTGGTATATTGGTGGGGACAAGAGAGAGTCCTGGTATATGAATGGGATTTCATGTAGCCCTACAGCTTTAACAGCAATCATATTCTTCTTTTCACCTTCAGCACAATATCCTGCACTGGTGTTATATTAAAAGGGATTGCCACTGTATTTACAAATCTATATTTTCCCAAAAGGAGAGAAAATATTGTTTTGGTGACACAGAACACACTGCAGTTATCAACATAACTGAAATGTGATGCTGGGGCAAACAGTATTTTTTGTTATAAATGTTACATATAACAGAGTCACTGCTGTTTTTTGTGCATATGATTAATCCACCATCTTCTCATTCAAAGACAGCATAAATCTATGCATTCTCAGCAGACTGTTTCTTCATGCATTTGGATGAGCGAGTAGATGGGCTCTGTTACCACTAATAGTGAGAGAAGTCAATTCTTTATTCTTGGGTACTGGTAATTTATGCTTGGTGGGTTTTATCTGTTTTAATCTTGCAGCTGCCTAAATTGGTTGTGTAGGATGGGTGGCCATATTAATAACTTGGAGATTCCAGAGAAATAGGGAACCTAAGATAGTTACATGGTTTGAAGAATGCTGGTCTGTTCTCCTGAAGCTTTACTTACATTTGTGTTTAATTGCTTTTAAATATTTTAATTGGTGTATTGTATGTCAATCACATTTGTGAGATGGATAGCTATATCAGTCTGATTTTAAAACATAGAAAAATAATTCTAGTAGCCACTTGCCTGCCACCTACCACTTTACAACTCTGTTGTGACATTTTCTCTCAGCTGCCCCAACAAACACAAGGATAGTGTTTCTCCTGGCCTCCTTTTGCTCAGCAGCAGCCATTAGTTAGGGTGTGTGAGGAAAGAGAAGAGGGAACATGTCATCCAATGCAAAGAGGGTGGGAAGCCATCCCATTTCGAGGAGATGGAGAAAAAGTCTGTTCTTGGTGTGGCTCCACCAGCCATGCTCTGCCACTGGTGCCTGAGAGGAAGCAGCTGTTCCACAGATTTTGGGGTCCTTGGTGCTCTGTTTTTTCCTCCCAGATGTTTCATTACCAAACTAGATAACATCATCAATGCTAATATAATGAAACATTTGAAAGAAAGAAAGTTCAGAGAGTACCAAGGACCCTATAGTTCATCCCTCAGCTACAAATATTCTCTTCTATTGATATCTTCCACAGAACCTTCCCGACAAGTTCTTCCTTGGCCGTTTCTAGTCTTTCTCACTTCCTAGGATCCTAAAGAGGCGTTTCCCTCCTCCCTCCCTCCCTCCCTCCCTCTGTGTGTGTATGTGTGTGTTTACCCAAATGTATCCGGTTTTCATTTTTCTCTGGGGTAAGCCAGGGACTTATTCAAACCCTAAATTTGGTTTAAATTAAACCCCCAAGCCTCCATGCTTCTCCATTAATTCAGGAAACTGGAAAACACTTGCTTCTCTCCCCCCCACCCCCTTTAATGACAAAATGTGTTTATTTCATCAGCTTTTTATCCTGCTGCCATTCAAAGTAATTTGAAACTGAGCTAATTTTTGTCAGGAATTATAGCCTCTTATGAGAGGGTGACACATGTCAAACTAAAGACAAAACATTTCTTTTTTGCCTCTTTGATTACTGCCAACATCATTCTAATTGTTTTGGCAGAATGTGAACTAATTTTCAGGCATAATTGACTCTTCTGAGGGAATAAGTCCTGCAAAGTTTCATATGATTAGATTCAAAGGTTTTATGTTGTTACTCAAATACTGGTATTTGAATATTAACGAAAAATGATGCTAGATAACAAACCAAAGTGAAATAGTTAAAAAAGCTGTTTGACAATCAAGTTTTTACATTTATTTAATAAATTTATGTTCAATGGCATTTTATGGAACTCTTCATTTTCTTCATTATGAGAGAATTTTATTGATGTATATGGGCCTCAAGCTCACAAATTCCTGTGGGGTTTGAGTTTGAAAACCATGTCCTAAACTAAGGGGAAATTGGTTTAATACATGACATTGATTGCAATTATCCTTCCATTTTTCACACTTCTCTGAAACTTATGAAACAGTTCTGAGTAAAAATGCATGCAAACATTCATTAAAATAATGCACACTACAGCAAATTGTGTGTACAAGTGGTACACATTAGGATAATTGCAAATCAAAGGATATGTACTAGGAAAAACAGTAATTAGTAGTGCAGATTTTAAAATACAGATAGTTAAAGAAAAATATCACAAACTGAAGTAAAAATTTGATGGAAAGAGCTCATTTTTGAAAAAATTCAAAAGATATAGAAAGTTTTTTTTAAGTAGACATGCTGATGTAATATACAACCCTGTGGAATTGCAAAAGGATTCTTAAACATCCTCGAGCCTTAGCACTGCAAGATACTGAAAACAGAAATGGGACCAAAGAATAGTGGGGAAAATCAAGGGGGAAAAAAATAAAAGTTAAAAGGTAGAAATTCCTGGTGGTTTTTTTTGTTTGAGGTCACTTAAGCAAAACTGCATTTATCCATGGTCTAAAAATGCAATTCAGAATGGCATGAATCAAAAACCACTCCTAGCATACAAAACATCACAGTTCGCATTTCAGTCCCCCCTCTTTCCATTTCTATATAACTGTTGGCAAGCCATTTAAATCAAAAATAAATGTTGAACAAGGCATAATTTACTGTTGGGCTGCCAGGTGCATTTTCTATGTTCAAGGGAAAGTTATACCAACTGCAATTTCTTCCAATCATTGCAGCTTTCAGATAGAAAACTCAGAAGTGATGTGTTGATACAGAGAAAAAGATATGTCTCATGCAGGCAGACCAAAAAAACCCTAAAACCCAGACTGATAGGAAGAAGGGTTAATTGATTTATTCTTTGATGTTTGATTTGTCAAATAACAGCAATTAAAAATAGAGGTTAAGAGGATGGTAAGTCCTGGCAGAAAGAATTATCCCACTGTCTTTGGTGTTACACATTCAACATTTCAGCATTGTTTATTATTTTGAACAAAGCTAAGCAAAGCTGATAAAAAGAAAAATGCACAATATGCTTTGGATTGTTTCTTAAAGATAGCTCTAATGATAGATTCAATGAAATTCTATTCTTCTATAAGATATATTTACACTACAGAGCTAAGCATGTGATACTTACACTATTAAAATATTGTTGCTTTAATTGTTGTTCCAAGTTTTTTCTCCTTGGATTGGGGAGAAAAATCTGAATTTACTGAATTTTTTTCAAAAAACTAAACTAAATTTTCATCCTTCATCTGCTCTAAATTTCAATGCAGAGGTAGTAAAATGGAAGATATCATCTTACCATTCAATTGATTGAATTGTCTGAGACCACAACCACCTCAGAAAATAAACCCTAAGACAAGTCTTCTTCCTTTGAGCTAAAGCTCAAAACATGGATTTTGAAGAAAATTGGGAGTCTTTCTAGAGGTTTATTACCTTAAAAATGCCTGAAATGAGTTGTGGGTAGTTAGGGTTTTTTTAAAAAAAAAAACCAGAGATCTATATATACAGAAAAAAATCATCAATTTTTAGTTGAGGAAACTGTATGTTCTCCAAGCAGTGGTGGGATTCAATTTTTTTTAACTACCAGTTCTGTGCGCGTGGCTTAGTGGGTGTGGTAGGGGAAGGATACTGTAAAATCTCCAGGCAGAGGTGGGATTTTCCAGTTCTCTGGACTGCTCAAAATTTCTGCTACCGGTTCTCCAGAACAGGTCAAAACCTGCTGAATACCATCTCTGTCTCCAAGACGTTCTCTTTTAATAGCTTCAGTTTTTAAGAAAATTGTTTGGAGGGAAGTGGAGAAAGGGACAATTCTTTTATTCTTTTATGAATATTGTTTTATGACAGAATTTCAGCCTTGAAAGTTGATAATAATTGTCTATTGAAGTGAACTTTCAAAGAATACTAATTGCTTTGTTATTTTCAAAACTAAACCTGACCCTGACATCCTTCACTTTTCAGGCATTTATAAGAAGACATTTATCCACATAAAAATGTGAATCATGCTATCTGTCAACCATTATGTGAGAAATGAAGATGACAACTGCTTTCACAGAAGGACATAAAACTTCCAAACAGCCCACCGCATTAGCTTGGTGTTGCAAAAGGATATGTATGCAAAACTTCTACAGTCAAACTTAAGATGAAATAAATCACTTTTCTTTTTCCATTGAAAGCAATTAAATGTTAAGTTAAAATGATGCTCACTTTCTGGATTGTCTTTTATTTTGTCCTGCAGCTCCTTATTTTCCGTCATAAGGTGAGCTATTTTGCTGGCTAAACAGTCGTTCTCCTCTTGCAACTAAGATGCAGAAATTACAAGAAGCAAACATCAATCATATAATATAAATACGTGGACAAAAAGAGGAACAAAACAGCATTATAAGGGAAATGAATGACTTACAGCTCTTATGGCAAGATCTTTTTTCTGCCAGCTCCTTTTCTTGCATGGATCTGATTTCTTCGATCTGCTTCTTTTCTGTATTTTAATAGAAAAACACTATTAAACAATATTCACATTACATATTAACCATATTAACATATTAACAACACTGAAATTTAAGACTGGCCATTAAATAGGAAGGGCCAGGTGTGATGCAGAGGGAGATTTGCTTTTGTATCCCCACTCGTGCTACAGATTCTCACCCAAACAAAATAGTTGGTTACTTACTTTGGTCTCTGATGTTGTCACTATTTCTCCAGACACACCTGCCAAAAGAAGACATTTCGAACACTTGAGGACAAACCAACTGGAGGAGGCGAATTTACTAAGTATTATCAATCATAATGTGGATACAATCATACTGCTTGGAGTCACGTCTATTGTAGTTGCCATGCTCTTTGGCTGCATTCCAGTTGTTTTTTCTAAAGTCCTTCACAGTAGTTCTGGCAAAATGCTTGGACCATAAAGCCACTTTTTGACAAGCAAGGTAACCACATAAATCCATTATCAAGTTTACATTGTACCCTCATTATGTACCAGTTTTCAGTGGAATTTATATGATCCTCTTCTAAGCAAAACGTTAATACTTGTAGATGGGACAAAATTCAGATCTTGGTAAATAACATGAAGCTTGCATATAATTCATATAATGGGGTCCACATGTTAAGGGATGGATGTCCTGGGATTAGGTTTTCAAAGAAGCTGATCATCTTTGCTTACTTGCTTTGCCATCATTCCAGGAGTCAAACTGACTCAAAATCAACATGACTCCTCATTTATGTTGAACAAAATGTTTCAGATTTGAACACAGGAGGATATTTGTGTTTGCTCTCAATGTGTATTCTAATGGCTTGCCCTGTCAATGTTGGAGGGAGAGGACTTAGGGTCTTTTTGTTGGGCTATTTATGTTAGCTTGTTTGGCACTTCCTTGATTGTGGTATTGTTTACTTGTTGATTGTTGCTTTGAGCACTTCTTACCTCAAAGAGGAGTTTCCCCGCATAATAGAGGAATGTCTCCATCCCTAATGCTGTAAACTACCCTAATCCTAAACTAAATATATGAAATATAAATAAATAAATAAATAAAATGAATATAATAAATAAATAAAACAAGTAAATATAAGTAAATATAATAAATAAATAAGTAAAAAAATATTGTGTGCAAAGTAATCTAAGTAACCCTTTCCCATTCATACAGAATCAGTAATTGAAATCTGAGAATAAAGAACATTTTTCCCAAACTTATGCCGTTATAGCTTGACATAGCAGCAGCTTTCCTCTCTTTCACCCACTTCCAGACCAATTCTGGGCTACAAAAAAAAATAAAAAATGACATGACAATGTCAAATGTAACATAGCAATTAAGCTTGCAGCTTATTGTCAACAGTAACATCAGTGGGACTTCTTGGTTTTGGTTTGGTTTTTTACTCCCTAAATGTCATCTTCCATAATTCTTTCATTTTCAGACCACAAAGTATTGGTCTGCTTCTCCTGAACTTTGGGGATGCAAAGACTGAGAGGGACGGATAATTGTTTCCAGGTCCTCTATTGTTTTGGGAAGAAAAGTGCTACCTCTGCTCTCTTCTATCTTTTTTTTTTAAAACAAATTTTATTAATTTTAAAGACAAACAAATCATCATTAACCATTACATACTTAAACCTTTTTCCATTATAAATTTTACAAGTCAAATAAAACCTTATTTTATACAATATAATTCTATTTTAAACCATTTCCATATGAGCATACAAATACCTCTTATCCAATTTCTCTTTACTTCTCTTTACTCTTATTCAATTTCACTATTATTATTTCATCTATTTCTTTCTGACTTGGTTACCATTATTCTCATTCTGTATTTCTGCAAGGTTTTATTAATTCTCCCAGAAACATAAACACACAACACACAAACATATAAAAATCTTTTAGGAAAGTAACTTGGCCCCAGGTACCTCTCTCTACATGGACTTCAATTATATTCATGCTCATCTTACATGTCATTACCTATTTTATTTACCATTCTATATCTTCTATATTAGCTTCTCCACACATTTCACTCTTCTTAATTCTATCTTATTTAATCCATCTTAATTTGAGTCATTATATTTGTATCTTTTGTCCATTCTTTATTATCCCTCTGTCTCATTCCTTATAATAAAAAAAAAAGAATTTCTCCTGAAATCACTAATCAGAGTATGATGCCTTTCTATCTTCCCCTAAATTAATTAAATTAACATTTAAAATAACACCTAATACCCAATCTGATTCTGCTTGGTACATTCTATCTACAATTTTTTTTTTAAATAAAAGAAAAATAATAAATCCAAAATGATTAAATACATAGTTAAATAATAGATCTAAATATTGAATCTTATAACATTCCCATTGCCTTTTCCAAAAACAAATGCTACTATAATAATTTTATAATAACATCAATACCATAGTCATATTAAACTCTTTAATTAAAACTCAATATTCTAAACATTCCCTTTAATATTTTATTAAATTTTAAAATCAATCATTACTAAACATTTCAACATTTTAATCTCTTATTAACTCTTAAACCATTCTAATTTTCTATTTCTAATACAAATGCTACAATACCATCTTATGTACCTTGCAAAATCTTTTTAAAGAAATTGTACTTTACCCTTTGTCCCTAAAAAGATTCCTCTTTTCCCATCTAATTTCAAAACTTTGTGGCTTTTCTCCACCTTTTCCCTTTCTTTCTTCCCCCACCAGACTTTCCTACCCCCTTCTCCTAGCCTCTGCTTTGCTGTCTTCCCTTCTCTGTTGTGTTCCTTTTTTCTTTTGTTTACTATCATTATATTGATTTTGCACCTTATTTTTCTCTTTCTTGAGTGTTTTTTTAAATCTTAAGTCCTTCATTTTCCTTCCTTCCTTTCTTCCTTCTTTCTTAGTTAAATTTTGAAATTCATTAAAGATGGCTTCTTCTTCTGCTGCTGCTGCTGCCTCCATCTGTTGTAGTGTTTGTTGATAGTTAGCAAGCGCCATTTCTAAAAAAAGGAAGGCTTCTTTCACACCATCTTTGCCATCTGTTTTTGTTTGCTCATATTCTTTTCTCAGTTCCTCAGCAAAAAAAGCCAGTATAAATCTTTGCCTTTCTTTTCTTTTTTTTCCCCTCTTTCTTCTTGCACCAACCAAGATATTTCAAAAAAATAGAACAATCCCAAAGTCCTCAATCAATCCAAGCCAAGACAAAGTTCTCACTTTCTCTTCCTGGGGTAGTATCAATCAAAAAAAAAAAAAAAAAAAAGTCCAAATCTGTATCTTAAAGCCTTATTGGAATTATATTTCAGTCTTCAAATCCTTAAGGCATCTCCTCCAACAAAATCTTAACATATGAATATATTTTTTGTCCTCTCCCTTCCCACCTATCACATAAAGCTAGTTTTAACCTGAAAAAGACAGGTTCTCAATATCCACTTATTGATTCCGTAGGGAAGGAGAGTAAACTTTTCTTTCAGCACCTCAAAACTGCCGCTTATTTTCTCTTGTGGAAAGAATCATTCAAAAAGCTATAATTTCCAGGAATTGTGTTAAATGTGTCTTAGAGTCCTGGGTCAACCAAGAAAACTTTCACTCTCAGAAGACTTTCTCCTCTTCCTCCTGCGCATTCTTACCCAGCTGCCGGCTTCTTTGTGGCGGCCATTACAGACCGCCGCTGCACCGTCTTGGGAAAAGGGGTTCTGCCGGCCGGGAGGGGGTCTGTAACACCCCAAACCCTCTCCGGATCCCCTATCTTCAGCTACCCTGCAGGGCAGCCTTAGCTCGAACCCGTCCGGATCGGAGCACCCAAACGGCTAGTGCAGCAGGGATCGCGCAGTATCGCGAATCCCTGCCGCTCGCGAAGCCGACAAACCGGAAGTTTCTGCTCTCTTCTATCTTTAACAGGGTTATTTTAGGGCTGCATTAAAAGGCATTATCCATTGATTTGAGAAGAGCCTGTCTATAATGCAACGGGAAGATTGGATTGGCTGTGATACTCTAGCTTTCTTTGTGGTTCAAGTCAATAAAAAGGGGTGAAGGACAAAGATGCAAGCCCAGAATAGCCCATATAAATTAGGAATTCTTGTTTTCCTTTCCACTCCATTCTTTTCTGAGCTCATTCTGGCCTCAGTGATTTCCCTATCCTTCACCTACACTCAGATGTTGCCCTTCAGTCACGGCTGGTCAGTTTCAATCAAAATCAACACAGTTTTGGTCTTCTCCTGCATTAACTTTTTGACATAGTGTCCTCAAAGTACTATTGTATTAAACAATTCCTAAAAGTTTTAAACTTTTTAATACTTTGTGTTATTCCTCCGGCATCTTCCAGATAAACATCCTATGAGACTCTGTTTCATTTGTATTTGCTTAATTCCTTATCTTCAAAAAACAAAGCAAATTTTGTTTTATTTTTAGCTGATATTTTCCTCCCTAGAGACATTTTTTCTCCTTTGTCTTGTCTAATCAATAGTGCTTTGTTGATAGTAAATTACTAAACATTGTTGACTTTGGATATACATTATCCAACTTTACACTCCCTGTTAACAGCATAAAGAGTAGCTTGCAATATCCTTTGCTTTGGTTCTTCAAAGATTTAAGGGGTGAGAGTCAGAGGTGGTATTCAGCAGGTTCTGACCAGTTCTGGAAAACCAGTAGCAGAAATTTTGAGTAATTTGGAGAACCGGCAAATACCACCTCTGACTGGCCCCTCCCCCATCTATTCCCTGCCTCCCAAGTCCCAGCTGATCAGCTGGGTCTTCTTTTGTTGCCCTGCACAGGAGAACGGAGCTGGAAAGCAGGTTAGTGGGGTAGGGAGGGAATGGAGATGTTACAGTATCCTTCCCCTGGAGTGGGGAGGAAATGGAGATTTTACAGTATCCTTCCCCTGCTATGCCCACCAAGCCTTACTACGCCCACCAAGCCCTGCCCACAGAACCAGTAGTAAAACGTTTGAATCCCACCACTGGTAAGAGTCAATGCTGCAGAGAACTCAAGACAATGAGAGCAACTGGGGTGAAGGTACAGCAGTTGAATCTGTCAAATTTCTCCCCACCCCACCCCCACCCCGCTCCTCACATTATTTTCTAAAACAAAAGCACTCAATTCTTTGCGTTCTGATAATAAAAATCTTGGTGAACTTTCAGAAACTCCTTATAAAAATACGAAATGAAATAAATGCTGAGTTGTCTTTAGGAAGTAAACTCAATTACTACAGCAATTTTTTGTCCTCTTGCAACTGCCTGGGTGACAAATCCCAACTTCCAAGAACTTCCTCTGCTCTGTAAAAACTTCCTACATCCTAGACTTTATGCCAACATAAAGTTCTGGACCTATCACACTATATAAGGATTGGAGCCTTTGTTTACCTATAGCCTATTGGCAAGCCATGTAGCATTAATTTATGCTGATATAGGCCATCCCATACACATATGCACCTAGTATACAATATTAGAAAAGATTTCTTAAACTTGATCTTCTTAGTGTGCAATGAGTTTCACAACAAACAGGCCATTGTGGATGCTATAATACCACAGGTTTTTGATACAATGCCTTACCAAAGGGCTCTGTCCAGCTATATGGTTTTAGCTTGATTTTAGTGCAGTCTCCAATGGGCTGGATCACTTACAATTTGTCTCATCCAAGACTCCCATACACTTGGATACCTTAAACAGGTAGTTCTCAGCTTACAAGTTTGTTTAGTGACCATTAAAAGTTACAATGATGCTGAAAAAAACTGACTTATGACTATTTTTCACACTTAGGACCATTGCAGCATCCCCATGATCATGCGATCAAAATTCAGACGCTTGGACACAGGTTCATATTTATGACCGTTGCAGCATTCTGGGATCATGTGATTCCCCCATTTGCTACCTTCTGACAAGCAAAGTCAATGGGGAGGCCAGATTCACTTAACAACCGTGTTTCTAACTTGACAAGTGCAGTGATTCGTTTAGAAAATGTGGCAAGAAAGGTGGTAAAGTGGGGCAGAACTCACTTAACAAATTTCTCACGTAGACACATACATTTTGGACTCAGTTTTGGTCATATATCGAGGACAACCTGTACTGCCTAAGAAAAACTGATCTATATGTAATCAAAGATCCAAAGTTTGGTCTCTTGGGGTCTTTCAAAAATATCATTTCAGCAGGCATGAGATAAAACCTTAACCTGTCCCACAGTGTTTTCTTGAGTAAATCTCCTGCCCTTTTGCTTATAAGTATCAGTCCCAGTGGTGGTATTCGACTGGTTCAATCTGGTTCTGGCGAGCCGGTAGAAGCGATGAGCAGTGGAGACCAGGGGTGGGATTCTACCAGTTCGCACCTATTTGCTAGAACCGGTTGTTAACATTCTAAGCAGTTTAGAGAACCAGTTGTTAGAAGAAATTACTGGCCTAAACCTGTAAGGAAGGCAGGAAGGAAACATTCTGGTGTTGCTTACAGAAACTGCCTCTCCGTTAACCCTTATTACATTCTTGGCAGGACTAGACTTCCTGTCTCAGGAACCTCTCTGGAGTTTTTTTCCCTCCTTTGCTGGTACTTTGCTTGTGTGGAGTGAGTATTCAAAGTTACAATGGCACTGAAAAAAGTGACATGACCATTTTTCACACTTACGACTGTTACAGCATCCCCACACAGTCATGAGGCCAGGCGAGGAGATGCATGCCTTGATGTGAGTGATATTGATTTGGCCATACCCAGCCAATAACATGACCACCAAGCCATGTCCGCCCAGTCACATGACCACCAAGCCATGCCCACCAACTAAGCCACGCCCAGAGAACCAGTTGTTAAAAAATTTGAATC
Source organism: Notechis scutatus (assembly GCF_049901735.1). Lineage (NCBI taxonomy): Eukaryota > Metazoa > Chordata > Lepidosauria > Squamata > Elapidae > Notechis > Notechis scutatus. Next base: position 135,862,265 of record NC_142009.1, on the reverse strand, counting down.
CCACCCCTGGTGGAGACCGAACCGGTTTTCTCTGCCACTCTGCTGTTGGGCCCACCTGCCTGCCTGGGCTCCCATACTCACCTTTATCCTCTGAATTTGAAGTGCAGCTGCTTTGTGTGGCACAGAATAGTGTTGCGCGGCAGCTGCTGAAGTGACCGGGAGAGTGCAGGCTTGCAGGAGGAGAGTTAGAACGCCTCTATGCCTGTGCAAACGCCTCTGCGCAAAGTGCGTGTTTAGCACGTGTGTGCATGCAAAGTGAGTGCACGCGCGCAAAGCGTTCCCACCAAGCCACACCCACCGAACCGGTGGCAACAATATTTGAATCCCACCACTGATCAGTCCAATTGTGATTTAAAAAGAAACAGATACCCATATCTACGGAGATTCTTATTCATTCATGTCATGGTTGTTCCAAAGGTGCTTTTTCAAGAGGCAACTGGGCTTTCTGGTTTTACTTTGAAGACATTTCACTTCTCATCCAAGAAGCTTCTTCAGCTCTAATTGGATGGTGGGGAACGGAAGGATTTATACTCCCTGCAGACAGCTGGTCGTTTGCATTCTTTTTAGAGAGCTGTTGTGGCCAACTGGAGATTTATCTGTGTCTTCAGGGTCACCTGAGTTGTTGTGCAAATAGGTACGGTGACCCATAAGAGAACAAATGTGGTGATTATACAGTAATCGAATCTGCTTTTTATAGAATACCCAGAAATTAACTTATTTATGTGATAAATAGAAAATCCTACACAAAAGGGGTATCTGTGTGTCTGTGCATATGCATGAGAGAAAGAGAATGAGAGAGAGAGAGAGAGACAAAGAGAGACAAAGAGAGAGAGAGGAGAGGGAGAGGGAGAGGGAGGGAATGAGAACAGTGGAACTGAATCAAAATAATGTAATAGCACACCAAGTGTGAAATTGAAACAAGTTGCTGCAGCTTCTGTGAGAATAGGAACAGGAGCCCACTTTGCCCCATGGTGCCACTGAGGCACAGAAAAGAGAGATCTAATCTTTTTTTTTTTTTTTTTTAATCTCTCAAAGCTCTGGGCAAATGTTCCACCTTCCATTGGCAGAAAATAAATCAGTCAACTCAGTTTTCTCCTGTTCTCCGGTGACCCTTGGCCTTGACTGAAACCTGTTGAGAAGAAAACAATATTAAACATCGAAGGGCTTTGAATCTTCCTGCTTATTATTTCAGCTCAGCAAATGGGAAAGTACAAAATGAATGAGTCACTACAAACTCCTCTTTAGTTGCAACCTTTTGCTCTGCCTAGGCTCATAGAAACAGTCAATAGCATCCTCTCCGAACATACACATTAAATTGGAGGGTTCTTCCTTGCTTTAGGAATTGCCTTACTAATCACTGGCCACTTCTGCTAGCTAAGTGTCAGCATAATCTTTGCCTAGTCAGAATACCAGGCTATATATTTTGCTCAGCTTACAATATTCCCAATCAATGGCACAACTCTGCAATATAACGAATGTAAAGTACAGAGCCCATCCATCAAAGACTGAAAAGTTCAGGAAAAGAATTTGTCAGTGCCAGATTAAAAGATGGTGCTAACTCTAATGCGGATGTCCCCTCCTCGCTACACACAGACATATTCATTATTTTCTTCCAGGATTTATGAAACAAAATTAACTTTAATCCATATCACAACCCAAATCTATTAATTTGGGAATAGATTCCTCTGGAAATCAGACAGAAGTACTATCCAAACCAAACATAATGACTTGTAATCTTGGTAATGATTTATGTATGCAAACCCTGACAGGATGTTTTGGAATGGTCCCACTGTGGTCCTATTGGGTCCCCTCTTAGTCTTTTATTAAGCCAGAGACAGGAAATGTGAGGTTATCAAAATCTTGCTTACAGGTAGGGGTGGGATTCTACCGGTTTGGACCGATTTGGGTGAACCAGATGTTAAATTTGCATCTGGTTGGCCAAACAGGTATTTGAACTGACCAGCTGGCCCCGCCCACTCCTCCCCTCCCAGGAGTCTCCACGTGGCCCATGCAGATAAGCGGAGGGAGGGGGGGAAACGGGACTTTCAGAAGTCCGGAAATGGGCCTGTTTCCAGCTTCCAGAGGGCCTTCAGAGCCCAGGAGAGGCCATTTTTGCCCTCCCAGAGGCCCGAGGGAAACCTCAGGATTCCTGAGATGGCAAAAAACAGCCTTACTGGAAGTTCTGTTAAGCCACGCCCACCATGGTCACACCCACCCAGCAACTGGGCAGTGAATAAGTTGCTAGGATTTTTGAATCCTACCCCTGCTTACATGGTGACATAATAAGTCATCAGTTTGTCTAATATCACCTCCCTTGCAATCATTAAGCTCCTGATTTTCTAAAAAATGTCATACACACACACACACACACACACACACACACACAGTGTATAAAATCCCAAGTTGGCATCCTGTAGACCAGGGGTGTCAAACTCAATTTCATTGAGGGCCACATCAGAGTTGTGTTTGACCTCGGGGGGGGGGAGGAGGCGTGGGCAGGGTGGGCATGGCCAAGTCGACATCACTCCATTTTCACTGGCAGAGGACTAACCCTAACCCACGTATGGTCCTCCTGAGCTCCATTTTCTCTGGCAGAGGCACCACAAGCCAGTCCTTCGCTATTTCCAGGGTGGGCCCACCGATAAGATTTAAGCACTCTGTGAGCCAGATCTGGGCCGTGGGGCTTGAGTTTGACACCCTTGCTGTAGACCAAAGCACAAATCCCTACCACCTTATTTTGGAAAACCTTCAAGGCCAATACTAAATTATATATATATATATGTATGTATGTATGTATGTATGTATGTATGTATGTATGTATGTATGTGTGTGTGTGTATGTGTATGTGTGTGTGTGTGTGTATGTGTATGTGTGTGTATGTATATATATATATATATATATATATATATATTTGTGTGTGTGTGTGTGTGTGTGTGTGTGTGTGTGTGTGTGTGTATATATATATATATATATATATATATATATATATATATATATATATATATATATATATATATATATACATACTGTCTGTCTATCTATCTATCTATCTATCTATCTATCTATCTATCTATCTATCTATCTATCTATCTATCCAAGCGATTATAAGATAACAGGCATAAGTATAAACATAGTTATGAATACATGAAATGGATACATATAAGAAAAATAAAAAGAAACAATAGGACAGGGACGGTAGACACGTTGGTGCACTTATGCACGCCCACTACAGACCTCTTAGGAAAGGGGTGAGGTCAATAGTAGACAGTCTAAGGCAGAGGTTGCCAACTGGTGGGCCATGAGAAAATTTTGGTGGGCTGCAGAGAAATCTCACCCCCAGAGCACCCCCTCCCCAAAGCAATTAATCCAGGCTCCAAAGAAACACAAGGCTGCTCAGACCACATGGCCTGCGGGAACCCTCCTCACCCACTCACTCCTTACCGGGCAAATTTGTCTGCTAAGTTGCTATTTTTCCTTTTCCGACCATCATCTGTTCTGCTCTGCCAGGAGATTTAGATTAGCTAGGAAGCAGGAAATGGATGGATTTCTTGCTTTCTAGCTAAGCACAGCCGAACCTCCCTTAGGACCGAAGGTTTGCTTGCAAGCAAATTCAGTGCAGACTCACGGCAAGCAAATTTCAGAGACTGAGCTAGCCGATGGCAGATAGATAGATCACTGAATGATTCTGTGAGCAACTCAATCTGCCTGCTTTGCCTGATTTTGGATAAAAGTTGCTTTTTTAATAAAAAAAAATTCAATATTCAATACATGGTGTGTTGTGAGTTAATTTTGTGCAAGCAAATTTTATGTGACAGACTGAGCTAGCCAATGGAAGATAGATTTCTGAATGAATCTGTGATTCTATGAGCAACTCAATCTGCCTGCCTGCTTTGCCTGATTTTGGGTAAAAGTTGCTCTTTTTTTAAATAAAAAATTCAATATTTACATGCATGGTGTGTTGTGAGTTAATTTTATGAGGTTGCTTGTTAAAAATTTTTGAGTTTGCTTGCAAGCAAATGTTATGTGACAGACTGAGCTAGCCAATGGCAGATAGATTCCTGAATGAATCTGTGATTCTGTGAGCAACTCAATCTGCCTGCCTCCTTTGCCTGATTTTGGGTAAAAGTTGCTCTTTTTTATAAAAAAATCAATATTTATATAAATATTTATAATATTTACATACAAGCCATGCCCAGCCAGTCATATGACCACCAAGCCACACCCACAAATTAGGCCATGTCCATAGAACCAGTTAGTGGTCCCTGGGATCTAAAATTATGAGTTTGGTGGTCCCTGAGGTCCAAAAGGTTGGCGACCCCTAAGGTTAAAGTTTTTGGGGTTTGGGGAAGAAACCACAGACTCAGGTAGAGTATTACAGACATTGACCACTCTGTTGCTGAAGTCGTATTTCCTGCAATCAAGTTTGGTGCGATTAACCTTGAGTTTGTATCTATTGTTTGCTCTTGTATTGTTATGGCTGAAGCTTGACAGTATCCCCTAAAGTCCTTGCTTTGTTGGTGGAGAGGGGCTTCCTATGTGCTCAGGCCCAATTTTTGCCCTTTTGTTTTCTTAATGACTTGGTTCCTTTCCTTGAGGGAGCTTTTCCTGGCTTTTGTCCACCCTGCTTAGGTGCTTACACCTCTTTTAGCTATGGTGGTTTTGGCCTAGTTTCACAGTATCACAAATAGTCCCTATAGTTTTCTTGGAAACATTTTTAGGGAGAATAGAGTAGAGTAGAGTAGAGTAGAGTAGAGTAGAGTAGAGTAGAGTAGAGTAGAGTAGAGTAGAGTAGAGTAGAGTAGAGTAGAGTAGAGTAGAATAACAGAGTTGGAAGGGCCTTTGGACATCTTCTAGTCCAACCCCCTGCCTAGGCAGGAAACCCCACACCACTTTAGACAAAGGTTTATTCAACATCTTTTTAAAAACTTCCAATGTTGGAGCATTTACAAATTCCAGAAGCAAGTTGTTCCACTAATTAATTGCTCTAACTCTCAGGAAATTTCTCCTTAGTTCTAAGTAGCTTCCCTCCTTGATTAGTTTCCACCCATTGCTTCTTGTCCTGCCCTCAGGTGCTTTGGAGAATACCTTGACTCTCTCTTCTTTGTGGCAGCCCCTGAGATATTGCAACACTGCTATCATGTCTCCCCTAGTCCTTCTTTTCATTAAACTAAACATACCCAGTTCCTGCAACCGTTCTTCATATGTTCAAGGTGTCTTGCCATTGCCTTGTTCCAAGAGCTGAGACAGTTACCAGCTTCTAATCCAATGCCTTAATGACTAAACCAAACCCACTATATGAAACTTTCATTATATCTCTTCAGCACAGATACAAAATATAAATAGGTGTCCCAGAAGATTATTTCATACCATTAGTCAAAATAGTTGATTAGCTTTAAAGTAGTTGATTGCAAGCCACATCCCTGCACTTCAAGTGGCCTCTTGGGATGATTCTAGTTCTACTCACTGCAACTGACTATGAAAAGGTCTTTCCAGTTCTAATGCACACCCTCAGCTGTGGCTTGCCCTGAGCAAATTTTGCTCTTTTTTCAGATAATATTTTCCAGGACTTCCCAACAAGGCAATTTGTTTAAAGAAACATAACCTTTCAATGGTTTCTCACAGAATCAAGGGATAAATGCAAAAAAAATCTACGCAGATGAACAAGGCAGAATTTTAATGATACAAATCAATTTACATCAGAGATTTATTCTTACATGGTAGATTGTTAGATATTTTTTTTTGTTAGATAATAATTATTAAAATTAAAATTAAAATTAAAATTAAAATTAAAATTAAAATAATTAATTAAAATTAAAATTAAAATTAAAATTAAAATTAAAATTAAAATAATTAATTAAAATTAAAATTAAAATTAAAATTAAAATTAAAATTAAAATTAAAATTAAAATAATTAAAATTAAAATTGTTAGATAAAATAAAATTGTTAGATAAAATAAAAAAGATTGGTAGATAAAAATCTAACATTTTTCACTCTGTGTGTGTCTACCTCCCTCACTGTCACTTGCACACATCTACACACCATCTTACAAATATCAGCATGGTGCTGATTGTTGTGGTTCAAAGCTCTACCCATGAAGAGTGGCGCCCCATGGGCTAAAAAAAACACCCCAACTAATTGATGTCATTCCAAATGTTCCAAAAACATAGAGCAAACCAGAGGTGGTATTCAGCAGGTTCTGACCAGTTCTGGACAATGGGTAGTGGACATTTTGAGTAGTTCGGAGAACCAGGAAATACCACCTCTGACTGGGGATTTTACAGTATCCTTGCCCTGCCACACCCACCAAGCCACACCCACAGAACCGGTAGTAAAAAAAATTGAATCCCACACTGGAGCAAACCCTGAAACTCCTTCGGGTCTCTCCTTTGGCCTCTTTAGCCTCTGTTTCTGATGATGCTTCTGCAAAACAACAAAGCACTTTTATCAAAATCCAACTGTTTTTCAGCAGTCAAAATTATACACCAATAGAGGTTTGTGAAGGCCATTAAGTCCTTTTAAGTCCCCAGGAAAAAAAACCAGAGAATATTAATTTAGTCCGCCTGACAGATGGGTCTGCCTATGAATGAAACGCACCTTGCTGAGCCCACGTTTGAGATTGTTTGCGATACAGTGGTTGCTGGGCAGCATTTTATTCAGGGTAGTGGGCTGAGTGGACCTCTTTCACAGGAGCTAGAAATCAATGGCTAGAATTAGCCGAGCACATTATGACACCTGCTGTTTGAAAGGGCCACTTAGCAAAATAATCAGCTGAAAAACAGTTGTGCAAGATGCACTCGTTCCATTTGGTTTGAATAATATTTAGAGTATAGGGTTTTGGTTTGTTTGCTTTGTTTGTTTGTTTGTTTCCTTTGCAGTAGGAGGCCTTCGGTACCCTCTTTTCAAATGCTTGAAATCCTGGAGAACCATTAAGATAGAAGCTGAAATGCTGTAAAGCTGCATCAGTGGTTTTTCATTTAGGGTAATGCTAGGACCCATTAATGAAGCTCTTACTCTCTTAAGCATATTCCAAGGTCTCTGCAATACCATCGCTCTGCAAGTATCAGCAAACTGTAACATAATTCTTTTTTTTTTTAGAGCTGGGCTTCGTAATTTTTTTGCCATCACTTCTCCCTATAGCGTTATCCTAATTTCCATACCTCCCCTAAAGTCCAAATACCAACATCAATATAAATGAATCAGGGGTGGGGTTCAACAATTTTAGCAATGGGTTCCCTGCCCAGTTGCTGGGTAGGCATGGCCATGGTGGGCATGGCCTAGTCGGCCTCCTGTAACACTGCTGGGGGGTGTGTGCGTTTTTCCCGGGCTCTGGAGGCTTTCCTAGAGCCTCCGGGAGGGTGACAACAGCCTTCCTGGGCTCTGGAGGCTCTCCAGAAGCTGGAAAGGGCCCATTTCTAGCCTTCCCAAACTTCTGGGAGGCCCGTTTTTTACCCTCCCCAAGCCTCCACGTGTGACGTGCACTTACCTGAATCCAAAATGGGATACATGTGGACTCCTGGGAGGGGAGAGGAGGGGTGGGCGGGGCCATCCAGGAGTGGGATTTGGGGGTTCTCTGAACTGTGCAGAATCTCAGCTAGAAGGTCTCATGAACCCCTGCAAACCCCCAGCAGCCCACCCCTGAAATGAATAATGAAAACAATCCACTGTAACTTTGGGAAAGATGGACTTACTTTGGAACTACATGGTACTTCACACCTCTCCTGGACTCTGTCTGCACCACAGGACCCCTCACGGTTTGGGAGCCCTTGTGTCATTCCAACATTTAACTTGTCAACTCAGCTGCCTCTCAAAATGAAAATGACCAAGCACACCATTAGGACAGATCCAACACATTTTTTTTCTGCTTGAGGAGAAGAACAAGTAGGCATTCCCTTCAAATACATATGCCAGGGATCTCCAAAGTCGGTAACTTTAAGATTTGTGGACTACAACTCCCAGAATTCCTCAGACATCATGGCTACCTGTGGAATATTGGGTGTCATGCCCTTGTTGGAGTCCAATTCTGAGGGGGAGATTGAGCAGCTGACAGGGAGTGGGAATGTGGATCCGGTGGTTGTGGAAGAAATGGGGGAAGGGCACAGTCTGGCTGGGAATTCAGAGGAAGACCCAGGGCCATCCTCTCTTCATCCTAGGGCATGCAGGGAGGAATGGAGAAGGGAACAATGTGGCTTACGGAGAGGAAAGGGCCCTGATCCCCTTCATGGGCTGAAGCTGGGAAGACTGTTTAAAAGGGCAAACTGTGCATGGCAAAGTTGCTGGAAGCAAAGGGAGCATTATCTTTGTCAAGGCTTATCTGGGTTTTGGCATCCTCCCAACTGTTTGTGCTGTGTTATCTTGTGGAAGTCTGCAATTTATCATCCTGGCCTGTCATGTTAATTACTTCAGCGTGGTTTTTTTTTTTAAAAAAAACATTTCTAATTACAGGCGAAACTCAAAAAATTAGGATATCGTGCAAAAGTTCATTTATTTCAGTAATGCAACTTAAAACATGAAACTAATATATGAGATAGACTCATTACATGCAAAGCAAGATAGTTCAAGCCATGATTTGTCATAATTTTTGATGATTATGGCTTACAGCTCATGAAAACCCCAAATCCACAATCTCAGAAAATTAGAATATTACATGCAATCAATAAAACAAGGATTGTACATAGAACAATATCGGACCTCTGAAAAGTATAAGCATGCATATGTACCCAGTACTTGGTTTGGGCCCCTTTTGCAGCAATTACTGTCTCAGTGCGGCGTGGCATGGAAGCTATCAGCCTGTGGCACTGCTGGGGTGTTATGAAAGACCAGGATGCTTCAATGGCGGCTTTCAGCTCTTCTGCATTGTTCAGTCTCATGTCTCTCATCTTTCTCTTGGCAATGCCCCATAGATTCTCTATGGGGTTCAGGTCAGGCAAGTTTGCTGGCCAATCAAGCACAGTAATCCTACGGTCATTGAACCAGGTTTTGGTGCTTTTGGCAGTGTGGGCAGGTGCCAAGTCCTGATGGAAAATGAAGTCAGCATCCCCATAAAGCTCATCCAAAATCTCCTGGTAGATGGCGGCGTTGACCCTGGACTTAATGAAGCCCAGTGGACCAACACCAGCAGATGACATGGCTCCCCAAATCAACACAGACTGTGGAAACTTCACACTGGACTTCAAGCATCTTGCAGTGTGTGCCTCTCCATTCTTCCTCCAGACTCTGGGTCCTTGGTTTCCAAATGATATGCAAAAGTTGCTCTCATCAGAAAAGAGGACTTTGGACCACTGAGCAACAGACTAATTCTGTTTTTCTTTTGCCCAGGTAAGATGCTTCTGACGTTGTTTGTTGTTCAGGAGTGGCTTGACAGGAGGAATATGACATTTGAAGCCCATGTCCAGGATCCATCTGTGTGTGGTGGTTCTTGATGCACTGACTCCAGCCTCAGTCCACTCCTTGTGAAAGTCCCCAACACTTTTGAATGGCCTTTTCCTGATAAACCTCTCCAGGCTGCTGTCATTCCTGCTGCTTGTGCACCTTTTTCTTCCACACTTTTCCCTTCCACATAACTTTCTATTAATGTGCCTTGATACAGCACTTTGGGAACATCCAACTTCTTTTGCAATTACCTTTTGAGGCTTTCCCTCCTTATGGAGGGTGTCAATGGTGGTTTTCTGCACAGCTATCAGGTCAGCCGTCTTTCCCATGATTGTGATTTCTACTGAACCAGACTGAGAGACCATTTAAAGGCTCAGGAACCCTTTGCAGGTGTTATGGCTTAATTGGCTGATTAGAGTGGGACACTTTGAGCCTAGAATATTGAATCTTTTCACAATATTCTAATTTTCTGAGATTGTGGATTTGGGGTTTTCATGAGCTGTAAGCCATAATCATCTCAATTATGACACGTCACGGCTTGAACAATCTTGCTTTGCATGTAATGAGTCTATCTCATATATTACTTTTACCTTTTAAGTTGCATTACTGAAATAAATGAACTTTTGCACAATATTCTATTTTTTTGAGTTTCACCTGTATCTTTACTTTGGGTTCAGACTGCATTTCTTCCCTTTGTAGACTGTTTTTGGAAGAGTTTGATCTCCAGCTGAGGATAACTGGACATTGGGGGCCAAGTTGGAGGCATTAAAGGGAATTTATCTACTTTGGTGACTTTGTTATTTTTGTGCCACGCCCTGGGTCATCACACTGGGAGTTGAATTTCGCAAGTCTTAAAGTTGCCAGGTTTGGGGATTCCTGACATATGCAATTGCATATTCTGATTATGGAATGCTTCTTCATCATTTACAGTGGGATAATATATTTTATTACACTTGAAAGCAGGCTGCCCTTCTGTGTTCCAGCACAATATGCTCCAAAAACCAAGAAAGACACTTTTGTTTTTTTCTAAGCAGTTTCCATTTTTGTTCCTCACCTATAGGCAAATATCTTGCCAAACTAAAGTTGACTACTTACACCATTAAAAAAATACATGGAGGACTCCTAGGGAGGAACTGTTTTCATTCTCTTCCTCTCAGACAAAGTATCTAAATTTTGCTATATTTTGCTCCTCTAGAATGCAGCCCCTCCCTCCTGGGAATCAATTTTCCTTCTGAGATGACTGCCTCACTATGCTGGACCTGCACATTTTTCTACTGAGGGTGTACAAGAGGATTCTATTACATTAAAAAAAAAAAAAAGAACTGCATATACTATCTGCTGTCATTTTAGGTTAGCACCAAACCCTGCTTCTGACCCTACCCACTTTTCCACATCTGGAGTTAATACTTTATGCCTCTGGTTTTATTTGCTTCCCAGATGAGGATTGCAAATATAGAATGCTTTAGTTGCAAACACTATTGATCTTCTGTTTTGTTTTTTTAATTTAAAAATGCATTACCAGGATAGAGAAATAACTATATACTCTGTTGATTTCAACTGTCCAAATGTATCTAACATTTAAGTTTATGATTTTTAATATAAAGCACATTCCAGATATCGAGAAGAACTGTATTGAGTGGAGGACAGAGGGATGGAGAGTTCCTAATGCACAATTCACAGTCAAAATTAGCATTGAACAAGGGATGTCACACCTGAATGTAAAATGATTATACTGTGAAGAAACTGAGGACTCCCCACCCTCACCCCCAAATTCCAGGAATGAAAATGGTGGCACATTCAAGACAAAACAGGGAATATTATACACAGCCAATACCAAAACAGTAGAGGCAGCTATAATATAATCAATGTTAGGAATATAAGTCACCTAACAGTTATTTGGGTTGGAAATATATAAACCAGGACAGACATTTTAATACTGTATCTTTAAGGGAATGCTAAAAGTGTAATTGGGTGTGGTTTCTCAAACGGCCATAAGATGGAGCCAGAAACCTGGGTTGTTTAGTCTTAGTGTTAGTCTCAGAAGAGAATGTGTCTCAGTGAGTCTCTCTGTTTCCTTCTGTTGGAGAGTTTTGCTGTTCCTCCATTTTTCCTAATTGACTGATATTCTTGGATTTGATGTAAGTCTGTTATTGAACTGTTTTTGATACTGGACTTTGTTATTGACTATCCCTGGACTGAAAACTGACTGATTTAACCTGTGAATGACTTTGGACTGTGTTTGAACTTTGCTTAAAAGTTTCTGGAAGTAAAAACCTACATTTACTGTACAGTGTATCTGTGTGCTGTGTGTGTATTATTCAAACACTACTCTCTATACGTCTCCCTGTATGCGCTCATTCTCCTAACGGGGAATTACCTCAACAGTCATGAAGAAAAGACTACCTACAGGTAGTCCTTGACTTATGACCATTTGTTTAATGTCCATTCAACTTATGACAGTGCTGAAAAAAGTGATTGTTGTAGTGCATCCATGGTCACATGATCAAAATTTGGTTGCTTGGCAACCAACAAGTATTTATAATGGTTGGAGCATCTCAGGAACAAGTGGTCGCTATTTGCAACTTTCCCAGAGGGCTTCCGACAAGCAGACTCAGTAGAGGAAGCCAGATTCATTTAATGACCATGTGATTTGCTTAACAACCATGACAAAAAAGATAATAAAATCAGGCACTACTCATTTAATGATCACAGCACTTAACAACAGAAGTTCTGGTCCAATTGTGGCTGTATGTTAAGGACTACTTACATAGCTGCTTATCAAGCTGGTTGGTTATATTTTTATCTCCAGAATCAAAGGCTTAAAATTTATTTGTTACAGAAACCCTTTTCTTATGTCCTTAAGACATTTCTTGTTAAAACAAGGAAGATTCATTTGTTTGACTTTGCTTTGTTAAACACATGCAAAATTTTCCCTGCTTTTTATTTTCCTGTAATTATTTTTAAAGTTGTTCATTGCTTTGTGTCAGAACAAAATATGAAATTCCTTTTGTTGTTGCTACTGCTACTAGTTTTCCAAACAGCTCCCTGTTATTCTTTAAAAACTGTAATATCTTTCAACACTTTAATATCCTCAAGGAAATAATAAGTTGACACTAACACTGTTTTTCTTATACTTACATTCCTTTTTGCTTTTTCAGTAATGAATCTGAGGGGTGGGGGGAATCCATTATAGTTACATTCATATTTTTCTTTTAATCTTTATAGATCAGAGTTTCTTGCACCAACAGATAATATTCATGTTTCTGTTTAATTGCAGTGTTTAGCAAAAATCATATTTGAATCAACCCAATTTATTTTAACACTGTACAAACAATTGTTTTATCTTCAGCTTGTTTAATTCTATGCATTGTTTTATACAGGGTGAAAATACCTTATTGTAGTACTGGTAGCATAATGATCCACCATGAATGGCACGGCAGATTTATTAATAAGTTTCATAAAAATCACTTGATCAAATCACTAATCAAATCTCGTGTTCAAATAAGTTTTGTATTAACAAAGGAAAAAAGTACTTTTAAAAACTAATAAGAGGGAATTTTAAAGCATTGTGTGTGCACTCAGGAGGGTACAAATGCTTTGCCTTATCTCATTTGTGAATACAGCAAATCTACTGGATCCATGCTCTCCCCCAATAGACTTTCAGGAGAACACAGGGGCAGTGATAATGATCAAGTTTGGATTTCATATGAGACTTATTGATGAAAACATATGTTTTGATGTGATTGGACACGAGTACATAATCAGAACTGCTCAAAAATGATTTCACAGCATGTTCAGAGGACAGATATATCTATTATTTTAGTTGGTGACCATTAGCTAAACTATTCCTATCCCTCTGGAGGCCAAATAAATGTCTTTCTGTTGTTAAGGAGCCTGCTATGGCTATCTCTCAAAGGTTTAATATGAAGATTCCATATTTTCCTTATCTTATGCCAACAATTTAATCCTCCACATGAAGCTGCCCTGTGGATATGAAAACAGTGATGTATGACTCATATGTGTATGTCTGCCTCTGAAATGTTTTTAAGGTTTTATTTTTCATCCACATTTCTAGGTATACTATTGTAATAGAAATGGTAAATGGAACCATGGATTTCTCAGGTCAAATTAGACTGTATACACCTGTACGATGATTCTTGGTGGTGTACAACATTAAAAATAAACAATATAAACAATATAAACCTCTAGAAATCTCACTCTCCATTGTTGAGACAAACATGATCAAACAAGCCACTTGACTGGTTCTAAACCAACCTGTGATCTCCAGGCCCACTGACAGAACGATGTCTTCAGGGCCTTACAGAAAAGTAATAAAGAAGGGGTCAATCTTATTTCTGAAGGAATGATGTTCCAAAGGGTGGGAGCCACTACAGAGAAGGCCCTTCTTCCAGGTCCCATCCAGTGTACTTCCTTAACAGATAAGAACTGCGACATACCCTACCTACCCACTCTGGTGGGCCATATGGATGTAATGAGAGAGATTGTCTTTTAATTTTTGACATGGAAAGATTGGTTATGTCAACTTCATTTTTGTAAAATCTTTCTGCAAGAATCCTTATTGCAATTAATCTTTGTTTACACATTTACACATTTACCAAAAAAAACCTTTGCATAGATATTTGCATACCTTTGTAATTATTTTATATGGATTTGTATGTACCTCTACATATTTATTGCAAATGTCCCAAAGGGGCTATTTCAAAAGGCAACTGGACTTTTCTTTTACTAAAAAAAAAAAAAAAAGGCCAGTTGCCTTTTGAAAAAGCACCTTTGGGACAATCATGACCTGGATGTCTGAGAATCTCCATAGACGTGTATTGCGAATAACTTTCTATGTGGGAAATCTTTGTATTTTACCATATACATTTAGGGCCATGTTTTTTGAGATGTGAATTACATTGCATGAATTTGGGCATGGACATATCTTCTGGATTCTACATACTCAATATATCTCTGAACAGCACATATATTTAAACAAGGTGATCAGAGGTGATATTCAACAGATTCTGACCAGTTCTGGAGAACTAGTAGCGGAAATTTTGAGTAGTTCGGAGAATTGACGCCCACAGAACCGGTAGTAAAAAAATTTGAATCCCACCACTGAAGGTGATGTTCCAAATTTGTTAAATTTCCTGATAGGCATATGTAGGTAGATACTACTTCTGCAATGAGGAAATGGTCCTAGGATTTGTAGCTGGAATATTTGAGCAATTTGAGCTTTGTGAAATGTTACATAAAATTACTTTAATCACACATGCAGACTTGGCTAATGCGCATATTGGAACTAAACTCTCTGATAGTTATTTAATAATGCCATGTTAGCTATATAATCTATAGTGTCACAAAAATGTTTTATATTTGGAGATACCAGTTTGTGTATTATGTATCATTATCAATTAATCGATAAATGTAGTCTTTGACTTACTGCCTCAATTGAGCCCCAAATTTTTGTGGCTAAGCGAGACAGTTAAGTGAATTTTGCTCCATTTTATGATCTCTCTTGCCACAATTGTTAAGTGAATCTGGCTTCCCCATTGACTTTGCTTGTCAGAAAGTTATAAAAAGGGATCACATGACCCCTGAACACTGCAATTGTCATAAATGTGAATCAGTTGCCAATCATGTGACCATGGGGATTCTGCAACAGTTGTAAGTAGGAAAAAAATGGTCTTAAGTGCCTTTTTTCAGTGCCATTGTAACTACTAAATGAACGGTTGTAAGCCGAGGATTTACTTGTAAAGAACTTTTCAGGCACAGACAATTGATTTATCCATCATTAATTGTAGATGACAATTCACTTAGAAAATGACATGCAGTATCAGATGCCAAGGGGCTTTGAAACAGGGGCTTTCAATGTGATGAACATGAAGCAAAGTCCTGAAGAGATGAATGGAATGCTAGGAATGGAGATCATTAAACAGGAAGTATTTATGAAAAGACCTGAAAATAAATTTGAACCTGACACTATCCGATTTGTAAGGACACAAATTGCACTGCTTTTACTACCCTCATCATCTGGACAGTAAAATGTAGAATATTGTGAAATGTCGAACAATTCTTACGCTTCCACATATCAAGATATTTTTAAGGTTATTAGATTTTACTGATCCTCCCCACCTGCTCAGACAAACAAGGTTTCAAGCAACCTTCCCTTTCAAAATGCTATCAAGACATTAATTCTAGAGAATTACAAATTGCAAGAAATTAATATCTAATGTTTGGTGAAGTTTCAATCTTGCATTATATAATTAGGGTAATGACATCATGTCACTAGGCTATTAATTAGGCACATTATTAGAAATTATTACTATTGTGAACAAAAAGACTTTTAAAGACTACTGGAAAAACCTTTTCCAACAATGAATTAAGGCATGTGCTGCACTCAGTTGAAAACATCTCTAGTTAATTACATTGGCCACCACCTGACACAAATTTTGATTGTTATTTCAAAGTGTTAATTGTTCTGCTCAGAATTGTATAATTTTAAAAAGATTATGCAAGGATACAAGCACAGACTCATATATTTCTGTTGCAAAAGATTTCCAGCAATGTTCCCTAAAGGAACAATAGTTTCTCTTCACTCTGAACTTAGGGACTTTTTTTTCCGCTTGAGAGGATAAATCCACTCACATGCTCCTATTTCTAATAAGGTTTTTAAAAGTTTTATTTTTTATTTTTCTCACTTACTTGCTTAGTAAGGGTTTCCAAATATAAAGGAGTCTCTTTTTTCTTCTCTTTGTTGGAGACTAAGAGTTAGACATATATGAAATGAAAAATTAATAGTGGGTCGTTTGTTCTGATGCAGAGGACAGAGGGCATGGCCTGAAGAAATGGAGAAAGAATTGCTACCAAAACAACTATCAGTCATAGTAAGAGGGACCAAGCAAATAAACTTGAGAAGCAGTTCCCTAGATCACGTGAAGCACATTTAGATTTACACTATTCTGCTACTATAGTTGTCACAATAGAGAAGTATTGACCTACATGCATTGGCCTCTTAGTCTGATCTCCCCTGTAGGGCTGACATCTGATTTCAGAATAATCCACGGGAATTCTTCTGATATACCATATTTCAGTGGAACAAAACTTTAAAAAAGTGTTTTGCCATAGCCAATGGGAATTAGAAATAACTTCCTTGGTCTCTGATAATGTAGGACAGAAATAGTTGAAAGAAGTAAACACCACCTCTTATGGATGTATGAAGCTTCAGCTTGGAGGTCTGATTTGGTGATTTAAACAAATCTCTAAACAGAATTTAGAAATTGAATCTCCAGATTGATTCAAATCATCAAATCACATAACTTCACTTTGTTTGGTCTGCATTTAAACAAGCACACAAACATTTAGAATCAGATCTGACTAGGAAATCTTATTAGCTTGCTCAATCAGTTGATTCAGACTCATACTAGAAGATAGGAGTATAGCAATGAGAAAAATTAAAGAAATGACAAACCTGACCAGCTTGGTCATGGAAAAAGATGACAAAAATATTTTTAAAAGACTGGAAGCCTAATATGAACATTTTGTGGAAAGAAGAAAAGACTGAATGGGTGATTTATGGCTATGGGGATTAAAAGGGTCAAAGAGGGAAGATAAAGAGTAAGATGGCAATTACCCTATAGAAAAAGAGCAGAAATCATAATTCCTTCCTTCCTTCCTTTTCTTATTTTTATATTATTTTGGGGGAGTTTTATTGTATTGAAAGTATGTATGTGTATGTATGTCTATAAATACAGATATTGAGAACTGCTATTGAAACATAACAATAGTTGCCACAATAACAACAATAACTTAATGTATTCATATATTTCTATTGGATTAAGTTAATTCCATATGGAAGAAACCAGCTTGGAAAGCTTAGAGGAAACAAAATAAATTGATTTGGAGATTCCATATTTCTATCAGATTGGTTTATTCTCATAGATCTACCATCTACTTAAATTCTGAACTTGGGAAATACGTTTTTATTTATTCATCACATTTTTATATCAACCATCTCAACTAAATAATTCTGAGAGATTTACAAAAAAAATATATTGTATGTACAAGCTTCAACAAGGTTAAAAGCAGAATTTAATGTTAGGGTTTAAATATCCAAAGTTAAATTTTAAAAAAATGGGAACAATGTAATTAGGATGAGATAAGTCCTCAGGTAACTTGGTCCTATGCCATGTAGGGCTTTGAAGGTGATAGCCAACACCTTGAATTGGACCCAGAAGCAAACTGAAGTCAATGCAGCTTGGTAGCAGAGGTGTTAAATGGGACTGTTCACGCCACCACATTCTGCACCAATTTCAGCTTCCAGATACTATTCAAAGGTAGTTCCATGTAGAGCACATTGCAATAGTCCATAAAGGAGATGCAGATGGTATGAGTGACTGAAAGAAGGGCTTGCCGATCCAGAAAAGAGCATAACTGGCACACAAGCCAAGTTAAACAAATGCCCTCCTAGCCATGACTGCCACCATTCAAATGCCTTTCGGTCAATAGATTCTGGATGTTATAATGCCATTCTGTATTTTTAATTACTATTTTATGCAATGATACTGCAATAACACTTGTATAAAAATCGAATGCTGGTTGCATTTACGCAGAGCTTTTGAGGAAAAGAGATCATGCACATACACAAAGGGGTTTTTAAAGTACATTCATTCCATTTCCTTATTTAAATATTCAATCAATATTTCACCAAAGGGGATGAAAGAGTTTTAATTTTAGAATACCTTTTATTTCTAGAAAAATAGTTTAGGGAGTGCTATCTATTGCTTTATGTGCCCACAGAACAATTTCTGAAGCAGTTAATAATTTTCCTATTCTCTGATATGCCACAACAATATCATCGATCCCCAAACTCATTATATTTGTGGAAGAATTTCCAAACCATTTAGATCTATTCATGAGTTAGAAAAATCAACAGTTCTTTCTTTAAGACAAGGTTACAGCTGTACCTGATCTTCCTTCAGGGGATTAGTGCTGTTTACACAGCCACATCTTCCACACAAATGCCAGGCAATTCACGAGGAAAAATGATGGCGTTTGCACTTTGCCAAGTGGGAAATCATCGTGCTAATTGATTGATTGTTTGATATTTATATTTGGCATTTTTATATCCTGCCTGAATCTAATCCGACAGAATCAAAAAGGATATTACAGTCAAATGTTAAGTAGTCACACATTTCTAAAGAAAATGGCAAATACAAATGAACACAACAGCGTCAAATTATGCTAAAAAGTAAGAAGCAACAACATTTGCAGATGCTTTTGAAAAGTCAGTTGTACAAGGAGAAACTTTCTGACGGTGAGAACAATCAACCAATGAAACAGCTTGCCCTCGGAAGTTGTGGGAGCGCCATCACTTGAGACTTTCAAGAAGAGTTTGGACTGCCATTTGTCAGAAATGGTGTAGGGTCTCCCACTTGGGCAGGGGGGTTGGACTAGATGACCTACAAGGTCCCTTCCAAATCTGATTTTCTGTATCTGTAAAGAACTGAATGACTGGTAGCAAAAAGCAAAAAAAACAAACTGAAACTAAAACCCTACAGATCCTTAAATGGCCAGATCCAATAAATTCCATTATGAACCTCTTGTTCATCCAGATCTTCAGAAAGTCTGTGCAGCATATCTGCACCCATTGAAGTGAGAAAATGGATTGGGCTTCTTACTAGAAAAGATTGGACAACTATTTGCCTGAAATGATGTAGGGTTTCCTGCTTGAGCAAGGGGTTGAGCTAGAAGATCTCCAAGGTCCCTTCCAATTTTGTTATTCTGTTAGTGCAAGGGTCTTCAAACTTGGCAAGTTTAAGACTTGTGGACTTCAACTCCCAGAATTCCTGAGCTAACATGACTGAAGGAGGAGTTTTGGGAGTTCAAGTCCACAAGTCTTAAAACTGTCAAGTTTGAAGACCCCTGTGTTAGTGGAAGAACTTCCAATGCACCATTTTCTTCCAGAAGTTCTATGAAAACAAGAGCTGAAGAGCTAAAGAGCTGAAAAGCTTTATGGTAGCTGCAGTGGTGGGATTCAATTTTTTTTATTACCGGTTCTGTGGGCATGGCTTGGTGGGCCTGGTAGGGGAAGGATACTGTAAAATCTCCAGTCAGAGGTGGTATTTTCCAGTTCTCCGAACTACTCAAAATTTCAGAACCTGCTGAATACCACCTCTGGGTTGCTGAGGTGGTGGCCTAAGGAGACAACTGTATTGGAGTGGGGTGGGGTGCGGAGATGATGGTCAAACAAATGAAAAGCACATCAAAAAGAAGCTAGGTTATGATTGGCTTGACTTTTTGAACCTGTGTGGAAGACCCTAGCTTGGTGTGCAACACTACCTACAATACCAGCAGAAATTTCTTTTTTAAACCTGTTGTCCCAGCCTCTCAAGATTAAGCCACGTTACCATAACACATTCCAAAACATTTTCAGATGATGGATCATTTAAACTATAATATGTATCACAAGGAAAGTACCTAAGAACCCCTCCATAATGTTTCCACTTACACACCTGTTCATAGGGAGCTCAATACAACCTAATAATTCATCATTTCCTTCTCTTGTCAGTTTTACTTCTGACCAGAAGTATCTCTGCACAGACATTCTTAACAGGGAAGGCATGCAAAACTTGCAAAATGGGATCTACTTCCAGCCTTGGTGTTACTGAGGTCAACTGCTTCTCTCCACACACCTCTGAAACCCCACTACGAATACAAAGGCTAGAATAGAACATACACACATCCATTCATTTCTTCAGCATACAAAAATCTAAATGTCTAATATGAAATATTTTGGAGTTAGAGAAGCCACATGGAATGCAAAGGGTGCAGGTATCCAAGAACACAAGTAATCTCTGTGCAGCTTTATTTATATTAGCTCACATGCATCCTGTTATTATAGGAGAAAATGTTAAAGCTTTGTGATGGTAAACTGATGTTTCACTCTGGATCTCCTCTCTCAGAAAAGGGAATGACTATCACTGATGTTCATGTTTGGTCCAGTAACCCATGAGTTCTAATATTGCCTCAAGCATGAAAGCCAGCTGGGTGACCTTGGGCCAATCCCTCTCTCTCTCAGCCCAACCCACCTCACAGGACTGTTGTTATGGGGAAAATAGGAGGAGGTGAAAGGATTAGCTATCTTTGCCACCTTAAGTTGCAGTATTTATGAAAAATAAAGGTGGGGAAATAAATAAATGCTCTATCCTTGATCCAAACCTAAGGCCCAGAACTAGCCACCATCAACAGGAATGGGTCTATCAAGCTCTTCAATCTTTTGTCATCAGTGTAACTATTTCCAAAGCTTCCCCTAGCTTTTAAAAATAAAAACATGTATATTTTATTACAGGAATGAAAAATGTTCTTCCAGCTGAAGACTACCTTTTTTTTGTAATGATTTCGCTCCAAGTTTGGGATTGCAAACTTCAGACCTAGCCATGTCCTCGGAGTTCCTTTCAGCAGATAAGAATGAGATGGCAGCAGAGAGAGTTTCTTTCTTTGTTGTCACCTATTGGTTGCCCAAATATTTTCAACCCTGATCTGGTAGTCCTAATTTTGAAGAAGTAATTGAGCAGGAAAAAGGGGTGACTTAAACAAGAAAAAAAAATATGGTCTGATTTTCATGGTATTGGGGCACTTCTAGCAAACAACTAAAAAAAAAAAAGAACAACAATTTTGATCTATCCATTAACAAGGGGGCTCTAAGCTTCTGGGAATGTCATAAATATTGTAGAAATATTTTAAGCTGGGTGCTTAACCAAATCCTGGTGATCATGAAGTTTGGTTTCTAGAAAAGAGAGTGAGGCCCTACTCTATACACCAAGGATAGGTCACATATTACATATAGGCTGAGAATTCCTTGCTTGGTCACTACCAAATTTCTTGCTTCAGATATGTTTAATATATTTATTTTTTCAGAAGGGAGGAAGGAAGGAAGGAAGGAAGGAAGGAAGGAAGGAAGGAAGGAAGGAAGACTCCAGGGACTGGTATCTAAATTTTCAAGAAACTCCAGTCATAGGCCTTATTCTAAAACAGAAATGGGGTGGAGGGCTGGGGTTACAACCAAGTGTTCACAATACCCCTCTCCCCCCAAAAATACCAAAACAAAACAAAAAGTACCAAAGGAAGTTGAATATCTCCTGGGAGGGCAAGGGAAGGTGAAGAAAATACTCCAGTCAGCTTGTTTTTTGGTAGCTGGGGCAGTATGGCAGCCATCTGAGGCCCAGGCATAAACTAGCTGTTTATTGTGGCTATGGAGCATCAGCAATTTAAATTTGACTAACAGGCCACTTATTATTAACCCTTGCTGTACTCTATCCATTTCGACTGCTTAAGAGTAAATTCCTCCATCTTTTCATCTCTTTTATTTTTGACAGCAGTGTGGTTATAACAGATGCAACCGGCAGGTTATCTCCTCTACTTTGGAGGTAGCAGAATGGATGAGATCTCCAATTCACCCTCTTCCCTTTCCATCAGGTTTGATGACCGGATTCATGTAGAAGAAGAATTTTGCACTTTTATCCAGGAAACCGGCCAGAAAAGACAACAGTATATATCGATTGGACAAACTTGCTCTAAGTTATTACACCTTCTGAGTAATCAATTCTGCAGCGCCCAGAGTTCTTAAACAGAAAGATGCAGCCATAACTCTTAATATTCTCCCACAACATCACTGCAGAACCAGTGTTACATTATCTGTCTTGTAAAGTATCTAGGATCATGCAGCTGAAGTGCTAGCCATGTTCCAAGACAGAGACATTGCTCACAGTTCAAAGCAGAAAGCAAAAGGCAGACAGATTCAGCAGTACTACAAACAAAACAGATCTGCTTTAAGAGGTTGATTACTTCTTCCACTACTAATACACACAATCTGAGCTGTCTTTGTTAACTTTGGTGGGATGATAGTTTTTGGAGAGGTAACTGTGTTACCTCTCAGTGTCACAATTGAATGCTAAACATATGTCAAGCTTTATTTAAAAGGCTCACTTTTTCTTTTTCTTCTAGTCCTTCTTTTAAATTCCATATATTTCTTTTCATCTTTTAACCATTGGCTTCAAACAGTAAAACAGAAACCAGTGGAGATGATCCAAGGTTTTGGGTATAATATGTGTGTCAGGGTTCCAAGTAATAAGTCCATTGCAAGCAAAATTCAGAGGCAATTGAATTCTTCAGATATTACTTCTATTGGAAATATCATATTGGCACATATCTGGTGAAAACCGACTCTGAAAACTCCTGCAGTTTTCACCATATTAAAAGTAAAAGATTTTCCACCTTCTCAAACAAACAGTGACATGATCTAATCGCCATGCTATCCAACAACTGGATGTCATCACTCCGCCTCCTTCCAACCAGGTGTGAGAATGTCCTTGGTTCCCAAGAGAAAGTATTTTGTTTTGGCTACAAAAATCCCATTATCTCAAATCCCCCCTCCCTGAACCTCAGCTCCAGTTTGGCAACACTGAAGTGGCCAAAATGGCTTCAGTAAGGCCAACTTCAGAGTTGACAGTGTGTTGTATTAAAAGATACGTCCTTATGCTTTATGTTTAGGAGGCATATGATAGGAATGGGGAACTTATGTGCCACAGCTCCCTCTGGGGCTTGTGGGAGAAAAATTTCCAACAGCCTTCACCAATGAATTTATTTATTTTCTATTTTATTTTACTGAAGGCAGCAAACATATTCAACACATCTTCCTCCTCCTATTTTCCCCACAACAACAACCCTGTGAGGTGGGCTGAACTGAGAGAGAGTCACCCAGCTGGCTTTTATGGCTAAAACAGAACTAAAACTCACATAGAGGTCTGACCTCTAACTCTGTGAACCTGGGTGGAAGAGTTGAAATAAATCTAATTGCCAAGAGATTACCACAGCTAATGTTAGCCATTTTCTGTGCACATGAAGACAATTCATCAATAATTTTTACTACATGTAGTCTTTGTTTAGCATCCAGCAATTCAGTCATTAAGTGAAGCAGTCATTAAGGGAAATTATTACTTTACTTATAATCTGACTCATAGTTTCTTTGCTTTACAGACCTGTGAAGGTCATAAACGTAAGAATTGGTTGTAAAGTTACTTCGTCATTACCATCATAACTATGAATGGTCAATATCGAGAATGAGCTGTATTGCCTACTCTGGAAAGTTAGCTTTCCTGGAAGAATGCTATAAAAGAGGCTCGTTCTTGTTTGTTATTAACAGTGAGGAACTCCACAATAACAAATTATTAACAGTAGATCCCTAATGCAAACATGAAGCTAAGCAGGTTATCTGTCTTTAGCATAGCAACCATAGCAAGGAACCATCAGGGAACTGACATTGTTAACAATTCCAGCCAGAAGTTCCACGGGCAACACCTTCGAAACATACTCTGAAGAATGTGTGTGCTATAGCCCGTAATATTATTTTCCATATTTATTTCTGCCCGCAGACCTAATGTAAGGAGTTCTTTGCAGCCAGCACCTAGTAAAAATACTGTATGTACATACAGATTAATAATTGCTATTTTTCTTTTTTCTTTCTTTCATTTAATCCTGTTCGATTCTCAGAGGCGGCCTGGACAAATCCCTGCAGTTTTCTTGGCAAGGTTTTTCGGATGTGGTTTGCCATTGCCTGCTTCCTAGGAGAGAGAAAGTGATTAGTCCAAGATCACTCAGCTGATTTTATGTCTAAAGTGGGACTAGAACTCACTGTCCCTTGATTTCTAGGATAACACTTTCACCACTAATCAAACTGGTTCTCTAGAACAGGGTCCCCAACCACCGGGCCGCGGACCGGTGCCGGGCCGTGGAGCACTCTTTACCGGGCCGCAAAGAAAAAAAATTTAAAAAAATGGCGGCTTTCTTCGCCTTCGGTGAATGCTGCTGGGATCGGGGATCAAGGACACAAATGAAAGAAGGGGAGGGAGGAAGCAACCGAAGCCTGTCCTGCTCTCTGGCTCAGCTCTCTCAGTCGCTTTTCGCTCCTCCACCAGCCCAGGAAGAAACTGCTTCAAAGAAGCCGGGGGAGGTGGCTTTTCCTGTCGCCGCAGCTTCCCAGCGCCCGTTTCACCCCACCCCGCCCGCCCGCTCGCTCGCGGTTCAATCCACAGTGCTCCGTTCTGCCTGCCTGCCTGTCTGGTTGTTTGGGAGCAGCTTCGGCTGAGAATAATAACTATTCGCCTCTTTTTATCAGCCGAAGCTGCTCCGAAGCGAAGAAGGCAGGCAGGCAGGCAGAAACGGAGCACTGTGGATTGAACCGCGAGCGGGCGGGCGGGCGGGTGGGGTGAAACGGGCGCTTCGGGAAGCTGTGGCGACAGGAAAAGCCACCACCCCCACCCCGGCTTCTTTGAAGCAGTTTCTTCCTGGGCTGCTGTAGGAGCGAGAGAGCGACTGAGAGAGGAACGAGGCAGACACCTGAGGGAGGGAGGGAGGGAGACACCTGAGGGATGGGGCTGAGGGAGGCAGGGACGAGGCGCTCCCTGAACTTGGTGGTTTGCTGGCAGGCGTTTTATTACCCGACAGGTAACAACATCAGATGTTACCTAGTCAGGTAATGAAACGTCTGCAAGCAAACTACCAAACTCGATTCTCTCTCCCCCGGTCCTTGAAAAAATGTTTCTGCTTGAAACCGGTCCCTGGTACAAAAAGGTTGGGGACCACTGCTCTAGAACCCACAGTCTTCCAGTTTCTAACCCTGGTGCCTTAACCACTACACCAAATTAGCTCTCTGCTGTTTCTTTAACCCTGACCAATTGGTTTAATATAAAACAGGGGTACCAAACTTGATTTCATTGAGGGCCACATCAAGGGTTGTGTTTGACCTCAGAGGGCTGGAGTGGGCATGGCCAGCTTGATGTCGACATATATCAGGGGCGCCTGTGGTGGCCCAAGCACTCTGCCAGCGAAAACGGGCTCCCATTTTCCAGCTGCGACGGTCTCCTGCAACCCTCTGCCAGCAAAAACGGAGCTAGGAAAGGCTGCTCATGGCCCTTTTTGCTGGTAGAGGCACTACAGGCTGTCCTTCATTGTTTCCAGTGTGGCCCCGTGGGCCAGATCTAAGCACCGCATAGGCTGAATACGGCCCACGGGCCTTGAATTTGACACTCCTGATATAAACCAATTTGATTTCATCTATCCAAAACACTGTTTGGTTCAGTACATTGTGAGAATTCTGCACAAAGCTAATATTTTCTCCCTGGTTTTCTTTAATGCAATATACTTATCACATTTTCCTCCATCTGCCTTGCGAACATAATCTTAAGCATTTGCCACTTAAAATGTCTTCGCCTGGGTAGAGCAGTGCCAGTTCCAATCAATGTTATCCAAACCAGTTCACACAGATCATACAGGGGAGGATCAGTCAGGTATGATGGCAGATCAACACAGAAAATTGAGTTATCCCCCCTCCCTTCACTTTCATAAAAAGATATTCTGTAAAGGCACACTTGTTTATTCAGGAAGCCACTGAAGTGGGTCTGTAGTTTGTTTGAAGCTTCGCTATGCTGAATGACAAAACTGAAGATCTACACAGCCCTGCAGTATCTGCCTGCCCACCATGAAATTCTTAAATGTGAGAAGACTACAGGTGGCCCTCAACATGCAACAGTTCGTTTAGTGGCTCTTCAAAGTGACAACGCACTGAAAAAAAGGTAACTTGAGACCAGTTTTCACACTTACGACTGTTGTAGCGTTCCCACAGTCATGTGATCAAAATACAGACGCTTGGCAGGTGACTCATATTTATGATGGTTGTAGCGTCTCAAGGGATCACTTTTTTCGACCTTCTGACGGGCAAAGTGAATGGGCAAGCCAGATTCACTTAACAACAGTTTGACTAATTTAACTACAACAGTGATTCACTTGACAATTGTGTCAAGAAAGGTCTTAAAATGGGGCAAATTCACTTGATAAATGTTTCACTTAGCAACAGAAATGTTGGGCTCGGGTTGTGGTCATAAGTCGAGGACTGCCTGCATTAGAGGAGAGAAAAGGTGGGGGAAGGTGATAATTCAACTTCACAAATATGATTGCTTTTAATACACAGGTGCAGTAAAGTACAGTAAACATTCAAGGTCCTCTGGACAGATGAATCTATCCAATTTCCTTTCTCCAACATTAGCTTCAATAAGAACATCTGCTTCCCATTTATGATTAAACTAAAAAGCCTAACATTTTATCCCAAAAGCAATTCTTCATCCTCCTTATTTCCAGACAAATGCATATTTGCAAATCTTACTGAAGTTAATAAGGTACAGAGCAATATAGAACATATTAAATGATCTTGCCTGTTTTCTGTGGTTGCCTGTGGTCTCTGGAATACCTGTCCTACATCCTTGAAGCTTTGCTTCCTTTCAAGAAAGTCCTCAACATCTGGATTTTCAGACAGCTAGTGGTCAAAGTGATTTGTGTTCCCCCCAGTGGAGGATGAAGGGACGGTACTTACTGGTAAGTACTTCTTTTTATGGGCGTGATGCGTGCGCCTGTGATATCATTTTACTTACTGGTAAGTACTAATTTTTAAAAACCTGGTATTTGTGTGTTTGTGTTTGGGGGGGGAGGGAGGGAGGGAGAGAGACAGAGAGACAGAGACAGAGACAGACAGACAGACAGACAGAGAGCGATGTGGATCATCCAAGGTGTTCTTTTAGCAGCATTACAGTTATGAGTCACTTCTGCCTTCTTCCACAATGCTTTTGACTTTCCTGTGCACACTCTAGTCTTGACATGATCTGATCAAAGACCAGACATATCCAAACTTACTTCCTTTTTGGGAGATCAGTCACGGATGGTTGCCTACTGCCACTTGTCTAACTGTCCTGTGACATTTTGCAAATGTTCTAGGGTCTTTGACATTGCTTTCAAACGATCTTTTCAGTTTCCCCCGATGCTCCAGTGTGTTGCAGCTACAAACAAAATACCTGTCTCCTGCAAGCAGGAGGGAGAGAGAGAAAAAAATCACCACCAACAGACAGTTGACACGTGTTCCCTTAGGCACATTTCATTAAATATATATTTTATTTACAAATGTCATGCTCAATGATAGCTAATACATTTCCTAGGATGCTTCCTGTGGTTTATGGTGATTAAAGGCAGGAAGCCAAGAGAGGGTTGTGAAGGGGAGGACAAAGGTTTATTATAATAGATGGTGGTGCTATAAACACCACCAAGCTCTCTCCGAATAGCTTGAAAATCGACATGAGCCAATGCCCTGAAAACCCTTGCATTTTATTAACACTGTTGTTGCTTTAATAAGAAAGCATTTACTTCTAGGATGAAGAACAGTTCTGTGACAAATGATACTATTTTGCATTCCAGATGCTGCTTTAACATCTGTCTTTCCTGGAAGTCCTCACTTAAAATATTGGGATAGAAGCAAAGAGAGACAGACTTTTTATTGGAAGCTTTCCCATTCCAGTTTCTCTTGACTTCCTCCAGAACTTCAGAAAGCAAGCAAGGAGGACAATTACTGCTGAGGGAAATAGTTCAGGAATGAAGCCAAATTAGCTCTCCAGGGAAGTTTCTGGGATGTATTTGCTGCATTAACCAATTTTGCTAAGCCGTGGTTTAACCATAACGGATTGATCACGGTGAAAATAAATGTAATTCATTTCATGTTAGTTGAAATGTTATGAAGTTGGCTAAATACCATTAATGTTTAGAGCCGTGGTAGTGCAGTGGTTAGCATGCAGCATTGCAGGCTGACTCTGCCCACAGGCAGCAGTTCAAGCCCTACCACTTCACGGTTGACTCAGCTTTCATCCTTCTGAGGTGGGTAAAATGAGGGCCTGAATTTTTTGGGGTGTACAAAGTTTGCACCCACCCCTCTCCTAGAAGAATGAAATATTTTGGGAAATATTAAAAAAGGCAGAGTATTATATTTCCCTAAAGGAGAAATATGCTCTTGGAGAGCAGCCCCCACCTTTCTTAATAGCCCCAGCAGGACTGGGCCATTCTATCTACAAGACAAAAGACCTTCAGCCTTAGGGTGATGGGATTAGCCCTCACTCAAGACCCAAAGCAGGACAAAGCCATTAAGACACAATAGGAATTGCCCAACACCTTTTCAGGACACAAGCCTCTTCATTACACTACATCACCCAACAAACTTCAACCAAACTTGGGAGCTCAAACAACCTCAGCTATGACCTCTGCATAGCCCCATGGGAGTCTGACAACCAATCTTTCTTGCACAGGAACAGGAAGCTCAAGGGCAAGGTCCAAGAGAAAATATAAATACCTCTCTCTCTCAAGTCCACGTGGTCAGCTGCACCAGAACCATGTGCTTGGTGGTTCTGCTCCATTAAACCATCTTTCCAATTACCCTCCATGTTTCCAATGTCTTTCTCGCTGTTTAGAACTGAACCAGATGGATATTTCTTCAAACAGGGGCAAAATTGTTGAGGTAATTCCCCGTTAGGAGAATGAGTGCATACAGGGAGACGTATTTGAGAGGAGTGTTTGAATAATACACACACAGCACACAGATACACTATACAGTAAATGTAGGTCTTTACTTCCAGAAACGTTAAAGCAAAGTTCAAACAAGCAGTCCAAAGTCATTCACAGGTAAAATCAGTCAGTTTTCAGTCCAGGGATAATGCAATAACAAAGTCCAGTGTCAAAAACAGTTCAGTAACAGACTTACAGGAATATCAGGAATATCAGTCAATTAGGAAGAACGGCAAAACTCTCCAACAGAAGGAAAAACAGAGACTCACTCACTTCACTGAGACTTTTCTGAGACTAAGACTAAAAACTAAACAACTCAAGTTTCTGGCTCCATCTTATGGCCGTTTGAGTAACCATACCCAATTGCAGTTTTTACCATGCTCTTAAAGAGACAGTATTAAAATGTCTATCCTGGTTTATATATTTCCATCCCAAATAGCTGTTAGATTACTTACATTCCTAACAAAAATGCTGACATTGTAAACAGCTCAGAGAATGCTGTAAAGCACTATAAAATAGTATATAATAAGGGCTATTGTTATTTAAAAGGCTGAATCATGGCAACTGGACCAAAATGTATTAATCTGAGACATTTCATTGAGTCTTCTTTGAAATTTTGTAATACATTTTGGGAAGAAACCCTGAAGTTGGTGTGGCAAGAGTTGGTACATTCCAATGACTCTCTGACTTTCTGCCTAACTATTTCTTTATTTTGATTGATAAAATTGCTTGAATGATCCATGCAACATCTCAGATTAATAAATTTTGGTCCAGTTGCCATGATTCAACTTTTTAGATACCTTTGCCCTGGATGACTGAGTCTTCTTTGAAAATCCATTGCTATTAATGCAATTATTCTTCATATAATTCATATTTTTTCCCTTTTGCCACATTCAAAATCACAATAGAGCATCGACTTTGAGAATTTAGTGGTTAAACCCCCAATGTTTTGGGGGGAATTTTCCAAACTCATGGATTACAAACCCCAGTAATTAGGCTTGTATATCAGTTGCTAAAACAAAGCCAAGCAAATCATAGTAATTAGAATCATCAGTTTGCTCAGTCCACATTCAAATACAAATAGTTCCTACCAACTAATGAAAGTATGGAGGGCAAAACTCACAGGCCCTTGAACATTTGCAGGAAAACCATATTATACAAGTTCATGGGGTTATCTGTGTTATTTGAGGAAGAGAGCTTGTTATAAATATAGCATCGTTTCCCTTCCTACTCAGTATGTGAAAGACATATCTCTTCTTTCCAGAGGAAGAAAATGGTTGTAAACCTCTCATCTATCCACTAGTATTCAATAATCTATATGCAGTTAATCATTCCATCTTTGGAGTGTTAACCCAGTTTTTGATGCAAGGAAATATTTCCCCCTGGTTAGTCTTCATTTACCTCAAGCTGAATTTATCAGGGGCAAAAAAATAGACAAAAATGGTTTGGAATTGAGTTGCTTGCAATCCCAGAGTGACTTTCTGTCTTGGCCTTCTGCTTACCTTTTCACAGAGGCATCCCAGGAATTTCATCAGCCATCTTGAAAAAATTGTTTCCAGGCAGCACAAGGTCACATCCTCCACTTCTAGATATTTCAGTAGAATTGTATAATTTAATCTAAATTGGTGTAAAGGATCAGAGAGATGACCTAAGAACAGAGGAACCATTAAGGGAGGTGAAACGGCAGCTCAGCCCTGGGAAAATGCGAAACAAGCTGAAAATACAGGTGGTCCTTGACTTAACAACCACAATCAAGCCCAAAATTTATGTTGCTATGTGAGACATTTGCCTCATTTTACGACCTTTCTTGCCACAGTTGTTAAGTGAATCTGGCTTCCCCATTGACCTTGCTTGTCAGAAGGTCCCAAAAGGAGATCACATCACCCCAGGACACTGCAACTGTCATAAATGTGAGTCGGTTGTCAAGAATACGAATGTTAATCATGTGGCCATGGGGATGCTACAATGGTTATAAGTGTGAAAAATGGTTGTAAGTTACTTTTTTCGGTGCCATTGTAACTTTGAACAGTCACTAAGTGAAATGTTGTAAGTCGAGGCCTACCTGTAACAACATTGTGATTCTGTTTGGCCTAAGGTGATGCAAAAGAAATTTTGACAGGCTTTCGAGATCTTGCCATAATACCCTACACAAATAAAGTAGCATTCCTGTAATCCCTGCAGTGTCTTTTTCCTGACCTTATGTACATCAAAAGTCTGACAACAATCTTGAGTTTCCATTTCAGCTCCCTTAACAGCTCTTGCTTTCAAAGGTCAGTTTTACATTCCTTTAAAACTGGAGACTTTTGCCTTAAAAAAAGAAAATATGTTCTCTTTTAACTCAGAGAACATGTGGACTACCAGATGTTTTTTTTTGGCTCCAACTCCCACCAGAGATAGTCAGCACAGCTGATAAGGGATCATGAGAGTTACAAATCAATGACATTTTCAGGGTCATGTGATATCTTTCCCACCCAGGCCTTATAAAAAGAATTTACTTTAGTAGGCTCTTTATATGATTCCCCATAGAGTTCATGACAGAAGCAAAATCTTCAGTGCTTGCCTGGCCATCTTGAGATATCCAGTTACCTCTTGTCATATGCTACACATCAAGCCTCAGGAAGCAGAAATGTCTACCTGGATTATGTATCCTGCAGTGCATAGAGATCTACATTGGCATCTACAAGCTTATTTTTTCAGAGGAGCACAATTTATCACTGCTGCAGAAAGAGCCAGTGTGGTCTAGTGGTTAAGGCACCAAGGCTAAAAAGCAGGGGACTGTGAGTTCTAGTCCCACCTTAGCCATGAAAGCCAACTGGGTGGCATTGAGCCAGTCATTGTCTCTCGGCATAATTCCCCTTACAGGGTTATCATTATGGCGAAATAGAAGGAGGAAGTAATATCAGGTATGTTTGCCACCTGGAGTTGTGTATAATAATAATAATAATAATAATAAAGACAGGAAATAAAATAAAATATTAAAATAAAATATTTAAAAAATATTAAAATAAAATAAAAAATAATAATATTAAAATAAAATATTAAAATAATAATAATAAAATAATAACAAAATAAAATAATAAAGTAAAATAAAATATTGTTTGTAGCGAAACTGAGCACAGTTACTATAAGGGACTAAATTAAGAACATATAATAGCACAAAGGATTCAAACAAAACTTCTAAGAAGTATCTTCCAAATTACTAGCTGTATTCCAAATGTAGTACTGTACTTTAACAGGAATCAGGATTCAGTACACTTGAATCTAATCTATGGATAAATAAGTTTATTTACTGGTTAAAAGTACACCAGAAACCTAGTGGATTGACCATCTAATATTGGCAGACAACTACAAATTTCTCTGGGAAATTGTGATCCAAAAGAAACTGAGCTTCTCCAGGGATGCTATTTTAACCTTAAAGTCAGATCAATCTAGAGCAGGCCGGATTGGATGCATCACGCACTGGCCAAGCCCATCCCCATTTTAGTGAAGGGGGGAAAAGAGTCGATATATCTTGTGACGACAATGTGTTGTCACAAGTTTGACACCCCTGATCTAGAGCACCTTTTTTATGTCGCGCGCATCTTTTGATGAAAGTGCCGGCATTGTGAGCTTTCGGTGAAATGGCTTTCTCCGGAAAATCAGCTGGCGCCGCCATCTTTTGATGAAAAAGTGCTTCCGGTGAGTTTTCTACCGGAAAAGCTCACGGAAGCACTTTTCATCAAAAGATGGCGGCCCAACAAACCAGCGGCCCAGTAGGACTTGTTCCACGGACCGGTACCGGTCTGCGGACCGGTGGTTGGGGACCCCTGATCTAGAGGAATACTAAGACAAAGGATCTCAGATATAGTAGGTGAAACAGAAATTGCTGCTTTCCTTCATAATATAATTGCAAATAACCATATTTTAGTGCTTAAATCATTCTAACATTAATACCACATCAAGTTCTCAAATTCAGGAGAGCTTTATACTTATTCTTCCCACAGCTGTCTTGGAAGGGAAATACTGTATAGGAAAACACCATATGAAATCCCATTAGTAGCATAGAAACCACAGCCCATGTTCTTCAATATTGCAAGTTCTTACAGGGATCTTTGATTACCCTTCTTTTATTTAAATTTCTGGATCACTCTGATAACTTTTTGTTGCACGATCTGATTGACAGGCAATCAGGATAAATCTATTTCTCCAAAACTGGCAAAATTTTGCTGCATTATGCACAAGCTTCACCCGCAAATAGCTGCTAATAGGGGATATGTTTGTTTTGTTCATTTTATGTACTTTTTTTGGTCAATAACTGAAATAAAGTGTCTCTCTGTCTCTCTGTCTCTCTGTTGGTCCACATGTCTTATGGCAAACTGGCCGATAACCCGGCGTTGCCTGTGTATTTATTTATCCCAATCCTGTATTGGACAGGAAAATCCTGTAGTCAGGACTCACACTGTTGTACTGTCTGTCACGCAGCGTTGCAATTCTTCTATTCCCCCCACAAGAGAGAGCCCTGTGAAGCCGTTACCATGACAGAAGCCATGAAGCCAATTTAAGGCACACACACACACACACCCTGAGGGGTGTTAGGGGTGTCTTACCCCCCACAGTATTTGTTTCCAGAGGGTAAGTCATCTGTATACCAAGTTTAGTTTAAATTGCTCAAAATTGCTGATGTAAACTGACTTGGCAAGCACCTGAAAAAAGGAACAGAATGGAATTTCCAATCCTTTTGGCCAAGGTATAAACTGAGGCAGTAGAGAAAAGTCAGAGGCCTTCTACCCATAAACTGCTTCCTCAAATCTGACCATGATGTTTCTTTTTCACTTAAATTTCAAGGCAGCCTAACCCTACCCATAGCTGGAGTTTACATTCTTACAGCCGTTTGCCATATGTGTTGCCTAGGAATTAAACTGAAGCAGAAATTCCTAGGTGGAAAGTATCCTGCCAGTAGGATTTTCCCATGCATTCATGTGCAGGTAGTCCTCAGCTTACAATGGGTTACTTAGCGACCCTCTTAATGTTACGAGGGTTCCCCTGAAAAGGTACTTACAACCCAGTTACAAAGTTCTACCCCACTTTCTTCCTTTTCCTGCCAGCCGCTGCTGACTGGAGCTCACTGGATTATTCAGTTTGTCCCAGACCAGGTATGTGTGTGAGTGTGTGTGAGAGAGAGAGAGGGAGGGAGAGGAAGAAGAAAAGAAAGAAGAAAGGAAGGAAGAGCAAGGAAGAGCAAGAAAGAAAAGGAGGGAGAGAAAGAAAGAAAGAAAGAAAGAAAGAAAGAAAGAAAGAAAGAAAGAAAGAAAGAAAGAAAGAAAGAAAGAAAGAAAGAAGGAAGGAAGGAAGGAAGGAAGGAAGGAAGGAAGGAAGGAAGGAAGGAAGAGAAGAGAAGGAAAGAAGAAAGAAAGAAAAGAAAGAAAGAAAGAAAGAAAGAAAGAAAAAGAAAAAGGAAGGAAGGAAGGAAGGAAGGAAGGAAGGAAGGAAGGAAGGAAAATAGGAAGGAAGGGGGGAGAGAAAACTCTGTGCTATTATTTGTAATTTTCATTATTTATCATATATTAATATTTTACACTGTCCCTACACCTAGAGTGATTTTATTGCCTTTCTTTTGCTGAGGGCTACCACATATTTTTCAGGGTTTACATACATTCAATGTCTATAATCCAGAGTCCAGAGCATAAACACACTTGTGTTTAACAGAGTTGAAAGGGACTTTGGAGGACTTCTAGTTCAACCCTCTGCTCAGGCAGGAAAACGAAGGATGCCAAACTCTGAGTAGAGGTCCTGGGAAAGGGGTCAGAATAACAGAATAACACTTAGAAGGGATCTTGGGGTGAACTCTATACCATTTCAGAGAAATGGCTGTCCAGCCTTTTCTTAAAACTTCCAGTGATTGAGCACCCAGAACTTCTGGAGACAGGCAGTTCCACTGGTTAAATGTTCTCACTCACAGGAAGTTTCTCCTTAGTTTTAGGTTGCTTCTCTCTGTTCAGTTTCCATCCATTGCTTCTGGTTTGCATTCTGCTTCTTTGGAAAATACATTGTCCCCCTTTCTTTGTGGCAGCCCCTTAAAAGCCTGTTACCTATCACACTCTTGAGCAAAGCATGTGAGCCATTTCCTCCTTTCATGAAAGTACATCTTTAGTATGTAGATAATAAAGTCAAAAAAAGGTGAATATTTTTACAGAACTATAGATAAGTTGAGACTGGGTGTGACAAGGAATGGCTGGGAGGGGAGGGGCCAGGCAAGTGACCACCAAGCCACGCCCAGCCAGCAAGCCACACCCAGCCAATCACATGACCACCACACCCACAGAACCGGTTGTTAAGAAATTTGAATCCCAATCCTGGCTGAAATATTTAGTTCCCATAAAAAGGTTTAATTTTGTTGTTCTGTTCTGTCTAAAGTCCCAATAACTGTAGGGAATGTCTTATGAGATCTGTTTCATAATCTACCCATTTTTTATTGTTAGGTCTCTATGTTCTGCGATCTCTCCCATTCTTTTTCTTTGATTTTGCCCTACTTGTAAAGGAAAAGTACTCTTTTCTTTTCAATTATTAGTATATCTGATGTTCTAAATAGCAAATCAAAATCACATGCAAAAGTCTGATAAAACTTTGGTATCATTTTCAACACTTATTTCAATATATATTTAGTTGTATGATTTTATCACATTTAGAAACTCAGAAATCATTTTTTCATAGATGCCAGTGAATCATATTGGTTACTTTGACATGACACGGTTTGAGCAATTTTGTTGCATCCACTAATTATATGATCCTTGATTGTAAATGCCAGTTCTTAAGCTGAAAGAAATAATTCTTTTTTTTTCCTCCTGATGGTGCCAATTTGTAACCATTATCAATTCCTGGTCCTATCCACCTTATTTTCAGGCTTTTTTTTAATGTAATGGCTTACTTTTCCAATGTTCTAAACAATTTTCCAACCATTCTCTTTTATATTCTTGCTTCTACCACTTTCAGGATATTTTCTTTGTAAAGTCCAATCTATTTGTTTTCTCTTTGCTTGCCTTGATGTAGTCATTTAATCCATGCTTTTCTTCTTCTGCTATTTATTTTATCTGCAGGAAACCATGGTCTCCAATTTTATGTACTTAGCTGATCAATATCATTTTGTGGATGCAATGCAAGGTGCACTGTCATCAGTTTTTAGGTTTTAGAATAGAATAAAATAGAATAACAGAATTGAAAGGGACCTTGGAGGTCTTCTAGTTCAGGGATCCCCAACCTTTTCGACGCCGCGGCCCGGTTCCGGCATCAGCTGGGCGCCGCGGCCCGGTACCGGCGTCAACTGGGCGCCGCCATCTTTTTATGACGAAAGGCGCTTCCGGTGGCGTCACGAGCGCTGTTTCGTCAAAAGATGGCGGTGCCAGCGCTCGGTGAGCTTTTTCGGGTAGAAATGGCTTTCTACCCGGAAAAGCTCACCGAGCGCATGGCGCCGCCATCTTTTATGATGAAGCGCTTCCGGTGAGCTTTCTACCTGGAAAAGCTCACCGGAAGCGCTTTTTACCAAAAAGATGGCGGCGCCCAGCAACCAGCGGCCCGGTAAGGCTTGTTCCGCGGCCGGTACGGTCCGCGGACCGGCGGTTGGGGACCCCTGTTCTAGTTTAACCACCTCCTTAAGCAGGATATCCTACACCACTATAGACAATTGGTTATCCAATCTCTTCTTAAAAACTTCCAGTGTTGGAACATTTACAACTTCCAGAGGCAAGTTGTTGCCCTGATTAATTGTTCTAACTGTCAGGAAATTTCTCCTTAGTTCTAAGTTGCTTCTCTCCTTGATTAGTTTTCACCCATTGCTTCTTGTCTTGCCCTCAGGTGCTTTGGAGAATAGCTTGACTCCCTCTTCTTTCGGGAAACCCCTGAGATACCGGAACACTGCTATCATGTCACCCCTAGTCCTTCTTTTAATTAAACTAGACATACCCAATTCCAGCAACCGTTCTTTGTATGTTTAGCCTCCAGTCCCTTAATCATCTTTGTTCTCTTCTCTTTCTAGACTCCCAACATCTTTTTTAAATTGTGGTGACCAAAACTAGATGCAATATTCCAAGTGTGGCATTACCAAGGCATTATAAAATGTTATTAACACTTTACGTGATATGGATTCTATTTATTTATTTATTTATTTATTTATTTAATTTATTTGATTTGCCAATTGTTTACAAGATAATAAGTATAAGCGTATACATAGTTGTGAATACATGAAATGGGTACATATAAGAAAAATAAAAGAATAAGAGAAACAATAGGACAGGGACGGTAGGCACATTGGTGCGCTTATGCACGCCCCCTACAGACCTCTTAGGAAGGGGGTGAGGTCAATAGTAGACAGTCTAAGGTTAAAGTTTTTGGGGTTTGGGGAAGAGACTACAGAGTCGGGTAGAGTATTCCAGACGTTGACCACTCTGTTGCTGAAGTCGTATTTCCTGCAATCAAGTTTGGTGCGGTTTACTTTGAGTTTGAATCTATTGTGTGCTCTTGTGTTGTTATGGTTGAAGCTGAAGTATTCATTGACAGGTAGGACATTGCAATGTATGATTTTATATACCATGCTTAAATCAGACCGAAGACGGCGTAATTCAAGGTTTTCTAGTTCTAGAATTTCAAGTCTGGTGGCATAAGGTATTCTACAACGAGTAGAAGAGTGGAGAACTCTCCTTGTGAAATATTTCTGGACTTTCTCAATTGTGCTAATATCAGATACGTAATGAGGGTTCCAGACTGATGAACTGTATTCGAGTATTGGTCTAGCAAATGTTTTGTATGCTCTGGTTAGTAGTGTGATATTACCAGAGAAAAAGCTACGTAGGATTAGGTTAACAACTCTTAATGCCTTTTTGGCTATGTAGTTGCAGTGGGCTCTAGCACTTAGATCATTAGAGGTGAGTATTCCAAGGTCCTTTACAGAGCTTGGGTCATCAACAAGTTCTTGACTATTCAGCTTGTATTTTATTTTCTGATTTTTTTGCCAATATGTAAGACAGAGCATTTATTTGTTGAGATTTGAAGTTGCCATTTGTTTGACCATTCAGATACATAGTCGAGATCTTTTTGAAGGGTAGCAGTATTGTCTGTGGTATTGAACAGCTTTACATCATCAGCGAAAGAACGCAATTGCTCTTAATATGATCGCAGAGGTCATTTATGTAGAGTATGAAGAGAGTTGGTCCTAGAACACTGCCCTGGGGGACACCACTATTGACAGGTACTGGATTTGATAGGACGCTCCCGATTTTGACCATTTGTTGTCTGTTTGACAGGAATGCTTCTATCCAGTTATTCAGTTTTCCAGAGATACCATAGGATTTTATTTTTAGGAGTAGTTTGTCGTGTACCACTGAATCAAAGGCTTTACAGAAGTCTATGTAGATTGCGTCTATTGCTTTGCCCTGGTCGAGTTGTGTCGTCCATATGTTTTTGCAGTGTAAGAGTTGCAGATTACAGGATAGTTTTTTTCTGAAACCAAATTGTTTATTGGAGAGTAGGTTGTTTGTCTCTAAGTGGAGGATAATGGATTGGTTAATAATTGATTCCATGACTTTACAGGTGATGCAGCATAAGGAGATTGGCCTGTAATTTTCAACTAGGCTTGGGTCTCCCTTTTTGAAGATGGGGATGACTGTGGCTTGTGACCATAGGTTAGGCAAGGAGCTGGTCCTGAAAGATTTTTCAAAGATTATGCTTAGAGGTTTGGCTATGGCAGTGGATAGCTTTCTTAACAAGTAGGCACATATTCCATCCGGTCCAATAGATAGAGATGGTTTTAGATTGCGTAGTGATTTTTCAACATTGTCTTCTGTGAAATCGATATGTATTAGATCATTGTTGTTATCTGTGGTACGGCTAGGAAATACTGGGCATGATCCATTGCTGTTTACAAATACTGAGCCGAAGAATGTGTTAAAGATGTTGGATTTAATGGTGTCGTCGTTGCAGTCTTTACCATCAGGTCCTATCAAGGGAGGGATGGACCTTGAGTCTTTAGTTTGTTGTTTACAAAATTGTAAAAAGCGCGGGTGGAATTGGTGCTTAGAAGGTTTTCCTCTTGTTTAATGTGATAATTGGTGCATTCGGTCTTTATCTGGTGGCATAGATTTTTGTATCGGTTTTTGAAATTGGCAACGTGACCAGATTTGTTTTTCCGCCAGAGTGATCTCTTTTTGGATTGAAGTTTCCTTATTGATATGGGTAATCTGCTTTTTTGTTTTGTTTTGGGAGTTGTTGTTGGAACATATAGTTTGATGACTCTTTTGACTTCAAGTAAAAATATGTTGTAATGGTCTTCAACAGTATTGCATCCAGTGAATAGAGATTGCCAATCAAGGGATGAGAGATCGTTGTCTATAAGATCATAGTTGCCTTTTTTGAAGTTACAATTGGGGATTACATCATTGTGGTGATTTTTGTGTGGGCGTATGTTGAGACAAAAGTCAATCATATTGTGGTCACTACTGGAAAAGGGTTCTTTAGTTTGTATTCCGTAAATTAAATTCAAACTATTGCAGAAGATGAGATCAAGGCAGTTGTTTAGTCTAGTGTTGTTGGTTACTAGTTGTTCCAGTCCCAGATTTGTAATAGCATTATAGAAGGTTGTGTGTATGATTTCAGTTGTACAGTCATTTAGGGTCCAGTCAATATGAGGTAGATTGAAATCACCAAGAAGGATAAAAGGGTATGGGCAGGATGCAGCCCATGTTAGTAATGTATTTAGCTTGTTTACATGTTCGATGTCATAATCAGGTGCTCTGTAACATAGTAAGAATCGAATTGTGATATTTAAGGATAGTTCACAGATGATGGTTTCAGGAAGGGCAAGCTCCTGGGTAACTTGGATATATTTTTAGATGTAAGGATTTTTTATAGAATATAGCAACACCACCTCCTCGACGATTTTCACGATCTGATCGGTAAACATGATAGTCTCTTACTGTGGTAATGGAGTCAGGGAGAGATGCATTGAGCCATGTTTCACAGACAAATATAATGTCGAAGTTAGCCATATTTAGGAGGATGAGAAATTCAGGTATTTTATTCACGAGGCTTCTTGCATTGAGTAGTTTGCATTTGAGGCCGGCAGTAGTTGGAATTGAGGTAGTTGGGGGCGTGCGTGCCTAGTCTTGTGTGATGGTGGATCGGTTGAGGTAGGGTTGTGGTTGAGGGTAAAAGCTGAGTATTCTATCCCTCTGTTTATGCAGCCGAGAACTGTGTTGGCTTTTTTGGCAGCTGCTTCACACTGCTGGCTCATATTTAAATGGTTGTCCACTAAGACTCCGAGATCCCTCTCACAGTTACTACTATTGAGCAAGGTACCACGTATACTGTACCTGTGCATTTTGTTTTTCTTGTCTAAATGTAGAACCTTATTTTTTTCACCATTGAATTTTATTTTGTTAGATAGCACCCAATATTCAAGTCTGTCAAGATCCTTCTGTATCTTAAGCCTATCTTCTGGAGTATTGCCTATTCCTGCCAGCTTGGTGTCATCTGCAAATTTGATGAGTTTCCCATCTATCCCCTTGTCCAAGTCATTGCTGAAGATGTTGAAGACTACTGGGCCTAAAACAGAGCCCTGGAGTACCCCACTGCATACTTCCCTTCATATAGATGCAGTTCCATTGAGGACTACATGTTGAGTGTGGTTGGTCAGCCAGTTACAAATCCAACAGGTGGTGATACTGTCAAACCCACCTTCTTCTATTTTATCAAATAGTATGTTATGGTCTACTTTATGAAATGCCTTACTGAAGTCCAAGTAAATTATCTTCTAATTTTGTCACTAACATGCCTACCGTCCCTGTCCTATTGTTTCTCTTATTCTTTTATTTTTCTTATATGTACCCATTTCATGTATTCACAACTATGTATACACTTATACTTATTATCTTGTAAACAATTGGCAAATCAAATAAATAAATAAATAAATAAATAAAATAAAAATTAATCTGGCATGATCTGTTTTTGAAATACCCATGTTGGCTTTTGGTTATTACTTTGTTTGCTTTTAGGTGTTCCCTGATTCGTTGCTTGATTATCTTTTCCAGAATCTTCCCTGGTATTGAGGTCAGGCCAATAGGTCTATAGGTTCCTTGATCTATTTTTTCCCCCTTTTTTGAAGATGGGAACTACATCAGTTCTTTTCCAATCCTCTTGCAGTTTCCTGGTGCTCCAGGATTTTTTTATTCAGTTGTCAAATTCAGGCTGTGTCCAGTTTAGTTTATCAATAGTATATCAACCACTAGTATCATCAAACCCATGTATTTATGGCATTTATTATATTTCTACCAATTATCTTTGAATTTATAATTCTATACATTTTTAAAAATATTCTAAATTGGTTTTCTTTTTAAATCTTGTACTCTTAAATATTTATAGATTTCCCTTATGGGCAAACATGATATTTCTATCTTTAAATTGTGCAACCCTAATCATTTCTGAAATTTTGAACATATAATCCATTTTGTCAAAGCCAATTTTTCTCAATATTTTTTATTCATGTTCATTCTTTGTTCTAGTCTTTTGGGTTATCCCGAATGTCATTCCATACTTTTAACTTTCATCTTTAACAGTGCAAATATTAGAACTAAATCTTGGAATTTTTTTAGCAATGTTTTTAAAACAAATGCCGTTTTGCTCAAACCTTTTGTAAAAATGGTTTTATTGCCTTCATATAATTATGTTTTGTTTGAAATATTTATAACTCATTGTTTTAGTTCTTCGGAGACTTCATCAATTATCTTAGTGCTTATTGTCTTCAATTGCCTTATAACAACTTTTTGTAAACTTTTCTTTATCCTATTATTTTTCAATTCAGTCATAATTTATTGACCTTTTCAATCAATTATTTTCATATTGGTGATGAATTTTGTTACTTTTGTTTTACAGCTTTGTATTCCAACTCAGATGTTATCACTGTGTTATAAATTAGTTGATTAGTTTCAACCTATCAATATATGTTTCAATATTTTTATTATTAAACCAGCAACTTTTAGAACTTGTAATTGTTCTCTTCTTCTTGACTCTTTCAATGGTGAAAGGATTTCTTTATAATTTGAGCTTTTCATAACTTCAATAATTTTTTCTGACAATCCCATTTGTCTGTCAGAAAGCTGATCTTAAATATTCTTTTCCCCAATGTTTTTAGGTCTTTAATCATTGTTATCTGAATCAAATGACTATAAAATTAGATATTGCTCTTCCAAAATTTCATTCATTTGATGATCTCCAATGTCATTTATCAGTATTATTTGTATTCTCAGCTAGTTTTTCCAGTTCTTGCAAATTGGTATCTGTAGAAGATATTACTCTAAGGATAATTCTATATTGATCCAGGAGTATTTATGAATCTGGATAGTTGTGCTTCCAAATATTGAACAATGTATTTTGAAATCACCTAGGTTTAGAGGTTTTACAATTTAAAGTTATTTTGGTTTCACAGTTTCTTTCATGCATTCCAGAAAGTTATCTGTTTGTTGATATTCAGACATTGATATTGTGGTTTTGCTTCATTATTTTAAACTGGTTGTTCAGAATTTCCATTGGCTGCATTCAGATTAATTTTTATATTAATTTTATATTGTAGCACAATTTACTTCTTCAGTTTCAAATCTTTCATTTTCAATTATTTTATTCTTGTTTAAATTCATTAAGTTCAGTGCTTGTAAAGAATGTTTTGGGGATTATTAAACTTCTTTACTCCATAACTTGTTGGTCAGTGATCCCATTTTATAACCTTTTTACCACTTGTTAAATGAATTGCTGCAGTTGTTAAGTTAGTAATAAGGTTGCTAAGTGAATCTGGCTTCCTTGTTTACTTTGCTTTTCAGAAGGTCACAAAATGATCACATGATCCTGGGACACTGCAACCGTCATAAATATAAGCTCCTGAATTTTGAACACAGAACTATGGGAATGCTGCAACAGCCGTAAGTGTGACAAAAGGCATCTCACTTTTTTCATTGCCATAAAAGGCACTTTCTAGACATCTTGAAAGGTCACTAAATGAATGTTTGTAAGTTGAGGACTAGCTTGAGCTAGTTGATAGCTGAACATTATTCCTAGCTGGGATCTGCAATTTAATTTTTTCTTTAAGGATCTATATATAAACTCTACATCCAAATATCTTCAGGTGTGATACATTAGATTTTTTTTCCCATGTCATAACTCATGTGGGGTTTTATCTGCACCTTTTGTTGGTAAGCAACTTTGAAGATAGCAGTTGTGTTTCTCTTCTGAAATTGTCTACTAACCCTGCATCAAGCAATAGCAATGCTTAGCAGGTTTTGATTGATTCTTTCTATAACTGAGTTTTGTTCAGGGCTCTGATTGAATTTGCTTTCCAGGTTGTATGCCTTTATTGTTCTTTCGCCCCCTCCCCCAAATTCCCAAGTATAATATTCTTTCTCCTCATCAAGTATAATCTCTTTATTTTTCTGTGGAACAATTTTTCTATATAAATACAATACAGTTTGAAATTCTCAAACTTTTCATTCTTATTGGCCAAAGAGACTGTGCAAATATATTTTGAAGATAAATGTTACAATGTATTTTCCCACTGTTCACTTTGGTTGGCATGCAACCAGAAATATTTGAAAAAATAAATATCAATGGTTGGGCAGTTAGTTTGATTTTGTGCACAGGAAAGTCTTCTTTTTTCTTTAAAGAATAATTACATTTTTATTCCCTTTGCTTGCAGAAAACATTCACTCCAAGTCCTTAGTCTTTATTTTCTTAATATTGAACTCTGGGGCCAAATCTTCAACACTGTTTCTAGCATTTCTAGCATTATTATTACACATGCCTTCTTGCCATTTTTTTTTTTTTTTTTTGTTTAGATTCCATACATTCCAACCTATTAGCTTCATTGTGCTTCCTTTTTAACATTATTTCATGGTCTTTATTGTGTTCTCTGGCAATTATGTGGGTGAGTCCATCCAGTTTAGCAACACTTTTGAGAAATTGGTTGACACTGCCTTCCTTCCTAGAGTAAGAGATGATGACTGGCCCCAAATTACCCAGCTGGCTTTGTGCCTAAAGCAGAATTAGAGCTCATAGTTTCCAGCCCAGACCAATTCTGGTATATAATACAAGTCTTAAAATATTACATTGTTGCCCTCATTATGATTTATTGGACCAATTTATTGGATTCATTATTTATTGTTTTGTTTTAATGTCTACTGAATATACTATGATACATGTTCCACTAAACTGTGATAAACCGTTCTATGTGATTGCTTCA
This sequence comes from Notechis scutatus, assembly GCF_049901735.1. Classification (NCBI taxonomy): domain Eukaryota; kingdom Metazoa; phylum Chordata; class Lepidosauria; order Squamata; family Elapidae; genus Notechis; species Notechis scutatus. The sequence continues at coordinate 135,818,214 of NC_142009.1, read as the reverse complement.
GATTTGTTTTTTGAATATTAAAATATTATTGCTCATTTCTGAGCAGGCACATATTTGTCTAAGCTTGTTCCTGATTTCTTTTCCTGAAGCATAAGTTTGAATCAACATACAGTTGATTTATGTTATGTAATGATTAGATGACAATGTGTGCCATGCTGAGCCTAATTATTGCATTTAGGCTGAATTAATTGTATTAGTAATTGGTTACTAAGCATAAATGCCCTAGAAGATATCTCACCAGGTCTCCTTGTTATTAATGTACAATAGTCACTCCTGAGTGTTTTTGTGAATGGGCTTCTACAGTATATTTTTAGGCTGCAACTTCTCCCTTCACTATTCATGGTTATCTTCAGAGGTTCCTAATTCTTCAGCATCCTTCACTGAATGCTTGCTTTCTCTTCCTAATGACCTGGTTTATATGAAATATGTCTTTCTAAAAGATAGTGGCAGTAATACAATCTCATCTAAATGTACGAGGAGCTCCGTTATTTCAGGTATCCAACCTTGCAATTCAGGTAAAATAAATTTTTCAGGCAACACATAAAATGGTACAAGTAAACTTTATCCCACAGGACAAATAAGTGTGTTTGTGTGTGAGAGAGGGATGGGGGGGGGTATCCAAAATCAGAATACCTGAGATAAGAAAAACTAAATGACAATGTAGATCGTAATTATTATTGTATGGATGAAATCTCCCGAGAAGATTTTTAAACTTTCCTACATAGATAGTCCTTGCTTACCAATCGTCTCATTTAATGACTGTTCAGAGTTTTGATGGTGTTTAAAAAAAAACAGTCTTTATTTTTACAATCGTTGCAGTGTCCCATAGTCACATGTTTGCCATGTGCATACTTCACAACTATCTTAGTAGAGTAGACAAGTAGAGTTAATGGAGAATCCAGAAGTAAAATCACATGTCACGCGATGTTGTGTGCTTAAAAACTGCATTGATTCACAACAATCCAATGGGAAGTCATGTTGTGAGGAGTAATGTGTTTTTCCACCTAGTGACTGCCGGGCTTAATGATGGAATTACCAGTGACAATTGTGGTCGCTAAGTGTGGACTATCTCTATAGATGTAATACAAAGATTGGAGAATTACTAGATACATTTAGTCAATTGTTTTTATAAGTAAGATGAAGATATTGCATTTTCTGCAAAAAAAACCTCTTAGTATCGCCCTTTATTTTCTAAGTCTGGATAGGTCCAATCGTTTATACGATAACCTTCCTTAATTTCCTGCTCTCCAGATGTGTCAAATCTAGGAATTCTGGAAGTTCTAGAGGGCATCAAATTGGGAAAAACTGAAACAAACTGATATAAACAATTCATTTGAGGATAACAGTGAAAAGAGAATTTGCAAACCCCATCAATTAAAATAGCCTAGATTTATCTTGTCCTTGCCAATCTGGAACACTGAGCTGGTTGGACTGAAATGTCTTCAGCCAATAGGTCCATTTTAGGCTGGATACATAAAGCAAAATATCAGTGTCAAAAAGTCCCCTGATTTTTTTTAAAAAATAGCTCAAGCTACTTAGCAATTTAAAAATAGTAATATTATAACACTAAATAGCACAATGTAGCAAGATAAAATATGTTCCATAAAATCAGAACAAACTTTACATCAATCTTACTTACACCAAGATTACTATGTTAATCAGAGCAGAAGCACATTAGCATGAAATGATGACACCAGCTATCCATATAGAACGTCAGGCAGAAAAAAATTAGATCCACATGTGCAGAATTCAAGCTAACTACTTTATTATGTTCTCCCTATAATATAGGAATCTCCCAAGACTGGCAGCCTCCTCTTGAGGCAAATGCTGTAAATAAAGTTTAAAGGAACAGTGACTCCAAGCTAATGCCATGCTTTAGTCTATCGCCCTGTCAGTTTGGATGATTGCCAATAGAGAGTTGAGACTCTTTGGATTGATAAAATGAAATAGATCTGGGTTTATGCCTCCCAAAGTGCTAAAATCCTTTGATAATATCAAGTGTGCACCATGCATCAGTGGCTGAAACTATGACAACTTTTCATTAAATTTTTCCAATGGATCTGAAAATGACCAAATGAATCCTTCATCACATTTCTTTCTGTTTCTAACAAGAAGAAAAAGTAATCAGCACTCAGATAGAGAAGCTGAGTCTAATCCAGAAGAATTCTTACACTAACCCTTCATATTCGTAATTTTGGTTGTGTATCTTTTGTGTTGCCTTTTCTTTGAAGAGAAATAGAAAAGTGCTAAAATCCTTTGATAATATCAAATGTTACATTCTTGTTAACATGAAACTCAAATAACTGACGGTCCAAAATTTAACTGATGCTTTTTCTTGAAAATGTAATCGGGACAATCCTATAGATTATTTTTTTCAATCGGTCATTTTGACATGTTATTTATTTATTTTGAAAAATGAAGGGCATTTGTGGTACATATCAAACCAAGCGCCAGGTGCATGGTATGTGTGGCTTTGTGCCCTCTGCAATACCGGGCAAATCTATCCCTTTCGTCTCTGTGATTGTTACCTCATGGGTTTTTAGTCAAAATTCTGTTCCATTTTCATATTCATTTGCAAATTCCTTGTTGTCTTGTTCTATTTTTTTTTTTGCATTGAAATTCATACTTAAGTACACATTAAATGTGCATTTCCTGTCAAAATACAGCTGTGAATGCATATATGTGTATCTTTACTAGATTCTGCCTGGCTATATCCTGATCAACATAGCAGATTAAGAAGGCTGATCCAATTCTTTTCATAATGGAGTTTGGAATTATCCCCTTCTTCAAGATTCATAAAAACTTTCTCTCTTTAGGAACAGAATTCTTCATTATATTAAGCTGCATTATATTAAATGGGCTCACTAACCTATGACAGTCTGTATTCTCCCTTTTGCTGAACGGTTAATAGCAAGTGAGGCTGTGTCAGCTAAAGATTAATGTTAGTAATTCATGCCTTGTACTAATCCCTCTGTGGAGCATTAGAGATGGCAGCTCTCTCAAATAATGCCTTTATGTGATTGACTGAATGATTGGTTAGCAATGATTAGCTCACTTTGGGGAAAACGTTAAGGCAGGGATAAATACCCAAATTTTGCAAAGGCATATTTGGAATTTGAAGAGAATATGATGGGTTCATTCCCAAAATGACTACCATGGTAAACAGAGCTATCACAAAGTCTAGTTGGTCTCAGTGTGGGCTTAAATCTGCTTTTTTCAGTATTTTTTTTTTCTGTTTAGCTATATATCTTTTTATTGAAAGACTCGCATGCAAAATCTTGCAGCCGGTGCAATTCTGGAGCAAGAGAAATTTAAGCGACCACAGTTCACAGGTGGCAATGCTAGAAAATGGCCATCATGGAATGGAATGGAAAGGATAGATAACTACTACTATGATGAAGAACCTGTAACCTTCAAAATATGAAGAGGTTCTACCTGTTGTTTCTCAGAATGAAGGGTGATAGAAGCTGTAGTCTAATGTTTCGGTGTTACTGTTCCTGACCCTGTGCCACCTCCCCTCCCCGGAGTAAGCAATAAATGGGGAGGGAATAGGTTTCAGGCTAAGTGTGCCAAGATTCCCCTCCCACATGGAAGAGCTTTATATACTTTGTTTGAGGCACAGTGTATTTATACACGGTGTCTCCATCCTCTTTCTGTTTTCTTTCAAGGTTTGATGAGATATCCCCTGAGTTCTTCAGCCCCTTAAAAATGTTCACAATCTTACAAGCTTGATTACTACGAGGCTCGAAGGAACTTGAAAGCAGGTTAATATATTTTTTTTAAAGAAACATCCCAATATCCCTTTGGATAGGTCGTTTATCTGCCACGGTGAATGGAGAAATGGCTGTGAGAAGAAACAACTTTCATGGGCATTTTGAATAGAAAGAAACAGGAATTAGAACAGAAAGGACTCTGTAATGACTTAACAATCTTGCAGTGCAAGTTTCTAGCAATCTTGCCCATCCTCTAAGACAGGGGTCACCAACCTTTTGGACCTCAGGGACCACCAAACTCATAATTTTAAATCCCGCGGACCAGAGACCCTGGGAAAATCCTCCCAGAAGTCTGCAGGAAAATTCCCCACCCTGTTTTCCTACCGATCAATCATTCTTTATTTGGGATCACAGGATACCATCTCCAACTCCGTTCTCTGGGGGAGGGGAGAGACTTTGGCTTCATACAAGGAAAGCAGCAGAAGCAGCAGAAGTCTTTTTTTCTCTCCCCCAAACTCTGCTAGAAATGAGTCTTTGCGAGACTTGTCGCGCTGGTGCAGCCTCTTGGAGCAGGATGCCTTGCGGGTCCCAAAGACTAATTTCTGGTGGAGTTTGGGGGAGAGAAAGAAATACTTTTGCTGCTTTCCTTGCATGCAGCCAAAAGCAGAAGAAAGAAGTGGAAAGAAGCAATCTGCTGGCTAGGCCAGGCATGTGGGACGAGTGGAGCAAGTTCCCCCCTGCGCCCTTTCCCCCTTCCCCTCACTACCTCATGTTGTTCGCAATGCAAGCAATGCAAGCCTTGTGTTCCCATGGGCCATGTGGGTGGTGCAGCCTTTTGTTCCTGCACAGCCTGGATTAATTGCTTTGGGGGAGGTGCTTTGAGGGTGACATTTCTCTGTGGATCACCAAAATTTTCTTGCAGACCACCAGTGGTCCCCGGTGCACTGGTTGGTGACCACTGCTCTAAGAAGCTAATGGCTGAATACACCATTCTACCCTCGGCCATTTTACTGTCACAATTTTTAAGAGATAGACTGGTTAGGTTGCCCTCCACAGTCATCCATTGAGAGACTCTGGAAATGACTGAGTGGGGAGATTGAATCTGGATGTCTGGTCTCTAGGATTTATGCTTACACTCTAGGTCAGCAACTTTTAAGTTATGTGAACTTCAACTCCCAGAATTCCCCAATCAGCATAGGAGTTGAAGTTTACAAAGCTTAAAGTTGCTGAGGTTGAGAAACACTGCTCTAGGCATTATGTGGAATTGGTTCTCAGTACTATGGCTTTATGTGGAGAGATGGGGCCCTGTTGCTGCACAACCTTATTCTTTGTACTAGTCAGGTAAGAATTGCACAACCACCCTAAATACCTCTCCTCATGGACAAGTTGGCTATCATTGTCTCAGGAACTTTTCATTATTTGAAGAATTGGGTGCCCTCTAGACTTTGTCTCACAAAGGCCATTAAGCATATAAGAAAATAAGAAAATGCCATCTATTCCCTAAGGTACATCCATTGAGATCATTTAAAAATCATGCAGACCAGTGGTGGGATTCAAATTTTTTTACTACCAGTTCTGTGGGTGTGGCTTGGTGGGCGTGGCAGGGCAAGGATACCGTAAAATCTCCAGTCAGAGCTAGTATTTGCCGGTTCTCTGAACTACTCAAAATTTCCGCTACCGGTTCTCCAGAACTGGTCAGAACCTGCTGAATACTGCCTCTGCATCATAAGTGTAACAATGAATGCTTTGGATTTTTCTGGTTTTATTTTTTTCTTTTCTTCTTAGAAAAGGTAATTTCTAATTGTTTTCATTATCATTTGGGTAAAATTGTCTACCTTTAAAATATCTCTAGTACCTGTGGGAATGCAGGTACCATTGTTTGTGGTGGCTCATATTTCCATTAAATCGTCATGCAGGAGCAAGATCAATGGGGCTTTTCTGCACTGAGAAGTGAGGTCAACCAGGAGACTTGTAGTGGACCCTGAGAGATGTGTCATGAAGGAAGATACCCCTTACTCCTCTTGGAAGAACAAGGAAATCTACAACATATACACACCAGTGTGGGATTCAAAAATTTTTACTACTGGTTCTGTGGGCATGGCTTATTTGGTAGGTGTGGTTTGGTGGTCATGTGACTGGGTGGGCATGGCTTGGTGGCCATGTGACTGGGTGGGCGTGGCCAACTCAATGTCACTCACATCAAGGGGTGCCTCACCTGGCCCCTCCCCTCCCCTCCCAGCCATTCCTTGTCACCCAGCCTCAACTTATCTGTAGTTCTGTAAAAATGTTGTTCACCTTTTTTGACTTTATTATTTGCATTCTATAGATGTATTTTCATGGACCACTGAAAGGAGGAAATGGCTCCCATGCTTTACTCAAGAGTGTGATAGGCAACAGGCTTTTAAGGGGCTGCCACAAAGAAAGGGGGACAATGTATTTTCCAACGAAGCAGAATGCAAACAAGAAGCAATGGATGGAAACTGAACAGAGAGAAGCAACCTAAGACTAGGGAGAAACTTCCAGACAGTGAGAAATTTCCAGACAGTGAGAACAATTAACCAGTGGAACTGCCTGTCTCCAGAAGTTCTGGGTGCTCAATCACTGGAAGTTTTAAGAAAAGGCTGGACAGCCATTTCTCTGAAATGGTATAGGGTTCACCCCAAGATCCTTTCTAAGTGTTATTCTGACACCTTTCCCAGGATTTCTACTCAGAGTTTGGCATCCTCAGTTTTCTTCCCTGAGCTGGGGGTTGGACTAGAAGACCTCCAAGGTCCCTTTCAACTCTTGTTAAACACATGTGTATTTTATGCTCTGGGCTATTGACATTGAATGCATGTAAACCCTGAAAAATATGTGGTAGCCCTGGGCAAAAGAAAGGCAGAAAAATCATTCTAGGACGGTGTAGGGACAGTGTAAAATATTAACACATGATAAATAATGGAACAATTAAAAATAATAGCACAGAGTTTTATCTCTCTCTCTCTTCCTATTTTTTTTCTTTCTTTCTCTACCTTCCTCTTTCTCTCTCTCTCTCTCTCTCTCTCTCTCTCTCTCTCTCTCTCTCTCTCTCTCTCATACACACACACACACATGAAGCACTTTTGTAGCTTAACAGACATGCATTTTGAAGCAGCTCCTTTTAATTTCTCCAAGGCTGGAGCGGATTCCCCCCCCCCTCTGTCAGCCCGCACTCCTTCTCACTCCAGGCACTTTAACTCACAAGGGGAAAGCAATACTTGCAGCGTCCATGCCTTTCTTCCTCCCCCAGGAAGAAAGAGGACGTGGGGAACGGAAAGCTAGGAGAGCGATCCGTGAGCAACCAGGAGACCCGGTTGGGGGAGTGGCCAGCCAGGGGTCGCCACCGGTTCGATGACCCACGCCAAATAACTGCTACTGGTTCACCCGAATAGATGCGAACCAGTTGAATACCACCTCTGATACAGACCCTTGGTAGCTGACATTAGTTCACAATTGGGATATATACCTTGAGATGGCCTGCTGGTAACTCTGGTCAAGATAATGTGACTTTGTGTTTCTTTATATGTTGCATTCAAGCAGCCACACCCCCACACCCCTAAACTTTTGCAAGCTGTTTGCCTTATTTAGCTTTAATAGTGCCTTTCTACAGCTCTATTGGGGTATTTCAGATGATAATTATTGATATGGAAAGTGTTCCCAAGGTATATACTCTAATACTTATTACAAATTATTCTGCGCAAAAGTTTTCTTTTGGCTTTTGTGTGTGTGTGTGTGTGTGTTTTGTACAGGTTAAATGCATTTTTGCATTTTTGCCTTATTTATACAAATTGTACATATATGTGTGCATGTAAGTAATGCATGTATGTATGTGAAATGGGGGACTATTTGTTTTATAAAAGCAGTTTTGGCTTCATTTCCTATTGCCAAAATGTATTCTAGATTTCTTATGCGGTACACAAAGAGGCTATATTATATCACGTTGTACTCATTTTGTTTCCTAATTAATATATAAGAAGGATGTCATGAGTAAATTGCAACCATTTCCCTCTAATAATAAGGATCATATATTTATTACCACACTATAAGAAAACACTGTCAGCTATGTGCTTATTTTGGATCTCAACTTATAAAGCTGCTCCTTTCCAAAAAAAAGGAAACCTATTTCTCAAACATAAACTTCAATTTGGAGTTCATAGGAAGTAGAAAGAGTTACAAGAAAAGTTTATTTTTACTGCTCTAGCATCAATGGAGGAGCTGATAAGATGGACATATTCCTTTTCTGCCAATTGAAATAGCCACCACTAAGTTGTGTTTAAAAGCTACTGTTAATTTTCTCTAACACCAATAAGGATTGGTCTTCCTTCCTTCCTTCCTTCCTTCCTTCCTTCCTTCCTTCCTTCCTTCCTTCCTTCCTTCCTTCCTTCCTTCCTTCCTTCCTTCCTTCCTTCCTTCCTTCCTTCTCATTCCTCATCACATCCCTCCTTTAATCATTTCTTTTTTTTTTGCTATCTATTTCCCATATATAAAAAGAAGGAAAGGAGAGGGAGGTACTCTGTGCAACTCTTTACAGCAATTTTTGGGTGAGGACAAAGGTAACTGACAGATGAGCACAATTCAAAGCACACTGACGATGTCTCCTCGAATGGTGACAAAATGTTTGCAATCAAATTGCCAACCTTGGAGCTCAGACCAACTACCAACCTGAGCTATTTATGTTCATATACATTTCAACAAAGGTAATTCCCCAAGCTCTATTAAAGTCTTCTGACTCACATAATTTGAATAGGTAGAAAATCCACTGAAGATGTGGATGAAATATTCTCAAAGGCGTAGCGTCATTTCTCAGTGTGGACAACAGCTGATTATAGACAATGACTATAACCAATGAAAGGGGGAAACATCTTTTTCCTTGGAGGAATATAAACTAGGAAAAGGCTCTCTGTGTTTGCCTAGATAAGGAGTGCACATCTTCCATCAAACTAAGGGTTACACTTGGTTTTGCAGTTTGTCAATCTCCAGACTTTAAAAGTGGAAAAAAACAGAGTGTCTATTGTAAAAGCTGCACAATGGCTTTAAGGAGTGAAATAGATGCTTTAAGCCAGGTGTGTCAAACTTAAGGCCCGCAAGCCGGATGTGGCCCGTGATGTGGTCAGATCCAGCCCGCAGGGCCATCCTGGAAAATGTAAGGGGCAGGCCTGCATCGCTTCAACCCGGTCTACCCGCGTTGCTTTGGCCCATTTTTCCCAATGTGAAGAGGAAACATTGGGCCAACGTGGCTTCATCTCAGTCTACCCAATGCAAAGAGAAAACATGCCAACAGTTTGGGGAGTGATGTCAAGCTGGCCACGCCCACCAAGCTGGCCACGCCCAGTGAGTGGTATCAAGCTAGCCATGTCCACCCAGTGGGCCATGTCTGCCCAGCCCCCCTGAGGTCAACCATAGCCCTGATGCATCCCTCATTGAAATTGAGTTTGACACCCCTGCTTTAAGCAATGGATGCTTTAAGCATTTTGAGTCTTGAACCTTACTTTTCCATGTGGCAGCCACTTGAAACATCAAAAAAAATATAGCTGCTTTCAGGAACTGCAGACAGAGGCTATGATTGCACTCCTAAGCCTCCTGAAGCAAATTCTAGAGAAATCCAAAGTACTGCATAGCTCTGAAAATTTGCCTTTTATGGGCACTGTAGAAGTCTGTAGGTTTCCAGGCAAGGAGGAAGAACAAGGAACATGATGTCTCTACCCCTATTATTAACCTGACCTATAGAAAATTTATATTTCTTGATGTTCCATACACAAGTTACAACTCTGGAAAAAACCTTACTGCTTTCTCATTGTCCCTTCTTCATTTTTTTCCTTTTATAATATCTTTGTCTTTTGAAGGTTATTTCTCATTTCAGTGGTATTCCATTTTCTACAAAACTTTCAGAGGAACAGTGCTTTATTCTTTTTAAAGAAATTAATTATATACATTTCCTCTTTTGGTTGCATTCATTATTGATTCTTTTCTAATTTATATTTTGGATACTTTTCTTATTTAGTATAAAGTTTTTATTGTGCATTTTTAAAGATGAAGGTGATTGTTCATTATAAATACTCTACTTCACAAGGAGATCAGAACATGTATAAATTAAATGTTAAAATCTACAAATATTTTCTTTTAATTTTTAATGTAAATGTTTCCTATAAAAATCAATTTAAAACCATAATATCTTTTATGACTATCTGCTCCTGGAATTATTTTATAACTTTATCCAGTAAATGTATAATTTATGTCACATCACAAACTGTCATCTAACACTCAAAACAGTATGATCCTACTGCAGAGAGAGATTCCCATAAACTGAAAATAGTTACTATACACAAACAATTCACTAATCCTATAGGTCAAAATTCTTTTCATCTGTTTTTTTTTAACTATATTTTTAAATCTGGAATATCATAATGCAGTAAGAAAGTATTAAAGGAATTTAAAATTTGGAGGCAAAACAATGAGGAAAATATGCCTAATACAAGTAGTTTTTAACTTACAACCACAAATGAGCCCCCAATTTCTGTTGCTAAATGAGACATTTGCTAAGTGGGTCCCATTTTATGACATCTTGTGCCCCAGTTGTTAAATGAATCACAGCAGTTTTTAAGTTACTAAGTGAATGTGGCTTCCCCGTTGATTTTTGAAGGTTACAAATGATGATCATATGACCCCAGGACATGAAACCCATCGTAAATATGAATCAGTTACCAAACGTCTGAATTTTGATTACATTACCATGGGGATGCTGCGGTGGTCATAAGTATGAAAAAGGGTCATGTCACTTTTTTCAAACCCATTGTAACTTTGAATGGTCGCTAAATGAACTGTTAAGGACTGCCTGTATATAACATTGCTTCTGGGAAAGCCTAAGTAGAATCTCAGGGTGAGGCTTCTATCTATGTGTTCAGAAAGTTTTATATTTCAATTATTAAATTGCCAGGCATCAACTTTCCTTCAGTGAACATGAAAAAGTTCTTTGCTTGCACATACTGAAAAAAATTGGTCCCAGATATTATTCTGTCCATTTTTTTTGCATTGGAATCAATACTATAATTAACAAAAGTCCAGGTTTTTCCCATAGTTGTGTAGGCAACCACTCCAGATACAAACAAAACCAATAAGAGTATAATAATGAGGATCAAAAAAAGCAATGTAAAGTTAGGAAATAATTTTTTCACATCAATTCCTAAGACTTGTATTATTTTTAAAGCATAGATATGTAAAGTTCAAAATCACTTGCTGTTCCTTAGTAGAGAACAAGAGATGAAAGTTTTTATTACAAACAACTGGGCTTTACGAATGTTCAGTTTCTATATCCACCCTCCTACAATCCAATTTCTTGAAAACATTTTTAATTTATCTTATTTATTTCAATAATTTATGTGGCCACCTATCTCATAGCAGTGACTCTAGTATTAGCTGCTATGGGAAAAATAAGATGATGAGGGAATGTATTGCAACTCTACCAAAAAGTGAGCAATTATTCATTATATACATCTATACATAAGAGCCATCATTAAAAAGGCACAACAAAAAAATATACTACCTGTGTCAACTCAGAAAGCTCAGACTGCCCAAGGAGCTGCTGATACAATTCTACAGAGAAATCACTGAATCTGTCATTTGTTCTTCTATAACTGTCTTGTTTTCGTACAGCAACAAACAGACTTCAATGGATAGTTAAGACTGGAGGAAAAAAAACAGTTGCAACCAGCCTGCCTTCCATCGAGGACCTATATACTGCATGAGCTAAAAAGAGGGCTGAGAACATATCTACAGACTCCTCACAACCTGGACATCCTGGACATAAACTGGTTCAACTCCTTCCCTCAGGATGCCACTATAAGGCACATGGCAAAACAATTTGAAGCAAAAAGACAGTTTTTTCCCCTCATGCCATTATTCTGCTGAACACCTAATTCCCACAGTACTGTCTTATGTCTAAATATATTAACCCATGTAGTAGGGGTGTATTACTATTCTTCTTCTAATATTGGTATCTTATGATTGTATTACTTTGTTGTTTGTGTGTACACTGAGAGCTCATACCCCAGAGACAAATTCCTTGTGTGTCCAATCTTGCTTAGCCAATAAAGATTATTGTATGGTAAGGTAAGGTAAGGTATGGTATGGTATGGTATGGTATGGTATGGTATGGCATGGCATGGTATGGTATGGTATGGTATGGCATGGCATGGTATGGTATGGTATGGTATGGCATGGCATGGTATGGTATGGTATGGTATGGCATGGCATGGCATGGCATGGCATTACATGGAATGGAATTGTATGGAATTGTATTCATTATAAGGATTATTTTAACCAACAGAAAACCAGTAATGTTTTATCATCTTTGGTTAAAGAAAATATGTATCTATTACAGCTTAGTGAAATAAAGGAAATTGTTAATAGCAAGGAAGAAAAATTATTTCCTGGGAGTTTAATGCAACCAATTCATGCAACCTGGCTGTATGTCACTATGTCAATTGCTCTTCATCCAAAACATCGAGAGAAGCCGATCAATTTATACGTATTAGATAACATTTTGACCCAGTTAGAAAGCTGACTGAATTAAGTTGAAGATGGGAACTCTTTGGGAATTTTCATCCACTGATTGATGTTTTTGCTGCAGATCTTCAGACTTCGCTTCTATGATATCAAAATATTGCTTCTTTATTACTGACAGTAAATAAATCCTGTACTAAGAAACATGGCAGTTCTTTAGAAGCTTAATAAGGATTCACCCACAGGCAAGTTTATAAAGCCAGGAAAGCTACCCTGAAATACAAATTGTGTTTCCTGACCACTTTAAGGGCATTATCCTTAAAGTCTGATAGGTCTGAGTATCTTAAAACATGGTTCACAATTCACTGCTCCTCTGTCAAAAGACATGGTTGCAATTTCTTTGCAAGCAAGGCATATGAAGTAAAAGGAATTTGAGAAAAGCTATAACCATTCAAACAAGCAATGTCATAGTCAGAAGAATGATTTCTTCAATGTTTTCCAAAAATATCAAAGAATCCATGCCGACAAGAAATGATTGTTGGGGGGGGGGAGCTGGCGTCGCGACGATAGGGCATGCGATCTTGGAGGTCTGAGATCGCTGCCGATATCTTTGCTCCTGGATGATCCTATTGGATCTAAACCGTCCCAAAGAGATGGTGAAAGTGAAGAGCGCATCCTGTCGATCCCAGGGATACTGCAAAGTCCCTGGTAGATCCAGGAGAAGCTCTTCTTGCCAGCGGCAAAGAGGCAGCCATTAAAGCTGCTGAAGTTGGGACAGCTCTGAAAGGAAAGAGAACGGAAAGAGAGAGTGTGCCGGTTTGGTGAACATTTTTTCTTTACTTTAAGATTTGAAAGGACACCCTAAGGAAAAGAAAGAATCTGTAAAAGTTTTGACAGAAGTGATTAAGCGGCGATTTTAAACAGGAATGTCAAAGTAATGGGTTTTTTTTCATTGCTGGATTTTCTATACACGATCTTATATTTTGAAACTGGACTGTTTTTTTCTTTTTCATCTATTTTTTTTTCCTCCTTTTTGATTTTGTAACTAAATTTGGCTAGAGACTCCCATTTAGTTATTTCTTTTTAAAAAATGTCTTTTTCTTTTTTTATTAATTCTTATTGCATTTTGCTTGGAAAAGGAGGGGGAAAGTGAAAGCAAAGAAACTTTGTAACACTGCCAACTTGAGGCTTGGAAATATTTTATTTCTCTTGTGACCAGACAAAGCTGAGAAAGAAAGAACTGAGACTTTTTTTCAAGGACATTGCTATTCAATAAAATAGAGGGAAGAGCATGGGAGAGTATTATTGCAGGTGCTCTTCTGGGTTTCTATCAACAGCTGGAGTCTGGTGCTGAAGGTTATAGAAAAGAAAAGGTGATAAGTTTCTGGAGAAGAGTGTTATAACAAGAGCCTTGGATAACTAAACAAAGTGCAGTGTGTTTTCTTGATTTTTTTTAAGCTGTGCTACCCCTCCTCAACAGTTTAGTTTTTGAAATAGCTATTTGGACCTTTAGTTCTTTGGAACTTGTCTTTGCTTTTTTTCCCTTTATGCTTGTCTTTGGAAGTTAATTTTTTATGTTTGTTTTTTATTTTAAAAGAAAAGTTTTAGTATTAATGATTCCCTTCCTTTTCTTTTTAAGGGAGTAGCCTTTTTTTCTTGTTCTCTTTTTGATTTTCTGGTATTTTGTTTTTCCATCTACCTCCAATACTGGTTTTTTCTTTCTTTTTATCTTCCTGGCTTTTTTTTTTTCTTTTTCTCTTATGCAGTCTTTTATATTTGAGGCCTCTTAATTGGATTAAGGTGTTGAAGAACTTGAAGAACCTTTTAGCTTTTTATTCTTCACTTTTCCGTCTTTTTTAGGATTTTACAACTTTTTCTCCTTTGTGTATGTTTATGGTTTTTTCCTTCATTTTTGAATTTTCACTGTTATCTAATTAATCGATTAGATTAAGGTATACAAGAACCTGAAGAAATTCTTTTTTCTTTTTTTATTATTATTACTATTTGGTTTCCTTTTTCCTACTATTTTTATTTGGAATCGCAATTGGTTACTTTACAATCAGATTAAGGTCTAGAAGAACCTGAAGATTTTGAATTGTTTGAAATGAGTAGGAAATTAACAGCTACCGGTTCTTCAACTTCTACTTCCTCCTCTACACCATCTGGAGGACAATGTTTAATACAGACAATGTTAAGGCAAGAGAAAGAAAAAGAAAAAGTGACCCTGCAGATGATTATGCAAGGAATTCAAAACATTCAAACAAGATCAGAGAATATTGAAAAGAGAATAGAGAACATCGAACAAAGAACAGAGAAAATTGAACAAAGAACAGGGAAAACCAATGAAAAAGTCGAGAACATCCAACAAATGATGATGAAGTATGATGAGAGACTATTAAAAATTGAAGAAGATAAACAAAGAGATAAGAAGATTGGAGACATTTATACCAGATTAACTGTGGTTGAACAAGATAAAAGTGGTATGCTGAGATGGGAGATGGACAGATCAGAATTTTATCTCAGATTCCAAAACAAAGAGGAAGAAAAAGGACAAAATCTAGCTGAGATAATGATAGAAATATTGGCTGAAGCTTTGGAAATAACGGAAGAGAAGATGATGGATAGAATAGATGAGGTTTATTGAGTCTTCACAAGATACACAATGAGAAATAGCCTACCAAGAGAAGTTCACATCAGATTTACAAAGAAAGCCATTAAAACGCAAATATTGCAAGTGGCAAGAGAGAAAACATTGAAATATAAAGATAAGGAGATTGTGGTTTTGAAACAAGTACCCAGAAGAGTGAGAGAGATGAGAAGAGAATACCGATTCTTGACCAAATTGTTACTTTAAAAAGAGGTGAATTATAGATGGCTGATTCCAGAAGTTTTAATGTTCACATGGCAAGAACAGAGATACAGAATTGATTCAATTGAGAAAGCTGAATCATTTTATGAATTTTCAGAGGGAAAGAGGAAGAGGCAGAAAAGAAATTGATTAATTGAATTCCAAGAGGACTGCCAAAGGACGACTGAAAAAGAGGAAGGTGCAGTAGGTGGAAAGGAAGAAGCCAAAGGCCAACCTGAACCAAAATCCATGAGAGCTGCCAATCTTAATTATAAAATATAATCATGGAAGAGAAAAAATTGATTACAATTAATATAATTGAACTTAATTCAGCCGTTAAAAGAAGAAAAACTTTCCATAAATTAGAGAAATTAAAATTTGATACAATCTGCCTCCAAGAAGTACATATTAAAAAGCAATATGAACAATTGTTGATACAGCCAAAATTAGGGAAAATATTTACCTCCTTGACACAATGCAAGAAAAAAGGAGTGGTTTTATATATTAAAGAGACTATTTCAGCAAAATTGATTTATACTGATGACGACGGAAGAATACTTATGGTGGAAATAATGGATAATAATACAAAAACACTCCTGATTGCAATCTATGCCCTGAATGATAAACAAGAAGAATTTTATAAAAAATTACATATCAAAATAATTGAACTGGACTATGCTAATATAGTTATGATGGGAGATTTTAATGGAATTGTAGACAACAAACTGGACTATACAGCACAGAAAACAATAAAGCAAAACAGAAAGACTCTCCCTAAATCTTTTTTTAATAAGGTAGATGAAATAAACTTAAAAGATACATGGAGAGAAAGAAATGCTAAGACTAAACAATACACCTTCTATTCAAACAGACATTTATCATAGTCCAGAATAGATATGATATGGATGTCAGCAGAGTTGTTAGCTAATATTCAAGAAATAAATATTGAAACAAGTATTTGGGCAGATAATCCAATGACAATTAAATGGAAAGGACAAAGAAGAAGATCTAGATGGACATTAAAAGAAAAAGACTTCATACAGAAAATGGAGAAAGAACTGGCTTTTTTCTTTAAAGAAAATAAAAAGAAGACACATCAATGCACAATGTATGGGATACAATGAAGGCATATGCCAGAGGCTTGATAATAGATTATATAAGAAAAAGAAATACCATGAAAAGATTAGCCTCTAAGGCATTAGAGGATGAGTATAAAGGACTTGAAAAAGAGCTACAGAAAATGCCACAGAAAAAGGACATTGTTAAAAATGGATATAACTAAACATAAAATGGGTCTAATAAAAAAAGAAGAATTAGCACAGAAAATTAGAGGTGCTAAGCAGAATTACTTTGAAGATACAAATAAACCAGGTAGATGGTTAGCATATAAATTGAGAAAGGAGAAAGAATCAAGGAAAATATTGCAATTAATAGATGACGAAGGCCAAGTTTGCTATGGAAGTAAAGAGAAGAAGGAAATCATTCGAGATTATTATGGGAAACTATACACACAAGAGAATATTGATGAGGAAAGAGTCAAACAGTACCTACAGAATACTAAGTTACCCCAGATATCTAAAGAGATTGAAACAATGTTAGAAAGCAATATAACGATGATGGAGTTAACTGAAGCACTCAAGAAGCAATATAATGGAAAGGCACCAGGCCCAGATGGACTTCTGGCAGAATTTTACAAAACATTAAAAGAATCGTTGAATCTTCCATTGCTAGAAGGTATGAATGAAGTTATGTTAAAGAAGAGGATACCTAAACCATGGTCAGAAGCTTATATTACATTTGTTCCAAAAGAGGAGGCCGACCCATTACAAATCAAGAACTATAGACCCATTTCCCTACTAAACGCAGATTATAAAATTTTTGCTTCAATATTGGCAGAAAGACTTAAAAAATACCTAAATAATTTTATTCATCCTGATCAAAATGGATTTCTGCCAAAGAGACAAATTAAAGACAATATGAGAGTAATCTTGGACATTTTGGAATATTACGAGGCACATCCTGAAAAACAAATGGCTTTGATATTTCTAGATGCACAGAAGGCATTTGATAATGTGAATTGGCAGTTCATGTTGTTACTGCTGGAACAGATGGGCTTTGCTAGAAAATTTATTCAAGCAATAGAAGCTGTATATTATAAGCAAATGGCAAAGGTAATGATAGAGGGAGAACTGACAGACTCTATTGATGTAAGAAAAGGAACACGACAAGGGTGCCCAATGTCACCTCTGTTGTTTGAGTTAACTTTGGAAGAGCTAAATAGAAATATTAGAGATGAAAAGAATATAAAAGGGATGAAAATTAAAAAGGAAGAATTTAAGTTGCAAGCATTTGCAGATGATCGGGTTTTTATTCTAGAAGACCCATTAGAAACAGCATCAAATTTGATAGAAAAGATAGAGACATATGGAAAGGTGGCTGGTTTGAAAATAAATAAAGATAAGACAAAGATCTTGACAAAGAATATGCTATCAAGACAAAAGGAAGAACTGGCGGATGTATTGAAAATCCAGGTCACAAATAAGATCAAGTACTTGGGGATATACTTGACAGCAAGATGCAGTACAATAAAAGAAAATAATTATATCAAACTTAAACAGCAGATAGCGCTAGATTTGGCAAAATGGGAAAATATACAACTGTCACTAATAGGGAGAATTTCAACAATCAAGATGAATATATTACCCAGAATTTTATATTTGTTTCAAACAATTCCAATTAGGCTTGGAAAAGACTATTTTGAAGATTTAAATAAAATTGTGTTGAAATTTATATGGCAAGGTAAGAAAGCGAGAATAAAGTTAAAACTTTTGCAAGATGCTAGAATAAGAGGAAAATTTGGTTTGCCTTATTGGGAGTTGTGTTACCAAGCTACAATTTTGATGTGGGTTAAGGAATGGATAACATTAAGAAATACTAGATTGTTGACATTAGAAGGACATGATCTGTTGTTGGGGTGGCATGCTTTTCTATGGTATAAAGGAACTAAAACACAAGGGTACTTTAGAAGACATTATACATGGGAGTCTCTGTGGTTAAACTGGGAGAAGATTAAAAGACAATGTTATCTGAAAATTCCAGTCTGGCTATTGACTATTGAAGCATTTTCTTATCCTATAATATACAAAAAGGAACAAACAGTTAGATATGGTGAAATATTGAATGAAAAGGGTGAACTTAAATCTATACAAAAACTAGAGGAATAAGGTATACAGATGAATTGGTTTTCATATGCGCAAATACATTCAAGGTATGATATAGGTTTTAAAATAGAAGGTTTCTATGATAAACTGACTGATTTAGATAAGATTTTGACAGGTACTGATGAAAAGGTGATAAAAAAATTGTATGGATATTTATTAGAAATTAAACTAGAAGAAGAACAAGTTAAAGAAATAATGATTGCTTGGGGGAAGAATTTTGGATATGGGATTGATCTAGAGAAATGGCAAAAATTGTGGTGTCAAAATTATAAAATGACAATGTCAACAGCATATAAAGAAAATTTGTACAGGATGTTTTACAGGTGGCATTTCCCCCCGACAAGAATAGCAAGAATGTTTAAGAATAAATCCGAAAAATGTTGGAAATGTCATCAGATACCTGGCTCATATTACCATATGTTGTGGACTTGTGCGGATGCTAAAAAATACTGAACCAAAATCCACACGTGGTTGGAAAAAATGACAAAAAAGCATATAGACTTGAAACCAGAGATATTTTTATTGGGAATTTTACCTGAAATATATAGTAAAGATTTGAAATACCTGATTGTAAATGTATTAACAGCAGCTAGGATTGTATTTGCTAAAAATTGGAAAAATGAGAAAATACCATCACAGGAGGAAATTATTAAGAAAATATTGGAATGTGCTGAAATGAGCAGATTGACATTTGAAATTAGAGAACAGGATGATAAACAATTTTATAAAGTTTGGAATCTATTCTATCAATCGTTAGACAATAAAGTATAGTAACGAAATATGTAGACTTTTAGAAAATACTAAATATATAAAGATGTATTCTTTTCTTATTATATCTACAAAATGATTGTAGGATAGATTTGGGATGATAATATGAATTGTCACAAAACAAATTAAGTAAAATATGATTATTTTCCAAAGCATGAAAGAATAAAAGTATAGTCAAATGGTTGATTAATAATGATACCAATGTATTTAATATTGGATTGAAAATATGAGTTCATATACAATGTAATTGTAATTGAAGACTACGAAATGGAAGCACAAAATAATTTGTAAACCAACTGGCACACTGTATGTACATATATGGAAGATGGCCTGATGTTTTTATGTTTTGTTTGTTTATGTTTGTTTTAAAAACCAATAAAAAAATTTTTTTTAAAAAAAATGATTGTTGAGCCTCCATTTTAAGATATGCATCTAGTGACCATTTGAAGTTACAACAGCAGTGGAAAAAAGTGACATGACTCTCTTTCATAAATTTGTTGCAGCATCCACATAGTCACATGATCAGGATTCAGACTTTTGGCAACTGGGATATTTATGACAGCTCCAATGTTCTGGGATCATGTGATCAACTTTGGCAATCTTTTGACAAGCGAAGTCAATGGAGAAGCCCAGGGGTGGGATTCAAATTTTTAACAACCAGTTCTGTGGGCGTGGCTTAGGTGGTGGCTGTGGCTTGGTAGTCATGTGACTGGGTGGACATGGCTTGGTGTGGCCAACTCAATATCACTCACATCGAGGCACGCTTCTCCTCGCCTGGCCTCTCATGACTGTGGAGATGCTACAACAGTTGTAAGTGTGAAAAATGGTCATAAGTCACTTTTTTCAGTGCCATTTTAACTTTGAATGCTCAGTCCACACAAGCAAAGTACCAGCAAAGGAGGGGAAAAAAACTCCAGAGTCGTTTCTGAGACAGGAAGTCTAGTCCTGCCAAGAATATAATAAGGGTTAACGGAGAGGCAGTTTCTGTAAGCAACACCAGAATGTTTCCTTTCTGCCTTCCTTACAGGATTAGGCCAGTAATTTCTTCTAACAACCGGTTCTCTGAACTGCTTAGAATGTTAACAACCAGTTCTAGCAAATAGGTGCGAACTGGTAGAATCCCACCTCTGGAGAAGCCCCCATTCACTTTACAACTGTGTCGCTCATTTAATAACTGTGGCAAGAAAGGTCATAAAACTGGGGCAAAGGTTACTTACTGTCTCACTTAGCAACAGAAAGTGTGGGCTTAATTGTGGTTGTAAGTCAAGGACTACCTGTCGCCTATATCTCTAGGTCATTGTTTTTCATTGCTGAAAAGCAATGTTAGAAAGTGTTTGCTTCCTAACTTTTAATATCCAAAACAAATTTCCGATTCCACATTCTCTACTCTGGAATGACACAATGTGACATTATTCCAGGTATCTGGAGAATTCTATCATATGCCATCTTTCTTCTCATGACAAAGCATTCCCATTTCCTTCAATAAAACTTAGTTTTGAGTACCCACTTACCCGTATTGCCTTTTTTTGAAACTTAGTCTGAATTCCTTCTTAAAGTGTCACATTATGAACTAGCACAAAAGGCATCCGATCAATAAAATGGAATGATTGCTTCCCTTAATTTGGGAACTGTACTTCTTTTCATGTAGTACTAACATTGCATTTGCCTTTTTGCAGCTCCGTCACATTGCTGATTTATAGTTCTTCTGTTCCACAAACCTTTTCACAACTACGGGGCATCTCCATTTTTTCTCTATTCATTTGATTTTTCTTCTGAACTTTGAAGAAGTTTCCATTGGTCTCTGTTAAATTTCTTTATGTTGAGTTCAATCTATTTTGCTAAACTATCAAGATTGGGGTTTTTTTTCCCCATTGTCTTCTGGAGCAGTGGTCTCCAACCTTGGCAACTTTAAGACTTATGGACTTCAATTCCCAGAATTCCTCAGCCATCTTAAAAGTCTTAAAATTGCCAAGGTTGGAGACCACTGTTCTGGAGCATTAGCTATTCTCTCTAATTTAGTGATATTTGCAGATTTGATAAGGATCCATCTTTTAAATTCAAATCACATAAAAATATTGAAGAGGATAAGGCTCTTGATTAAAGACTGTAGCATCCCTTTCAAGAACTCACTTCAAACTCGCAAAGAACCATGGATGAGTCTCTTTGCATATGAGCGAGTCAGGTTGGCATCCCTTTAACTGTTCTGTCATTTAGCCTAACTTAACTAACTTGCTAATCAGGATATCCCAGGGAACTTTTCAAATGCTTTGCTGAAATTGAGCGTCGGGACATTTACAGCATTCTCACACTCTACAAATCAAAACACCCAATACAAATAAGACACCATTAAGTTGATCAACTTTTTACTAGGAAAATCCATACTGACTTCTAATGATGACCACATTGTTTTCATGCTGCTTGTGAGCTGATCTCTTTATCCTCTGTTTTAATATTAATATTAACTGACAGGTCTGTAGTTTCCTCTATCTACTTTTTCCCCCTTTTGACTTCTTTACTTGACATTCCATCAAACTGCCAAGATGTCTCAATGATAATATACATGCAAATACAAGACATGCATAATACATCAGGCTAGGCCATCAGCAAGTTTCTTCAGGATGCTATCAGTCTCAAGTCCTATGCTGCCTCTTCACCATGGATATATTGTATTATACAGGTGAAACTCGAAAAATTAGAATATTGTGCAAAAGTTCATTTATTTCAGTAATGCAACTTAAAAGGTAAAACTGATATATGAGATAGCCTCATTACATGCAAAGCAAGGTAGTTCAAGCCGTGATTTGTCATAATTGTGATGATTATGGCTTACAGCTCATGAAAACCCCAAATCCACAATCTCAGAAAATTAGAATATTACATACAATCAATAAAACAAGGATTGTACATAGAACAATATCCAACCTCTGAAAAGGATAAGCATGCATATGTACTCAATACTTAGTTTGGGTCCCTTTTGCAGCAATTACCACCTTAATGCGGCGTGGCATGGAAGCTATCAACCTGTGGCACTGCTGAGGTGTTATGGAAGACCAGGATGCTTCAGTAGCGGCCTTTAGCTCTTCTGCATTGTTCGGTGTCATGTCTCTCATCTTTCTCTTGGCAATGCCCCATAGATTCTCTATGGGGTTCAGGTCAGGTGAGTTTGCTGGCCAATCAAGCACAGTAATCCCACGGTCATTGAACCAGGTTTTGGTGCTTTTGGCAGTGTGGGCAGGTGCCAAGTCCTGCTGGAAAATGAAGTCAGCATCCCCATAAAGCTCGTCTGTGGAAGGAAGCATGAAGTGCTCCAAAATCTCCTGGTAGGCAGCTGCGTTGACCCTGGACTTAATGAAGCAAACCAGCAGATGACATGGCTCCCCAAATCAACACAGATTGTGGAAACTTCACACTGGACTTCAAGCATCTTGCAGTGTGTGCCTCTCCATTCTTCCTCCAGACTCTGGGTCCTTGGTTTCCAAATGAGATGCAAAAGTTGCTCTCATCAGAAAAGAGGACTTTGGACCACTGAGCAACAGACCAGTTCTGTTTTTCTTTAGCCCAGGTAAGATGCTTTTGATGTTGTTTGTTGTTCAGGAGCAGCTTGACAAGAGGAATACGACATTTGAAGCCCATGTCCAGGATCCATCTGTGTGTGGTGGCTCTTGATGCACTGACTCCAGCCTCAGTCCACTCCCTGTGAAAGTCCCCAACACTTTTGAATGGCCTTTTCCTTACAATCCTCTCCAGGCTGCGGTCATCCCTGCTGCTTGTGCACCCTTTTCTTCCACCCTTTTCCCTTCCACATAACTTTCTATTAATGCGCTTTGATACAGCACTTTGGGAACATCCAACTTCTTTTGCAATTACCTTTTGAGGCTTTCCCTCCTTATGGAGGGTGTCAATGATGGTTTTCTGCACAACTGTCAGGTCAGCAGTCTTTCCCATGATTGTGCTTCCTACTGAACCAGACTGAGAGACCATTTAAAGGCTCAGGAACCCTTTGCAGGTGTTATGGCTTAATTAGCTGATTAGAGTAGGACACTTTGAGCCTAGAATATTGAACCTTTTCACAATATTCTAATTTTCTGAGATTGTGGATTTGGGTTTTCATGAGCTGTAAGCCATAATCATTCTCAGTTATGACAAATCACGGCTTGAACTATCTTGATTTGCATGTAATGAGTCTATCTCCTATATTAGTTTCACCTTTTAAGTTGCATTCCTGAAATAAATGAACTTTTGCACAATATTCTAATTTTTCAAGTTTCACCTGTATTGTATATATTATTTTATAAATTATTTATTTATAATTTATTAAATATTTATTTCTTTATTTATCAGCTGCCTGATGAAAAAAATGAGCCTCACTGGAGAAGAATGAAGCAAAATAGGAATTGAGTAATTCTGCATTTTCTTTGTTATCTTTCAGGGGGGTCTTTCCTGTATTAATGTTGTTATTGGTTTTCAACATATCTCATGAAATGGATTTTGTTCTTCTTCAGTAACCTCAACTCATTTTCAAGTTTTCAAACATCATCTCTACAGTGCTAGTCTCTCTGGCCCCAGACCTGGCCTATGATCTGAGACATTCCTTACTGGTGATGCTGTGAGTCTTGAGATGAGAGTGATGCACAAATTATCCTTCTTTTAGGTCCATAGATTCAGTTTCTGTTCATGTTCTGCTAATGCTGGAAAAGAACTGGGTTGCATCCATAAAATCGCAATCTATAGTGTGCATTGGAAGTGGAAATAATTAGAGATATTTCAGATTTCCATCCTTAACTCATTTTTCTGGGAATGAGTTTCAATTCACTGATGTATCTTACTTCTGTGTGTATGTGAATGTGACTGTCCTATTGAAACAGAGACTTCTAAAAACTGCATGATGATGAATACATGAACATTAAATAGTTTGTTATGTCTCAGTTTGCAGTATGCATGTAAATGGAAGTGGTTTTAAAAATTTGCTCTTGGTTTTCCGAAATGGTTATGAGTGTGTGAGTGTATTCCACTCTGGTAGTTGACAGCAAACAGGCACACAATATCAAGCGTTATGATTCCTCTCTTATTTGAAAGGATAAAATGGACCCTCCCCCTCCCATTTTTTTAAAGTTATATTCCCAGATAAAGGATAGTTTAAAGGTTTAACTATTCAAAACAGCATCGTCCCTGCATTCTTTTTTAGAACAATATATTTACCCTCCACCTTTTAAACAAGAGTTTCACAAATTAGAATAAAACTCTTTAAAGCACTGCAGTATGCATTCACATATACCTTATATTGTTTCATGCAATCATAAAAACAGCCTCAAATAATGTGATATATTAGATAGAACAATGTGTTATTCTAATATATATTAGAATAACAAAGTTGGAAGGTCTTCTAGTCTAACCCCCTGCCTAGGCAGGAAACCCTATCCCATTTCAGACAAATGGTTATCCAATCTCTTCTTTAAAAATTCCAGTGTTGGAGAATTCACAATTTTTTGGAGGCAAGCTGTTCCACTGGTTAATTGTTCTAACTGTCAGGAAATTTCTCCTTTGTTCTAAGTTGCTTCTCTCCTTGATTAGTTTCCATCCACTGCTTCTTGTCCTGCCCTCAGGTGCTTTGGAGAATAGCTTGACTCCCTCTTCTTTGTGGCATCCCCTGAGATATTGAAACACTGCTATCATGTCTCCCCTAGTCCTTCTTTTCATTAGACTAGACATACCCAGTTCCTGCAACCGTTCTTCATATGTTTTAGCTTCCAGTCCCTAATCATCTTTGTTGCTCTGTTTGTTTATATTTCATATGGTTATAATGCAATCAATTAAAAAAAACCTGGACTTCCGGTTTGTCGGCTTCGCGGCGGCAGGGATTTGCGCGAAGCTGCGCGATCCCTGCCGCGCTAGCGTTTTTGGGGCTCACCCAGCCGGTGCACGGAGCTAGCTGCCCTGCAGGGGCAGCTGAAGGTAGGGGATCCGGAGAAGGGTTTGGGGGTGCTGCAGACCCCTCCTGGCCGGCAGAACCCCTTTTCCCAGGAGTGCAGCGGCGGTCCGTAATGGCCGCCACAAAGAAGCTGGCAGCCGGGTAAGAATGCGCAGGAGGAAGTGGAGAAAGTGATTGAGAGGAGAAAGTTTTTCTTGGCTCCTAGGACTCTAAGACATATTTAATAAAATTCCTGAAAAGTATGACTTTCTGAATAATACCTGCCAGAAGAGGAAAAAAGCGGCTGCTGGAAGGTGCTGAAAGGATACTTTCCCTCTTTTCCTACGGAATAAATAACTGGATATTAAGAAACCTATTTTTTTAGGTGGAAATTGGTTTTAGCGATGAGTGGGAAGAGAGAGGATTAAAAAGAAAATATTTGTATGCTAAGATTTGTTGGAGCAGATGCCTTAAGGATTTGAAGACTAGAATATATTGTAACAAGCTACAACATTTTGAAATTAAATGGAAAAAGGAATTTTTATGGATAATGGATAAAGTATAATTTAAAAAAAAAAAAAAAAGATTTTGCAAGGTACATAAGATGAGATGGTAGTATTGCAATGGTTTAAGAGTTGATAAGAGATTAAAATGTTAAAATGTTTAAAAATGATTGGTTTTAAAACTTAATAATAGGAGAGGTTTAGAATATTGTTTTAATTAAAGAGTTTAATAAAATTACGGTATTGATGTTATTATAAAATTTTTATTATAGTATTTCTTTTTAATATTTGGATTTATTCTCTAATTATGCACTTAATTGTGTTGGATGTATTAGTTAGATAGAATGTACCAAGCAAAATCTGATTGGGTATTAGATATTATTTTAAAGATTAATTTGATTAACTTAGGGGAGATAGAAAGGCATCATACTCTGATTAATGATTTCAGGAGAAACTGATTTTCTTTTTTTTTCATAAGGGATGAGACAAAGGGATGATAAAAAATGGACAAAAGATACAAATATAATGATTTAAACTAAGATGATTAATTAAGGTAGAATTAAGAAGTGTGAAATATGTGGAGAAGTTAATATAGAAGGCTTAGAATGGTAAATAAAATAAGTAATGATATGAAAAAAAAACCTGGTAGAAGGAAAAGGACAAGTTAAGACTTCAGGCAAATTGAATATTTAGAGGGGAATAGTGAACTGTGGAATTATTTGTGAAATTCCCAAATGACTAACACTATATCGCTATTATGCAAATAATCATTTGCAATCTAGATTATCAGTATTTTCTGCTTACCTCTAAACTGCAGTGTAAAATGTCAGAGCTTCTCTCGGCTTTGATACACTTAAGATTTGCTTCAAATACCTAATTATTTTTTATTATCCAGGCTTAATCCTCAGCACAGAGCTCATTAATTGTTCCAAAGTTGTATTCCTCTAAGCATCAGTCACAACCTTCAAGAATGTGACTTTGCAAAGCTCAGTTTGAATATCTTTAATGAAAGAAGATGGGCCTCATTGTTGCCTTACGTGTGTGTGTGTGTGTGTGTGTGTGTGTGTGTGTGTGTGTATGCATAAATACTCACTCACATATATATGCATAAGCATGGATTGTAAAGCTTTCCACAATGAAATTTGCATATTAATAAAATTAATCACAAAATAGTATTTATCTTATATTTCTTATAATATGGATTTTATTCACCATGAAGGTCAAACCTATCTATCTATCTATCTATCTATCTATCTATCTATCTATCTATCTATCTATCTATCTATCTATCTATCTATTCTTAAGTTTTCAAGGGTACTTACATGTATGGTATTCAGCTTTGTTCGGGTATTTTCCCACGTCATTATAGTTGTGTTTTTAAAGTTGTAGCAACGTTTCAGCAGAATCTCATCTGCCATCATCAGGCTTCTGTATTGTGTTCATCTGTGAGTCAGACTTTCCCAGCCATTTCTGTTTTAAATTTGGGGCTAGCCTACTGCTGTGCCAGAATGGTTTTTTCTTCATCCTGATTGGTTGGGAGTCTTGGTCTGTGTTTATTGGTCTTGGAGTTTGCTGTGTTCTGCTTGATTGGTGTTTCTAATATCTTCTGTCTGTTTTGTGGCTTTTTTTGTCTTGATTGGCTGGCAACATTGTGTTTCCTGTACTGGAGGCTTTTAGTGCAGTTTGGCTTGGAGTAAATGGATGGCTATCATTTATTAGGAAGCTAGGTTTCATCTGGTTGGGGTGTGTTTGAGCTGGAAGTATCAGGGACAAAAACTTACACATTTGTTTGTGTCCAATGTTTCAGAGCAGTGGTGGGATTCAAATATTTTTACTACCAGTTCTGTGGGCGTGGCTTGGTGGGCATGGCAGGGGAAGGATACTGTAAAATCTCCAGTCAGAGGTGGCATTTGCTGGTTCTCCGAATGACTCAAAATTTCCGCTACTGGTTCTCCAGAACTGGTCAGAACCTGCTGAGTACCACATCTGTTTCAGAGGTGATATATCTATTTATATTCAACTTTTGAACAAAACTAATTCAAATTTCTTTGTAAATTCCAGTACAAATTAACTTGATCTCTATCTTCTAACACCCTCCCAACTCCTCCCACCCACAAAAGATGAAAAGGTAGCTTCATCAGAATTTGGACTTCTCTGCTGCAATTCATTTCTGTGTTCAAAAATATAATTTATTTAAATATATGTCCAGAAAGACCCATGGGCATTTGTATAGGCTATAGAATTCCTCTTCCTTATTCTAATACAGAATCTCTGTTTCAGACAGGTTTGAAAAAGGTTGTCTTTTGTAGGAAAACAAAAAATATTTTTGTGGCACTTTACAAAAAAAATATGCAAGGATGCACTTAAAGGCTTCTTGAATTGATTTTAATTCAGAACGGTTATACAGCTGCAGAAGATCATATATGCTCTGGGAATTACAAGAGACATTATTTAAGAGATTCTGGAATTAATTAACTCTGCGAAAATACAGTTGATCAAGTAAACCAGGAAAACACTCAATAGACATCATGAATATTGGAAAATATAATCCCAAGGAAACATTCCCATGGAATAGGTGTAATTATTTATCTGAAATAAGAAACAGGAAAGCACTCAAGAATAAATTGGCAAAAATAGTTTTGCACCCACTTATTCTATTTTCTATGCACTTGCCTTATTGCACAACTCAGCAGTCTCTTTAATTCTAATAAGCCGCCTATTTTTAAAAAAATCCTATGCCTAAATTGGGGCCATGGTGGCTCAGCAGTTAAGGTGCTGGGCTTGTTGGTTGCAACCCTGATTTGAGACCCAAATGCCACAGGGTGAATTCCCATCCTTGCCCAAGCTCCTGCCCTGGTAAATAGGTACCATTGTGGTGAGAAGATAACAGCACTCTATGACATCATGCTGGCTACATGATTGCAGAAATGTCTTTGAACACAGCTGGCTCAATGGCCTTGAAATGGACATAAGTTCCATCCCCTATAATCAGCAATGACTAGCAGAGTAAAATCCACAGGGGGGACTCCTTATGCCTAAACTGGCATAACTTTCTCTATATTTAGTATTCAGTGTCAAACTACCTTTGACAGTTATTAAGTCATCCCAGAGCCATCTAAGCATTATCACCCTTTCTTTAAATTGTACCAAAAAGATTGGAGTCTTTCTTAGAGAAGACTGAAGGCTACCACTGCAAACTTGAAAAAGAAATCTCCTTTGCCCCACAGATAGTTATGCCAAAATGATTGCTGTTCATCAGCCCATTCCCAGGGTGCGTATGGCTGGTAAGCCTTTATAGCCAATGGGATGCTTACACATCCTTGCAAATGAGCATGAGGCAAGACCAAAATCTGATCACTGCTGTACAACCATTTGGCAGTTGAACTTGCTACTGTCTACTTTGCTGTTCAAGAGATTCGGGTATAGGACCCTTATAAATATTTTAAGCAAATGTTTGGTGAAAACCATAAGTGTACAAAAAAAATCTCCTTGGATATGGGATGCATAAATAGATCTCAGGGAGTCGAACGTATGTAAGAGGAGATATTTATTTGCTGAATATAATTCTTCAGCTAATCCTCCCAAGTGTTTTCTTTGATAGTGACAACACTTCAACACTTTGCCAAATTGCCTACTACTGGCAGGGCTTTAGAAATGTACAGGTGAAACTCAAAAAATTAGAATATCGTGCAAAAGTTCATTTATTTCAGGAATGCAACTTAAAAGGTGAACCTAATATACGAGATAGACTCATTACATACAAAGCAAGATAGTTCAAGCTGTGATTTGTCATAATTGAGATGATTATGGCTTACAACTCATGAAAACCCCAAATCCATAAATCTCAGAAAATTAGAATATTGTGAAAAGGTTCAATATTCTAGGCTCAAAGTGTCCCACTCTAATCAGCTAATTAAGCCATAACACCTGCAAAGGGTTCCTGGGCCTTTAAATGGTCTCTCAGTCT
Organism: Notechis scutatus; assembly: GCF_049901735.1. Classification (NCBI taxonomy): domain Eukaryota; kingdom Metazoa; phylum Chordata; class Lepidosauria; order Squamata; family Elapidae; genus Notechis; species Notechis scutatus. The sequence continues at coordinate 135,788,769 of NC_142009.1, read as the reverse complement.
GGTTCAGTAGGAAGCACAATCATGGGAAAGACTGCTGACCTGACAGTTGTACAGAAAACTGTCATTGACACCCTCCATAAGGAGGGAAAGCCTCAAAAGGTAATTGCAAAAGAAGTTGAATGTTCCCAAAGTGCTGTATCAAAGCACATTAATAGAAAATTATCTGGAAGGAAAAAGTGTGGAAGAAAAAGGTGCACAAGCAGCAGGGATGACCGCAGCCTGGAGAGGATTGTCAGGAAAAGGCCATTCAAAAGTGTTGGGGACTTTCACAGGGAGTGGACTGAGGCTGGAGTCAGTGCATCAAGAGCCACCACACACAGATGTATCCTGGATATGGGCTTCAAATGTCGTATTCCTCTCATCAAGCTGCTCCTGAACAACAAACAATTTCAGAAGCGTCTTACCTGGGCTAAAGAAAAACAGAACTGGTCTGTTGCTCAGTGGTCCAAAGTTCTCTTTTCTGATGAGAGCAACTTTTGCATCTCATTTGGAAACCAAGGACCCAGAGTCTGGAGGAAGAATGGAGAGGCACACACTGCAAGATGCTTGAAGTCTAGTGTGAAGTTTCACACAGTCATCTGCTGGTTTTGGTCCACTGTGCTTCATTAAGTCCAGGGTCAATGCAACCATCTACCAGGACATTTTGGAGCACTTCATACTTCCTTCCACAGATGAGCTTTCTGGGGATGCTGACTTCATTTTCCAGCAGGACTTGCACCTGCCCACACTGCCAAAAGCACCAAAACCTGGTTCAGTGGCCGTGGGATTACTGTGCTTGATTGGCTAGCAAACTCACCTGACCTGAACCCCATAGAGAATCTATGGGACATTGCCAAGAGAAAGATGAGAGACATGAGACCGAACAGAAGAGCTGAAGGCCGCTATTGAAGCATCCTGGTCTTCCATAATACCTCAGCAGTGCCACAGGCTGATAGCTTCCATGCCACACCGCATTGAGGCAGTAATTGCTGCAAAAGGGGCCCAAACCAAGTACTGAGTACATATGCATGCTTATACTTTTCAGAGGTCCGATATTGTTCTATGTACAATCCTTGTTTTATTGATTGTATGTAATATTCTAATTTTCTGAGATTGTGGATTTGGGGTTTTCATAAGCTGTAAGCCATAATCATCACAATTATGACAAATCACAGCTTGAACTATCTTGCTTTGCATGTAATGAGGCTATCTTGTATATTAGGTTCACCTTTTAAGTTGCATTACTGAAATAAATGAACTTTTGCACAATATTCTACTTTTTTGAGTTTTACCTGTAAGTGTCTTCACTATACTCTGATAGGATTTTAAATTGGAAGGAGGGTATATTTTATCCCAAAGAGTAGTTACTGTAGCAGAATACATGTGCTTTTCTTCTCTATTTTTCTGAAATATTTGGAGGGAGATGTGTTTCAGACAAACAAATAGCAAGAATCACAATAAATTGCTCTGCAACCTGCCTTTTTATGTAAACTTATTTCAGTTCTCACCCAGAATTCCTAGAGATGCTAAATAGATTGCTTCTAGCAGAGGCTCAGAAGAAATAAAGGACTACATACATCCTCATAAGTATGATATCCAAAAAATGCTACAGCTGCTTTCAACAACCTCAAGCATTTCAGGCATACTAGATAAACTATAAGATCCATAGCTCCTAACAACAAAGGAATTATGGATGTCCAACATATCTAAAGAAAAACATAAACCCAAGCAATAATTTATTTCCTAGATCCAGACAGTTTTGCTGATATCTATTAGTATTAAGAAAATATTTCTCATGCATTGAATAACAGACCACCTCTCGTGTATATGTATCTTATAATGCAATAATTTAATAGCAACAGGGGATTGAAGCTCAACCATTACATCAGCAATTTTATTAGAAATATTGGCTCAGTTCTAGGGCTCACATTATGTGATAATGTAGTAATAATATGCTCCCTATATGAAATACATCAATTTATCAAAGAGAAAAATTTAACATAGTCCCTTCCACAACGGATTTTTTTACTACAGCCTGGAAATGTTTTACATAGGAGAACATTGAAAATAAATGCCCAGAGGGCTGAGCTGGCATCGTGATGATACAGTATGCGATCTTGGTGGTCTGAGATCGCTGCCGATATCTTTGCTTCTGGATGGTCCAAATGGATCTAAACTGTCCCAAAGAGACAGTGAATGTAAAGAGCGCATCCTGTCAATCCCAGGGATACCGCAAAGTCCCTGGTAGATCCAGGAGAAACTCTTTTTGCCAGCGGCAAAGAGGCAGCCATTAAAGCTGCTGAAGTTGGGACAGCTCCGAAACAGAAGAGAATAGAAAGAGAAAGTGTGCCAGTTTGCTGAGAATTTTTTCTTTACTTTAAGATTTAAAAGGACACCCTAAGGAAAAGAAAGAATCTGTAAAATTTCAGACAGAAGTGATTAAGTAGTGATTTTAAATGGGAAGTCAAATTATTATTATTATTTTTTGCTGGACTCTTCATATATGATTTTTTACTTTGAACTGGACTGGTCTTTTTTTTCTACCTTATTTTTTTTTCTTTTGTCTCTTCTCCTTTTTGTCTTTATAATATTTTAGGCTAGAGATTCCCTTTTAGCTTTTTTTTTCTAAACCCTTTTTCCCTTTTAATTATTTTTTATAATAATTTATTTGGAAAAGGAGGGAGAAAGTGAAAACAGAGGAAACTTTGTAACACTGCCAACTAGAGGCTTAGAAATATTGTTTCTCTTTTTTTCTTTCTCGACCAGACAAAGCTGAGAAAGAATTCAGACTTCTTTTCAAGGACTTTGAGCCTGTTTGATAAGATAGAGGGAAGAGCATGGGAGAGTATTATTGCAGGTGCTCTTCTGGGTTTCTATCAGTACCTGAAGTCTGATGTTGAAGTATACAGAAAGAAGACGATAAGACTCTAGAGAAGAAAGCTATAAAACTTAACAAAAGCCTTGGATAACTAAATAGGTGCAGTGTGTTCTTTTTCTCTTTTTTAAGTTGCGCTATTCCTCACACCCCCTCCTTATCAGCTTATTATTTGTAATAGTCATTTGGATCTTTGGCCTTTTGGAAGTGGCTTTTGTCTTTCTTTTTGCTTTTGGAGCCTAATTTTTACTTTTGCATTTTCTTTTAAAGGAAAAGTCTTAGTATTAATGTCTTCCTTCTTCTTTTTTAAGGGAGTAGTCTTTTTTCTTTTCTCTCTCTCCCTCTCCTGCATTTTTTATTTACTTTCCAAATTGGTTTTTTTTTTTTTTTTTTTTTTTGTGGCTTCCTTTTTTTTGTATACCTTTTCATACCTGAGACTTTTCAATTGGATTAAGGTGTTGAAGAACCTGAAGAACTTCTTTTTTTTTTCTTTAATTTTTTTCTTTTTATTTTTCTGCCTTCTATAGGATTTAACAATTTTCCCCTTTTTCTGTTTATGTTTTTTTCTTCCTTTTTTGAGTTTTTACTGCTATTTAACTAATCGATTGGATAAAGGTATACAAGAATCTGAAGAAATATTTTTTTTCTATCTTGCTTCTTTTCCCCCCCCCCCCCCTATTTTTACTTGGAATTACAACTGGTTATTTCACAAGTGGATTAAGGTCTAGAAGAACCTGAAGATCTTGAATTGTCTGAGATGAGCATGAAAGTAACAGCGGCTGGTTCTTCAACTCCTACTTCTTCCACTTCACCATCTGCAGGACAATGCTCAATAAAGACAATATTACAACAAGAAAAAGAACAGGAAAAGGTGACATTGCAAATGATAATGCAAGGAATTCAAAGCATACAAGCAAGAACAGAGAACACTGAAAAGAGAATAGAAAAAACTGATGAAAAGGTGGAGAATATTCAACAAATGATGTATTGAAAATCCAGGTCACAAATAAGATCAAGTACTTGGGGATATACTTGACAGCAAGATGCAGTACAGTAAAAGAAAATAATTATATCAAACTTAAACAGCAGATAGCACTAGATTTGGTGAAACGGGAAAATTTACAACTGTCATTAACAGGGAGAATATCAACAATCAAGATGAATATATTACCCAGAATTTTATATTTGTTCCAAACAATTCCAATTAGGCTCGGAAAAGATTATTTTGAAGATTTAAATAAAATTGTGTTGAAATATATATGGCAAGGTAAGAAAGCGAGAATAAAATTAAAACTTTTGTAAGATGCTAGAAGAGGAGGATTTGGTTTGCCTAATTGGGAGTTGTACTATCAAGCTACAAATTTGATGTGGGTTAAGGAATAGATAACATTAAGAAATGCTAGATTGTTGACATTAGAAGGACATGATCTGTTGTTGGGATGGCATGCTTTTCTATGGTATAAAGGAACTAAAACACAGCGGTATTTTAGAAGACATTATATACGGGAGTCTCTGTGGTTAAACTGGGAGAAGACTAAAAGGCAATGTTATTTGAAAATTCCAGTCTGGCTATCAACTATTGAAGCATTTTTGTATCCTATAATATACAAAAAGGAACAGTTAGATATGGTGAAATATTGAATGAAAAGGGTGAAGTTAAATCTATGCAAAAACTAGAGGAATAAGGTATAAAGATGAATTGGTTTTCATATGCGCAAATACATTCAAGGTATGATAAAGATTCTAAAACAGAAGGTTTCTATGATAAATTGACTGATTTAGATAAGATTTTGACAAGTGCTGATGAAAAGGTGATTTAAAAAATTGTATGGATATTTATTAGAAATTAAACTAGAAGAAGAACAAGTTAAAGAAATAATGATTGCTTGGGGGAAGAATTTTGGATATGGGATTGATCTAGAGAAATGGCAAAAATTGTGGTCTCAAAATTATAAAATGACAATGTCAACTGCATATAAAGAAAACTTGTATAAGATGTTTTACAGGTGGCATTTCCCCCCGGACAAGAATAGCAAGAATGTTCAAGAACAAATCTGAAAAATGTTGGAAATGTCATCAGGTACCTGGCTCATATTACCATTTGTGGTGGACTTGTGCGGATGCCAAAAAATATTGGACTAAAATCCACACATGGTTGGAAAAAATGACAAAAAAGCATATAGACTTGAAACCAGAGATATTTTTATTGGGAATTTTATCTGAAATATATAGTAAAGAATTAAAATATTTGATTGTAAATGTAACAAATTAAGTAAAATATGGATTATCTTGTAAAACTTGAATGAATAATAGTATAGTCAAATGATTGATTAACAATGATATTAATGTATTTAGGAATATTTGATTGACAATATGAGAACATATACAATGTAATTGTAATTGAAGACTACGAAGTGGAAGCACAAAACAATTTGTAAACCAACCGACACACTGTATGTATATATATGGAAGATGGCTTGATGTTTTTATGTTGTGTTTGTCTATGTTTGTCTTTAAAATAAAAATAAAAAATAAAAAAAAAATGCCCATTTTTTTTATGTAGATGGTCCAGGATTTCATGATTTGTAATCCGAGAATTGCAAGACTAGTTCTTACCGTACTGCAGTTTCTCAATGACAAGCAATAAACTCTTCTGTTCTGATAATTTCACAGTCATTTGAACAAGACCTTTAATAATGCATTAGTAATTTTCTCTTACAGTTTTCAATAAGGTATACTTTACTATGAAGACAGTTTTTAAAAAGATTTCCTTCCCCGTATGCATTATATATGACATTTGTCATAACCCTTCACACATGTATTCCTGCCTCCCTTCTGTTACAGTGAATAGTTTCCAAAATTCATCGAAAATTGTTTTTCTCTTTACTTATTTAAACTTTTCTTTTTCCCCCTTCCCTCTCTCTGTCACACACACACACATACTACACATACATAAATTATACAGAAAAGTTGATGCAGTACTTAAACTGAAATCCACTTGCATTTGCAAGATTTTAAAAAATACATATTAAGATATTTTATCTGGGAATTTGATTATCTAAATGCTTTTTTTTTAATGAGATTTTCTTTTAACCCATAGTATTGTGAAAACTCTTGTGAGTATTTTGATGGCTGTTTCGTTTTTACATTTAGCACAAAATAATTTTGACTGAGCTTTATACATCTCAAATTTATAGTTATGGTGCAGATATTTCCATACTTTAGTAATAAATAATGGAATAAAGGATCCCCCCCCCCAATACTTTAGAGGAGGCAGATGAAGTAATGCCTTTGAAAATGCTCTACTGGAGGAAAAATTAGTTTCGGGTGACAGATTTTTACAAATGCATGAAATGAATGTGCTGCAAATCTTGATCTCCTATGCTGCATTTTGGTTGCTTATTTTTCAATTTGTATTTAGCTTCCATTCCTTTGAAACTGAATCATAGCAGTTACTATACTTATGTTCTACCAGAACTCAACATAAATAGCAATTTGTTTCATTAATTTCATTGGATATAGCCAATGTAAAAAATGATTATTCTGCCTTTGTTTGCTGTGTAAAATATGCCTGCGTTCTCCATGAAATTGATGGCACAATGCAAGAAAACAAATAAATTGGAAAACAGAAACACACAGTGTCATGCCCCTGTCAGAATCTGTTACTACTATTATTATTATTAGCCATTTATAATATTTTTGTTTACTAGTTAAAAACATGAATGTATTCATAATAGAAGAGTAGTTATAAACCAACATGAAAATAAATAGAGTATATTGTGAATTATTTAGCGCTTAGGATGTGATAATGAGTGAAGATGTGACTAATACTACCCAATAATGACTTTTAGGACTTACCAAATTTGATAACAAATGTAAAGAATTATGTTGGGCAGAGCAGGGCTGAGGTAGAGCAAGGGAGAGGGAATTCAGAGGAAAACCCAGGCCCACCCTCTCTTCATCCTAGGGCATGCAGGGAGGAACAGAGAAGGGAGCAACGTGAGTTGTGTGGCTTACAGGGGAGGAAAGGGCCCTCATTCCCTTCATTAGCTGCAGCTGGGAGAGTTTTTCTCCAGCTGAAGGTAGCCTGGACATTGGGTGCAAAGTTGTAGATAATAAAGGGACTCTTCTTGCTTATTTGACTGTGTTGCCTTTGTGCCACGCCCCAGGTCATCACACACAGGTTTAGAAGAAGATTCAGTCAAAACTAATTTAGGTTCCACTGATTTTTGCAGATTTGCTTTAAGTATAACTATATCTGGCTTCAGCTCAATTGCTGGCTTCATTTATCATGTTAAGACATGATGAGCATTAACCATGATCTTTCAATAAGCCACAATGCCCAAGGTTCACAGATTATAGTAAGACATGTTCAGAAATCACAGTGCCTGATAATACATAGCATTAAGCCAAAAATTAATCAAATCATATTTACAATATGAATGTTTGTTAAAAAAATAAATAAATAGTGTACAACGTGTGCAATACAAGCTACAAAAAATCTTTTAGTGATCCACCAATATCTCACACCAAATTGATACAATTAAAATTCTCAAAGCAAACCAAATTCCTGTAATTTTTAATTCTGTTTTCTAAAACTCATTATCATTCAATCCTCTCGCTTGTCTATCTGTGCTGTGGGAATTAGATCAATTCCTCTAATCTTGGTTATTATATGAAATATTATTAAAATATTCTCATTTTCCCTTGTCACCCATTCCCCTACCCACACTGTCATTTTGTAACATGTTTGCTTTAGTGCTTTCTCTACCATAATTTTTATAGAAAGAAAGAAAGAAAAATGTATTTCCCTTTCATAATTTTCCTAAGAGGTTTGTAGGGGATGTGCATAAGTGCACCAACGTGCCTACCGTCCCTGTCCTATTGTTTCTTTTATATATTTTTTATTTTTCTTATATGTATCCATGTATTCATAACTATGTTTTTACTTATACCTATTATCTTGTAAGCAATTGACAAATAAAAATAAATAAATAAATAAAAATAATGTATTTTCTCTTACTCCAAACAAGTTCAATTCCACTTATATCAGCATTTGTTAATATTTATGATTTGACTTATATGAATTGAAATTGTTCACCCTAAAATGGGAGAGAACAGCTCCTACTGGGTTCAAAATGTTAAAAATAAAGTACTGTATATTTTTGCAGGTAAGTGCCAGATCAAAATCCTTATAGATTAATCACCCCCACTCCCATTCTAGCCCAATACTTACTTTCTGGGCCTTTGGAAATCTAAAAGGATATACCACTCCCCTTTTTGCCTCTTTAACTTATTTCTTCCTTTTGCTTGTGTTCTATCTCGGAGAGTGGGTGCAATAACGGAGACGAGACATCGAATAGTGACTCCAACTCTTTATTTGTGACTTCAGGAACAGAGCAAAGAGAATAGCAACAGCAGCTCCTTTTATAGAGCTGGCTGCTGTCAAAGCGTCCAATGGTTTAAGTTTGCTGTGCTTGGAGCGTCCAATCGCGGCAGCCCGTTAACTAGCCAATCAGACCAGTCCAGAATGACCAATCACGACTCGCTGTCAACGGACCAATCAAATGTGCAGGATTACGAGCCTGCTTGTGGAACGGCCAGTCAGGTTTGCAGGCTTACGAGCCTGCTAGTTCGGAACACCCCTCCCCTCTAGGTTCCGTCTCAGGGGTGGGGTGATGTATTCGCGCAGGTAGGCAGGTCTTCGCACCTGTCTACCTGATTTGCGCTGTTCAACCTGCCTTAGCTCGGATTCTGGTTCTGGTGGATTGTTTAACGGTGACCTGGCTTCTATGCTGGGTATCCTTGGAGGTGACTCGGGGATGCCTTCAACGTTACCCTCGTCCCTGTCGTCTGGGTCCTCCGAATTTGCTGACCCCGCTCGGCTGCTGTTGCCTGGGGAAGCAATCATCTGCCACGGGTCCTCTCCATCAGGTGAGTATGCTGGGCTTGGTTGTGTGAACTGCGGGCTTGCGTGTCTTGGAGCAGGTATTATTTCGTTTTCAAAATCCTTGGTTTCCCTTCCCCCTCTGGTTCCGATTTCAGAGTTCGTAGAGGGGGTAGTTATCAGCCTTGAACGCAGCTGGTCGATGTGGCGTTTCCACAATCTTCCATCTGTGGTTTCTAATCGGTAGGAATGGGGGCCCGTAATTTGTGTTATCTTGGCAGGGATCCACAATGGGTCACCTGTAAAATTCTTAGCGAATATGAGGTCTCCTACCTTGAATGTACGATGTTTGCTGCTGGAACCCAGGGGCTTTTCTGGGGTGTAAGCAGGGTGTAGGCAGTCCAGGTGTGATCTAAGTTTTCTGCCCATCAGAAGTTCGGCTGGGCTTTTGTTTGTGGTGCTGTTCGGTGTAATATGTTGGAGAAGGAGCATTCTGGCTACTCTCTCGTGAATGTTTCCTTGGTCCATTTTGTGTAGGGTTGTTTTAGTAAACTGAACCATTCGTTCAGCCCTGCCATTGGCCGCCAGGTGAGCAGGTGATGTCAGGGCGTGACGTATCCCCCGGTCCACTAGGTATTGTTCAAACGCCAAGGCGGTAAACTGCGGGCCATTGTCGGAGACCAGGACATCTGGAAATCCGTGTGTTGCAAACAGTCTGTTTAGTTTTTTGATGACCGCTTCTGTGGTGGTGGTCTTCATCTTGTTCACCTTGAGCCAGTTCGAGTAGGCGTCTAATGTTATTAGAAAAGTATGTCCTTTTGTAGGTCCCGCAAAATCAATGTGGATGCGGGACCATGGACCCCTGGGCATTTCCCATTCCGTTGGGGGTGCTTTTGGTGGAGCTGCGCATGTTTCTTGGCATTTGCTACAGGTGGCAACCCAGACTTCGATTTGTCTATCCATACCTGGCCACCATGCGTAGCTCCTTGCCAGTGTTTTCATTCATATGATGCCCGGGTGTCCATCGTGCAGCACTTTCAGGACTCTGCGTTGAAGTTTTTCTGGAATGGCTACTTGGTCTCCCCATAACACGCACCCCTTTTGGGAGAAAAGTTCTGTCTGTCTGTTTTTGAAGGGTTTGAACTTGTCGTTGGGTTCGATTTCTGGCCATCCCCTCTCCACCCAGCTGAGGACTCGCACCAGACAAGGGTCTTTTTTTGTTTCTAACGTGATATCCTGCGCAGTTAGTGGAGGTGAGGGAAGCATCTCTATTTGTAGCGTGGAAAGTGTAGAAGCTGGGTCATCTAGGAACTCTGGCAATGGTGAATGGCTTAAAGCATCAGCATGGGGAATGGCTTTCCCCGGTCGATGTCTTAATTGGTAGTCGTACGCGGCTAAGAACTCCAACCATCGTGTCATTCTTGGTGATAGGATGTGGGGAGTTGGTTTATCCCCTGCTAAAATGCCAAGCAATGGCTTGTGGTCTGTGATTATGGAAAAGGATCGTCCATATAAGTATTCGTGGAACCTTTTAATTGCGGATACAATAGCGAAGGCTTCTTTATCTAATTGACTATAGTTCCTTTCAGTTTTTGACAAAGTTCTTGAAAAGAATGCGATAGGCGCCTCCATACCGTTTGGTAGAATGTAGCTCAGGATGGCTCCTACTCCAAAAGGTGAATCGTCACAAGTCACAGTCAAGGGTAGTGTCTCGTTATATTGGATTAACATTGCATCAGATGTGAGAAGGTCTTTGACTTGTTGGAAAGCTTGCTCCTCTCGACGTCCCCAAAACCAGGAAGCCTTCTTGTCGAGGAGCCTATGCAGGGGTTCAGCAACAGTCACCTTCTGGGGTAGGAAGATGTTATAAAAGTTAATGAGGCCCAGGAAGGCTTGGAGGTCTGTCTTGTTTCTGGGTCTTGGAGCGTTTTTAATAGCTGCTAATTTCTTTTCGGTAGGGTGAATACCTTGCTTGTCAAGAAGGTAACCAAGAAATTCAACCCTCTTAGTGCATAATTGGCACTTGTCCTTCTTGACTTTGAGTCCTGCATCCTGGAACTTTTGTAGGACAGCTCTTAGGCGTTTTTCTAATTGACTTCGTGTAGGGGCGGCTATCAATACATCATCGAAATAGGGTACAACTCCTTTTATGCCCTGTAGCAACCTTTCCATCAAACTTTGAAAAATGCCAGGTGCTACGCTTACTCCGAACTGGAGTCTATTACATTTGAATGCACCCCTGTGCGTGACTATAGTCTGGGCTTCAGCGGTCTTTGCGTCTACTGGCAGCTGCTGATACGCTTGGGCCAGATCAAGCTTAGCGAATACTTTTCCGCCCCCGAGCGAGTGAAGAAGGTGTTGGACCACGGGTACCGGATAGGCGCTCTGTTGAAGTGTGTGATTCAGGGTGGCCTTGTAATCCCCACAAATTCTCAGGGATCCGTCAGGTTTTATGGGGGTTACTATTGGGGTCTCCCACCGGGCATGGTCGATGGGTTCTAACACGCCCTGTGCTATTAATTTGTCCAATTGTTCGTCAATTTTCAGTTTGAGGGCAAAGGGAACTCAGCGTGGCTTTAGACGGATGGGTGCGATATCAGGGCAGAGATTAAACGAAATGGGGGACCCCTTGTACTTGCCTAATTGCTCGGTGAAAATGTCTTGGAAATCCCGGATGAGGACCGCCTCCCAGTCTTCGCTTACAGTCTGGTTGATGCCTGCCAATTCGATTCCTAGTGGCGCGAACCACTACAATCCCAATAAGCTGGGTCGGTCTCTGTCAACGACGGTGAGAGGTAGAGTTGTGGTGTGGTCTTTAAACGAGACCTGGACATGACTGGAACCAGCAACCGGGATTCGATTGCCTTGGTAGTCCTTTAATATGAGTCTCTGGGTGCGGAGATCCTGGTGGCAGATGTCACGAATCAGTTGCTTGAGAGTTTTCCAGGAGACCATTGATAGGGATGACCCGGAGTTGACGTCCATGATGCACGGTCTGTCTTCGATGGTGACCCTTACCCGGATTTTTTTTGCATCTACTGATGAGGCGTGGCCGATGATGATGGTCTGATGTGCCTCCTCTCGTCTGGTATTGGTGGCAAGCATTCGGTTTCTGTTGTATGGGCTCCACTGGGTGTTTGGCCGGTCCCGATTTGATGGGTGGTTGCCCGTTGTCTGCTGGAAGGTATTTTCGTTCCTCTTGGGGCTGGATACTCATTTACTTCTGCAGACCTTGGCGATGTGGCCCCTTTTATCACAGGTACGACAGATGGCGTCTAGGAACCTGCAATCTGCTCGTGGGTGGTTTCCCCCGCATCCGGCGCACTGGAAGTTGGGTTTACGACCTCGCTGGTTTCGCTGGTCGCACTCTGATTTGAGTCTATTGACATCTTCCTCTTCTCCTTCTGATGAGGACTTGATGTCTTCGTGGTGGGCTGTTGTTGTGTGTCTCTCTGTGGGTGTTGTGATGTCACTGGCGAGTTGGTGGCTGGATCCATTTGCTCAGCACATTCGAGCCGCTGACTTCCTGGTTGCTTCTGCTGCAGTAGCATCCGCTATGGCATCTGCGAGGGCGATATCCCCTTTTGCCATAATCTTGCTTTGGATGGTGAGGTCTCTTAGACCCAGGACAATCCGATCTCTCATGGCTTCTTCCAGATTCGCGAAGCCACATAGTCCACCCAAATTTCTTAGGTCAGCTACAAAGTCCCCGATGCTCTCGCTTTCCCGTTGGTCCCTCTGGTAAAACTTGTGTCTTCTGATGAGGGTTGGAACCGCTGGGGCGTAATGAGCCCTGAGAATGGGAGCGAGGATGTCCCAATCCATAGTTTTGACTTCAGCTGGTTTCGCTAGCGCCTTTGCCATTTTGAAAATGGCGGGTCCGTAATGCATTAGGAACACCGTGCGTTTTTCCCCAGGCGTCACATCCTTCAGATTATTGGTTTCCAGGAACATTTGGAACCTGTCCATATACGAGTCCCAATCTTCATTGGCTGGATCAAACGGAGCGGGTGGTATTGCGCTGCTGGTCATTCTGCCGTTTCTGCGCGTTGTCAGCCACGTGCTCTGCCAATACTTCGCGAGTGTTTCAGTCAGCTCTTATCATCTCTGCATCCCACCCTCGTTGCCAGTGTTCTATCTCAGAGAGTGGGTGCAATAACGGAGACGAGACATCGAATAGTGACTCCAACTCTTTATTTGTGACTTCAGGAACAGAACAAAGAGAATAGCAACAGCAGCTCCTTTTATAGAGCTGGCTGCTGTCAAAGCGTCCAATGGTTTAAGTTTGCCGCGCTTGGAGTGTCCAATCGCAGCAGCCCGTTAACTAGCCAATCAGACCAGTCCAGAATGACCAATCACGACTCGCTGTCAACGGACCAATCAAATGTGCAGGATTACGAGCCTGCTTGTGGAACGGCCAGTCAGGTTTGCAGGCTTACGAGCCTGCTAGTTCGGAACAGCTTGCAAATTATTTCCCTTACAAATCTTGGAATCAGAGGTGGTATTCAGCAGGTTTTGACCAGTTCTGGAGAACTGTTAGCAGAAATTTTAAGTAGTTCGGAGAACCAGCAAATACCACTTCTGACTGGCCCCGCCCCCATCTATTCTCTGCCTCCCAAGTCCCAGCTGATTGGCTGGGTCTTCTTTTGTTGCCCTGAACAGGAGAACGGAGCTGGGAAGCAGGTTAGTGGGGTAGGGAGGGAATGGAATTTGGCAGTAACCTTCCCCTGCCATGCCCACCAAGCCAGCCCACAGAACCGGTAGTAAAAAAATTTGAATCCTATCACTGCTTGGAATCATCCAGAGGAAAGTGAGTGTATGGGGCAGAAACTTTCAGGTAAGAGAAGTAACTTGTGTTTCCTCCCAATTCTCTCCAAGCCATTTTAAGTGCAAAGAGCCTTGGTGGTGCAGTGGTTATAAATAGAATGCAGTATTGCCAGCTAACTCACTATTCACTACCAGGAGTTCAATTCTGACCAGCTCACGGTTGACTCAACCTTCCATCCTTCTGAGGTTGGTTAAATGAGGACCTAGATTTTGGGGGGCAATATATGCTTACTCTGTAAACCGCTTAGAGAGGACTGTAAAATACTGTGGAGCAGTATATAAGTCTTATTGTTATTGCTAAATCCTGGGGCTGTATGTAGTTCCTCTAAATCCTGTTATTCATCAGATATTGTTTGTTCCTGGTCTTGCTGGCTAAGGCTGATAAGAATTTCAGTCAGGCAATATGTACTGGCACATACCTCCACTGGGATTCAATTTCCAGGTTATCTCTGAAAAACATGGCACGGATGCTCTTTTTTTTTTCTGCTCTTCCTTAAAGACCTCAGGTAGGACCTGAGATGAACAGCATCAAGTTTTTGAAAATGTTCTAGAAATAATAAATGTGGTGATTGCTATTACCACCATTATTATTACTACTATTAGTAGTGATTAGGATGATTGCTATTGCTATTCTTACACCAATAAACCCCAGCAAGCTGTCAAACCTAATATTCCATAGTTTCAAGAAAGAAGGAAGGAAACTAATCGAAACAGACTGTGAGCTTTCAAAATACTGCAGATATACTTGTCTGGCAAAGAAAAATTAGATTCATAAATTCTTCACTATACTTACACTAAGGTTCTTCCCACCTCAACTCTACAAAAGATTATCTGCAGTAAAGACAAGGAGTATTTTCAGCATAATAACAACCACTGATGCATGAACAGTCTCCTTCTGTGCACATTACAAAACTCATCCACATGCAAATAACCTCATTTTTTTTAACCCAGGGAGGTTCATGATTTTATACATTTTAATATAATAACTAAACTGAACAAAAAGAACAACTTCTCTCTCTTGCAGACTATGTTACATATGGTGGCTTTATGAGCTCCCAACCCCAGGGGAAAATCATTCCATTGCACAAAAGGCATAGAAACAGAAGCTTCATGTTTGACATGAAAATTTGCAAAATGAAAATCTATATAGCAATGCATAAATGCAACAAATATTTGGCAAAGACAAAGAGGTAATAAAAAGAGGAAAATGAAAGTTCAGAGATGAGCAATGAAATTCCAGACATAAATCTCTCTTTATTCAACCGAAGAAATTACTGTACTCATTAAATCTTAATGAGACTCAGTGGGCTGAATTCTTTTTCATAGAAAGAAAAAAAACCCAATAGGGGTATATGATAGTCATATTGCTATGAGGAATGTGATACAAACAGGCAGAATTATAGATAGAACCAAGAGACAGTATTCCACTTATCCTGGGCCAGTTCATTTCCTATATTTTGTTATTGGCTATCATTCATGTAAAGAAAATGCTGGATTAGTTAAACATTTTGGATAAAATACCTCATTTCTTCAAGCATGAGTTTATTGTTAGGATTCATGCTTCTTGCATGTTAATTATAATGCAGCACTAGAAGATAATTTCTGCCTGATTTTGCCTTGTTCATTAAGAAATGCTGCCAAAATAAACTTTTCTTATGTCTTGGGGTCCTATTTCCAAAGGTGGCCTGCCGCTGATTCTTAGTGGTTCTATAGTTAAGATTAGGCACAGTTTGGCGAACTGGCAAATCCCATCACTGGCTGGCCCCATCCCCACCCATTTTTCAAGCCATTTTCAGGCCATTTTTGGGAGCCAAAAATGGCCTGAAAAACATCCCGAAAACACCCCCAAAATTGGCCTGAAAATTGCCCCAAAACAGGCTGAAAAACAGGCAGGGTCAGGCTTAGCCAGTGGTGAGATTAACCCCAACCAGCTGAATCCCACATCTTACTTTGAGGTGAGTGGCTGGGAGGTGGGGCTGGGTGTGATGAGTGACATCACCCACCCAATCACATGGCCAACTGGCCACACCTACCCAGCCGGAGAACCATTTGTTAAAAAATTTGCAGCCCACCACTGCCTATTTCCAATAATGTGGATAAGGCAGCACTGCATGATCTGTGGAAAAGTTAAACTCGCCCTAACTATCAATCGAGTTAATGGCTTAATCATTTCCAGTGTTGGCAAATATTGGTCGGAAATTTTCCTCCTTACTTGCTGCCCACCCTTCAAAAAAAAATGCACAAGCCACTTAAGGATAAGCTGACTTTTCTACCACTATCCCACTTATTTCTTTTTTTTCACATAATTCTTTTTATCTTTGTGAATAGGAGAAAATAAAGCCTGTTATTTATAACAGAAAGGCTTTTTTTTTAAAAAAAAATCCTGAATTCCTGTGTGTACGTGTGTATGTGTGTACCTTTGATGTATAAAAAAAAGAAAAGAGGGGAGGGAAAAAAGGGAAGATGGAAACCTTCAAGTAAAAGATTACATATAATAAATCATTCAGACTAATATTCAGACAGACCATGAAATGTTGATGTCATGCAGTAATATTGATTTTCATTACCCTGACAAAGGACCAATGTATAAGCAGAAAAGGAATTCAAAAGTATTCTTAGGGGTGACATAATAGCAGTATTCCAGTATTTGAAGGTTGCCACAAAGAAAAGGGGGCCAAGTTATTTTCCAAAGCACCAGAAGGCAAGAAAAGAAACAATGGATGAAAACTAAGGAAGGAAGCAGAAGCAACCTGGAATTAAGGAGAAACTGCCTAACAGTGAGGACAATTAACCAGTGGAATGGCTTGCCTTCAGAAGGTGTAGGTGCTTCATCAATGGAGGTTTTTAAGAAAAGACTGGACAGCCACCTGTCTGAAGCGGTATAGGGGTTGGATTAGAAGATCTCTAAGTTCCCTTCCACCTCTATTCTGATTGATGGATTGAAACATACTGGCAATCCAAGATCTTTTTGGAAAATTGCTTTGGAAAAATCAGAAGGAGGCTAACAAATTTTATTGGAAGGCATAAGCTGTTATAAGTTACAGCTGCTTTCATCAGAGTGTTGTGATTAGCTGACAGCAGGTGTGGATGGCTGAGGAAAGAGAGGACTCATATGAGGGGCCAGGACCATTAGGGAGTGGACTGCTGCCTTCAGAGATTGTAGGGGCTGGCACCAGCGATGAGGAGGTTCCCAAGGAGCCTGTGCCAAGTGTGCGTGCATGCAGGGTTGCTTGTAGGAAAGAGCAGCTGCAGCAGCACGGGCGACTCGGGAGTAAGGCTGAAAGGTAATGGCCCCTCCTTCAAGAAGATAAAAGCTGTGAATCAGAGGTTCTTTGTAGGAAGCAAAAACGTTTTTGAAACTCCAACCTCATGGACATTGCAGTATCTTAAGTTGGTATTTGAAGACTCTTGTGTTGTAAAATATTTCTTATCTGTTATTCTTGGCAAGCCTCGCACAGTTTTGGAGAGGCTTGTGTTTTTCCAAGTTAATTAGTTTGCAGCAACCTTTTAACCGGGGATTCGTAAGAATCATTAAAAGGTTTCTGTTCCCTTTGGTTCGTGTTTGTTTTATTGGAAAAGAGTTTGGGTCAGAACACAGATGCAGAAAGCAACTAAACTGATGTAGGATTTAAAGTGGGATGCGATGGGAGAGAGGGAAAGGGGGTGGAAGACATGTTGATTATAAAAATACAGGTTAGATGTGAGACAGATTACAAATACATTATCAGTTAATGATTGTCATATGTTTAGAACCCAATGTGCTGAGACCATCTGAATTAGTTTGAAGCTTTTTGAAGCACGCATGTTCAGTGATTTCTCACTCAATTGTGTTGATAAAGTTTATTTGCAATAGTTGCTTTTCCCCAAACTTTATTAATCTGTAGCTTTTAGTATATGGATACTCAATTCAAAGCTATAATCACTTCATCAATTTTCTTTGTAATACCGAATACATTTATTGATATTAATTCAAAATGGGTAATAATGAGAAAAGCCCATGATATATTGTTGCATAAACCTATTTTATATTTCTAACATAATGAGACTGAAGTCAACTCTTTAAAACATTATCTCAAATATGTAGTAGATATGAAAAAGATTGATGAAATCCAGATTAGTACAGCAAAATAAGAAACCAAAATTCTGCAAGATGCAAGATATAGAGGAAGTTTAGTACTGTCTGACTTTTTTTTTTTAAAAAACAAGTTTTATTAATTTTTAAAACACACAAATTATCATTATTCATTACATGTTTAAACCTTTTTCCATTGTAAATTTAACAAGTCAGATAAATTGTGATTCTGTTTTAAACCATTTCCATATAATATACCAAAACCTCTTATTCAATTTCTCTTTACTTCTCTTTACTCTTATTCAATATCATTATTATTATTTCATCTGATTCTTTCTGACTTAGTTACCATTATTCTCATTCTATATTTCTACAAGTTTTTACCAATTCTCCCCCAAAAAGACATATACACACAACACACAAAACATAAAAAAATCTTTTTGGAAAGTAACTTGGACCCAGGTGTCTCTCTCTTCATGGACTTCAATTATATTCATGCTCATCTTACATATCATTACTTATTTTATTTACCATTCTAATCCTTCTATATTAACTTCTCCACATATTTCACACTTCTTAATTCTACCTTAATTAATCATCTTAGTTTAAATCATTATATTTGTATCTTTTGTCCGTTTTTTATCATCCCTTTGTCTCATCGCTTATGAAAAAAAAGAAAATCAGTTTCTCCTGAAATCATTAATCAGAGTATGATGCCTTTCTATCTCCCCCCTAAGTTAATCAAATTAATCTTTAAAATAATATCTAATACCCAATCAGATTTTGCTTGGTACATTCTATCTAACTAATACATCCAACACAATTAAGTGCATAATTAGACAATAAATCCAAATATTAAAAAGAAATACTATAATAAAAAATTTATAATAACATCAATACCATAATTTTATTAAACTCTTTAATTAAAACAATATTCTAAACCTCTCCTATTATTAAGTTTTAAAGCCAATCATTTTTAAACATTTTAACATTTTAATCTCTTATCAACTCTTAAACCATTGCAATACTACCATCTCATCTTATGTACCTTGCAAAATCTTTTTTTTTTAAAAAAAAAAATTATACTTTATCCATTATCCATAAAAATTCCTTTTTTCCATTTAATTTCAAAACATTGTAGCTTTTCTCCACCTTTTCCCTTTCTTTCTTCTCCCAACAAACCTTTCTACCCCCTTCTTCTAGCCTCTGCCTTACCGGCTTCCCTTCTCTGTCGTATTTCTTTTCCCCTTTGTTTACAATCATCATATTGGTTTTGCACTTTATTTTTCCCTTTCTCAAATGTTTTTTTAGATCTTAAGTCCTTAAGTCCTTTAGTTTTCTTCTTTTCTCTTCTTTTCTTTTCTTTCTCTCTTCCTTTTTTTCTGGATCAAATTCTGAGATTCATTAAAGATGGCTCCTTCCTTTCTTTCTTGTTCCTCTGCTGTCTTCATCTGTTGTAATTTTTGTTGATAATTAGTAAGCGCCATTTCTAAGAAAAGGAAAGCTTCTTCCACACCATCTTTACCATTTTTTTTGCTTGTTCATATTCTTTTCTTAGTTCCTCAACAGAAAGAGCCATTATAAATCTTTTCTTTTCTTTTCTCCTTCTTTCTTCTTACAACAACCAGAATATTCAAAAGAAAATAAAAAAGATAAAACAGTCCCAAAGTTATCAATCAGTCCAAACCAAGGCAGAGTTCTCACTTTCTCCTTCTGGGGTAATATCAATCAAAGAGAAAGAAAGTCCAAATCTGTTTAAAATCTTATTACAATATATTCTAGTCTTCAAATCCTTAAGGCATCTGCTCCAACAAAATCTTAGCATACAAATATTTTCTTTTTAATCCTCTCTCTTCCCACTCATCGCTTAAAACCAATTTCCACCTAAAAAAATAGGTTTCTTAATATCCAGTTATTTATTCCGTAGGAAAAGAGGAAAGCTATCCTTTCAGCACCTTCCAGCAGCCGCTTTTTTCCTCTTCTGGCAGGTATTATTCAGAAAGTCATACTTTTCAGGAATTTTATTAAATATGTCTTAGAGTCCTAGGAGCCAAGAAAAACTTTCTCCTCTCAATCACTTTCTCCACTTCCTCCTGCGCATTCTTACCCGGCTGCCAGCTTCTTTGTGGCGGCCATTACGGACCGCCGCTGCACCGTCCTGGGAAAAGGGGGTTCTGCTGGCCAGGGAGGGGGTCTGAAACACCCCCAGTCCCTTCTCCGGATCCCCCCCTACCTTCAGCTGCCCCTGCAGGGCAGCTGGCTAGCTCCGTACCCGTGTGGGTCGGAGCCCCAAAACGCTAGCGCGGCAGGGATCGCAGCAACCGCAAATCCTGCCGCTCGCTTGAAGCCGACAAACCGGAAGTCCCCTAGTACTGTCTGACTTTAAGTTGTATTTTGCAACTGGCTGTTTAATTTGGATGAAAGAATGCATCTTGCTGGGAAATAAAAGAATATTAGAATTGGAGAAAAATATCCTGAGCTTTTGTTGGCAAGTTCTGATGGTACTATAAAATTAAAATTAATGTAGATTTTTAAAATTATTATTTGAGAAGTGCCATACTGAAAGTATGGAATATATATAAGCCCAGGATATGTCTGAAGATACCTTTATTGACCTTCAAACTTTATAGAAGAGAAACAGCACCTTAGCAAAAATGGCTAATATATCAAGACAGAAGGATGGAGGTTAAGA
This sequence comes from Notechis scutatus, assembly GCF_049901735.1. Lineage (NCBI taxonomy): Eukaryota > Metazoa > Chordata > Lepidosauria > Squamata > Elapidae > Notechis > Notechis scutatus. The sequence continues at coordinate 135,768,437 of NC_142009.1, read as the reverse complement.
GGAAGTCAAAGAATGATAGACTGCAAAAGGACATAGTTTTCAACAGTTTTCATATGCTCAGTTAAAAGAAAGATTTAATATGGATAAAAAGATAATTGGAATTGTAAAACACAAAACAGAATTTGAAATTAAATTATGTACAACTGATGAACATGCAGTAGCAAAAACCTTTGTTATGATTTGAAACAGAAGAAGAATAGGTTAAAGATTGCATGACAAGATGGTCGATTACTTTCAGATATAAAACAGAGATGGAAAATTGGGAGAGAACATGGGTAACAGGTATTAAATTCTCACTGTGTCATAATTTAAGATACTTTTTAGGAAATGATGTATTGTTAGTCTATGAATTAGAGCAATTATAATAAATGTACAAATTTACAATATACATCTGGAGATGAAGAAAGTGCCCTTAGAATAATTACACCCAAATATTTAAATAATGCAAACAAAAAAATAGAAAAATGTGTAATATGTTTTCAAAAAACATTATAACATTTAAGAAGTATAGGAGTTACTTCAATGAATTGAATAATTTTATAAATTATCATAATTTTGAACAATGTCAATATATCTATATAATTATCAAGAAGGCAGAATATATCATCAGCATATAATAACATATTGTGTTCAATTCCATTTTTACACTTGAAATATCCACATTTTTAAAAAACAAAATAGGTCAGTTGTTCCAGTATTAAATTAAAAATAAGCACAGATAAAATACATCATTGACAGAGTAATAGATGAAAATATAATTGTAGCAAGGGGAGTAGAATACGGATCCAGTTAAGGGGAGTAGAATATGGATCCAGTTATTTAAAAAGGGAGATTTATGTATCAAAACAAAACTTACTTCAATTTTTTTCAAATCAATGATATCAAAGCCCCTTTTGGCATGTAATGAAACCAACGGCACTGACTTTCCTATTTCCTAAAGAATATCCAGAATATTTATTTTTATTTTATTTATTTGATTTGTCAATTGCTTACAAGATAATAGGTATAAGTATATACATAGTTATGAATACATGAAATGGGTACATATAAGAAAAATAAAAGAAACAATAAGACAGGGACGGTAGGCACTTTGGTGCGCTTATGCACACCCCCTACAGACCTCTTAGGAAAGGGGTGAGGTCAATAGTAGACAGTCTAAGGTTAAAGTTTTTGGGGTTTGGGGAAGAAACTTCAGAGTCAGGTAGAGTATTCCAGACATTGACCACTCTGTTGCTGAAGTCGTATTTCCTGCAATCAAATTTGGTGCGGTTAACCTTGAGTTTGTATCTATTGCTTGCTCTTGTATTGTTATGGTTGAAGCTGAAGTATTCATTGACAGGTAGGACATTGCAATGTATGATTTTATATACCATACTTAGATCAGACCGAAGATGGCATAATTCAAGGTTTTCTAGGTCTACAATTTCAAGTCTGGTGGCATAAGGTATTCTACAATGAGTAGAGGAGTGGAGAATTCTTCTTGTGAAATATTTCTGGACTTTCTCAACTGTGCTAATATCAGATACGTAATGTGGGTTCCAGACCGATGAGCTGTATTCGAGTATTGGTCTAGCAAATGTTTTGTATGCTCTAGTTAGTAGTGTGATATTACCAGAGAAAAAGCTACGTAGGATTAGGTTAACAACTCAATGCCTTTTTGGCTATGTAGTTACAGTGGGCTCTAGCACTTAGATCATTAGAGATGAGTATTCAAAGGTCCTTTACAGAGCTTGGATCATCAACAAGATCTTGACTATTCAGCTTGTATTTTATTTTCTGATTTTTTTTTGCCAATATGTAAGACAGAGCATTTATTTGTTGAGATTTGAAGTTGCCATTTGTTTGACCATTCTGATACATAATCAAGATCTTTTTGAAGGGTAGCAGTATTGTCTGTGGTATTGAACAGCTTTACATCATCAGCGAAAAGAACGCAGTTGCTCTTAATATGATCACAGAGGTCATTTATGTAGAGTATGAAGAGAGTTGGTCCTAGAACACTGCTTTGGGGGACACCACTATTGACAGGTACAGAATTTGATTGGACACTCCCAATTTTGACCATTTGTTGTCTGTTTGACAGGAATGCTGTTATGCAGTTGTCCAGAGATACCATAAGATTTTAGTTTTAGGAGTAGTTTGTTGTGTACCACTGAATCAAAGGCTTTACAGAAGTCTATGTAGATTGCGTCTATTGCTTTGCCCTGATCGAGTTGTGTAATCCATATGTTTTTGCAGTGTAAGAGTTGCAGATTACAGGATAGTTTTTTTTCCTGAAACCAAATTGTTTATTGGAGAGTAGGTTCTTTGTCTCTAAGTGGAGGATAATGGATTGGTTAATAATTGATTCCATGACTTTATAGGTGACGCAGCATAAAGAGATTGGTCTGTAATTTTCAACTAGGCTGGGGTCTCCCTTTTTGAAGATGGGGATGACCGTGGCTTGTGACCATAGGTTAGGCAAGGAGCTGGTCCTGAAAGATTTTTCGAAGATTATGCATAGAGGTTCGGCTATGGCAGTGGATAGCTTTTATAAGAAGTAGGCACATATTCCGTCCGGTCCAATGGATAGAGATGGTTTTAGATTGCGTAGTGCATTTTCAACATTGTCTTCTGTAAAATCAATATGTATTAGATCATTGTAGTTGTCTGTGGTTCGGCTAGGAAATACTGGGCATGATCCATTGCTGTTTACAAATACTGAGCCGAAGAATGTGTTAAAGATGTTGGCTTTAATGGTGTCGTCGTTGCAGTCTTTACCATTAGGTCCTATCAGGGGTGGGATGGACCTTGAGTCTTTTAGTTTGTTGTTTACAAAATTGTAAAAAGCACGGCTGGAATTGGTGCATAGAAGGATTTCCTCTTGTGTAATGTGATAATTGGTGCATTCAGTCTTCAGGCATAAATTTTTGTATCGGTTTTTGAAATTGGCAACGTGACCAAATTTGTTTTTCCGCCAGAGTGATCTCTTTTTGGATTGAAGTTTTCTTATTGTTATGGGGAATCTGTTTTTTGTTTTGTTTTGGGAGTTGTTGTTGGTACATATAGTTTGATGACTCTTTTGACTTCAAGTAAAAATATGTTGTAATGGTCTTCAACAGTATTGCATCCAGTGAATAGAAATTGCCAATCAAGGGATGAGAGATCGTTGTCTATAAGATCATAGTTGCCTTTTTTGAAGTTATAATTGGGGATTACGTCATTGTGATGATTTTTGTGTGGGCGTATGTTGAGACAAAAGTCAATCATATTGTGGTAACTGCTGGAAAAGGGTTCTTTAGTTTGTATTCCGTAAATTAAATTCAAACTATTGCAGAAGATGAGATCGAGGCAGTTGTTTAGACTAGTGCTGTTGGTTACTAGTTGTTCCAGTCCCAGATTTTTAACAGCATTGTAGAAGGTTGCGTGTATGGGTTCAGTTGTACATTCATTTAGGGTCCAGTCAATATGAGGTAGATTGAAGTCACCAAGAAAGATAAAAGTGTGTGGGCAGGATGCTGCCCATGTTAGTAGTGTATTTAGATTGTTTACATGTTTGATGTCATAATCAGGTGCTCTGTAACATAGTAAGAATCGAAATGTGATACTTAAGGATAGTTCACAGATGATGGTTTCAGGAAGAGCAAGCTCCCGGGTAACTTGGATGTTTTTTTTAGATGTAAGGACTTTTTATAGAAGATAGCAACACCACCTCCTCTACGAATTTCATGATCTGATCGGTAAATATGATAGTCTCTTACTGTGGTAATGGAGTCAGGGAGAGATGCCTGATCTTTGGCTGATCTTTGAGTGGACTTCTAGCAAAGCGTTATGAAACCAGATTTAAGAGCATGGATAATCATTTTTAAACTTCATGCCAAAAATATTTTTGCATCAGTGTTTAATAAATTGGAAGAAAGTTTGAATAGTCAGCACAGTCTTCTCCAATCATCAAGTTCATGGATAAATAAATCTCACTGAAGAAGTAAATAGAAATAAAATGCATAATTATACATCTATAATAGTATTTGGGTAAAAAACGGAATCTATGCATATATTAATAGAATAACATTCAGCTAGGGATCTTCTCCTGTCTTCATAAATGTAACACCTTGATCCATCTTCATATTAGTTACATCATAACAGTGGTGGGATTCAAATTTTTGTACTACCAGTTCTGTGGGTATGGCTTGGTGGGCATGGCAGGGGAAGGATACTGTAAAATCTCCAGTCAAAGCTGGTATTTGCCGGTTCTCTGAACTACTCAAAATTTCCGTTACCGGTTCTCCAGAACTGGTTAGAACCTGCTGAATACCACCTCTGCATCATAAGTGTAATAATGAATGCTTTGGATTGTTCTGGTTTTCTTTTCTTTTTTTTTCTTCTTAGAAAAGGCACCAATTTCTAATTGTTTTGATTATCATTTGGGGAAAATTGTCTACCTTTAAAATATCTCTAGTACCTGTGGGAATCCAGGAACACCCCTATATTGTTTGTGGTGGCTCATATTTCCATTAAATTATCATGCAGGAGCAAGATCAATGGGGCCTTTCTGCACTGAAAAAAGAGGTCAACCAGGGACTTGTAGTCGACCCTGAGAGATGTGTCATGAAGGAAGATACCCCTTACTCCTCTTGGAAGAACAAGGAAATCTACAACATATACATACCCAGAGAGAGAACAGAGACAGAGACAGAGACAGACAGAGAGACAAAGACATCATTGTGAATAAGAACAAAGTAGAAAAACCTCAGAGGGAGAAAACAAATTCAGGCATCACATGACTACAATATCCTGAATGTTCATAATTGCTTGATAAATTTGAAACACTACTGGGCCACAAACAGGTTCCCTTCCTCTAAAAAAAAATAGATGACATGCCCGAGTTTAAAGCTTAGTTATCGATTCAACTTTTTTTTAACATTATCACTGCAAAATGTACTGTAAATATTCTGTTTTTGTTTTTTTGTACAGAGACTCTCCAATCAGGGAATTATATGAGGACACAGTTTAAAAGGATATGAAATTATACCCTTCCTAAAGCAAAACAGATTTGGATCCTCTCCATACCTGGATAGGAGATGCCGAGGATTTGTTATACTCTGATTTAAATTTAGGGCAGGATTTATATTTATCAGGACATTTTTATGCAGGAAAAGGTTAACTTCACACAGTTCTATTATTTATTATCAAGTGAAAATGCAACATGATTGACAGAGTTTGGGAGCTGTTCACACTAGTCCCTTTTTGTTGACCTGCTATTGAAGCTGACATATTTCATTTGTTTCTGAAGACTTTTACCAAGAAAACTTTTAGAAAATAGAAGTTAGGCTCAGGAAGCTAAAAAAGCTGTGGCAAAATACTAAGCGATTTTTTTAAAAAAAGCAAAAAAGCAAAGAGGGAAATGCCCCTCTGATTCTGCATAAGGTAGTCCTCGATTTACAGCAGTTCATTTAGTGACCATTCCAAGTTACAACGGCACTGAAAAAAGTGACTTATGACTGTTTTTCACAGTATCCCCATGGTCAAAATTCAGAAGCTTGGCAACTGCCCTGTACTCATGACCGTTGCAATGTTCCGGGGTCATGTGATCGCTTTTTGCAACCTTCTGAGAAGCAAAGCCAATGGGGAAGCCAGATTCACTTAACAACTGTGTTAGTGACTTAACAACTGCAGTGATTCACCTAACAACTGTGGCAAGAAAGGTTGTAAAATGGAACAAAACTCCACAACAGTCTGGCTTAGTAACAGAAATTTTGGGCTCAAATATGGCCATAAGTCAAGGACTGCCTTTATTGCCCTCATATGAAAAAGACATCAAAGGAACTGGCTCTCATTTAATTGCCATTTTCTAACAAATTGAGGATCTTGTGTTTAGGAAAAGGAGAAGGAAGGAAGAATAGGAATCAAAAAGTCTTCCTTCAACATCCCAACAAGAGGCCCAGAATCTGGTCGAATGGACAGTAGAACATAGGTTTTTGCAATTAAAAAAATAATTAATCTCTCTTCAACTTTCCTCACTGCAAGGAATATGTGTTGAAACTCAACAATTTATTCAATCTATCTACCCATGTTTCCCTGTAAATAAGACTGGGTCTTGTATTAATTTTTGCTCCAATAGACATGTTAGGGCTTATTTTCTGGAAAATATGAGACTAAATGTATGACGATCTTAACTGGAGCTTATTTTTGGGATACGAGCCTCCTGAAAAATCATGCTAGGACTTATTTTCCAGTTGAGTCTTATTTTTGGGGAAACACAGTAGTTTAGTTAGACTCACTGTATTGGTTTTGGCTGGGATTCCATATGAGTGATGGTGGTCACTCTTCTTGCTTTTATCATATTTCACTTTTCCCAACAACCTCCTTTTTGCATCTTGAGATTGGGCTTCATTGGTTCACTAAGGAAATTTCTCATTCACATATTCCCCCTATGCAGAACCGCACAGTTATCCAACTGATTTTTGTGTTGTGTATTGAAACAAAAGTTGTTAAATTCAGGGCAGGAAATTTCCCGGCACCTTTCTTTCAATTTTCCCAGAGTTGGGCTGAGCGGAAAAGTCTTAAGTAGAAATGCTAAAAACTCTACAAATGAGGTAGGATTTTCAGTCTGACTGTGCAACCTATTGCAATTATCTTTTACATTGTGGACTTTGAGGGCTAGGTGAAAGGGTGGGAAGAAATCATTCTGAAGGTTTTAAATCTTGTGTTGTAACAGGCATATATTAGCCAGCCTTTGAATTCCTATCCCAACTTTAAGAAAAGCTTAAGTGAGGAAACGGAACCTATTCCAGAATACCTGAAGTAATTTTTAATTAACATATTTGACTATTGTTTGGAAAGACAACGTGCTGAATGTCAGCAAGTGCTTATGAAGATTAAATGGGCTGAGACTTGAGCAATTAGAAAGAGTTTGCTCTTTGCTGAAAGTAATGTTATTAAGAGTAAGCACATGCCACAAACTATTTTACAGACATGCCCAATTGCTTACATCAGCTAGTGGGAGGTAAAAGGCCTTTGCCTCTACTTTCACTCAAGCTAATACTTCCATAATTTGCAGTAATTTGAGGAAATAAAGCCTCTGAACATTTATATTAATGGAATTCCAATTATATTCATGGTGGGTTTTGTCTGAAAATGTAGCTTGTAGTGAGAGAAAAGAATTATGTTTGGATTTCCTCTTTGATGAGATTACAGATTTTTACCTGTGGGCAATTTGTGGCACCTCAAATGATTCACAAATAAAATCTGACTTGTATTCCTCCTCCTCCTCCTTCTCTCTTTCTCTCTCCCCTCCCCTTTCCCTCTCTCTCCTCTTTCCCCTCTCCCTCCCCCCTCTCTCCCCCCCCTCTCTCTCACACACACAGAGAAGGACAGAGAGAGATGGGGGAAAGAAAGAGAGAGGGCAGTAGGAGAAGGAGGGAGGGAGAAAGGGAGAGAGGGAGAGAGGGAGAGAGAGAGTATATATAATAATGTTGGGGGTTTGTACACAAAAATGGCTGCTTGATCTTCTCTGTTGCATTATTTCAAAGCAAGTAAACTAACATTTGCTTTGGCAGACTATATCTAAGAGGATGAGATAAAATAATCCCACACACGCGCATTGCAAGCAGGATTTTTCATTTTCTTAATTGGCGCATTTAACAACTGAGCACGCAGCTGTGAACATGAGAGCACACCGTCAGTGGAATTTGTCACATAGCCATGTAGAGGCAAAGGGTAATAAGCAAAGCAAAGGTAACATGTAACCCATCTGAGTTTCTCTTATGAAAATAATTCCTAGAATTAACACCACAGTCGGATATGCAGTATATTCTTACCATCATTTCACTTATGAAATGATTTTCTTTGTAGCAGTATCAATAATATAATTTCTGAACAGTCTGATGTAGGAGAGTGCTGTTACTCATTAAAAATACTGATTATAGATACAGAGAATGTGAATCTATATCTCTGTAGGTCAAAAACAAGAGAAAGGGAGGAAAAGCACCATTATACACATACACTGACATGAGGATTGAATGAAAAGTATTGCTTCCATTTTCATTAGTTTAAATAAGAATATTTTAATACACAAAACAAGAATAATCCTTGAAATGAGCTCTTAGGTTACTTATGTCTATTTCTCCATATAATCACCAGAATTCTGCTAATTGTTCATTTAGGTCAAGCAGATGCCCACAAAAATGTTCCTTCAATTGATAAAAAAGTAGGTTCACGGTACCAAGCCTGCACTGTAAAGTGAATGAGCTAAGACAGTGCAATCCAACTTTGCAATTGTCTTTTGGGTGTCTCATGATGGGTGAGACACAGTGTGGCCAAATTGCCTTCTTGTGCTTTGTTTAAACATTGTTTTAAAGTTTTGTGTGTTGCCTTGTAGAGCTCTGAGTTCTTTTAGTTCAAAAAAATCCATAACACCATCAGTACCTCTCCATGTTCCAAATCTGTAACCATGAGATTTCCTGCAGAGGTTTCAAATTTTCCCCCCACAAGTAAATCTTTGTTATGCAGTGATGTGTCATTTCTGAGCCAGAAAGATGAGCCCATGTCACAATGCTGTGAAGAAATTTCTAATATTCTCATAGTATGATAATAATTACTGTCAAATTTCAATTCTTGAAACTTTAATCTCTGCCAACTTCTCTTACCACAAATCTTCCAACCTTGAAAAACATCAATAATGTAATCCATGTGTTCCAGTGAAACTCCAAGCTTAACTGCACAAATCACTGCTTCGGGCTTCACCATCTTTACATTTTTTTGGCTCAGTATTCTTATCAACAAGTTGCCACCAAAAACAGCTGGCATTCAGTGGTAAATTTCAATTGGAGGGACTCTTTTGGCTGGCAAAATTCAATCATGGTGTGTTGCTTAAAATGCATTGATGAATATTCACTGCAGGCCTCAATTTCATGAACAATAGCAAGCCAACCTTTCTCACAGCAATTTCCCACCAACAGGAGTGAAAAATCAGATGCTAAAGAAGGTGGCAGAATTTCTAGCCTGTCAGCACTGCCATCTATTGGAGATTTATAACATTAGTTACTTTTCATTCAATCATCTCTCTCTCTCTCTCTCTCTCTCTCTCTCTCTCTCTCTCTCTCTCCCTCCCTCCCTCCCTCCCTCCCTACCTCCCTCTCTCTGTGTTTGTGTGTGTGTGTGAATTATGCCTGTCTATCTTCTGTTAACATTTCATAAAAATAGACTAATAAAACATGATTTAGTGCAAAATGTAATGGCTATAGCTTGGGAGATCAACCATCATCACAAAGAGACGTGGAGATAGTGAATTGTTGTACACTGGATTTTAAGTGGAAAATGTGTTAAATTTTACCTGTGCCACCCAAGCATAAGCAAAGCTTTTGATCTTGACCTCCCCTGTTTTCTTTTATGGAAAGCATAAAAATCTGAAATGCATGTGTGAGACAAAATCATAAAAATGTGGGTGGATAGATTCTTTTAAGAAAAAGCTTTCATAATGACAGGAACTTAAAAGCATGTAGCCAGCTGTGCTTTCAGTTAAGACACAAGAAACTGGCAAGTAATTCCAGTTTATTCCCTTGGCACCTGAGACCCTTCTCCCCCTTCCCCTAGGAGAGCTCTTATATAAAGCAAAATAATGCTGTTTTCCAGATTGTTTTTGTTATTAATGTTTGACTTGCTCAGTTCTCCTCCTTTTGAAAAATAATTTAATCATTGCCTCAGAAAATTAATTTCCATGATTGCAAATGTTCATGAACTCAGTTTTGTTCATTTTTACGGGTACAGTGAAGATTCCACTGTACCCTAAAAACATACACTCATCTTCTCTTCTCTTTTTTTTTTTTTTTGGAACAAATTTTTATTGATTTTAAAGACAAACAAACCATCATTAACCATTGAATACATAAAACCTCTTTCCATTATTAATTTTACAAATCAAGTAAAATATTATTTTATACAGCATAATTCTGTTTTACACCATTTCGATATGGACATATAAATATCTCTTAGCAAATTTCTCATTATTTCTCTTTTCGTATTCAATTTCATTATTATTATTATTATTTTCTATATTTATCCAGTTTATAATCATCATCTACATTTCTCTCTGATTTAATTACCATTATTCTCATCCAACATTCCTCTGAGGTTTTATTAATTCTCAAACAAACGTGAACACACAAAACACAAAAATATAAAACTTCTTTTAAGAAAGTAGTTTGGCCCCAGATTACCTCTCTTTATATGGACTTCAATTAAATTCGTGCTCATCTTATATACCATTACCTATCTTATTTACCATTCTATATCTTCTATATAACTTCTCACCACTTTTCATTCTTCTTAATTCTATTTTATTTAATTCATTTTAATTTAAATCATTATATTTGTATTTTTTGTCCATTCTTTCCAAATTATCCATTTATCTCATTCCCTACAGTAAGAAAAAAAAGGATTTCTCCTGAAATCACTGATCAGAGTATGATGCCTTTCTATCCTCCCCCTAAGTTAATATTTAAAATAATGCCTAGTACCCAATCTGATTCTGCTTAGTACATTCTACCTGCTAACCTTTAAAAAGAGGAAAAAAAAATAAGTCCATACTAATTAATATAATTAGGTAATAAATCTAAATGTTGAATCTTATAACATTCCAATTATCTATTTCAAAGAACAAATGCTACAATAATAAGTTTATAGTAGAATCAAGACAATAGTCAATTAAACCTTTTAATTAAACTCAATATTTTAAACATTCCTTTTAATATTTTGTTAGATTTTAAAATCTGTCATTGCTAAACATTTCAATATTTTAGCCTTTTATTAATTCTTATAACCTTCTAGTTTTCTATTTCTAATACAAATACTACAATACCATCTTATGTACCTTGCAGAATCTTCTTTTTTAAAGAAATTATACATTACCCTTTATCCCTAAAAAAAATTCATTTTTTCCCATCTTGTTTCATACCTTTGTGGCTTTTTGCTCCCTTTTCCCTTCCTTTCTTATCCCACCTGGCCTTTTTACCCCCTCCTCTACTAACCTCCGCCTTTTTAGCTTCCTCTCTCTGTTGTATTCCTTTTTCCTTTTGCTTAATAACATTGTGTTGATTTTGCATCTTATTTTTCTCTTTCTTGAATGTTTTTTTAAGTCTTAAGTCCTTCATTTTCTTTCCTCTCTTTCTCCTTTCTTTCTTAATTAAATTTTTAAATTCATTGAAGATGGCGTCTTCTTCTTCTTCTTCTTCTTCTTCTTCTTCTTCTTCTTCTTCTTCTTCTTCTTCTTCTTCTTCTTCTTCTTCTTCTTCTTCTTCTTCTTCTTCTTCTATTTCCTCCATCTGTTGTTGTGTTTGCTGATAAATAGCAAGCACCATTTCTAAAAAAAGGAAGGCTTCTTTCACAGCGTCCTTGCTTTCTTTCTTTATTTTCTCATATTCCTTTCTAAGTTCATCAACAGGTAAAGCCATTATAAATCTTTTCTTTGTTCTTCTTCTTAAAGCAACCAAGATGTTTCAAAAGTTAAAACAATTCCCCAAAGTCCCAGAGACATCAATCAGTCCAGACAAAGCACAAAGTTCTCACTTTCTCCTTGGGGTGGTATCAGTAACAAGGAAAAGAAAAAAAGCCCAATCTGTATTTTAGAGCCTTGTTGCAACTAATTCTTAGTCTCAAAATCTTCAAGACATCTCCTCCAGCAAAATCTTTATATATATATGTTATGTCCCACCTTCTAAAATAAACAGTTAAGGCTGAAAGCAGCAGTCCTTGTAAAGAAAGGCAGCAAACAGGAAAATGTTATGTCCCACCTTTTAAAGTAAACAGATAAGGCTGAAAGCAACAGTCCTTGTAAAGAAAGGCAGCAAACAGGAATTTTCACAGATAGCTCCAATAAGTAAAAGTTCCAACGAACTAAATCCAAGACTCAACAAGATTCTTCAGATCAAAATCCTTCACAAAGTAATTCCAATAAGTAGAAGTTCCAACGAATTAAATCCAAATCCCAACAAGATATTTCAGATCAAAATCCTCCAAACTGTGCTCTTCAGTTCTCCTTGCAAATAGACACTTTGTTCCGGACAAAGTGCAAAGTCATATCTCTCCCTTTATAGAGTAACTAATTAGTCTAATTGCTGGTCTGCTCTCCTACTGTATCCTCGTTGGTTCCTCCTTGTCAGGAGACGTCTTGTCCTGACATCTACCCAGCAATCATCCAAATTATCATCTTCTTCACCTGAAGATATCATTGGTTCCTCATTATCACCCGTTCCCGGCTGACCACCTAATTGAAGGGTGGAGGAGTTTGAAGGTTCAAGCCGATCTTGCAAATCAAATGCATTCATCTCCTCCTCATCGTTAGAACTTGCTGATTCATATAAGTCCTCCTCGCTGGAGCTGTCATTCAAAAAACCTGTAGCAGATGCCGGAATCACAACACTATCCTCACCGCAGGGCCCTTCCCCGGGTCTGGCGATCCGGATGCGGTTTCGAAGGGAAGCGTGCATGAAAGTCTCGAAGCAGATCCGAAGCATGAAGTGTAGACGCATCCGTCCAGGAACAAACCTCCGAGTCATCTACCCTCCTCCTGACCAAATACTGGAAGCGACCTTTGAGCCAACGGGAATCAAGGCGTCGACCACCGTATCGTCAACAGCAGGCTCCTCAGAAGGCAATGATAACGGACCCGGTTCAGCAGAATCACGTAATCGACAAACAGAAGAATCAGGAATCAAAAGAGATCGATGAAAGACGGGTGAATACGCATGGATCGTGGCAAAGTGAGGCGGTATGCCACGGGATTAATAACTGCCTCAATCGGGAACGGACCAATAAACCGATGATCAAGTTTTCTAATAGGGCGATCGACCTTCAGATGTTTTGTAGATAGCCACACTTTATCACCCACAACTAACGGAGGGTATCTCGGACGGGACCGATCTGCAAACCGCTTATAATCTTCTTTTGCCTTGTTCAATTGTTGTATCAGTAGACGGCGAACTGCGTGTAGTTCTTCCAAAAACTCTCGGGTCTCAGGAACCGGGGAATCCATCATAGTTAATGGGAAGAAACGCGGATGATAACCCATATTTGCAAAAAATGGCGTGACACGGGTGGAGGTATGCTGCGAGTTGTTAAACGCGAATTCTGCTAACGGGAGGTATTTCACCCAATCGTTTTGTCGCAAATTAACAAAACATCTCAAATATTGAGTAAGAATCCCAATCACCTTCTCCGTCCCGCCATCAGTTTCCGGATGGTGCGCTGACGCTAAACATACTTTCACTTGTAAAGCCGCCATTAACTGTTTCCAAAATTCTGCCGTAAACTGGACCCCACGATCAGAAACCAGTCTATCAGGCAGTCCATGTAGACGGAAGATATGTTGCAAAAATAACTGAGCCGTGAGTGCGGGACGATGGTAATTTCCGACAGGGAATGAAATGGGCCATTTTAGTCAACATATCCACTACCACAAGCACTGTTGTGAACCCCGATGAAGACGGTAAATGTGTCAGAAAGTCCATAGAGATCGCTCCCCATGGTCTACTTGGAGTCGGCAAGGGTTGCAAAAGTCCAGGAGGTGCACCGGATGCTGCTTTCGCTTGCCTACATTGAACGCAAGAAGCGACATAAGAAGACACATCATGACGAACTCGAGGCCACCAAAAAGTCCGAGTGACCAAATGCAAGGTCTTGTGTAATCCAAAATGACCAGCGGCTGGGTTATCATGACATTGTGTCATGATGAGAGCCCTCAACGGTCTGGTAGGCACATATAATAAACCCGATATCGAAGCAGATCGTCTTCAAAAGACCATGGAGAAGTTGGGCCAATGTCCTCCCGTCTCTGCTGCGCCCACGCATCCAAACGTTGCGCCTCTCGTAGTTGGGCCCGTAAATCTACCGGTTCCTGCAGTACGGCTAGAGATTCCGGTGGTAACACTGTCCGTAAAGGAAGAGGATCTTCGGCACAAGTATACTCCGGTTTCGAGATAATGCATCCGCCTCCGGTTCTGACCACTTGGAACGTAAGTAACCGAGAAATTAAATCTGGCAAAAAAATAACGACCAACGAATCTGCCTTTGATTCAATTTCCTAGCCGTGGTCAAATGTTCCAGGTTCCTATGATCTGTCCGAACCTCCACCTTGTGTCGAGCTCCCTCCAAATGATGTCTCCAAGTCTCAAAAGCAACCTTAATAGCTAACAACTCTTTTTCCCAAATGGTATAGTTGCGTTCCAAAGCTGTAAGCTTCCTAGAATAATAAGCGCAAGGAAAGAAAAGAGCGCCATCCTCCGAAGCTTGTAACAGCACTGCTCCGATAGCGACATTAGAAGCATCTGTCTCGACCCCAAATGGGTGATCCGGATCAGGATGCTTCAATATGGGTTCAGTTATAAATGCTTTTTTCAAAGTGTCAAAAGCCTGTTGTTGTGGAAGCCCCCACACATATGGAACCTTCTTGCAAAGAAGCTGGGTTATGGGATCCATTATCTTCGCAAAACCTGGAATGAAAGTCCGATAATAGTTGGCAAATCCTAAAAGTCGTTGCACATCTTTAACCCGACGAGGAACTTCCCAACTACACAACGCCTCAACCTTTTTGGGGTCCATAGCAATGCCCACAGGAGAAATAATGTGTCCCAAGAATTCGATAGACGACTGAAAAAAGAAACATTTTTCTAATTTAGCATAAAGTTTATGTTCCCGAAGACGCTGAAGCACTTGACGCACCTGCTGAAGATGTTGCTCTTTAGATTTTGAATAAATCAAAATGTCGTCCAAATATATGACAACAAACTTATCCAACATGTCTCGAAAGACATATATATGTCTTTCATATATATATTGTCCTCTCCCTTCCCACCCATAACATGAAGCCAAGTTTTTACCTTTTATAAAAAACAACAGGTTTCTCAATAGCAATTTGTTGATTCCATAGGGAAGGAGAGTAAACTTTCCCTTTCAGCACCTCAGTTTTGCCACTTGAAACTCTCCTCTGGAAACAAAGCATCATTCAAGGAGTCATAGTTTTCAGGATTAGACGTCTCCTAAAGTCCTGGGTCAGCCAAAAAAACTTTCTCTTGGAAACTTTCTCCCCTCTTCCTCCTGCTCAGTCTTACCCAGCTGCCGGCTTCTTTGTGACAGCCATTACAGACCGCCGCTCGACCGCCTTGAGAAAAGGGGGTTTTGCCAGCTGGAGAGGGGGGTCTACAACACCCCCAAACCCCTCACCAGCTCCCCCCTGTCTTCGGCTGCCTCTGCGGGGCAGCCTTAGCCTCTAGATCCGTCAGGATCGGAGGCACCAAGACGGATAGCGCTGCAGGTATCGCGCAGGATCGCGAATCCCTGCCGCTGGCGAAGCCGACAAACCGGAAGTCACACTCATCTTCTCATACCTCAAGATGTGAAGAAAAAAAAAAAGAAATGTAAAGTTCTGTCAGAGGACATCCCAACCAGTGGTGGGATTCAAATTTTTTACTACCGGTTCTGTGGGCGTGGCTTGGTGGGCATGGCATGGGAAGGATACTCTAAAATCTCCATTCCCACCCCACTCCAGGGGAAAGATACTGTAAAATCCCCATTCTCTACCCACCCCACTAGCCTGCTTTCCGGCTCCATTCTCCTGTGCTAGGCAACAAAAGAAGACCCAGCTGATCAACTGGGACTCAGGAGGCAGAGAATAGATGGGGGCGGGGACAGTCAGAGGTGGTATTCCAAACTACTCAAAATTTCCGCTACCGGTTCTCTGAACTACTCAAAATTTCCGCCACCGGTTCTCCAGAACTGGTCAGAACCTGCTGAAAACCACCTCTGATCCCAACTCTCCAGTTTCCCCAAAAGATTTTTTTCAAACACAAGGCCAATTTATTTGAAAACTATTTTGACATCACTGTAGCTGAGTTAAGGGATCACAAACTACTGTAGACATCAACTTGGTGGCTCAAAAACTCACTGATGGCAGCCCTGCCTATAATAATTACATTAGCTATTAAACTAGATGGTCAATTATTCAATACTGCTTTTTATTTAATTTAGTTGTATATTTTGAGTCAAAGCTTGGCAATCTTTTAGGGCAACAACACATTTGAATTTGAACACTGTTGGGATTTTAATATTATGGCTGTTTTAATTTATTTTATATTCTGTGTAAGCCATGAGAGTTATTTGATTGTGTGGGGTAGATAATAGATAAATAAATAAAGGAATAAATACATACATTTTGATTTTGTGGAACATTAACTTTTTGTTTTGGAACCCAAGGAAAAAGGGCCCCAAATCTTTTTTCCAAATCAAAAAAGAAAAAGAAAGGAAAATTGTGAGGATTATCATGCAGAATGATTTGTACTGGGCTGTTTATTGCAAACTGACCTGGAAACTCATCAAGGTGAATCTATCCATTCTGTTTGCACAAGGTTTCCAAGAGAATCAATAAAATAATAACAATGTGGGTGTTGTATTTTGTAATCCAGATTTTTTTTTCTCAGTTAAGATAACCGTTTGTGAATTTCTTTCTTTCTGCATTCCTCTCCAGAGCTTTCTTTTTCATTTATTTTTAACAAAGTTAGCATAGACTTAGCAGGACTATTTAATTTGGATTGTCCTATAACTTTTTGATCAGATAGGTATTAGTGTCAGTTGACTTTTGAATGTTTTATTTTGCTGATAAGAATTCAAAAAGCAAACCGTGATTATGTGCATATGAGATTTGTCTTCTTCACTCAGTAAAGAAGCCTAAAGTATATGCACAAGTACTTCCATGTATGCCTTCTGCTGATCTCTCTCTGTGCATTGTCCTGGTGATGAGATAATTTTTATTCCCACCACTAAATCCTAATTTAAGCACTTGAAGCTTACATTCATGCTGATTTGGCTTCATGAGCAGGGTATTTCATAAAATTGCTACATTTTACAAGCTGATTTGAAATAAGAGTCAGAGGATAGTTTAGGATGGTTCTTCCTGCCTTTTCTCTAATGCTTTGCGGATAATAGAGGAGCTGTTATGAATACAGACGGAAGGATAGATGCCTACTGTAGAATTACTGTAACTCCAAATCTACAACAGAGGTAAACTTCAACAGCTGATATCAATAGGACATTTTTATGGAACTCTCAAAGATACCCATGTTAGCACAAGGGTCTTATCAATGACATACCACATACATGGTGTGTGTGGTATGTGTGAGTGTCTTCTTCCAAGATGAAAGGACAGAAATCTGATCTGGTGAGAATTTCAATGCATGCTTCTCTCCTTGTTCCTGATTTCCTATACAGTATATAGATAAATCCATCAATAGTTACAGAGGTAGTCACAGACAGGGCAGGAAAAGAGGGAAGACTTATAATTGTCTTTCTAGTGTGTGTTCTCTCTCTCTCTCTCTCTCTCTCTCTCTCTCTCTGTCTCTCTCTGTCTTTCTGTCTCTCTGTCTCTGTCTCTCTCTCTCTCTCTCTGATATAGACAGACTGACAGACACATATAGATGGGATAAAGTAGATATTTGGAAGGAATATAGGGATAATTCTAAACCTGCCATTTACTTAAATTATACTTCATTAACTAAGAAAAAGGTAGAATTTTTAAAAGGATTCCTCCACTAAATGAAGAAAATATAGTATGGTTTTAACAAATTGTCTTCATAACATCATCAAGCCCCATTGTGTGATAAATTTATGTATTGATCAAATTTCTATACCACCCATCTCACCTAGGTGACTCTGTACTATTAATAAATAATATAATAAAATAATATAAAAATGAAAATCAGCCCAAGTTATTTTTTACAGAGCTTCAATATGTACAATAGTACCTTAAACTCTGAATTTCAAGAATGCCCACTTTTCATCTTCAAATAAAAATGGAACTACACAAACCTCTGTGCTGAGTGATATTTAGAAAAATATTTTCAGTCCATTGGAACAATTTGATTCAGGAAATCAAGTGCTAGCATGTCTGATCCTGGGTAGTTTAGATTTATCAAAATAGGAAACTGACAACTAACATAACCAGATTATCTATCTATCTATCTATCTATCTATCTATCTATCTATTTATCTATCTATCTTCTAATCTATCATCTATTTATTTTTCTACACCTACACCTATGCCTACATCCATACATACACACACAGTTGCACATGCTTGATGGAATATTTTATTACATTCACTTAATAATGCCTAAAGTAGTGGTGTCTGCTCTGATTGAAGCAACTTCCCCATAGTTATGATTTCTCTATTTTCACTTCAACAGACAGGCAACTCCTACATGATTTCAGAATTCAATTTTATGAAATGGCTGCCAACTTCTTTGCATCTATTTGGGGAATCCTTTTTAAGAATGCTGTATTTAGAATTAGATGACGTGTGACATTTTAGGTGCTGCTGAACAATCATTCTCAGCATTCCACTCTATTAGGGATTGTGGGAGTTTAATTCAAGGAATTTGGCATATCAGAGATTCCCCAGCCCTTATTGTGCATTAATAATCTATATTAGAAGAACAAATGAAAAACTACACCTGTTGCCACGAATATTTTGCAAGAAAAAAAATTGCTTGCAACTTTGCAGTGGGTGGATCTGCTATAGCAAATGTAAGACAGATAGAAATCCTTTGTTCACCCTCTAGCAACCCCTTCAAAGCTGGTTCTTTCCTATATTAGAATCTGAGATGCCAGTAAAAAGATAGAGCTGTGAATTAGCATTTTTCCATCCTGTCTTTCTATTGTCATCTTGCCATTGGATTTCTTGGAGCATTCAAGCTTGGAGGACTCCAGAGGACAATGTGGAATTGTTCTGCCCTGTATGTTTGGACAAATAGTTTGCTGAAATCAATGTAATGTAACAACCACTGTAGATTTAAGTGATCTGATCTGTGAACATATGAATCCTAGGCAATAAAACTCAATTAGAATAATAAACATTCATTTACAGTCCAATCCAATTTTGGAGAAAAAGCCCCACTATTGCAACTTATGTCCAGGTTTGCACAACCCTTTTGTGAGATGTGAAAAACAATTCATGTAATACTCATTTTAGCAATGCAGTTTTATTTTTGGATTTCTTCACCATATACATCAGTATCCTGCCTTTCTTTTGAACGGTTTAAGGTTCCTTCCTCAAATCCTGTAGGACAGACGGGAATAATTGAAAATAAATGACTTGATGGAAAAAGAGACAGATTGTGGTCTCTAGATACAATCTCAAGTCATATTCAGGGGTGGGATTCTACCAGTTCGCACCTATTCGTTAGAACCGGTTGTTAACATTCTAAGCAGTTTGGAGAACCGGTTGTTAGAAGAAATTACTGGCCTAATCCTGTAAGGAAGGCAAGAAGGAAACATTCTGGTGTTGCTTACAGAAACTGCCTCTCCGTTAACCCTTATTACATTCTTGGCAGGACTAGACTTCCTGTCTCAGAAACGTCTCTGGAGTTTTTTCCCCCTCCTTTGCTGGTACTTTGCTTGTGTGGAGTGACCATTTAAAGTTACAGTGGCACTGAAAAAAGTGACTTATGACCGTTTTTCACACTTACGACTGTTGCAGCATCCCCACAGTCATGAGAGGCCAGGCGAGGAGATGTGTGCCTTGATGTGAGGGATATTGAGTTGGCCACACCCAGCCAATAACATGACCACTAAGCCATGTCCATCACCTAAGCCATGCCCACAGATCTGGTTGTTAAAAATTTTGAATCCCACCCCGATCATATTCCTAGCAAAGGCATCAGTTTCCACAATGAGGAAATGTCTGTTTTGATGTGATGCAAGAGCTCTGCCTCTTTGTACCTGGGCTATGATGTCACACATCATGTAAGAGGCAAAATTCGCCTTAAAATGTCACAATACAGATTTTGTCGCTTGTTTCCCTCCTCTAGATTCCCACCCCTGCCAGTCTTGACTCCTATTCTTTCCATATCTCTGAGAAGAATTTTTTTAAAAAAAAAAAAATTGTGACTGGTACTTATATCAAGAAATGTCCAAACTTTTCTTTCAAACCTCCAATTCTGTAGGCCATAAGGAATGAGAATATAGGGTTCAGTTTTGGTATTCTTTTCCTCACAAATTATAGCATTTGGGTTTTTTAATTCTTTTAATTAAGAAAAAGACGGATGTGCAAGGTTGAGAAAACTACATAAACTTCAATAGGATGTGGAGAAAATAGATAGGAAAGGGTTTTCTTGTCTCATAAACGAATAATAGATTGTAGGTGTCCCCTACAGAACACTATTGGCAGGCAATCAAATGCATTTCACAGAATACCCAGTTAATTTACAAAATGCCCTGCCAAAAAAAGGGGGGGGAATGAGGGCTGATGATTTGAAAAGGGCACCGCATTTAGACATATTCAGCAAAGAATAAGGCTTCACTAGCTGCCAATTAGTTATGATGTCGATATGGCATGTTCCCTATTGAAGGCAGCATGCATGCTCCTGCCTTCTGTTCTTGTGGGATTTCCAGAGGCTTTTTGGTTGACTATTGTAATAGGAGTGATCTGGAGTTATTTGTGTGCCCCAGAACCTCTTCTGCCTAAATATGAGCCCCATGATTTTCTGCCATTTTGGAAGTCCATGGAGTCTCCAGTGCAAGCTCAAAAAAGATGCCTAACTTTGTTTTTAAAAAGTCCCCTTGAAAAAAATAAAGAGAAAAAGCGAAAGATTCTGACCTTGCTCACATGCAGTGCCTCCAACTACATATTATCTTCCTAGCTATCAAACTTTTCATAACCTCCTCCCCTCCCCCGCTGCCTATATTAACTATACCTCCTGGCCACCAATCAGGGGTGGGATTCTACCGGTTCTGTCCGCTTCTGTAGAACTGGTTGTTCTGAACAGCAGCAAACAGAGAGAATGCATAGAACCGGTTCTATGTTTGCTGCTGTTTTGGCCTGCCCGTCCGCCCGGGCTCTTAGCTGACCTTTATTTCCTGCGTTTTCAACCACAGCTGCTTTGCGCGACACAGCTGCGGTTGAAAAAGCAGGGAAAAACGGCTTTTCCAACCACTGCGCACTTGCATACAGCGCTGCTCAGCTGTCCAGGCAGCTCAGCAGGTCGTAAATTGCACTTGCGTGCACGATGCAGTGCGACAGAACCGGTAGTTATACCGGTCGGATCCCATCTCTGCCACCAATATACTGCCTGCAGCTGCACTTCTGGAAGAGAAAGCAGAACTAAGTAAGTCTTTACTCTGATCCAGCCTTTTTTTTGTTGATTCCTGGACATTTTTAGATGGGAATCAATTATCTGATTATTAAGATTAAGGTATTGGACTGGGATTGGGGACAATTTGGGCCTGTGATTTTTTTTCAGTCTAGCCTGCCTCTTAAGGTTGTTATGGTAAGGTAAATTTAAACAAAGGGGTGCTATATATGACTGAGGAAAGGCAGAATGCAAATTGATTCCCCATCTCACTCCACAATTTATATATCAACCAAGATCCAGCCATCCAGATCAGCATTCATACTGAGGAAGACATCAAGTTTGTTTAGAAAAGCAAGCAATTAAAATGCATTCTGAAAAATCTCAATAATTGAAAAATACATTTGAGGAGAATCCAATCACCATCTTGCTGATGAATCTGAATGCATTTAAACTCTGACTTCTAGTGCAGCAGTCACCAACCCTTTGGACCTCAGGGACCACCAAACTCATAATTTTAAATCCTGAGGACCACTAATATGAATTTTGACTGACGGTGGCTGCAGGAAAAAAGTCTGCAAGAAAATTCCCTACCCCGTTTTCCTACTGATCAATCATTTTTTATTTGGGATCGCAGGATACTGTCTCCATCTCCTTTCTCAGGGGGAGAGAGAGAGAGAGAGAGAGAGAGAGAGAGAGAGAGAGAGAGAGAGAGACTTTTGGTTTCATGCAAGGAAAGCAGCAGAAGTCTTTCTTTCTCTCCTTCAAACTTCACCAGAAATGAGATGCTGGTGCAGCCTCTTGGAGCAGGATGCCTTGCAGGATCCCAAAGACTCATTTTTGATGGAGTTTGGGGAGAAAAAGAAAGACTTTTGCTGCTTTCCTTGCGTGCAGCCAAAAGCAGAAGAAGAAAGAAGTGGAAAGAAGCAGCCCAGTGGCCAGGCGAGGTGTGTGGGGCGAGTGGGGCAAGTTCCCTCCCTGCCCTTTCCCCCCTCCACTCACTACCTCATGTTGTTCACAATGCAAGCAACGCAAGCCTTGTGTTCCCGCATGCCATGTGGGTGGTGCAGCCTTGTATTCCCACACAGCCTGGAATAATTGCTTTGCGGGGAGCTTTGGGGGTGACATTTCTCTGTGGACCACCAAAATTTTCTCGCAGACCACCAGTGATTCCCCGGCCCACTGGTTGGTGACCACTGTTCTAGTGTGCTGGGGTAATCTCTTGCTAAAACTAAATAAAAATATTTATTAGGCCCAAAGAGGCCTGGGATCTGAGGATATAATGCTGGTGCATAAGGATCATTAACATTGTTCAGGGTCTGTAAAAAAAAATTCAATATACTTCCTAGATTTTCTGGAAAACATACCATCTACAGGTATATCAGCTTCACTATTCTAAAACAAGGTGACACAAGGCATTCAAGTAATACTTTGTGTTATATTCTGGGCATGGGTGCAAGTAACTGAGATGAGTCAGTGACTTAGTGAACTTCAACTCTTTATTAAGGATCAGAAACAGAGAGCAAAAACCATGGGGCAGCAGTAGCCCTTTTATAGAGCTAGCTACTGACCTGTTAACCAATGACCTGTGTCCACATGCTTAACTTTTGCCCAATGAAAGATGTTAAACTAATAGCCAATCAGGTTGCTCCGTGAAGACCAATCCCAGTTCACTATCCAAGGGCCAATCCAAAGTGCAGGATTTCAAGTCTGCTTAACATAATGTTAATAAGTTTTATTAAATGGTTTTTGTTAGTTCATAACACCCCTCCCCTCTAGGTTCCGTTTGAGGGGTGCGGTAACATATTCGCGTAGATATGCAGGTCGTTTCACCTGCCTGTTTGATTTTTGCAGTTCCACCGGTTTTTGTCTGCAGTCCGATTCCGGTGGAACGCTATCAAGGGTTTCTGGTGCGGCTAGTTCCGTTTCCGCGCGGGAGGACTCGGCGCGGCTCTCGTTGGTGTTATCCCAGTCTCCTAGGCTTTCTTCCGGGTCCCGTGGGCTTGCCTCCCTCGTGCTATTTCTGGGCGGAGATATCGCCCCGCTCCCTGATTCTTCTTCAGGTTGCGCGTTTCTTTGGTTAGGTTGCTGGGTCCCCATGATTACGTCGTCATCTATCTCGTTTTCAGCCTCCTCGATATCTCCTCCCCCCTTAGTTTGTGAATTATGGAAGTCACGGGAAGTGGGTGCCATTCTGGATCGAAGTTGATCTATATGGCGTTTCCAAAGTCTCCCGTCGTTAGTCTGTAGGTGGTAGGATCTGGGGCCGGTGGGTTGGGTGATAGTTGCAGGGACCCATAATGGGTCACCTGAAAAGTTTTTAGCAAACACCAAGTCGCCTACCTTGAATTCGCGGCACTTCCCGCTGGATCCAAAGGGTTTTTCTGGTGAATAAGAGGGATGGAGGCGGTCGAGGTGAGAGCGAAGTCTCCGCCCCATTAGCAGTTCGGCAGGCGTCTTATTCGTGATGCTGTGTGGGGTGATGTGTTGGAGCAGGAGTATTCGGTTGAGCTTGTCGTCGATGTCCCCATAGTCCATTTTATGTAGGGTTTTCTTGATGAACTGTACCATTCGCTCTGCCCTTCCGTTAGCCGCAGGGTGCGCTGGCGAGGTGAGTGCGTGGCGGATGCCCCGGTCCACTAGATACTGTTCAAAAGCTAGGGCCGTGAACTGGGGCCCGTTATCAGAAACTAAAACGACTGGTAACCCATGCGTTGCGAATAATTTATTCAGTTTATTAATGACTGACTCTGTTGTGGTTGTCTTCATCTTTTGGATTTCTAGCCAGTTTGAATAGGCGTCAACTGTTAATTAAAACGTGTGTCCTTTGGTGGGTCCCGCAAAATCAACGTGGATACGGGACCACGGACCCCGAGGGGTTTCCCACTCGGTTGGCGTCGCTTTAGGTGGGGCGTTGCTAACGTCTTGGCACTTCTGGCACGTGGTTACCCAGGCTGCAATCTGCTTATCAATGCCTGGCCACCATGCGTAGCTTTGTGCGAGCGCCTTCATGCACACGATGCCTGGATGTCCCTCGTGTAATACTTTTAAAACAGTCTGTTGTAGCCTCTCTGGGACGACTACTCTATCCCCCCAGAGAACGAAACCTCTCTGGGAGAAAAGCTCTGTCTGCCGATTCTTGAATGGTGCGAAATCGTCGTGGATTTGGTTGACTGGCCATCCTCGTTCGACCCAGCTGAGGACTCGTGCCAGGACAGGATCCCGTTTTGTCTCGATTGCGATGTCTCTCGCTGTTAGTGGCGGTGAGTGCAGCGTTTCGATTTGGAGCGTCGTGAGGGTTGGAGCTGGGTCGTCGACGGCTTCTGGAAGTGGAGAACGACTCAACGCATCAGCGTGGGGAATGGCTTTCCCTGGGCGATGTTGCAACACGTAATTGTAGGCAGCTAGGAACTCAGACCATCGAGTCATTCTTGGCGATAATATATAGGGGGTTGGCTTGTCTCCCGCTATAATACCAAGCAATGGTTTGTGATCTGTAACTATTGTAAATGCTCGTCCATACACGTACTCGTGAAAGCGCTTCACAGCAGACACAACAGCAAGGGCCTCCTTATCGAGTTGGCTATAGTTCCTTTCGGCCTTTGATAATGTTCGTGAGAAAAACGCAATAGGTGCTTCGTTTCCGTTTGGAAGTACATGGCTTAAGATTGCTCCCACTCCAAACGGTGAAGCGTCGCAAGTAATAGTTAAAGGTAAAGTCTCGTTGTACTGCATCAAAACAGCGTCGGAGGTTAGCAAGTCTTTCACTTGTTGGAAGGCTCTCGACGTCCCCAGACCCAGGTAGCTCTTTTATCAAGAAGTCTGTGTAAGGGCTCCGCTACAGTCGCCTTCTGGGGCAAGAAAATGTTGTAGAAGTTAATGAGCCCCAGAAAGGCTTGGAGGTCTGTTCTATTCTTGGGCGTTGGGGCATTTTTAATCGCTTTTAGCTTGTTATCAGTGGGGTGGATTCCTTGACTATCGAGAAGGTATCCCAGGAACTCAACCCTCTCGGTACACAGTTGACATTTATTTTTTTTAACCTTCAGGCCGGCGTCTTTAAATTTCTTTAGAACCATTCTGAGATGCTTTTCTAAGATGTCTCTATTAGGGGCGGTGATTAACACATCATCAAAATATGGTACGACCCCTTTTATGCCTTGTAAGAGTCTCTCCATTAAACTTTGAAAAATTCCCGGAGCTACGCTCACTCCGAATTGGAGTCTATTGCACTTAAAAGCGCCTCTATGCGTAACGATAGTTTGTGCTTCCGCAGTTTCTGCATCAACGGGCAACTGTTGGTACGCTTGTGCCAAATCCAATTTAGCGAATATCTTCCCACCACCCAGGGAGTGGAGAAGGTGTTGAACCACCGGTACTGGGTAAGCACTTTGCTGAAGTGCGTGGTTCAAAGTGGCCCGATAATCCCCACAAATTCTTAACAATCCATCTGGTTTAATGGGTGTTACAATTGGGGTTTCCCAACGGGTGTGGTCGGTTGGTTCTAAAACGCCCTGGGCTATTAATTTATCGAGTTGCTCGTCGATCTTTGGTTTTAGTGCAAAAGGCACCTGACGAGGCTTAAGGCGGATGGGAGCTACTTCAGGGTTGAGGTTAAACGATATTGGGGTCCCCTTGTACTTGCCTAGTCCATCTGAAAAAATGTCCTGGAATTCTTGGATGAGAGACTCCTCCCAGTCGTTGCTCTCAGCTCGGTGGACGCCGGCTACCTCGATTCCGAGCGGGCGAACCATTGTAGGCCTAATAAGCTAGGCCGATCACGATCGACGACAGTCAGCGGTAGTGATGCGATACGGTTCTTGAAGGAGACTTGGACTTGGCTGGAACCCACGACCGGGATTCTGTTGCCCTGGTAATCGTTGAGTATGATCCTTTGGGGGCTGAGGTCCTGTCGACAGATGGCCGGGATTAGTTGCTTGAAGGTTTTCCAGGAAACCATTGAGAGGGACGACCCCGAGTCGACTTCCATCACGCAAGGTTGGTTCTCGATGGCGACCTTCACTCGGATCTTCCTTGCATCTAAGGATGTAGCGTGGCCGATGGTAATGGTTTGGTGTGCCTCTTCCCGTCTCGTTGAAGAGGCAGGTGCTTTATTTCTGTAGGAGTGGTTGTTCCATTGGTGGTTCGGGTGGTTCCGATTCGCGGGTGCAAATCCCGAAGACTGGCTGCAGTTATTCTCCCTGCGCTTGGGACTGGACCCTCGCGTGCTTCTGCAGACATTTGCAATGTGGCCTCTTTTTCCACAGGAACGGCAGAGTGCGTCGAGGAATTTGCAATCGGATCGTGGGTGGTTTGCCCCACGACCTGCGCATTGTCGCGGGAATCGTTGGTTTTGTTGGTCTTGTTCGGACCGGAGTCAGTTGACCTCTTCCTCATCACTTTCTGATGGGGATTCCAGGTCTTCATGATGCGCCGTTGTTGAGTGCCTCTCGGGGCGAGGCGAGGTGTAATTCACGAGTTGACGGAGCAGTGCGTTGGTGCGGCGCATTCGAGCGGCTGACTTCCTGGTTGCTTCTGCTGCAGTAGCGTCTGCGATGGCATCGGCAAGATCAATGTCCCCTTTGGCCATGATTTTGCTTTGCACCGTCTGGTCATCTAATCCCAGAACTATGCGGTCTCGCAAAGCTTCTTCGAGGTTGGAAAACCCACAGAGGCCTCCCAAATTCCGGAGGTCAGCGATGTAGTCTGTGAGACTTTAGCTTTTCCGTTGGTCCCTCTGGTAAAATTCATGTCTTCAGACAAGTGTGGGCACTGCGGGTGCATAGTGGGCCTTTAGGAGAGGAGCGAGGGCGTCCCAGTCCATTGATTTCACTTCAGCCGGTTTTGCAAGTGATTTCGCCATTTTAAATACGGCTGGCCTGCAATGGGTCAGGAATATTGCTCATTTCTTGCCTGGTGTCGCGTCCTTTAAGTTATTGGTCTCCAAAAACATCTGGAACCGATCCATATATGAGTCCCAGTCTTCATTTGCCGGGTCAAATGGAGCGGGTGGTATAGCACCGCTGGCCATGTTGCCGTCGTTGGTGCGTGTTCAGCCACGTGCTCTGTTTGGCGCTCTTTAGTGTTCAGTCAGCTCTATCGTCTCTTGCATCCCACCCTCGTCGCCAGTGTTATATTCTGGGCATGGGTGCAAGTAACTGAGACGAGTCAGTGACTTAGTGAACTTCAACTCTTTATTAAGGATCAGAAACAGAGAGCAAAACCCTTGGGCAGCAGTAGCCCTTTTATAGAGCTATCTAATGACCTGTTAACCAATGACCTGTGTCCACATGCTTAACTTTTGCCCAATGAAAGATGTTAAACTAATAGCCAATCAGGTTGCTCCGTGAGGACCAATCCCAGTTCGCTATCCAAGGGCCAATCCAAAGTGCAGGATTTCAAGCCTGCTTAACATAATGTTAATAAGTGTTATTAAATGGTTTTTGTTAGTTCATAACACTTTGCACAGGGTGGCTTAGAAATATTTTATACCTCCAGTTGCAGTGTACTTACATATTATATCTAGGTGGGTTGTCAAGGCAATTTTTTCAACAATCTAATGCCAAAAGTCAACCTGATGGAATTACATTATGTAATAAAATAGAAGTCCATGAAAGAACTTTTATTTATTTTTGGTACTAGGCTTCTTTGATAAAGCTGCTAACTTTCTAGGCTCTTTTTAACAATATTTAGCAGGAAAGCATTCTGTATCTTTGTGGATATACTGCATTAAATGGAAGAAGTGGAAAGGAGCCAATTTAAATTTGCAAGCACCATCTAATCATCTCTAAGAAGCTCATTTTCACTTCCATTTCTTTCTGTTACTAGTGCACAAAATTATTTTTTCCTTTTATATATTCATTCAAATGCTAGCTGCAGTGTTTTGCCCAATAATAACATGATTTAAGGATTTTCTATTGTAGGGAACGGAGGCTTGTCCTTATTAATTGCACTAAAGGCACTAAAAGAGTTACTAAAGCCATTTGCTCCTGCCTAAGCAATTGAGACATTTGGCTAGGACTTGGCAGGAAAAGGCCCAAGTACATGACAGCTGTCAGTCTTGTAGAATTTGACAGAGAGATGTAATCTTTCCCTTCACTGCGGGAGTTCTTACCAGGAAGGGGAGATAGATAAATGCTGTGTCGGAACCTGTCTTTGTAGAGAAACAAAGTGCTTTGTGGAACATGAGACCTTGATGAAAAGAGGTACATCACATTTACATCAGATCATTTTGCCTCCCTAGACAAAAACTAAATCCCAGGCTTCCTCACACAAGCCACACATGTTTACCAAACTTGTTTCAAGTCCCATGGGACTTGGGAACAATGGGAACAATGCTTCATATTCTTCCTTTCCATATCTTATCAGGAGAAGACAGACAATCTGTAGATAATTTTTCAGTGAAAGATTGTACACTCTCTCAATCCCCTTGGTCAAATCATAAATAAGGTAGGTGCAAGAACTGGGCACCCACTTAGAAAAAAAATCTTTGCTCAGAAAAAAAGAAATTAAAGCAGATTCTATTGCATTAATCTGTAAACAATAGAAACTGCAGATTTTTTTTTTCAACACAACAGCATGGACTCAACCCAACATCAAGCCAAGTGACAGTCCAGTTTTTGACACTGGGGCTGAAGCTGCCTTGTACAATCCCAACAGAGTTAAGAGGAGTTTTTTAATTAGAAGAGAAGACCTTCCAGCAATTGCCATGTGTCTACTAGATAGTAGGATTAAGTGACATATTATCCAAGTTATAGAATATTCATCTACAATGACAAACTTCTGGCCAGTTTCACTTTTGCAGTGCTCCCACTTATCTTAATGATACGAATTAAGCCCTGCTTCATTTTTAATATATTAAATACATATTTCCTTTCTCACATGCTGGAAGAATTAATGAACGCTATTTTATTTTGTGACCTCATTGACACATCCATATTTACACTACTATACCTTCTCTCCTTTCCCAATGTCTCCTTAGCAAGTAAACTGTTCCCCCAAAAATACAACCTATCCTGAAAGTAATACAAGCCCAATATAAGCCCTACCCCCCCCCCCAAAAAGCCCTAATTAAGATCCCACCCACTCCAGAGTCCATGGGTAAAAATTAAGCTAGAGTGGGGATGGGAGAGTGGAGCTGCCCTACTACTTACCTTTGAACAGTTGTAGCCAGGCCTCACACACCCTGACTATTTCTTCTGCAGCTGGCAAGGCTGGCAAGGCTTTCCTGAAGGCCTCTGTAGCTGATAACAAAGCTGCAGAGGCCTTCAGGAAAGTCTTGCCGGCCACAGAAAAATTAGTTCCTGAAGGCCTCTGATAGTGAAAAGGAGGCTGGGGAGATGCACACAAGTGAGGTTAGTCAGTGGATGACATGCCCGAAAATAAGACCTGGTGACTTTTTTGTGGCAAAAATATATATAAGACAGGGTCTTATTTTCGGGGAAACATGGTATATTTGTTGGGAGGAAAGAGGAGAATCTTAAATACGAGCAACTTATTTTTTTCAGCTGGCCAATACTATCTTCAAGCACTTCAGAGTTCAATAAACTCAATGAAAGCAAATGTAGGCAGGTCAACTATGAATGCAAGATAAAATTAATGTGTCCTATGCTACAATTCACTTCACTACCCTTTAATCTTTAACTACAAGATAAAGACCAGTACATAACTTCAACAGAAGCACACAGTGAATATCAAGGCACTTCATGGCTGCTGCTTCAACATATTTGGAAGGAGTTTGGTTTTCATTTTTTAACATGCATTTTGTTTGTTATTTATTTGGTTTCTGAACCTGACTGCTTGCAGAGGTGTGGAAGACTTGTAATACATGTTGACTCAGTTGTGTGCTGATGACCTCAGAAATTTTGACATTCAGTCAGCAAGCTATTTTAGAATTTAACAAAAGACAGCTAATGTATAATAAGAAAAGAATTTCCCCCACCCTCATATACAAAATATTTTCCTATTGTATATAATTTTAATGCAATTCTATTGTTTATTTGTTTGCTTTGTTAACTACCACAGTCAATATGCATTTCTGGCAGGCAGTGCCAGTAAAAAATATAAAATTGGTACCTGAAATCACAAGTGCAACAAAACTGTTTTAGAACTGGAGAACCGATGGGCCTCTAGGTGGCCTTGCAGTAAAATCTTTTTATTCCCAATTACTGGTAGAAGAGACTAAAAAAACCTGAGAGATGGGGATCAAAAATATCCAGAAGTTCACAAATTCTCGACACGTTTTCAGTCTTAAGACAAATATATTAACCATAGATTATGTCAAGAAAATGCAACGTTATGCCACAATCTGTACCTTCTAAATGTGTTGGGGATAGTGGGCACTGTACTCTAACAATTCAATATGAGGTCATTTGGAAATGCTATTACATAACCTGTTCAGGAGATTTTTTTTTTTTACCTTATCCATTTCAAATCCATACCTCAAAAGAAAGAAGATGGCTAAGTGTCAAAAGAATATTTAGAACAGGGGTCTCCAATCCTCATGCCGCAGCCCACTTCCGGGCCTTGAGCCATTTGGAACTGGGCCACAGAAGTGGTGGGTGAGTGCATGTGCACATCCCCATCAGATGTTTTCCATTTGCACGAGCACTGGGCGCATGTGCTACTGCATGCACAAATGGAGCTGCATGTGTGCATCAGAGGTGGGTATTCAGCAGGTTCTGACCAGTTCTGGAGAACCGGTAGTGGAAATTTTGAGTAGTTCAGAGAACCAGCAAATCCCACCTCTGACTGGAGATTTTACAGTATCCTTCCCTTGCCACGCCCACCAAGCCACGCCCACAGAACCGGTAGTAAAAAAAATTGAATCCCACCACTGGTACGCATGCTTGTTCACTTGCTCCCGGGTGGTCCACAAAGCCAGAAAGGTTGAGGAACTCTGATTTAGAGGGTTTAGGGAGGGGGAGTAGCGCTTATAAGTTTGTCTTCACGCCTAGTGATTAGGTGGACTAATTCCTGGAGTTTTCTTGGCAAGATTTTCAGAGGTGGTTTGCCATTGTATCCTTCCCTGACCTGAGACAGCAACTGGCCCACAGCTGGGTTTGTGCCTAAGGAGAAACTCAAACTCCCCCTATTCAAGTGCAAGTCTTGCGCCTTAACACTATATCAAACTGGCTCTCTCATCACCAATTTAAAGATATAAGCAAATAAATGTTACGATGTTAACCTGAGGTTATCTCTTCTAATATACTTGGTATCTACAAGAGTGGAGTGTTCTCTATCATTGTTTAATCTCCTGGGGTTTGTACTGTTGTTTGTTTAATAAGCAATTCATCTTCTATTCACCATTTATTTAGAAGGCAGCATTATATTCTATAGCAGCAGCTAAATTGATTTAAGGGCAACAAAAGTAAAATAATGATATTTTCTTTTTCTTTATACGTCTGTAAGTTGCAACAGTGTCAGATGATGCAAAATCCAGAGCCGTGGTGGCACAGTGGTTAGAGTGCAGTATTGCAGGCTAATTCAGCTCATTGCCTGGAGTTTTATTCCCACCAGGCTCAAGGTTAACTCAACTTTCCATCCTTCTGAGGTGGCTAAAACAAGGACCCACATTGTTGGGGGCAAAATGCTGACTTTGCAAACTGCTTAGAGAGGCCTGCAAAGCACTGTGAAGCGGTATATAGGTCTAAATGCTATTGCTCTTCTGGGATTATACACTAGTTTCCATAACAAATTAGCTGTCAAAATAAGTAATAAGAAAACAATACAGTAATAATTTTATTATTTTAGAATAAAAATAATTCTTTAATTATTATAAGATAGCAGGAATGACAGATAGATAGACAGATGGATGGACAGATAGAAGCAATGAAAATTGTGATTTAAATAGCAACATAATTAAAGCATTTAATAATGGAAATGAACATATATAGAAAGAGGGCATTGCAGTTCTGAACAGGACTGGTGCCCCTTTAGCAGAAAGGGCTGTACAAGGATCTGTTCCTAGCTATGTTGAGCTTCCAGAAATATAATTAATGGATTTTAAAATTAAGCAGTTGCTACTGTTACTAAAAGAAAATTCAAATTCAAAAATCCTTGCCAATTACTGCAAATCACCCAAAGGACTGCCAACAGATCCTGATTTATCTTCTGTCTGCCCCTGATTATATATCACTTTAGCTTGTTTTGTCTGCATATTTAAAAATATAGAGAAACAAAATCAACTCATACATTTTTCAATTTATATATTTTACAGTCTCCCTATTTTATTCAAGGCAGGACATAAATGCCACAAATAAAATTAAATGAAACGTATAAGCTCAAGAGGTTTCTCTATTAACTGATAAAATCTCTTTAGGCAGAACCTAAAAAGAATTGGGACAAAAACCTTCATTTGAATTTATGTTAATTTTTGTTATGAAAAAATTGGTTTTGTTAGATAACTGAAACACCATGGAATTAAAAAACAGTTATTCTTTTTTTAAATTCC
This sequence comes from Notechis scutatus, assembly GCF_049901735.1. NCBI lineage: Eukaryota > Metazoa > Chordata > Lepidosauria > Squamata > Elapidae > Notechis > Notechis scutatus. The sequence continues at coordinate 135,735,896 of NC_142009.1, read as the reverse complement.
TCACACATACCTTTATGGTTATTAAACCTGTGAAGCATTCTACAGTGAATATGAATAGTAAATTGATGGTGTGTGATAATTGATTCCTTTATTAATAATAAGGGATGTAATGCTCTGTGGATTTAATTCTTCACAAGAAGCTTAAAAGGCAGCACTGGGAACTGTTTTCCACACTTATCTTAGCTCTGTTTGTATAGATTTCCATTGCTAAACACTTGCATTCACCTGTTTTTTGAGATTGTGATCAGCTGTATCTTATGAAAACTGTCTCTTTAACATAGAAACTTACTATGGTATAATCCATAATAAAACTAGTTTTACTCACGTGACATTGTCTTTTTTTCCTAGGCCTCTGTGTTTTATAATCCACTCTGTTGTTACCACAAAGGATCAAGGCGCTGCTTATCCAGTTGAATGATCTGCTTTAATTCAATAAACAATACACTTGTTTATGTATGAAAATCCTTGTGTATGTTCAGAAACCACTACTGTTGACACAATGCATGGCAGCTGTTTCATCCTATAGATACACAGAGTCTCAATACTTCACAGCATCTCTTCAAAAGGGTACTTTGATGAGCTGCAATCAAATTTATTGCCAACGAATTGCAGTGTGTTCTCCATGACTGATACGTTGATATGTTGCAAAGCATTCTTGGGAATCTGCCCAACAATATTGCCGGCTTTACCTGATTCTAAATTGACATGAAAGCTTACATTAAAATATACCAATAGTAACTGTGCATTCCCGAGGAGGCTGATAACATTGGCAAGGAAAGCTCTTAAAAGTACTTATCTGTCTTTGAAGTTCTCCTTAGTGAAGAACTCCAGCTGAGTTTCTAAAGGGAGTTAGCAAGTTATATTTCCAAAATACTTTCCTACTTGTATGCTGAAGTGATTATCCTGAAATGGGACTGCAGGGCCCTTCTGAAATCTATTCCACCCAGGAAAACAGCCACAATATGATTTGAATCTCAGGAGTGACTGGGGGGGCGGAGGGATGCAGTTCATCTGCTTCGCCTCCCTTGGTCCCTTTCTGTTATGTTGGTAGATCAGTCCCAAGGAGAGACGTGAGACTAGTGATTTTCAAGCTCTTTTTATTATACGGTAGATCGGCTTACCTGGCTTCGGATCGGCGGCGGCTTATATAGATCTTGCACTAGGCACCGCGGCCAATGACAGCCGTTCGAATCTCCCGCGATCGGCTAGACCAATTGCGGTCGATTCGTAACGGCCAATCAGTGCTGTACACTCAACCAATCCGAATGCTGTGCGTCCTAGCCAATCGGAATACAGTATTACAAGAATACAAATACAGAACACTTTCCCCTGTTTTCTTTCATTCTCAGCAGGTTGCAGGCTAGTGAAGTGCTGCTTTTGAGGGAATATCTCACAAGATGTTGGGAATGGCCCACCCTGAACTTCAGCATTAGATTCCCCCCCCCCCTTCTAGGTGTGTGGAATAATTCCTGCTTTATCATCCCAAATGGACTGACTGGAAGTGATGGGAAATGACCTCTTCAGCTTTCAGAGAGCAGTGAAAAAGCCCCACTCAACTACAGAAAGCTTAATTCTTCCGTTTGATATCTATCTAAATATTAGTAGTAGCACAGGTAGTCCTTGGGTTTATGATGGCAATTGAGACCTGGATTGCCATCACTAAGTAATGCACAATGTCAGGTGACCCCATCATTTAGCAATGACAAATCCCAGAAAATGGTCGCAACCACAAGATGCATGCGTCATTAAGCAGGAAGCGGTGAGAGTTCCAGGTGAAGAGTGCCAGGTGCTGTGGTAGGTTGAAGGGACCAGCGCACAATCTGTATGCAAGTTGGGGAGGTTGGAAGAGCAGGAGTTGCAATACTGCACAAGTGCAATAAAGCCATGGAATGGAAGGCATGGTGCTGAACAAATGCAAGAAAGCTGGGTGGAGGGTGGACTTACTGGAACAATTTGCTGGCTTCTCCATTGACTTTGCTTGTGGGAACATGGCAAGGAAGGTCACAAATGGCAATCAAATGACGGCAGCTCTCTGCACCATCATAATGATGAGCCAGGGACCCACATGTCCAGATTGCAATCATGTGACTTCAAGGGTATCGCAATGACCACAATTCCAAGGATCGGCTATACGTCCATTTTTTCAGCACCATTGTAAATTTGAATGGTTACTTTGGATGTAAGCTTGAGGACTACCTGTACTGGTATTATGCTGGGGAATGACACAAAAGTAGTTTGTGAATCCCTGTTTTAGTCCAAAGCTTGGGATACAGGTTTGGACACATCTTTTTTTTTTTCAACCCTGGCATTGTCCCTCACCTCAAAACTACCAGACTCTTACCAGGCTTGCAGCAAAATGCACAGAGGACAAAATGCATGTGCAATTTACCTTTGATGTGGCTAATTCCTTCACTACTCTGCAGAATTTAGCATGCCTTCAAAATCAGCTTTTTGAAGGTTCTGGGTTCTTCTATGTTCTATTGGAGGCAGAGGGATTATAGAGAGGAATAACCCTGTGAAAGAAATCAATATATGTTGAGAGAACTTCACCCATAGATAGCCTATGCCACCATCATTTTTGAGAAGGGAAAAGTTGATTGTCAAAGAGCTCTCATTCATATTTTTAAGTTTCTATAGAGTCATTTCACTCTTTTACAAATAGAGGTGCTTATAATATGCTATTATTCAAACGTGAAGCCAGGGGAGCACAACTGTACTCTTTCTGGGATGATTCATTATGACTACTGATGAGGTAATCACAAGCACTTATCAGTAACAATACATTCTTTCAATAGCACTAGTTGCTTCATATAAATGGCTAATTAGAAAAGAAAGAAAGTTGACAGATATTTGGAAGACTGAACAATTACTCTCTTCTTAGTATGCAGGCACATCTTGGGACTAATGGAGACATTTTGCTTTACATTATTTTCAAAGTTCAACCAAGGAGATGTAAGGCTTTCCCCAAAAACCAAGTTAAAGTGCTATCGGCCAGTCCTTCAGCCAACAGAAAGTTATGCAATTATAAATTATGTTACCCTTTGCCAATCCCAACCTTTCCTTAGTGGTAAAGCTGGAGAATGTAACTGTATTTACTAATTTACACACACACACACACACACACACACATGTGATCACCTGCTGGACAGAAAAGGAAATATCAATCATGCTCCTTAATGAGGAGTAGTGTGAGATGAAATGAGTTTAGATATATATGATCTGGTTGGATTCTCTCTACACAGCCTTTCAGCTTTCATGGAACCCTATGGTGTATGGAGGAACTGAGGTTGTTAAAGGGACATCTAGAATGTTGCTGATGTTCTGGGGACAAACTCAACCAGACACAACGTAGAACCATGTTTAAGGCTTATTCTCAAAGGTCCAAGGCCAGACCCTGGGAAGAACCACAGCACATGTGTCAGCAATAAAGAGCACAACCCCTTAGCAGCAACTTGTCTTTACTCTTCACTCTGGAGCCTTGGTACACACAGTTGGAGCCTGACCTTGTTGTAGCTCCAGGGAAAGTTGCATTGCTTACCAGTTCATTTTCAGGTCTGGTTTTGACCTTTACTGGGTTTGAACTTTAAAGCCCTACATCAGGGCTGACAAACTGGTGGCCCATGAGCCAGATGCATCATATGCTGGCTACACCCACACCCGGTTTAGCGAAGGGAAAAAAAGCTGTGATATATCATGTGATGCCACTGTGATGCCATGAGTTTGATACTCCTGCCCTACATAGTTTGAGACTGGATTGAAGGATTGTCTTTCCTCAAATACATCTTCCTGTCCTGCTAGATCAGGGCTGTCAAACTCATGGCCCATGGGCCGGATGTGTCTCATGCTGGCCACGGCCACGCCTGGTTCAGCGAAGGGGGAAAAAGTCATGATACGTCACGTGATGACGCTGTGACGATATGAATTTGACACCCCTGTACTAGATCTAGTAGAAAGGTCATGATGTAGATTCTGTCATTTAAGGAGGTAAATTTGGGAGGCCCTAAGTGGTGACCCTTCTTACTATTGTTTTTAAGCTTTATTGCATGTTGCCCAGAATTATGGGAGTTGAAGTCCACAAGTCTTAAATTTGCCAAGTTTGAAGACCCTTGCACTAAGGGAAGGGAATTCTTGAAGTGTTTCTCATGACTCCTCCTTGGCACCTGCTACATATCTCTTGAGTTATTTCTAAATGCAAGTCTAGCAATCTTTTGAAAGAGCATTCAGCCTGTGTTTAAAGTATAATGGCCAAAGATACAGAACAGGTGCAGTAAGAAGCAAGAAGGAGTGACAGGTAGCAAGGAAGAGTCAAGACTGTAAGAGATGTTGACAACAGAAATCTTGCTCTTTCTGAAGATTTGGGGGAAGATATGCAATTGGGATTGGTAACTAAATTATTAAAGAAAGTGTTTGCTAAGTGAAATTGGCAATGCTTATGATTTTACTTCTTTTCTTCATTTTACAGACCTGTAAAGATCATAAATGTGAGAATCATTACCTCACTATTAAAATGAGCCATGATGGTGCAGTGGTTAGAATGCAGTACTGCAGGCTACTTCTGCTGACTGCCAGCTGCCTGCAATTTGGCAGTTCAAATCTCACCAGGCTCAAGGTTGACTTAGCCTTCCATCCTTCCAAGGTGGGTAAAACGAGGACCCAGATTATGGGGGGCAATATGCTGACTCTGTAAACCGCCTAGAGAGGGCTGTAAAGCACTGTAAAGTGGTATATATGTCTAAGTGCTAAGTGCTATTGCTAAAACTGAACAGTTGTTAAACAAGGCAGTCACTAAACAAGGACTATCACGTTTGTTTTTCCCAGAAACTGTTGAGCATTGTTAAATCTGCAGTCTGTAACAAGCCATCATCTCTAGTCCTGCCTTTATTTGGTGGGTATAAATATTCCATATCAATAAGAAAAACACAAATACTGTTTTGATCCTGGGCCCAAATGATTATCAGCTGGCCCTACTGAGGTATCTTTGCATAAAAATCCAGGCTACGTGATAAATGACTGTTTCACAGCTGTCCAATACTTCTGTTCTAGAGCACACCTGTCAATTCTGTTTTTCAGTTTTTCATTCTTTAAAAAATATCAACTGTAAAATTTGGAATATTTTTGTAAAAAAAATGTTCACTCATATTTATATTTCTTATGTATTTTAGTACACCTTTGCCCAATGTTTACATATTTTGCAATAACTTTACTAAATGTTTCCTTCCTATACATTTTTTAGGAACATATGCATTTTAAAAGACTTTCCTCTAGGATACATTTTTGTTATTACTGCCGGTGCACTGACTTGGCAGAACTGCAAACATTAAAAAACTTGAATCTGCATTTTATTTCAAAATGCAAAATTAGATCAACTCATGTTGAAATGGAGATGAAATGAATTACCCACTTCTACCTGTACTTTCGTGTAAAGATACTGGGATGTGCATATCTCCAAACATTAGGGATCCACAACCATGATCCTATACCTGCTGTGTTTTATAATAACTTGACCTTGGAGGACATTCCCTCCCTATAAATGCCCAGGTTGCATTTTGGTTTATATTGAGCCCTCACAAAAGGCACTTAATGATTTTTTTCCCCACATGTGAGCAAAGAAACTTGATTATCTTGCTAAGCTATAATGATAGCTTTTCCACTTACCATATTTTTTTCAAGCAGAGATGTTAAAATGCTATTTGGCTCTGGCCATGATATGGAAATTATTATAATTAAAAATAATAAACTCATTACCAACACCTGTGGTGAATGTAGCACGTGCATATGCCTATTTCACTAGTTGGAGATAAATGACACTTTATGGTTTTGGTTGAAAGAGGGGGGAAAAATCAGATATATAACTTACGTGAAGAAAAACTTTTTTCTTAGTTATTTTTTTGTTCTTACACAAAGCACCACAGATTTTTCTACATATTCTAATTTCTTTAAACAGCCTGATATTTATTCTACTTTTTGACTGTATTACAATATTTTAAACCAAATAGATAAGTCATGCCTTGATTTTCATTCCTCTCTTCCTATTCTTTTGGTTAATGCTACATTTTTGTAATTTGCTATTCAAATAGACAACAAGCAAATTGACCAGCAAGGGACTTTTGTTGTTATGTGTTTTGTTTATTTTAACTACCAAGGTGTTAAAATGATCTTATTGTGAGAAGTAATAAGTCTGCCATTAAAATCAAACTTCTTGATGGTGCTAATGTATGCACATTGATGGCACTATAAACTATGAAAACTGTATTCCATACCACTCCTCATTTAACTTTCCATTTGTTTTTAATCTTCCATTAAAAAGAAGGGAGGAAAACAGGAAAACCAAAATGTAATATTTTCCACATGTCATACCTGGTTAAGTCACCACTTAATTGGCTTCCAATGGTCAAAATTGATTAAATACTTCTATATAGTTTCTTTTAAAAATAATAATTTAGCCTTAGCCATTATGGGAATGTTTATTAAGTTAAATTGGTTTCCTGAGAAGTTCTACAATGAACCCTTGAAATAAACTCAGCTTTGTGTTTGTACTCAGTTAACACTGAAGTGCCAAGCACTTTTATGACTATCAGAAATACTCTGTTAAGGACTTTCAGATTGTCAGGGTAGGAATGTTCATTAGGCTTCTGTCTATTTGTCTCCAAACATCTTCCATAGCACGATCCAGTCTGGATCAGTCACGGTGACCAGAAGTTTAGTCTTCTGAGATTTCGGACTTGTACTTGGAACGCAGGAAACTTCTTTCTCACCACAATGTGTTCCATAGCATCCAAAAGTCTCTGCTTTGTGCCATGGTAATTCAATCATGTCTGAGTGGGAGGAAGCTACATCACTGTCAGTCTTCTGGTTTTAATTTTATGAGGGGTTGCCACTGTTAAGAATAATCGGAAATCTCACTCCTATAAACCAGTCCAATAAATAGGTACATGGAGGGCACCAGATTTACAGCATGTAGGGAGGGCTGGCCTCAGTCTGAGGCAAATAAAAACAGTAGTTCCTGGTTACTTACATACTCATAATTATATTTGTATATGGCTGTACATATCTAAATTCCAATGGAATGATGGCAGCTTCCCAGGGTTTTCACTCCTTTTTGTGTTGTACTGGGTTTTTAAGGGTACAAAAAATAACTACAAGCCACTGAGAAGTGAATCACTAGCATTTTAATGTTTTGGTATTTTAATTAGAGTGACTTTCTAGAGGAGATGGACAGCATAAAATGTAATAAATAAATAAACTAAACTGATCTTAAAAACCTTCTGAATTTCACAATTACCCATTGTACTGTCAACATTCAGTGATGAAATGGTGGAGTATTCTAAAACTGCCATTTTAGAAAGGAGTGCAAGGGTAAAGTAAAGGTTTGTCTGTTAAAAGCTTCTCACTTCCATTTCATGCTTATTTCACAAAACCAAAATAGTGCCAAAAATTAGTTTTATTGTTGCTGAATTCTACTTCTCTCAGTGGAATGGATGGAGGTTGGTGTTAAGGTATTTAAATTTAGTAGCTGGAGCAATGGAGTTGTGCAGTCAGCCAGAACACACAGTTGTGGTTGATTGGTACCAGACTACTGGCTCCTGTCTGAGGCAATCTCTGCTATGATTGGTTTCTTTCGGTATGGAGGGGGAGTTTCCATTCCCCACCCCTACCTTTTTCTTCTGTACCTCATGATGCTCCTGTTTGCCTGACTATCTTGTTTACTTTGTATATAGTTGTAAAATGTATTTCTTTATATAAAACTACAAGTTTGTGTCAGCATTTCTGACTCCATTTGGACACCGGCTGTGCAATTCCCTGACAGTCAACTATGCTTGTTCTAAGAGATATGTGTACACTGAAGGTCTAGCTTCTTGCTGTGTTGGTGAATACACTTCCCCTACCCCCAAGCCAATTAAATACAGTGGTATCTCGTGATGATTATCAAAAATGGTGAGTATCAAACATATTTTTCCCATAAGGAATAATGTAGTGAGTCACAAGGCAGCAAACATCAACAAGTTCTAGCTGGTTTGTTGAGTATCAAACAAATGATGAGTATCAGGACAAAACCTTTGTACCAAAGAGCATTGCGTACCAAATTTGATGAGTTTCAAAGCAGTTGAGTACTAAGATACTACTGTACATTTAAGATGCATGATTTGCTGGAATCTGACATGAATTAAAAAGGAAGATGCAAAGACCAAAATAGTAATTAAGTAACAGCAGATGAAACTGGGTAGGAAAAGGAGCAGGGGAACAAAGCATCAATATTCTGATAGTAGAAGGATTAGGTAAATCTTTTTATTTATCAAATTTGTTTATTTATTTATCAAATTTCTGCACTGTCCATTTCACCAAAGTGACTCTGGGCAGTTTTCAAATAAAACATACAGAAGTACAAAAAGCACCATTAAAGAAACAGTAATAAAGACAGAATTAAGAACAAGGGTAAAGTAAAGATGTTAAAATGTTTTATATGCTATTTCAAAGTTTCTTTCTTAGGTCATTTTTATGTATCTTTTTTTCTCTTAAGGAGATTTGTAAAGCAGGGGAAAATTCTTGGGTCCATAAACTGTCAGAAAAAGAGAAACTGATGAATGTCACCTTGGAGGACAAGAAAAGCTGAGCCAACTTTTCAAGCACAGAGTGCCTATAATTATTTACATTACCATCTGTATCTATCTGACACCACACATTTCAGGTAGTAGGAACGTAAATTACCCTTGACTTTTCTTTAGATCTACTAACAGGGCTATAATTTGAATTATGACTCAAAAAGAGGTTTCTTAATTTTTTTAGATAGCCTCGTTCCCTGGAGGGTGTCCCAGGAATTGTAAGATTTTTTCATGGTGCCCCCCCCCCCCTTGCATGACAGTGTGAGCAAGTCCACCCTTGGAGAGAGAAATTTGAAATATCTCCTTTAAAAAATAGTGGTCACATTTGCCTGGAGAGCTCTTTGGTAGAATAAGAAGGTGGGGAGGAGAGAATGAGTGGAATCTCTGAATCTGTAGCATCAGAATCTCTCATGGTTTCTGCCCATCCAGTAAGATTGGTCAGAAACAATGCACTGCAAGTCACATCTATTCAAGAATGGCGTCCACTTGGACCCAGGAAATGTGCCTTCTGTATCATAGCACCTTCTACCCGCTATAGGATTTCCCCACACCCCAAATAAGATTTACATAGCTCCTATCCTGATTTTGCCCTTCCTTCCTTCCTTCCTTCCTTCCTTCCTTCCTTCCTTCCTTCCTTCCTTCCTTCCTTCCTTCCTTCCTTCCTTCCTTCCTTCCTTTTCAGAAGTGGTTTGGCATTGCCTCCTTCCTAGGGTTGAGAGAAAGTGACTCCAAGGTCACCGAGGTAGTTTTTTTTTGTCAAAGGCAGGACTAGAATTCACAGTCTCCTAGTTTCTAGCTTGATGCCTTAACTATTAGACCAAATTGGCTTTTAATGATGTTCTGGAAGCATTTAAAAACCTGAGTCTTCCCCAGGATTTGAAATAAAGTAATTTTGAGATCTTGTCGGGTATATTGTAGTTTATCATGTCCATATCCAGTTTCCTTTGTCTTTTGCTGCTTTTTACCTTTTAAAAATGTAAGAATCATTGTCAGGCAGCATTTAATTATATTTTTCCCCATTTCCTAAGTATATCTCTACAATGGAAGAGCCTAACCAAACTAAGAACTGCAATTGCTTATGTTCTCTCCATTAAAATCAGAAAGAAAGAAAAGCTTTTCTATATTATGCTTCCCCCCAAAACAGAAAAAAAAAAAACCAAAACCCTTTCTACCTTCCCCCATGCTGGTATAAGCAAAACCAGCAATTACTATATTCATGCACCAGAGGTGGTATTCAGCAGGTTCTGACCAGTTCTAGAGAACCGGTAGCAGAAATTTTGAGTAGTTCGGAGAACCGGCAAATACCATCTTTTGATTGGAGATTTTACAGCATCCTTCCCCTGCTACACCCACCAAGCCACGCCCACAGAACCAGGAGTAAAAAAATTTGAATCCCACCACTGTCATGTACCCCCCAAAAATAACTTCTACATAGACACTTGCAAAGATTAAGTCTCACTGAACTATGTGAAAAGCAATAAAGAAATTTAGGATTGCACTGTTCAGCTGGCCAGTTGGCATACATGAGTTACACTGCTGCTTTTGCGTTGGCTTTCTTTTTCAACACAACAGTGTTATGTTTACTCTGCTAATCTTGCCAAGACGTTATTTTGTTTTATTTTATTTTGTCCTTCTTGGCAGAATTCTTTTGCCACCAAATCACTTAATGAATGCCATAAATATGATGGGTGACAATTTTTACTTGGCACACTTCTGTAGCAAAAACAAGCAAATTGTTCATTTTGCCCATTTTCTCCTGTGTTTTATTACATAATCTTTTTTCCCCTCTCTTTCCTTCATAATAGGCTTAAAACCTTCTCTTTCCATGTACAGTAGAATTATTTCTGCTTAAAATTCAATGATATTGCATAATTATAATGAATCTGTATTCACTCAAGCAGATAATGTTAGATATCATTATAGGGTAAAAGTTACTCAGGAGTGATAGTCTTCTTCTCACATACTTTTGCACAGCTTTCATTTATTTATTAACAAAAATGATTATAAAATGTTTTTACTCTTCTCTTCGACTGAAAAAGCTCCTGAGGGGCTTATACATCAATCATTATAATCCTGGCCAATATTCTTACAATACAGAAGACGACATAAAAGGAAACAGACGGGAAGGACAGAAGAAAAGCTCAGACATCAATTCTTAACGTTACAAAATTCTTAATAATGATGAGCCGGTATGAATATACTATAGGGAGAGGAGGAAATCAAAGGCAGCTAGTCTTTAGTATTTGTTCATGGAATAATCCTGTTTTCCAATTCTCAGTCTTGCAGGCTGGCAGAGACCATTTTAAATACAGCTTTTATTATCTGCAGCAAGCTCTTTATTCCTGGTAGTATTGTAGATAGATGTTTTTATTCTTGGCTCTTGAATTAGAGGCCTTCCTTTCCATGAGAAAATTCTGTGTTTGTTGAGCCTTGCCAAAATAAGGTTTTTCCTTCTCAGCAAGAGGCAGAAGAGAGGGAAGGAGAATGTTGACAGTCTTAAGCAAGACAAGAAATAATCGATGGAAGATCATTAAAGGGAGATCCAAGATAGAACTAAGGAGAAATTTCCTGAAAGTGAGAACAATTAGTCAGTGGAACAGCTTGTCTCCAGAAGTTGTGGGTGATCCAACACTGAAGATTTTCAGGAAGAGATTGGACAGCTGTTTGTCTGGAATGGTGTAGGGTCTCTTGCTTGAGCAAGCGGTTGGACTAGAAGACCTCCAAAAACCCTTCTAACCATATTAGTCTATATTATATATTCTAAGCTCCTAGTGAAGTCAGTACCAAAATAGCCCTGGAGAAACCAAGGATTATTCACTCCTGCATGCTAGCCCACAGCAAATCCTTCCCCAACGTTGACTTTTCCCCCTCACCATCTTGCAGCCAGATGGGACTTTTTGTCTCCAATAAATGGTTATTAAGCATAGCTACCCACTATGTCAATTAAGAATGGGACCCATTTTCTTTAACTACAGCATTTGAGATCAAATGTACCCAGATGAAAGAGTTTTATTTTATCTGCCTGTTAGTGACAAATCAGAACATGCTTAAGAAAAGTCACCACACCTGCTGAATGGGCTGGTATACTGGGACTGCTTCTTCCGAGTCACGAGACTGGACAGGTGCAGTGGTCTGGAATAAGAGTTGTTTTGAGAGGCCATATGCCATATAGGCAGAGGTTGCTCTTTCAAAGCATCTCATTCCCCTATCCTGTCGTTTCTGACTCTAGGGAACTGTGCTCATCTCCTTTTCTTAGCTGAAGGATCCAGTGTTGTCCAAAGATGCTTCCATATAACCAGCATGATTATATACCAAGGCTCACAGAATGCTGTTACCTTTCCATCTAAGTAGTGCCTATTTATCTATTTGCATTTTACATGCTTTCAAACTGCTAGGTGGCCAGGAGTTGGGGTAAGTAACGGGAGCTCCCTCTGTCATGTGAAGCTCAGGTCTCAAACCTGGGCTGTCAGCTTATCATCTGACAAGCTCATCATCTTTAACCGCTGAGCCATCATGCCTCCCTGAACTAGCAAAAGCAACATAAAACAATTTCCTTGGATTGTGTTGATACCTAATATGGTTTCTAAACAAAGCTAAATGCATTTATTTAATTTCCCACATATATTCAGTCTAGAAATCTGAAGCCCATGACTTGACAGGTTAAATCAAATCTGGTGATATAGTAGCTGGCAAGTCACTATTTGAAGTCACCTGAGTTGCCAGTAGCAAGAAGAGAGGTCAAAGATCTTGAAATTGTCTCTGGGCACTGAACCTTAGACTAAAAACTGATAAGCACACAGATCATCACCTGTTCATAGTCTTTCTTGGTATGGTACTGAGATACAACATATTTCTATTACCATTATAGTTAATATAGTAAATATAAATATTATTGAACTACAATTATTTTTAAATGTCCAGACATATTTTTTTAAACAAATTTTATTGATTTTCAAAAAAACCCACAAACAAACAAAACATAAAACATAAAAACATAAAACATCTTTTTTGAAAGCAGCTTGATCCCGGGTTACATCTCTTCGTACAGACACAAATTCAAATTCATGCTCATTTTATATACTATTCCATATCTTATTGCCATTCTACATTTTCTATATAGCTTCTCCCCTCTTTTAACTTTCTTAGTTTTATTTTATTTATCTCATCTCAGTTCAGATCATTATACTTATATTCTTTGTCTGTCCTATTTCCCGCTGTCTATTATCTTTTCTCATTAAACAAAATTTCTCCTGTAATCACTGATTGAAGTATGACGCCTTTATCTCTTTCCCCTAAATTTATAACACTTAGTATAATACATAAACTTCCATTTGGATTCTGCTTAGTACATTCTAAAGTTACACACTATATTTTAAAAAGAGAAAAAATTATAAATATATAATATAATTAAAACAACAATCCATACCAATTCAAATCTATCATTAATATTAATATTCATTTAAATCTTAAACATTTTACACATTACTTTTCAAATAAGTATCATACTTCTATGGGAACACTTATAAACTTTCCATAATTATTCCCCCCCCCCCCCACTTCACTTGTATTTTAAAACATTGTGTCATTAAAATGTTCCCATTCCTTCCTAATTCAATTTCTCATTTATTTCATTTCATTTATTTTGTTCTCAAAAGTTTCACTGAATTACACTGAATATTTTATCCCACTTTTCAATCACACGTTGTTTCCAATTTTCTAACATTATTTCTAATACAAATATAACAATACAATCTTATGTACCTTTGCAGAATCACTTTTTCAGTTAAGTTTTTACCCATTATCTCTAAATAAGTCCTGTTTCTTTACCTCTTGCTCCACACCTTTGAAGTTTCTCTTCCCTTCCTTCCTCCCTTGCTTCTTCTCTCTGCCCTTTTTACCCCCTTGTCTCTCCACCTCCATTTCTCTCTTTTGTATTCCCCATTTCTGTTGCTTTCTAGCATTATATCCACTTTTCACCTTATTTTCCCTTTTTTGGTTGTTTTTTTAGATCTTAAAGTCTCTATTTTCTTTCCCTCCTTTCCCCTTTCTTCCCCAAGTAAAATTACTTGTTCGTTAAAGATGACTTCTTCTTTGTCCCAATCCTCTTGTTGCGCAGTTCTTTCTTGTAGTTTTTCATAGGTACAGATCGCCATTTCTAAGAATTGAAAAAGAGAGCCAAGAGAGCCCTTTCCTTCTTGTTCCTCTTCTTTATATTTTTTAAATTCCATTTTCAGTTCATCCACTAGTGATGCCATTGTCAAAAATTTTTTTTTCAAACAACCACCCAAGTGTTTTTAGTCATTCAAATATAATTTCCAAAAGTCCCAAAGTCACCAAGCAATCCAGATACATACAAGCTGTTTCTTTTGACACTTTTTTCTTTTTTCACTTTCTCTTCCTGGGGTTACTGTTTAGTTACAAAATTCCAGTTAAAATGTATCTTTTAGAAGTCTTGTTAGGATTTGAACAGATTCTTTTAAATTCTAGGCAGTCTCCTCCTTCTGAATCCTGCTTTTATTCTTTTCCTCTCCCTTCCCACTTACAGCAAGAAAAAAATGTGTTGTTTTTTTTAGTGTTCAGAAATCCTTATTATCCCCTTGACATTTAATTATCCAGTTTAATTACCTATTGATGCCAAAGAGGGTTTTTCTGATTTCTCATTCATTTCTGTTCGCTGTCAATGTTAGGAAGGAGAGTGAAAAAAAAAAAAACCTTTCCCTTTTCACTTTCATTTGCTGCTTCCGAATCTTCCTTGGCAGCGATGTATCTTTTTTAAAAATTTAAATTCCAGGATACCGTAGTTGTTGCTTCTTATCCTGGTCAGCCAAAACTTTCACTTCTTAACTTCCTCCTGCACTTTCTTTTCCAGCTGAGTGCTTCTTTGAGGCGGCCATTTCTGACCGCCACTCTTACCGCCTTTGGGAAAGGGAATTTAGCCAGCTGAGGAGGAGAGGTGTGGCTCCCCTCGACCCTGCCAGGTCTCCCCTGTCTTCACCACTTCTACAGGCTTAGCCCCAAAGCCGGCTGGCTCGGGGTACTCCAGCGGCGAGCACAGGCAGAAACCGCGCATGATCGCGGATTCCTGCCTGCCGCCGAAGCGCTGCAAACCGGAACCACCCAATATCCAGACATATTTATTAATTAACATATGCATATGAGATTGCTTTTTTGTCCTCTTTTTGGTGTCAGCAGTGTATGGTAGAGCTGCAAAGAAAAATGTCAGTATAAGCTGCAGGAAGACTAATTTCAAAATAATGAGAAGTAATTACTGCATAATAGTGTCCTTTGCTCAGACTCTACTTCAAGTACTGTATGTGGTTCTAAGTACCACGCCTTAATAAGGACTGAAAAAAACTTAAAAAGTTGAAGAGAAAGGCAGTGAAGATACTTCGGGAACTAGAAAATAAGACTTATAAGGAGACTGAAGAGACTTTATACTATATGTTTAGCTTTTAGAAAAGAGATGGCTGATGGGAGATTGTAGTAGCAGTTGTCAAATTGTGGGAATAAAACCTTGACTTGGGTATTGGATAATGATTAGTCTAAAACCTTATACATACATGTCTGCCTAAAGGTCACTGAGATAAAGCAAGGAAATTAAAAGCGAACACCAGAAACAATTAAGCAGCTCAGACAACTGTAAACAATTCTTTGTACTATATCTAATTATTGTAATCCACAATGTGAATGCTTATTATGTACAAAATTCTCAATAAAAGGGAGCACTGGAATTTGCTCTAGACTCCCATCCTGAGTACACACGCTTGTGTCTCATTCTTTCCATGGGAGACCACCACAGTTAAATACTGAAAAGGATATCACAGAAAAGGTCATTCATTCCACAATTCAAAAGGTGAAATAATGGATTAAAGTTACAGGAAATCAGATTCCAGTTGAATGTTAGGAGAAACTTCTGAATCGTAAGAGCAGTTTAACATGGAACTGATTATTTAGGTAAGTTATAGATATTCAAATAGAGACTAGACATCTATCTGCCAGGAATGCTTTAACCTAGTTTTCTGCACTGGGAAGGAGACTGAATTTGTTGACACACTGACCTCTTTGAGTTCTATGATATTTGTAAATCAAGACCTTTAATTTTGCTTAATTTTAACCTACAGCCTTCTTAAATCAGTAAGCTAACTGTACAAATTTTTGTGCCCCTTTCTTTAACTGAAGCAATGCTACATATATGCAAAAGAAGGGATCCATGAGGAGAATATTTTGCCAGCAGACCCCATTTACAAAATTAAGAAAAGCTTTCTTAAACAGACTATTGAAAGTTGAAGGTCAAAGCAGCATCAGTATCCTGGCCCATAAGCATAGTACAGCAGATGACTGGAGGTTAATACATTCTGCCTGCATGACAGCTATTATCAAATAGAATTACAATTACAAAACCTCAGCTTTGTCTTCTGGGGCCCAGATTTAAGCAAAGAAGTGGAAAATCTTGTGCATCACACTGATTCATTTGTGATGGTTAAGACGTCTTCTTGAGATTCATTACTATACTTTCCATTTTCTAGGTAGGAAATAGTTGCATTTATTTTCTTTACAAATTATAACTAAGTTGATATTTTAACATTACTTTGAAAATGTCAAGGACTTAAAGTAGATAAGTAGTAAAGTAGATTTTTATTGCTGTGGTTTATTTGCCTATGTATCTATTTTACAGGAGAACAATAGATAAGCAAGCAGACACTTAAATATAAGCACTCAAACAAGGTAGGAAACAAAAGAAGAAGAAAAGCTTCCCAATATTAAACATTACAAAAATGAAAACACCAGAATTTCCCACAATGTAATTATTTTTATTTTAATCAGAATCAATAACCGTATTTTGAAACATTCTTCACAGAATTTCAGCTAATTACATTGGCACTTTGGAGTAGGTTTTCGAAAACAAACAGAACCCATCTGTATAATAGCTGAAAAACATAAGGACATGTGTGCACATGTGAGTAATGGAAAATCACATTAGGGAGTAAACTGATAATAACACAAATTTGGGAGAAAATCCAGATTTAAAGAAATGTCAAATGTAATTTCCCAATGACATAAAATTCTTAAAGGGTTTTTGCTAACATGAATACTGGAATGGTTAAAAATGAGAGTGGAGACTCCAATATGATATCTGATAAATATAGGCAAGTCTTATATATGTCTGTCTGTCTGTCTGTCTGTCTGTCTATCATCCATCTGTCATCTATCTTGCCATTGATCCCTCTTTGGCTTTTTGATGTGAAAATAATTACTTTGTATTTAAAAGCTCTCTGAAGGAACACAAAGATATCCCAAATTTCAATGTACCTTTATATGCTTGATCCATTTTTAAAACTCACATTAATTTGGAGAAATATTAAGATTCTATAAACACACAATGAACAATTTATTGGTGCCTTTTAGAAAGCTGTCTCTGAAGTCTTGTGGCCAAAAGAAATATCACAGTCCCCAATGTTTCTTTATTTAAATAATCCATCCTTATTAGATATTAATAATGTTGTACTTTTAGCTTATGGTATCTCCTGTATGTCTTTATTTTACAAGAGCATTTTATTTTACCTTGGTGCACACACACATGCAGACACACACACTAACATCCATCCATCCATCCATCCATCCACCCACCTATCATCTCTGCTTTCAGATTAGTTCAGCTGGCAAGACCACAGGTGTTTCATTTAGCATCTTCCTCATTTGGCTTCATTTAAGCACCACTTGAGAGGGGGTGATATCCTCAGTCTTTTAATATACTTCTGGTACCCTGGGACTGAAAAGTGTCAGCATATATTTTTCAGATTCCATCATTTCTGATATCTTTGCCTGACCTCTCTGCTGGATAGCAGATTCATTCTTTTTTCCCTGCACAGATTCTGTTTTCTTGTCATCCCTATGATATATGGTTCTCGTATTTTATATTGTTACTGTGATAGAAGTTACACCTCTTTTTCCCCCAACCTGTAATACTGCTATGGTTCATTTTCTCCATTCCTTTTAGGAAGAATAAAGACCAAGCCACCATTAAAACAAACATCTAGGGAGCTTTTAGTATGTTGATTTATTCCTCCCAAACATATCCATTCCACATCCACTCCTATTTTTTTTAATCTGAATTTCTGAATTATTCAGCTAAACTTAAGAATTTCACGGGGTAAAATAGGGAATAATGAGAAAAAAAAATCAACATAGTGGAAACCCCACAGAGATATATTGATAACTACAATCTTCTCTGAAATTACAGTGCATGGCTGTTCTGATTTTGCATCAGAATGGAATGAACAATGTAGAGAGGGGGAAATGATGTTTCTTTGGCTCCCATTGACTTAGCGCACTGACATCACAAAGAGACCAAGACTGAAAATCTGTTGTCATAATACTGGTTGCTAAGACCTAAGACACCTATGTGGGAAAGACATTGGGAGAAGAGGCGAGGAGATGCTGCCTAGGGAACAGTCAAATAAGAGACACCATAACCTGCAGCTGTACAGTAGACAGAGCAAGAAATTCAGAAAAGATCCTTCCTATATACTCAATCAATAAAGGTGAAAGCAGGAGAATTTTACTTTCAAGATTGCAAGATTCTGTTAGTGTAACTTTACGAGGAAGTAGAATTAATTTAGCTGCTTGTGTTTCCTGTCTGATTTATGTATGTAGTCCTTGATTTATAACAGGTTATTCAAGCAGTCACAATGGCCTTGGAATGGGTGCTTTGTGGCCTGGAAAACACATCCGTCATACAATGTCAGGCCAACCACCATCACTGAAACACAAGATTACATTTCAGACACTGGGCAACTTGCTCATATTTACAACCAGTTGCCAAGTGCCCTGAATTCAGATGGTTGCAATCATGTCTGCCAGCTTCCCCCAGAAAGTCAATGGGGAAGCCCATAGGAAAGGTTGCAAGTAGAGGGGACTGTCATGGTTGACTCACTACGCAGCCTGCTCACAACCAGACAAAAATAACCGGAGGGGGGAGGGAAGGCATCAGAGTGTGAGGATGGTTTGGGAGGGAAATTCTAGAATGCAAGTGTGCCATTTCAAAGCCTGAGACAGTTCCATCCCCAAGGTCATCAGCTCTGAGAATGTCCAAGGCATTTGGATTTGAGGTCCATTTTCCTAGGGATTTTCCTCTTCTCCATGTAGGGAGGGGAAATGCTCTCTCAGGCAGGAAGAACAGACCTCAAAACCGGTGAAAATGCTAGGAAATACCACTGTTTTGAATCTTCTGAAAAGCTCAGAAAGATTCTGGAGGGGAGGAGAAAATGCTAGCTCAGTGTATTCGCTTACAGCTAAATCCTATTGCAATTTGCTTTATGTTAATAACATAAATGGAAATAACATATCTTGAATTTGCAAGTAGCACTATGTTGGAGCAGATCAACTGAGAAATTTCAGATTCTTATGACAGTCTATTGTTTAAAGAAAGATGACACTTCCTGATATATAAATGATGAAATAAATAGAACAGAAAAATCATATGACTAGAAGTATTTTTACTGCTTCATATTCCCTTTATTTGCCTAATGCTTCTAACAATTTTGAAATAAAGTATTATGGGAGAATGCAGGAAGGCACAAGAAAGACACATGGGTAAAACTATTATTTTAAATATTATTTTGGTGTGCCAAAAGGCATAAAAGGTAATATTGTTCATTCTAATTTCTTCCTATACAGAAATATGAAAATATTGATAATTAATATTTGATAAGCAGAATTTTACATAAGTTTATTAGTTCCTGGCACATCAGTGAAAATGGTGAAGCAGTAGGAAATTCCTGCTTGGCATTCTGTGGGAAGCAGCCCCCCAAAAAAAAAAAAAAAACAAACACCATTTACTGGGCAATAACAGGAAACTACTATTATCTGTTACCTTATCGATATTTGAACTTCTGCAGTAGACCAAATAGATAATCCTGCCTCCCAAAGTCAGCAAAGAAAGCAAATGGCTGTATCTCTGACTTTGCTTCTGACTTTAATATGATTTTAGATAAGTTACCCAATAATGTGTCTCAAGACTGTCACAGATACTTCTAGCAGAACTGCATGAGTAACAACTGATGGGAACTAATTCTGCCTTCCAAGATTGCAGTCACAAATAAATATAAAGAATGTACATTTTTACTTGATGTACATGTGGTTCTTTTTTTTTTAAGAACTCAACCTATCCAAGTGTAATAAGAAGAAAGGGATTGATTCTGAAGAAGTCCTTTATGAGATGTTTTTCAATTACTATCCATGTAAAGGTGATGGGGAAGCAAAATTGCTAGGTAGTGATTGCTCCTATTTTTGGATGAAACATTTGAAGATTCTGTTTTAATATGAAAGAAAAAAAACTCAGGAAGATTAATATAGATTCATGCCAGATATCTTCTGTAATATAGGACGTGATCAGATGTTTATTAGGACTCAGTGAATTGCCTTTTCAACATTTTCAAAGAAACTATCATGGATACATATCATTGAACTAGGCAAACCCTTACAGACAAGCCAGTAGCCACTCCAGCAAAACAGACTATTCCTCAAGGTACCTGTATTCCAGTTCCATTGAGAAAAAGGAAGTGTCAAACCTTTATAGTAAGTCCTTTGTCTGCAAAGTAAGCAATGAAATTAGCCTTCAGTAAAGCTGAAATGTTATACCCCAAACAGACAGGAGTGATTTAAAGATAAAGGTTCCTCTCACACATACATGCTAGTCCTTCCCAGCTCTAGGGGGCAGTGCTCATCAACGTTACAAAGCCAAAGAGCCAGCGCTGTCCAAAAACGTCTCCATGGTCATGTGGCCAGCATGACTAAACACCAAAGGCACACAGAACACTGTTGCCTTTCCACCAAAGTGGTCCCTATTTTTCTACTTGCATTTTTCGAACTGCTTGGCAGAAGCTGGGACAAGTAATGGGAGCTCAATCCGTTATATGGTGCTAGGGATTCAAACCAACCGCTCGAACTGCCAACCTTTCTGATCAACAAACTCAGCGTCTTAGCCACTGAGCCACCGCATCCCTTAGAGGAGTGCTTTACATCAACATACATAACATTAGCAGGAAGAAGCATCTTTGCAAGTAGAGGAGAAAAGCTCACATCTGGTTTTGTTGTCCAGAAATGGTTACCTGCCCATTCTGGTGAAAGAATAATTGGATAAAGCAGATATGCTCTTCAGTTCAGTGGAACTTGGTTAAGACAAGCACATTTTCATGGTGAAACAATAAAACATAACTGAAAACCATGCCTATCTTTTTTTTTAAAAAAAATTGAGGAATTATTAAGTTGATATGAAAGTTGATCCTCATGGTCATCTTCCTGATTGTGGTGAAATAATGTTCTATAGCAATGATCCCAAACCTTTTTGACGCCGCGGCCCGGTACCGGCATCAGCTGGGCGCCGCGGCCCGGTACGGCATCAGCTGGGCGCCGCCATCTTTTTGATGAAAAAGTGCTTCCGGTGACCTCACCGAAGCTGCGTTTTCATCAAAAAGATGGCGGCGCCTCTGGTGAGCTTTTCCGGGTAGAAATGGCTTTCACCCGGAAAAGCTCATCGCAGTGGCGCCGCCATCTTTTTGATGAAAACGTGCTTCCGGTGAGCTTTCTACCCGGAAAAGCTCACCGGAAGCACTTTTTCATGAAAAAGATGGCGGCGCCCAGCAAGCCACGGCCCGGTAGGAGTTGTTCCGCGGACCGGTACCGGTCCGCGGACCGGTGGTTGGGGACCCCTGTTCTATAGGCCCTCTTCCTACTTATCAGCTCCATGTTAAAACTATTGATTGACACCTTAGAGATAGATGATGTTTGACTGGTTGACATTTTATGGGATAATTATACATAGCTTTGTTTATTTTTTAAATAAAAACATTAACTCCCTAGTTTCTCAAAGTTATCATAGTTAATAATTGCCCCCTCAACCAGTGAAAGTTTTGTTGCTACTTTAAAATTATAATTTTGGTAACAAAATGTCCCACCCAAATCCAGTTGTTCTTCTTCTTCCTAGCATATTTGCACAGGTGCAGGATCCACTTTCTGGATCACTGAACGCCACTTTGCATGGTCAAATGCATCCCCATGGCTTGCATATCTTTGTGGATAGTGTCTTGCCATCTCTGTTTTGGATGCCTGCGAGGTCGACAGCTATGGACTTCTAGTTGGTAGGCAGGTGCTGGATATGTCCATACCAGTGAAGCCAGCCTTCTCTCATCTTCTCTATAATTGGTGCCACACCAAAATGTTGTCAAATGGTGTCATTTGTGATGTCACCATTCCAAGAAGGGAGATCCCTGATATACAACAGAGCATTCACATTTCCCTGGCATGGAGATAGCTTTCGGTCCCTATTGTTGCTGCCCAGCATTCAGTGCCATACAGTGCAACAGGGCGAATGGTTGTCTTGTAAATCTTAGATTTAGATGGGTTGGCATTCGTCTGTCACATAACACACTGGTGAATTCTCGCCAACACATCCAGGCTGCATTCACCTTTGCTCACAACTCACCACTGATGTCACCATTGCCTTGGAGATGGGATCCCTGATATTGAAAAATGTCTATCTTCTTTAGGTTTTCTCCATTGATTTGAAGCGTTCCAGGGGTGGTAACAGTGTATGGTAACCAAAATCCAGGTGTACAACAGGAGCAATCTCTGGGGCCCAAAAAAGTATATCATGATGTATTTTGTCTATCTGGTAATTTATAGTTTGTTCTCCCTGGGAATGCTATAATGCATCATTCATTTGTGAGATTTCTTGCCATGCTGGACTACAACTTCCATGATGTCTAGCTAATATAGCAATTGGCCATTTGGTTGAAGATTCTGTGAGCTGATATCCATTTTAGCTAGAATCTGTTGTAATGCATAAAAGAGCTATTAGCTGACTAGGGAGTTTCTGGGCCACTTTTTCCCAATAAAGATCATATTTGAAATGCAATATAATATACATACATTTATGCTTCACTGAAATTGCTGTAGGTTGAAAGCTTTATGACTTGAATTATGAATATATTATGTTGTGTAAGTGTAACATGGTAAATAATCAAAGAAATAGGTCAAGTTTGTGGTGACGTTTGCAAAAAGCAGTGTTATTAATCAGACAGACAAATATACAGTATGTTAAGCTATATGTATCCGTTAAGCTTTTTAAAATTTTATTTTGGCTCTTTATTCTCCTAGCTTTTTCTGGGCTAATTCCATCATAATGAGAACATTTGGGTACCAAGAAAAATCACAGCTTTCTCTTCTTTTGAGAGCGAGTAAATTATCTATGAAATGAGAGAGAGGGAATGTTATGACCCAGGCCTTCCCAAAGCTCTCCACTTTTAATTATAGATGTCTTTTTTCACCCTCTTAGTAACAGAGTATCTGTTAATGGGGAATAGGCTTCAGAGCTGTGGCATAAATTGTGCCCATAGAGAGACTGCTAATTAGATTGCTAGAGACATTAACTGGTGTTTGGCAGTTCAGCAGCTTGGTGGCTTTCACTCCACATAAATGCCACACATTTCAGTTATAAAATGACGGGAAAGACTACACAATCAATGTCCTGTCAGATTTGTTTAGATATAATGGTTCCAGAATTTCTTGATGTGCTAGGAAAACTGTGCATATAAAAATATTATAAAACCATGGATCTATACTGAAACCACCTAAACATTCATCACTTTGGTTTACTCAGCACAATGCTGTTAATTCTTGCTAATGAATTTAAATACTTCTGGAGGGAAAGAAAAGGGAGGAAAACAGAATTATTCAAAATCCAGTGAGATGTTTTTGTTATTGATTTTTTAAAATCCATGTTAGCATTCATTTCAGAATATAGTTTTCCTAAGGCAGTACTAAAAAATAAAATAGGGGGGAAACAACCCAATACACTCTTCATGTCAGTTTAAAAACCATCAGCATACTTTCCTTCAGTTTTACTTCTTTTTTCCTAGAAAAGTCAAATTATTTGGTTAAGCTAAGGAGAATTCCAGAGGCTGATGCAAGTGAATTGATCTAAAGAGATTTTTTAAAAAAACGAAGAGATAAAAAATAATAATTATCCAAAGTAAGGTGACTTTTATTGCTCATTTCAAATTCTGGAAGATTCCATGAATTCATCTTAGATACCTTCCTTTCCAATGCTTTGATTATATAAAAAAAAGTCAGTTTATTTTTCTAAAATTGGAATGTTCTTCACTGAACTATGAACTTGGACTATTTGTTCACTGAACTGAAACTTATCAAGCCTCTCAAAAAGGTTTGTATCCCATTCATAATTGAAATAATTCAACTTTCAAACACAGGCCTAGGTGGCTTTAAAGTAGGTTGCCAATATATTCCCTCCCATTAGTTAATTAAAACAGTGTTCTAATAAGGCATGATATTAACAATTGCTTTTTTAATAATGCAATTAGCATGTCAAGAACTTAAAGTTATAGGTGTAATGGAAAACCTGTGAAAAAGTAATTGCAATGACTGATTATTTTCAACACTGGAATATTATTTTGACTAAGAAGACATATATCCATTTGTAATAATCAAACAAAATCAAACTAAAACACACATACAAACACAATAAAAATCATTTATTTATACCTCTGATGTTAGGGGAAATCAAGAAACAGTGATTTGTAACATAAATTTCCAGAAATATAACCTGATGCCCTATTGTTATAAAAGCAACAGAGTTCGTATTAGTAATGCTAATCTCAAACATTTTGTATAGAATCTTTGCTGGAGCAAAATTCTTCCAAAGACATTTAGGCGATCCTTCCATATGGCAAACATATTTGACATAGCTTCCTGCTCCATGGAGAATCTTTTCAAGGGTTATGAATGCCATTGTGTTTCTTCACATAAGCTCAATTAACACCGATGCCAACAGTATCATACAATCCTTAAGATAAATGTACTGCTGTTGATCCATCTATTCTTAAACATTTCACTGTTAATGGGGAAAGGATCAGACAAGCCAAGAATACATATTGTGACTCTTAGAGAATGCAATATTTTAAAAAAAGTTAGAATGCAAAGAAATTGAGCTTCAAAGTGTGACTAAATGGAAATGATAAAACTATGAAAAGTTAAAATGTGATAAACAGAGAGTGAATGCAATAGAGATTTGCATGCCCTATATACACGATTCAATAGACATAGGCTTTAGGGCAGGGGGTCCCCAAACTTGGCAACTTCAAGACTTGTGGACTTCAACTCCCAGAATTCTCCAGCCATCTATGCTATGCTGTTTGTAGACCTCTGCTTTAGGGTTTAGAGAGCCAGTCTAGTTTAGTTCACCAGACTAGAAATTGGATGATTATGAGTTCCAGTCCCACCTGAGGCACATAGCCAGCTAGGTCCAGTCTCTGTCTCTCTCAGTCCTATATATGAAACTCAGGGGTTGAACAATAATAAGACAATGGAAAAAACAATGAATAACAATTACAATATCGTACAAAATTAAATACCCCAGAGTCATTTGTTTGATAGGTGGCTTGTTTGAGATAATAATTGAATTAACCAGCAAATATTTTTCAAAATCTCGCTAAGAAAATTTCAGGAACTAGTCCAAACTGTTGTTAGGAATCATCATCGACACCCTGTAATATATGGATCTTATACACTGTATTTATCCTTCAGTGGTGCCAAGAAACAGCCAGAATGGCACTAGGGTGAATATTTTAAAAAACAGCTAAGTGTCTAAAGAAGGGAACATAGACACAAAACTCACAGAAGGCACCAGCATATTGAATGTCTTGGCAGGCAAATCAAGTTTGGCCAGTCCCAGCTGAATTAATTTAACTCTTAATTTAACACTTGGATGGCCTTGTAGCCAGATCAGGCTTAAAAGGTATCAGTTGCAGAAGTGTGAAATACCTAGTACTAGTCTCTCAGTTTGAAAGCAGTTGTTTCCTGGAATTCACATTTGTTGCTTATGGGTTGCTTTACCCTTGTGTTTTCAACTCAGACTGCCTGTTGGTTTCTTTTGGTATAATGATTCTTTGTTATTGTTAGTTTTGCCCACTGCATATTTTATTAGAATTGGTGGATTGATTATGGGCAACCTATTTTAGAAAAGGAGCTCACTTCTCAGTACAGCTGTGCTTCTGCTATTCCCAAATTAAGAAAAGACAACCTGGAAATTGGAAATCTATGGAAAACCCACAGAATGTCTGCACGTTCTTGTCCATGTAGGAAACTTGACTCCAGGGGACTTCAGTTCTTGAGGATTCTGTTCACAATAAAGTCTCCAATATATTAGCCTGAAAAGTTGAATGTGATGCCATATCAACATGGCTAGTTCATGGCTAGTTCAGATTCATATCCCAAACAAGAATGTGATTTTAAATGCCCATTTGAATTGAGCTGGAGATTCTGGAAATACTTTTCAGAACTGAGGAAATTATTAATCTTTAAAACCAGAGGTTTCCTTGGAAAAATAGTTCCAATTGTAATTGCTACTATTTTCTCCCTTATCTTTAAGGTTTTTCCTACTGCTGTTGCAATCAGTGAACATTTCCTCACTGGCAATTTATAGCATCATCCAGTTATCACTGTGGAGATATATCACCAATGAAGACAGGTTTTATACCAGAAAGGCTGAGTGACTCTATAAATTGCTAGTGCAGAAATGTTCAGTAAACTACTTTGGCCATGTTTCTCCCAAATACCATTTTCAGAATAGTCTGCTATTCAATTCCATAAGCAACAGTTAATAATGTTGGTTCCCCATAGATAAATTTTGGCATTGTTATTTTACATAATATCTGATAGATTTATAAGCCAAGATTTTTAAAAATTTGTATTGTGATCATTTATATTTCATGTTTGCCCAAGAAATCTCTGCAATTAAGACAAAACTGCAAACTGCTTTAATGATAGACATGATAGCGTCCACAGCTAGGGATGGGGGAGCTATCATGACTATCAGTAGTGAATATGGTCTGGCTAACATTCAATGGATAAGTCACATCAGTAAACTTTTATTTTTGAAATAAAAAAATTAGTCCACATGTATTATATATTGCAATGATTTTCATACTGCCTAATCTAGAATTTCTGGGCAGTCTACAGCATAATGGGAGCATCCCAAAATTGCTGCAATTAAAGATAAATGGATAATATTACAATAAGGTCTCCTAATAGAGCTATATATGAAAAGCTTGCTTAGAAAGGGAAGTTTTAACCTCCTGAATGCCAGATGTGAGTGAGGCAGTGGCTACTCTCTAGGACAGGGGTCCCCAACCACCGGGCCGCGGACCGGTCCCGGTCCATGGAGCACTCTGTACCGGGCCGCAAATAAAAAAAATGGCGGCTTTCTTCGCTTTCGGTGAATGCTGCTGGGATCAGGGATCAAGGACACAAATGAAAGAAGGGGAGGGAGGAAGCAACCAAAGCCTGTCCTGCTCTCCGGCTCAGCGGCTTCGGTTTCCTCCCGCCTCGTTCCTCTCTCAGTCGCTCTCTCGCTCCTCCACCAGCCCAGGAAGAAACTGCTTCAAAGGAGCTGGCAGGGTGGCTTTTCCTGTCGGCGCAGCTCCCCTGAAGCGCCCGTTCACCCCCACCCCGCCGCCAATCAATCCAGGTTCAATCCAGTGCTCCGTTCTGCCTGCCTGCCTTCGTTTGTTTCGGAGCAGCTTCGGCTGAGAATAATAACTATTCGCCTCTTTTACTCAGCCGAAGCTGCCCCTAAACAACCAGAAACGCAGGCAGGCAGGCAGGCAGAACGGAGCACTGGATTGAACCGCGCGCGGGCGGGAGGGGTGGGGGTGAACGGGCGCTTCGGAGGAGCTGCGGCGACAGGAAAAGCCACCACCCCCCGCTTCTTTGAAGCAGTTTCTTCCTGGGCTGGATGTTAGAGGTCCATCGTAGCTCTGAATGATCCCTAAACAAGGACTACAGGAGCTTCCTAGGGAAAACACACTGACTAAATGCTCCTCATTCAATTCCTGTTTTCACCAAACAGAGATAAGAGAAACATCTGCATGAAATTTTGTAGCTACACAACTGGGCAAGACCTAGAACTAGAGAGACTGCAGTCAGGTGTCTTTAATGCTAGTTGTAGGGTAAACAAAGTTTTGGGAATGGAAAATAGAATCCCCCCCCCCCGCCGGTCCTTGAAAAAGTGTTTCTGCTTGAAACTGGTCCCTGGTACAAAAAAGGTTGGGGACCACTGCTCTGGGATAGAATCTTCCATAATGTAGGGATAGCCATAAAAAGGCACTTCCAAAGTGAAACCTTCAGCACTCCTCTCTTGAAAGTTCTCACAAGCAGACCAGCATTTTCTTGGGTGGGGCAATTTTTTATGTCAGCAATCCCCAATCCAAGGGTGTCAAACTCATGGCATCATGACCATAGGTGAGTATTCAGCAGGTTCTAACCAGTTCTGGAGAACCAGTATCGGAAATTTTGAGTAGTTTGGAGGACCGGCAAATGCCACCTCTGACTGGAGATTTTACAGTATCCTTCCCCTGCCACGCCCACCAAGCCATGCCCACAGAACTAGTAGTAAAAAAAATTGAATCCCACCACTGATCATGACGGCATCGTATGATGTATCAGGACTTTTTCCCCCTGCTAAACCAGGCATGAGCATGGCCAGTGGGTGACGCATCCAGCCCACGAGCCGGGAGTTTAACAGCCATGGCCCAATCTTTCTGGCACCGGGTACCAGTTTTGTGAAAGACAATTTTTCCACAGACTGGAGGGGGGAGGATATTTTTGTATGCAACCTAGATCCTGTGCTTATGCAGATGATGTGTGTCTCATGCAGGCTGGTTCCTAACAGGCCCTGGACCAGTACCAGTCCACAGCCCAGAGATTGGGGACTCCAGTTTTAGGTAACCTGCCACTTTTTTTCTTTAGAGTTTTTAAGTAATAACCAGCAGCTTCAAATTGTCCAGAAGCTTCTACAGAACCTGTGCAGGAACCACAAAACAGGTATCATTATGCAATAGAATGATACCACCACCACCACCACTCCATAGCTTGTTGCTGCTGTTTGTACCAGTTGTTGCTTCTAGCTCACCTTTAAAGGCATGGTCACTTATAGCACATTGCAACAGTTCAACCATGTGGTGATAAGGGCAGAAGTGGTATTCAGCTGGTTCTGACCAATTCTGGAGAATCGATAGCAGAAATTTTGAGTAGTTCGGAGAACCGGCAAACACCACCTCTGACTGGCCCCACCCTGATCTATTCTCTGCCTCCTGAGTCCCAGTTAATCAGCTGAGTCTTTTTTTGTTGCC
This sequence comes from Notechis scutatus, assembly GCF_049901735.1. Classification (NCBI taxonomy): domain Eukaryota; kingdom Metazoa; phylum Chordata; class Lepidosauria; order Squamata; family Elapidae; genus Notechis; species Notechis scutatus. The sequence continues at coordinate 135,707,089 of NC_142009.1, read as the reverse complement.
CTGCACAGGAGAACGGAGCTGGAAAGCAGGTTAGTGGGGTGGGAAGGGAATGGAGATTTTGCAGTAACCTTCCCCTGCCACATCCACCAAGCCACACCCTTCAAACCACGCCATGCCCACAAGCCACACCCACAGAACTGTAATTAAAAAATTTGAATCCCACCACTGGAAAAGGGTGTGACTTAATAATACTGCCAAAGCTTCCTGGTTCTAGTGAGTTTACATCTTTTCAGTTTAAAAGGTCTATTATAGGACATTCATTCAGTGGTAGAAGGTGGTCAGGATGAAGGCCCAGGCTAAGTTTCTTAGCAGGACTTCTTCATTGTTGCAATGTAACTGTAGCTACTTTCCCACTATAAAATGATGATAAAAGTCAGAACATGTTGTGAGAGGCCGAATTGATTGTCTGAATCAATACCATTCTCTTCAGTACCATCTGTACATTTCTTTCTTGCACAGAATGTGTTGAGGGTAAAACAGAATTCCCAGTATTCTCGAAGAAGATTTATTGCCTTCCGAAATGGCAATTTCCTTTCCTTCTGACTTTTACTTTTTCCTCAAACCTTAAAGCTGAGGAGAGAAGCCGTTCAAAGGAGGTTTGAGTGTATACTTTGATTTATTTGATGCGTTCAGATACAGTTCCTGTCAACAAGCCCTGTACGTTTGCCAAAGTAATTGCTCGTTACTGGGGAGTAACAAAGCAAATTCATCCACGCTGTGAGTACATGTATCATATCTGTTGGCTGCATGAATATTACATTTGGAGATGGAAGAGGATGCCTTGTTCCTCGAGTGCTTTACAAATTTCATTATTTTTTATCTGTCAAATCTTTCGTGATCTGGACAGCGGAATTGAGCTTAGTGTTTTCCATCAAGTAAAAAGTGATTTCCTTATATGGGATAAAATCTAACTGGAGAGATGATGTTTGGAGCCAAGCTGAATTGCCCGAGCTAAACAATTAATATAAAAATGTTGCCCTGACGGCAGATAATTCAAGGCCCAGCCATAGAATTTTATGGTACATCATGGGGGCCTTGCTCCAGAAGTGGAGCTCTGCTGAGCAATGAGGAGTTATTTATCATTGCCAGTGACTAGCTCAAAATAGTTGCCAAGGGCTAAATTAAATTCTATGGAAAAACAGGGTGAAATAGCCTACATATGGTTTGTAATTGGGTTAGCATAACCTAATAAATGGATATCTTCCTCTTCAACTTGCTTGTCTAATCTACTTTTGTTGTATGAAAAATCATTTAGGGTAATCTAATAAACTGAAAGTTTTTATTTAAAGTCCTTCAGGAATCAATGGATTTCAAATATATACATCATCAGGGATTGCACCCTGAGCCCGTTGTAGTTGTCTGTGGTATGCCATATAACTTGCAGTATTAAGATATATATATATATATCTTAATACTGCAAGTATATATATATATGGTATTCAGCTTTGTTCACGTATTTTCCCACTATATATATATATATATATATATATATATATATATATATATATATATAATCTTAATACTGCAAGTATATATTATATAGGTATTCAGCTTTGTTCACATATTTTCCCACGCCATTATAGTTGTGCTTTTAAAGTATATAATGTTCATATTTTCCCCGCAATAGTGTGCTTTTAAAGTATATAATGATAAAAGCGTGGGAAAATACCCGAACAAAGCTGAATACCATACATGTAAGTACCTCCGAAAACTTAAGAAAACACACACACACAAACACACACACACACACACACATCTTTGGTATATTTTTTCTTTGAGATAAATGTCATCCAGCTCTGTCCAAACCCAACCACATACCCATTTCTTTCTTTCTTTTTTAGAAAAAGAAGCCTAACTTCAAATCCCTGCACTTTTTCTCTTGATGATAATAGGGTTATCCAATTTGGTCTGCAATGATCCAGATGGCAATTAGATAGCAGCAAAGATTCACAGACAATTAACTCTTTGCTGCCACTTAGTGGTTCAAATTTGCATATCCGGCTGTAGTACTACAAAATCTATGCACTTTCTGTAGACATTATGTTGCAAAGAATTGGGGGAGTTGAGAATTTTAAACCTTTTTTATTAACACCCCCCCCCCCATTATCCCTGACCACACATGCCCATGAGTCCACACATACACACAAAGCCTGATGAAGCCTGGTAATGTTTGTGCAACAAAAGATGCAACAATGTCAACAAAAGATATCTATTGTCCCAAAGTAACTAGTACCATTTTTTCCATTAAAAATAAATAAATTACAATCTGTCTCCAAAACCCTGCATTTCTATCTCTGACATTGGGGAGGTTTTTGCAGAAAAAAACAATTACTACCAACCTGCCTTCAATCAAGGACCTATTTACTGCACAAGTCAAAAAGAGGCTGTGAAAATATTTACAGACCCCTCACATCCCGGACATAAACTATTTCAACCCCTTCCTTCAAAACTACGCTTATAGAGCACTGCACACCAGAACAACTAGACACAAGGACAGGTTTTTTTCCTGAAAGCCATCACTCTGCTAAACAAATAATTCCCTCAACACTGTCTAATTATTTACAAAGTCTGCACTACTATTACTAATAATCTTCTCATCACTCCTTATCACCCATCCCCTCCCACTTGTGACTGTATAACTAACTTTATTGCTTGTATCCTAATGATTTTTATTGACTGTTTCCTAGTATGATTTGATTGCTTATTGTACCTATGACTATTATTAAATGCTGTACCTGATGATTCTTGACTCTTGACGACTGTATCTTTTCTTTTATGTATACTGAGAGCATTTGCATTAGGGCAAATTCCTTGTGTATCCAATCACACTTGGCCAGTAAAAAGAATTCTAAATTCTGTCAAGCACTAGGGAAATCAGAAAACCCAGGCAGTTCAAATGAGTATAAAGATTTATTTCAAGTTTAAGCTCTCTACAAGAATCTGAGCTTCAAAGAAAATTGATGGTAGATAAAAGTCAAAGGAATTCAAGGTGGGCTGGACTTAGCTCTCTTATGAGTGCGAAGGGATTTGAGACTGATGATGCACTTGACCCCTCCTTTGGGCTCAGCTTGATCATCTCCTACAGTTTCATCTCTCAGAAATCTGGTCCAAAATTCAAAAGCAGCCAATTTTCAAAATTCAAATTGGGCCTGAATCAAATTCTCCTGTTAGACAAGAGCTAGTCTGATATTAGATGGAAACAGAAATGCCTATACTAATTTCATATTTCATACTTGGCTGGTTTGTAAATCATTTTCTATTTTATTATTTTATATACTGCTTCCTTAAAGAAAAACTAGGTCTTCACTTCATATGAAATCATACAATCTGGTTAATTTAGTCAATAATCTTTATTGAGCAAATAATCCATGAATCATGGAAATGGGCTGGTCACATAGCAAGGAGAACTGATGGCAGGTGAACCAAGGCAGTCATAGAATGGATTCCACTTGATAAAAAGTATCCAGAAAAGACACCTAGAACAAGATGGATTGACAACATCAGCAAATATTGTGGGCCCAACTGGAAAAAGAAAGTTCAGAACTGTATTGGCAGGAAACATGCAGAAGAGGCCTTCATTCTGCAGTAAATAGACAATTGCTAGGGAGGAGCAGGAGGAGGAGGAGGAGAAGGAGAAGGAGAAGGAGGAGGAGAAGGAGGAGAAGAAGTTGTTGTTGCAGCACTCAACAGTCTGCTTTGGGTTCTAGCACCCCAAGCAAACATAGTGGAAAAATGCTGAATTTTGGTGATGTTATTTTTGTTTGCTCAAAACTAGAGTGAAAAGTGAATAGAAGGCAGTTTGTTCTATTTTTCATCCTTCAGACTTTTTTTCTCCCAAAAGAGGCCTGGGATAATATACCTGTAATTTGGAGGCAAAACTTCTGAAATTGTTACTAAAATGTTAGACAATATTTCAGGCTTTTAAAAGGATAGAAATGGAATCCCTGACCTGTACGAATCTTTCTACTATCATTCCCACCCTAAGAATCCCTCAAATACGAAAAAACCAACTAAAAAAACCCCCAGCCCCATTGTTTCCTATGGTTTCTCCAGTAGTTTGAGGGGACACGTTTCAGCCCTCAGCTTGAAGGAAAATACTTGCCTAACATAGCCACCGTCCAATAGAACCTTCCACTGGGACTTGAAATCCAGTACATCTGGAGGCCTCAGGTTGGAACATTGCTAACAGACATTGCTGACTGTTTTGAAATAATTTGCTATTCTGTCTCAGTTAACATTTATCTATCTTCCCAGATACTGTATCATCTCCTTTTTGAACATCATTTTATATTCTGAACTGTGTTTGCAGGAGTTATTGGTGCCTTTTATTTCCAGTAGGAGCTTACTCAAGGAAATAGTGTACATGATGTATAATCCATGAGCAGGACCAATCCCAGTTAAAGCTCTTCATATCCTGTGGTTTTCAAAGGGAGAGATTAAAGTAGGCCCTTAACTTTCTCCCTGTATACCAAATTTATCCAGGGCTAAAAGCACTTTGTTGTGGCTAGAGAGTTTCCATAATGGTCTCTTTTGCACAGAGTAGGATAAAACGACAGTTTCCTGTAATTCAGACATGTCTATTTCAGTCTCTTGTCATGTGTTAGTTTTAGTGACAACAACAGTGACATTTTTATTTGTTACTTGAGATGAATGAGTTGCTTTAATTTTATTATTTCCATTCATATTCGAAAGTTGTTCCATATGCTTGAGCTAGCTCTTCTGCAGATGGTTTTATATCTATTTTATTGAAGTGTTTTCCAAAGTTTAAGATACTTCAGAGATATTGGATGGAGCTCAGGCAATACACTACTAAAAACAGTATTAAATATGGATGTCCTGTTCACAAGATTAAACTTAACCGAGCTTTCCAGATTCTTTGTAAATGTGGTCATGAATGAACTGTCACCCCTTAGCATCTTTATTCTTAGATATATAGGCTGTCAGATATGCTGGATATGAGAATATTTATTCCTCTCTGAAAATTTTACAGATGATCAGATCAAATCTTTAACCCATCTAATAAGTCTGTTCTCAGGAATACCTCATTTTCTACTGGGAGATTTTGAAAAGAAAAAAAGGGGAAATATGACTCATGGAATGCCTTATATTTTTGCTTTTGCTTTTCAAACTTGAGCCTAGGATAATTAAACATTTAACCCACAATTTTGATACACACATAAACAGAACATAAACTTTATATTTTACTTCCTGGTGAGTACTATTGTGACCTGAGTTTCCTTCCTTAACAGAGCTTATATGATTCCAATAAAGGAGAAAATTGGTAGTTGGTAGTTGAAATGTGGGGTCATTGGTACTCTCTGAGCTTGGTTATTTTCTTGCAGATGTTTCATTACTTAAACCAGGTAACAACATCAGTGCTGGTTACTGATGACGTTACCTAGTTTATATGAGCTTATATGAACTCCTTCAAAACTCTCTGGATAAAAAGAGGATGCAAGATTGCCCATGTTGCACTCCATACAGTTGCTTCTCACAAGGAGACTGCAAAGCAATGGGTCACCAGAAAGTGGGAGAATTGGGACTGAGGGAATTTGCCATATTTGCTCCAGCTGCAATCAGAGCTTTTCAAAGGATACTTAGTTTGCATATTGTTTGCTAGACACTTTCAGAAATTGCCTATTAATTGCTTTAAAGAAATTAGACACCTTCGAAGTAACAAGGCTGGAAGTACCAGCTGAATACCTTTAATTCTTAATATAAGAAAATGAATCTGTATCTTTATAAGCTTTAAGATTTTAAAATAAATATCAAAAAACAAGGCAAGGTTTTGGCTATAGAAAATTGTAAATGGACCAAGCTTAGGAAATATTGGCATATTTGATTTTGAATATTAAAGCTTTGAAATTAATTTTAAAGAATAAATGCATTTTGTTTGAAAGAAAAATTATTTTTGACATTGAAGACAAGCAACATATAATGGTACTCAGAGTCATTTTGAGGGATTGCATTGGGACTTTGAATCAATAATGTCATTGTGTTGTATCTTTAAGGGAACAATCTGGTCTCAGAAGAAGCTGTTATAGGAAAAGTTATGTAACAAACTCCATCTGAGAACAATATGAACAAGAATTTGTTACCTGGCATACAAAAAAAATCAGGTGAATCTTTAAAAAAATTAAAAAGGAAAGAAAAATAGCAATCCCAGCATGCAATTAGAATTACTTCCATTTATTGGACTTCAGAAAAAAAAGCTTTTTGAAGTTTTTAAGAAGTTCGAAACAAGGATCAATAATCCCCTGAATGGATTAAAGAGCAAGAATGTTTTATGTAAAAAAGAAGAAACACAACGTTGTTTTATTTGGTTGGTATTCAGAGTTAAAATGGAATATGTTATTTTTGGTAGTTCTCTTAGGACTTGCTGACACCTTAACATTGGACTTACTTACAGTTAACTTAGTGTTTAGACCTTTTTCCTTACTTTATGTATTCTAATTTGATAGCATTTAAATTGGCTTTGTATCTAATTGTCCTTCCACTTAAAGTAAGGGTTTTTATGAAATTCTTCTCTTTAAAGGAAAAATTAGCATGATAAATTTAAGCCTCTTGTTCATACTAGGAAACTGGGATCCCTTTATGCCTTTTAAATGTGGATTTGCTTATAGTTGAGAGGTGAGATATGGAATGATGAGTCTTAAATTTGTTAATTAATGTTATTATTTTAGGATTCCCTTTGGACTTTTTTGCTTATATGAGGATTGGAGAAGGCATTACTTACTGGATTTACTTATAGTTAAAAAGTGACTTATGGGATGAAGAGTTTTATATCTGTTAATTAAGAAAAGGTGAAGAGATAGTGAAATTGTTTATACTGTCATGATGATGGTGTAAAGTTGCTGTCTTGGGATTTTTTTCTCTATTTTTTCTTTTCTTTTTTGTTTTCTTGGAGCTTTTATTTTCTCTTTCTATTTCAAAAAAAGAAAACGTGCAATATTTAGGGTTATTTAGTATAGGGTGAGAGCCAATAGTGAGGCATGTTAGAACTTGTAGGTCAGCAATGCCAGGATTCTGTAGGCTCTTTAGCCCTATTTTAAATGACATTTAAAATTCAAGATAGATAAAAGGAGCTTTTATTTACATAGCATAACAAAAGTATAGAACTTCTTAGGATAAGGTGTGAGATAATAGCCATTTTCTTACTTCTTAGACAACTTTAAAAGTAGACAAGACAAATTCCTGTGTTATCATGCTTTCAGGGACTACTTAGCATAATGGATATATATTACCTTCAGGGTCAACAGCAGTATATTTCTCAGTAGGGCCTGCCATGGGCACCTTGTAATCTGAGGCACAGTAAAACAAAAAACAAAAACTCTTCACCTTGCTCAACCAAGTCAAAATGCATAATTTCTGAGGTAAAACAATTCATGATGGCATCAAAAGCAAGAGAATTCACAGTTTTTTCCTGGCAATAATAAGATGATAATAAATTAAATAACTTAGTAATTTACAGCATCTAAGACTTGGCTGTGCACCATAATTGCGATGATTATGTGCCATCAAGTTGATGTCAACTCTTAGCAACCACATAAATGGATTTTCTCTATGATTATTTATTCCCAACCTGGTTTCCTCTGGTTTTTTAGTGGCACACTCATTATCACTTCAGTCAAATCCATCCATCTTGTTGCTGGGCATGCTTTTTTTTTTCTGTTTCCTTCCACTTTTTCCAGCACTATAGAAGGTAGTCTTTGCATAAAGCTTCCAAAAGTCATTAATTTAAACCTGGTCATTTTTACAGTGGGAAGAAATATCCATCTGGTTCAGTTCCAAGCTGGGAGAAAGACACTTATTGGAAAGATGGTTTATTGATGAAGCATAACCTCATGGTTTTATGGTTCTGGGCAGCTGACCACATGGAGTTGAGAGTGGTAGTGGTGGGGGTTATATCTTCTTTGAGCTTCCTGTTCCTGTGCAAGAGCATGTCCTTTAATATCCTATTGGCTGTTGTCAGATTCCTATGGGGTCATGGACTTCATTTCCCAAAATTCCCCAGCCATGAAGTTGAAATGTACAAATCTTAAAAATAGCAGGGTTGGACACATCTGTACTTAAAATTTCACCACAGATCACGCTGAGAAGGGTTCTGGCCTTTTCACTTCTGAAAGAGCCATATTTACACAAATTTCTAGGAGGAATAGAGGGCTAGCTAAATTTCATCTTTTTCTTGGTGGAGTGGGGAGTCTGGCAGACTTTTAAATGGACACTTGGGTTTTCCTTTCTTTTCCCCCCAAGGGATTTAGTATATTGAAATAAAAGATGTATACTTGAACGGAAGTATCTTGCTCAATATTTGGTGTCATTTGTATTCCTGATATATACTGTTACTAATATTTTGCCTTAGTTGCAACTTCATAAGCTTCTCAAATACCTTCTACAGGCAAAAACTTGGCTATGCCATGGGCTCACCTGTGTCACCCATTGTGGCCAATCTCTACATGGAAGAAGTAGAAATCAAAGCGCTAAACTCTGTCACAGGAATTCCATCTACTCACTGGTATATATATGTGGATGATACTTGGGTTAAGATTAAAATGCAGAAAGTGGAAGCCTCTCTGTCTCTCCAGTGCATTTTTCCACACAACTTTCTTTTGCTCTTATAGCACCTGATTCTCAATAGTTGACGTACAAGAAAAACAATGGCCTTGACATGCAGTGAGCTATGCATTTAACATTTTGAAAATGCTTTCAGCTCCTCAAAAGCTTTCAGTAGTTTTAAGGATGGACTTATAAGCATTTATTAACATCAGGTGTCTCAAAGTCAAACTGAAGGTTGGGGCGGGGGGGTCTCAAAAATAGTACTCCCTATCCATTATTAATATTTTATAAGACTAGCATGCTGAACTTTACAGCCAAGATAAGAATAATAATAATAAAGTGATTCACACTGAAACATTAGGCAGATTAGTCATTTACTTGGTGCAAAGCAGGAAAAACAAAGGATGCTGATCTTTTATGCTTAACAGTGTGGCTCAGTTATTATTATATTTTATTAAAATAAAAATATAATTGTGTTTCAATCTAAATCTCCAGCACTTATGAGAAATTGTATCATTTTCCACCCTGTCTGTATTTTGTGTGAGCTTTTAATGGCACAAAAAGGGCCAGATGTAACTTGTAGCAAAATTAACCCAAAGCAGATTGCTAGAAAGAAAACAACCCCTGATAAAAGTAGGTCTAAATGGACAAAAAATTGTCACAAAGCCTGGCTTTGAGAAGATCAAAACGAATGATAGCATAATTTAAAAATGAAGAGGGAGTGATTACACCCAACAGATTATACCAGAAAGATTAAGTTTATCATCAGTATTGTAACAAGTCATTTTAATAGTTTAATAAGTTTTCCATGATTTACTCAGCTGATACTAGTATCACTAATCTCTTTAAGAGCTAATCCGATATTGAAAGATTGAACTTTTGCTTCTGAAACAAGACTTTCTCCTTCTAGCCACATATTCTTTAACCTACTATTTTGTGCATGGTATCTATGTATGTTCATATGTATACAAAAGGGAAAGAAAAATTTTGTGCTCCAGATGAGTACATTCTGTTAAGTTGAAGGCCTCCTTGGAATATAAGTAGAAGGTGCTTGTAGCCATGATTTACAGTAGGTTAGAGAAGTGGTCACCAACCTTTCTGGCACTAGAGATCGGTTTCAGAAGAAAAAAATATCTTCTATGGACCAGGCGGGGAGGCGGGAATGTTTTTACTTGCAACGGAGATCTTGCACATGTGCAGATGACGTTTTGTTTGCTCACCTCCACTTGTGAGGCCCAGTTCCTAACAGGCCACAGATTTATCACTAGTCTGCAGTCCGGAGGTTGGAGACCCCTGAGTTAGAGGACATGATGAACATGATTCCTACGTGAGTAATAAGATAAAGAATTCTCTCTTTTCTTCCTGCATGTGTTTTTATTTTTCCTTGGATCATAGTTTTGCAATGATCCTTGATCATTTTGGCTTACCAACTGTATTATTCCAAGTGGCCCTACTGCAAATATGGCAATGCACTTTTTTTTTCTAGATCTGTAAATACCAGCAAACAATCCTCTACCTCCTCAAATGACCAAATCTGGAGTAAAGCAAATCAGAAAATCAGTAGAGGACAGAGAAGAGCTTTCTCTGAATCTTTTTGCTGTGATCTACTTCATCTGGAATTTGCAGCCAAGGTTCAATAGCTCTAGTCAGTATAAGCAGCTGGTTATGTTCAGGAAGAGAAGAAATCAACATTTATCATCAAAAACTCAACACCAACACTTTTTTTTCAGCCAGTCCTTTTCACTGGTTTCTTGAAACAAACTAATGGCTTATTATATTAACTTTGATCATTCTTCTCACAAAACCTCAGCCATTGTGTTGGTTGAGCCATAGTCATTCCAGAAACCTCCCAGATATATAGACACTCAAAACGAGGTGGAAGAGGGTGGGCATTTATATTCAGAGAAGGGAAGTCCCCAGGCATTGGCAATGACATTTTCCAGGTACTGGAAACGTTTAACCTTCGAGCCCAGGTGACACTTCTATAAGAGATGGAAAAGGAGGGAGAGAAACTTTCATCCCTCAAAGCCTCTCTCCTTCAGGATTCCAAACCTCACAATGTGTCATGGCTCCTCAGATAACTCCTGAGAGGAAGTTCAGAATGGGTTCCAGCTTTTACTTTCACTGGAAATGGATCATGGAGGCCTTGGCATGGATTCAGTCCATTTCACATAGGAAGCTTTTGCTCTTACTCATCACAAGAGGGCTTACAACGCATCCTGGAGTGAGGGGGCTTGAGTGTGAAGGCTGAATTTGGGGGGTTGCATTTTTAATGATAATAATTGATCCTCTGGTATGAGATCTGATTGATAGGCTTCTCTTTGGCCCCCAAAGGTTTCAAGCCTTTATCCTGTTATTGATGCCATCTTGGTAATCCTGACTCCTTCTTGTTTCCTGATTATTTGATTTCACTTGCTAGGTGGATCTAGGCTGCTGGACCAAGCAGCAAATGAAAGCTAGACAGTCTCTGAGACAGTTATTGTTGTGAATCAATAAAAAGTAACCAAGCCCAAATGCAAAGCGGGTTTTGAAAGCCTGCACACCTGATTGGTCCTTAAACAACGAACAAGGATTGGTCCATAACAAGTCCCTGATTGGCCAATATTAGGACACTTCTTATTGGGTATTAGTTGAACTTGTTGCACATATTATTGGTTAATAGGGTAGCAGCCAACTCTATAAAAGGGTTACTGCTGCCCATAGCCTTGCTCTGTTCTGTTCCAGAGCAACCAACAGAGCATGTGGTCGAACACGCACCATCAACGGCAACATGGCCAGCGGTGCCGTGCCACCCGCTCCATTCGACCCAGAAACCGAAGACTGGGAGTCGTACATGGATAGGTTCCAGATGTTTCTGGAGACCAACAACTTGAAAGATGCAACAGCCCGCAAAAAAAGAGCTGTATTTCTAACCCACTGCGGGCCTGCCGTGTTTAAAATGGCAAAATCACTTGCCAAGCCAGCCAAAGTAAAAGCGATGGACTGGGACATCCTCGAGCCTTTGCTACGGGCCCACTACGCGCCCACCGTGCCAACCTTAGTCAGAAGGCACGAATTTTACCAGAGGGTCCAGAGGAAAGGCGAAAGCCTTGCCAACTACGTCGCAGACCTCCGAAACCTTGGAGGCCTCTGCGGATTCTCTAACTTAGAAGAAGCCCTCCGAGACCGCCTAGTTCTGGGCCTAGAAGAGTGCACGATCCAGAGCAAAATCATGGCTAAGGGGGACATCAGCCTCACCGATGCCCTTAAAGAAGCCACTGCGGCAGAATCAACCAAGAAGTCGGCAGCCCGAATACGCCGCACCAGCGCACCGCTACGTCAATTCGCCAAGGATACCTCGCCTCGCTCAGAGAGACACCCGGTATCGACTCACCACGAAGACCTAGAATCCCTGTCAGAAAGTGATGAGGAAGAGGTCAACCGACTCCGAACTGAACGAGACCAGTTCACACAATGCTCACTTCGACCTTGTGCAGGATGTGGAGCGAATCACCCACGATCCAACTGCAAATTCCTCGACGCACTCTGCCGCGTTTGCGGGAAAAGAGGTCACATTGCAAAGGTTTGCAGAAGCAAACAAAACTCCAACTCCAAACCCCGACAGGCCGAATGCCAGTCTTCAGGATTCATCGGCACACCCCGAGACAAACTGAATCACCAATGGGGAAGCCACTCCTACAGAAACAAACCGTCCACCACTTCCACCAGGCGGGAAGAAACCAGGCGGGAAGAGACACACCAGACAATTACCATAGGCCACGCTACATCCCTAGATGCCGGGAAAATCAGAGTGAAGGTCGCTATCGAAAACAAACCTTGTGTGATGGAGGTGGACTCAGGATCATTCCTCTCGATGGTGTCCTGGAAGACGCTCCAACAGCTCGTTCCGACGATTCGCCGCCAAGACCTCAACCCTCAAAGGGTTATACTCAAAGATTACCAGGGTAACCGAATTCCCGTTGTCGGGTCCCGCCGATTCCAGGTCTCTTTCAAGGACCGCACCGTCGCACTGCCACTGACTGTCGTTGACCATGACCGCCTAGTCTTTTAGGCCTGCAATGGTTCAGACCGCCGGAATCACTGTAGCCAGAGTCCACCGTGCCGAGAGCAACGATTGGGAGGACGCCTCGTGCAAGAATTCCAAGACGTTTTGCGAACGGACTAGGCAAGTACAAGGGGACCCCGATCTCATTTAACTTAAACCCTGAGGTAGCACCCATCCGCCTTAAGCCGGCCGGGTGCCGTTCGCCCTGAAACCTAAAATCAACGAACAACTCGATAAGCTAATAGCACAGGGCGTGCTGGAACCCACCGACCACGCCCGGTGGAAACCCCAATAGTGACGCCTATCAAGCCTGATGGGTCACTGAGAATTTGCGGAGACTACCGGGCCATCCTAAACCACGCAGTTCAGCAAAGTGCATATCCAGTGCCGGTAGTGCAACACCTGCTCCATTCCCTGGGTGGCGGGAAAGTTTTCGCTAAATTAGACCTAGCGCAGGCGTATCAACAATTGCCTGTAGATCCGGCCACCGCCGAGGCGCAAACTATCGTCACGCATAGGGGCGCATTTAAATGCAACCGGCTCCAGTTTGGGGTGAGCGTCGCTCCAGGAATCTTTCAGAGCTTAATGGAAAGGCTGTTACAAGGAATAAGAGGGGTTGTACCATATTTCGACGATGTACTCATCGCCGCCCCTAACAGAGACATTCTAGAAAAACGACTCCGAATGGTCTTACAAAGTTTCCAAGACGCCGGCCTCAAAGTCAAAAAAATAAATGCCAATTATGTACCGAAAGGGTGGAGTTTTTGGGATACCTCCTGGACAGTCAAGGCATCCATCCCACTGAGGACAAATTAAAGGCAATTAAGAAGGCCCCCACTCCAAGGAACAAGGCAGATCTACAGGCATTCCTTGGACTTATCAATTTTTATAACGTCTTTTTACCCAATAAAGCAACGGTAGCTGAACCATTACATAGACTCTTAGACAAAAAAGCAACGTGGGTTTGGGGACAACGTGAACAAAACGCTTTCCAACAAGTAAAGAAATTGCTAACTTCTGATTCTGTACTTATGCAGTACAACGAGACTCTGCCGTTAACTATTACTTGTGACGCCTCACCTTTTGGGGTTGGAGCAATCCTGGCCCACGTATACCGAACGGAGCAGAAGCTCCCGTCGTGTTTTTTCGCAAACTTTAGCTAAAGCTGAAAGAAATTATAGTCAGCTAGATAAAGAAGCTTTAGCTCTTGTGGCTGCAGTTAAACGATTTCATGAATATGTGTATGGGCGTGCGTTTACAATAATTACTGATCATAAACCACTACTGGGGATTATTGCGGGTAATAAACCAACCCCGTATATATTATCCCCCAGAATGACCCGTTGGTCTGAATTCTTGGCGGCGTACAACTACACCTTGCAACACCGCCCGGGGAAATCAATTCTCCACGCTGATGCATTGAGCAGAACACCACTCCCAGAATCGGTTGAAGATCCAGCCCCAACCATCACAACGCTGCAAATTGAGGCTCTACACGCGCCGCCATTGACGGCGAGAGACATTGCCCTCGAAACAAAACGAGATCCGGTCCTGAAACACATCCTATGCTGGGTTGAACGTGGTTGGCCAACAGAACAACTATCACCTGAATGGGCGCCTTTCAAAGCCCGCCAAACCGAACTGTTTTCCCAAAAGGGCTGCATCTTGTGGGGCGATAGAGTTGTAATCCCGGGCAAACTGCAATGAACTGTTTTAGCAGTATTGCACGACGGACATCCGGGCATCGTGCGGATGAAAGCACTCACACGGAGCTACGCCTGGTGGCCGGGAATCGACAAAAGAATCGAGGCCTGGGTCGCTACTTGTCAACGTTGCCAGGACGTCAGCAACGCCCCACCTAAAGCAAGCCCAACCAAATGGGAAACTCCGAGGGGACCATGGTCCCGTATTCATATTGACTTTGCGGGGCCTACTAAAGGGCACACTTTCCTTATTACAGTCGACGCCTATTCAAATTGGCTCGAGATCCATCGAATGAACACAACTACAACGGACTCAGTTATCAACAAACTAAACAGACTATTTGCCACACATGGTTTTCCGGACGTTCTGGTTTCAGATAACGGCCCACAGTTCACAGCATTACCATTTGAACAATATCTTGCTGATCGGGCATCCGCCATGCGCTAACCTCGCCCGCGCACCCTGCGGTGAACGGACGTGCAGAGCGCATGGTACAGTTTGTAAAAAGACCCTCCACAAAATGGAATTCGCGACATCGATGAAAAATCAATCAAATTTTATTGTTGCAGCATATCACGCCCACAGCGTTACCAACAAAACGCCCGCCGAACTTCTCATGGGGCGGAAACTACGATCGCACCTTGACCGGCTCCACCCCGCATACACACCCGAAAAGCCTTTCGGCTCCAGCAGCAAATGCCGGGAATTTAAGGTAGGCGATTTAATCTTTGCCAAAAACTTCTCCGGCGACCCTTTATGGATACCCGCAACCGTCACCCAATTCACAGGGCCTAGATCTTACCGCCTGCTAACAGACGATGGGAGGGTGTGGAAACGCCACATAGACCAACTCCGTTCGAGATTACCACCCAGCGCCCATGGCTCCCCGGGTTCACCAACTGAGGGGGGAGGAAATATCGAGGAAATTGACTTCGATATGACAGATAGCAGGCCAACGGAAACCCTACGGCCCAGCAAAGTACCGGGAATCGAAGCAGGGAGGGAGTTGACTTTCCCATGGGACGTGAACACGGGGGAAACCGAACTGCGAAACCCCGAAGAAACACTGATTGGTGGGGACAACCACAACGGAAGCAGCACGGAATTTCCGTGCAGCGAAACGGAGTTTAACAGAGATCATCCAAACGCTCCACCGGAACCGGACTTTAGGCCAAACCCGGTGGAACCACGGAAATCATCCAGACAGACCAAACGGCCTGTCTATCTTGAGGATTTTGTTACAGCTCCCCTCAAACGGAGCCCAAGGGGGAGGGGTGTTGTGAATCAATAAAAAGTAACCAAGCCCAAATGCAAAGCGGGTTTTGAAAGCCTGCACACCTGATTGGTCCTTAAACAACGAACAAGGATTGGTCCATAACAAGTCCCTGATTGGCCAATATTAGGACACTTCTTATTGGGTATTAGTTGAACTTGTTGCACATATTATTGGTTAATAGGGTAGCAGCCAACTCTATAAAAGGGTTACTGCTGCCCATAGCCTTGCTCTGTTCTGTTCTATCTACTGTTATTAAAGAGTTTGAAGTCACTGGTCAGATGTCTGGTCTCCATTATTCTCCAAACTTAACAGTTATGAATTTACTTTTCAAACTGCCATGGCAGAATACATTGGGATGTGGAAAACTCATCAGATGGTATTATTTTTGCTAATCTCCCATGAAAATAGCAACCATTAATCAAAGAGGTAGAAAACAGGGACATTCATTAGTTTTTTGGGGGTGGGATGGGAGTATTCTTAATTATATAAAAAAAGTCCCAATGTGTTTCAACTGAATATCTCTGTCAGGGGAATGAAAACCAATAAATGAAAATGTTTTCAAAGGACTTGGGACAAAATTCAAATATACCTGAGACATGGATTATTTTTCTCAAAATTAGATTAGCTCTCTTGGCCTTTCATAAAACCTTGAAGAACTGTTTTTTCTCTCAGGGATGGAGGCTGGCAGGAAATTGAACCCACAAATTGAATGTATTTGTTATTTGTCCTCAGTGGCCAAGCTTGATTTGTTATATGTGTGCTTTATCATGTTACTGTATTGGTGTGTCTATTGTGTCAGCTGAATGAAAGGCAGAATATAACTCAAATAAATTCAGAGTGCAAATTTGATTCAATTCTGAGCTTATTAAATGACTTAAATTGCCCAGCTGTATGTAACTCAGTGGTTTGTTGCTAGAAAGTGTAACCTGTGTCCCCCCCCCCCGCTCCCCCCCAAAAAACCCTGGCAACAAATGAAATCTTTTTTTGTCACAAGACTTACATGTGAAATGAAGGAAGATATTTAATTAAAAATGTCAGAAGTGGATAATCTGTTTTGAATACAAAAAGTGCATGGGCTAGGCAATGGTGTCCCCCATAACAACTTCATCAACAATCTTGTCACTATAAACATTCACTTTGTGGGGTACTTTTAGGGCATTTTAAAATATTTTAAGTTCCAAAGAAAGAACAAATACATTCACTGGGCCTTACTTTCTTGTAGGTGTATCTAAAACTATAGCTTGATTTGGCTAAGTGCCTTCTGAGCGATAACCTTCACTAGGTGATTAGCACATTAAAAGTTGAGCTACAAAGAGTAAGGCAGAAATGCAGAGACAAAATTACATCTCAGCAAAATACAAGTAGCATGTTATGACTGAGATGCAGCATGGAGTCCATATAACTTTAGATTAAAAGTATGTCTGGTTTTCACAGAAAAATACCATATATGATTTTTGTAAGGAAACTCTCTAACCAGTTGTTAAAGAATTCCAGCTTTAAAATTTATTTCAGTCTTTTCGAACTTCTAGTTTTGACTACAAGCTCCATGCTGCCTAGAGATGAAAGGAAGGGTAATCTTAATTCAATTGGCAGATATGAGTTGGAGAAAACTGTCTCATACTGTAAAATGATAATGTAAAAAACATTCCTTTTATGTTAACTGTAAGCATAGCCCCTTCCTCTCAGGGTTTGTTCACCACATTATAAAAAAGATGTTGAGACTCTAGAAAAGTACAGAGAAGAGCAACCAGGATGATGAGGGGACTGGAGGCTAAAACATACAATGAACAGTTGCAGGAACCGGGCTTGGCTAGTCCAGTAAAGAGAAGGACCAGGGGAGACAGGAGAGCAGTCTTCCAATATTTGAGGGGCTGCCACAGAGAGGAAGGGGTCAAGCTATTTTCTAAAGCGCCTGTAGGCCAGACAAGGAATAATGGATGGAAACTGAACAAGGAGAGATTTAACCTGGAAATAAGGAGAAACTTTCTGACAGTGAGAACAATCAACCAATGGAACAGCTTGCCCTCGGAAGTTGAAACTCTGATTATCTGTTAAATTGGAGAAAAAGAAGAAAGTTTGTACACTTGGGGCCACTTAGATGAGTTGGCACAGTAGACATTTGACAAATATAAATATATAAATATAAATAAATAGCCTGGCATATACCACAGTAAAGATAAAAAAATTTCTAAGTGCATATTTTTTTCTAATATGCATGCTTATCTTACTATGATTTCATAAGTCTCTGAGTATGGAGTCACTTGACACCTATCATCCAATTATTTTATTTATTTGTTATTTTATTTATTGCAAAAATTGTCAAACAAAAATGAGAACAAGAATAAGAGAATAAGAATACAATGACAGGGACCATAGACACGTTAGTGCACTAATGCACACCCCTTCTACTGACCACTTATAATAATGTGGTAGTTATTTGAGTCTTTTCAACCAGGTATGGGTGTGCCTTCAGGAGAGAATAAAAGAAGCATAGCCTGTCCACCAAATAATTTTGGCTCTTCTGGCTGCTGTCCAAGGAACTTGCATGAAACAGAGCATGCTGTCACCATTCACCAGGATGGCATGCGTGTACCACCATGAAGTTGGCAAGCTTGTCCATGAATGATCAGTTTGACTGTAGTTTTCGTGTGCAACCCTGCTCTCTTTCTATCTTAGAAAATCCCATTCTAACAAAGCATTGCTTTAAAAAAGACAATATAGGCAGTCCTCAACTTACAGCAATTCATTTAGTGACATTCAAAGATACAAATAGTGAAACTAAAAAAAAGTGACTTATGACTGTTTTTCACACTTGCGACCATTGCCGCATCCCCATGGTCACCTGATCAACATTCAGATGCTTGGCAACTGACTCATATTTATGACAGTTGCTGTGTCCTGGATCATGTGATCCCCTTTGGTGACAAGCAAAGTCAATGGGGAAGCCAGATTCCCTTAACAACCATGCGACTAATTTAACAACTGCAGAGATTCAGTTAACAAACGTGGCAAGAAAGTTCGTAAAATGGGGCAACACTCATTTCACAAATGTTTCACTTAGCAACATAAATTTTGGACTCAATTGTGGTCATAACTCGAGGACTACGTGTAGTAACCCCTACCTTTGTTCCTACTTTAATAAGTAGTACATTCCAAGCAGTGGTGGGATTCAAAAATTTTTACTACCAGTTCTGTGGATGTGGCTTGGTGGGTGTGGCAGGGGAAAGATACTGCAAAATCCCATTCCCTCCCCACTCCATTAACCTGCTTTCCAGCTCCGTTCTCCTGTGCAAGGCAACAAAAGAAGACCCAGCCAATCAGCTGGGACTCGGGAGGCAGCCAATAGATGGGGACGGGGCCAGTCAGAGGTGGTATTTGCTGGTTCTCTGAACTACTAAAAAATTTTGTTACCGGTTCTCCAGAACTGGTCAGAACCTGCTGAATACCACCTCTGATTCCGAGGTCATGTTCTTTTCATTACTCCCTTCTCCGGCCATCACATTTATGTTAGGTAGTTTCTTGCGCCTCTTTTAAAGAAATAAATTGTTTCCATTTGTCAGGATGAGAATGGAATGAAATTCTGATTTTGTCCAGAAATTACTGACACTTTGGAGAATTTGCTCTGTAACGGAGGTACCTGTTCATTTATTAGGAGTACAGGGACTAAGTCTGAACTGCAATAGTTTTATTTCTTTGCTTGGAATGCCATGGAGACCGTTCTGAATCCGTGCTATGAATGAACCCTCTTTATAATACTTAACTGCACCAGCCTCCATAGAAGAGTTCAATTTACAGAGATAAATGAAAGCTGCTCCAGATACCACAAAGGCAATACAAAACCAATGAAGGAACTCAATTAAACATTAGTTATCTTATGACAGGATATGATAGATAGCAATGAAAACATGCAGGCAATGAAAACTAATTTCAGGCCATTTGCTTATGCTATTTCCACAGTTTTCTTCACTTCCAGAACTGTGTGTGAAGTGCTGCTTTGCACTCATGGGCCAAAGGAGGAACATCTTACCTCTGACTCCAGTGATGAACTAATATATGGGATTTGGGGTTGTAGATGACCGAAGACTTTGACAAAGCGGTGGAGGTTTTCTTTCCTCCATACTGAAACCTTTCCCACTTATCTACATAGCATCTCAAAGTCTGATCTCTCCATATAGTTCTAGATAATGTTTCTATGTAAGCTCAAGAGCACTATGGGTGAAAAATGAAAGAATTTTAAAGTGTACTATGAGTGAAATAAAGAAACAGTGGCCCGGTTCACAGGAAAACAACTTTCCCAAAATTGGAGGACATTTTCATGTTTTTGATAGCTTCTTTCTGACTTTTGATTTACTTTGATTTGCATTTTCAGCCACACCTTTTTCTTTTTATATAAACAGTTTTTATATTTTCTAATGGCTCTTAATAGATATTACTCACATCTGTTCAGATACCTACTTGCCTTTTTTTTTAATGTGATGTGGACATTTTATTTCAGTTATTATAAGCTCAGGCATAAGGGTCTTGTAATAACTGCTGTTATTCACCCATTTCTGAACAATGGAAATACAGTAATCATATTCCCTAAGGCAACTATTCTATACAAAATTAAGTAAACTGATGGATTTGGATGAAAAGCTTCATACGGGTATTTGATTTTCTAAAGCAGCACTTCTTTTCCAAGTTTGTTCAAGGTCTCCAAATGCAGCAGGCAAGTACTTTTCATAGGTTATTTAGGAATATGTAATGAAGCAGGAATATTTAAAAACTAAGATGTTTTGGCTCCTTCTCTCTGCCTTTGCTCTTATGTGAATTAGAGTCGAGATGGCAATTATTAAAACATTTTATTGGATAGACTCTTCCACATTTATAACAGATATCAGAAATTATACTCCAGGCTTAGGAGGTGAAGTTAATGTGTCACATTTGTGTATTTAAAATTCTTGCTTCTTATTTCCACTATTCTTGGAACCGATAGCATATTCATAGCAAAAACTGACTAATTAGATCATTTGAGGTGAAAGATTGCGTCTAAGTTGCCACTTACCTAGGAAGAACATATTGTACAGCTGCAGTGGATTCTATTACATGCCAAAAAGAAACGTGACGGAACAGCCAAGAACAATGAATTAGGTAGTAGTAAATTGGTAGTAATCTTTAACTATGTTTGTACAAGACATTAAACTGCATTTAACAGTTTGGCAAAGCATTTCAACCTAGAATATTGTGTGAACCTAGCCCATATGATCATTTTATAGTTCAGTGTGAACCCTCAAAATTGGTTTAATTTTGTAAACATGCATAAGCCACTCATATATTATTTTGCTTTACAAGGCAATGTTTGGGATAAGGCTTAGATTTTTGGAAAGAGAGGAAAGCTCTGCCAGAGGAAGATATATATATATATAGCTGCTTTGCATAATTATGACAATCCTGAAAAAAAAGACTAATGCAGTTAGAAGCTTTAAGTGGTAGAGACCTGTTTCAACAAAGGGCCACTGGGATTGGGTAGGGCATGCATGAGGGTGGTATGGGTTGGGAAATGTGTATGGGGGTAGTGGTGTGTATGAGAGGCACCACATGGGCTGGTGAGGGCAGATGGGCAGTACAGATTGGGGAGACTGTGGGAGTGCACAGGAGATGCCACATGGCTCAAGAAAGGCACATGGGGGGGACATCAAAGTATGCATGGAGTACACAGGAGATGTTATGCCTGCTGGGGAAGACATGCAGGAGGCAGTATGGGTCAGGAAGGTGTATGGACATAAATAGAGGGTACTGCATGAGTCATGTAAGGTATGGTAAGGCAGGGTGGGTTGGGGACGATGGCAGCAGACCAATGTGCCTTGGGAAATGTGTGGGGATTGCGTGAGAGATGCTATGTGGATTGGGGAAGGCGTGTGGGAGGTGTCATGGAGGGTGTGGCTATGTGCAAGAAGTGTGCAAGTGCATAGTGAGGTGCAAGAAGGTTGTAGGTCAGGTAAGCCATGGAGGGATAAGAATGAGTAAGAAAGTCATATGCACTACATAGGTCAGGTAAGCCATGGAGGGGGCTGTGAAGGTCAGGGATAGCACATGGGGTGGTATGGGCCAGGAAGAGAGTGTGGAGGTTGCCTATTCCTCCCTCCCTCCCTTCCCTTCTTCCCTTCCACTATCCTGCCCTTCTTAGAAGACAGGTAAGTGGTTACCTCTGGGAAGCAGGGAACAAGAAATTGCATGAGTGGCTAGGAAACTGTCATAGAATGTTGAAAATGAGTAATTGCACCAGCCTGGCAGCACTGAAGCAGCCCCAAGTTTCCCAAATTTCATTCCCTTGGAGGTAACAGGTTCCAGCATCCTATAAGTTTGAGGCACCCTTGTTGATAAGGTTTTACCTTAAGATGCACCATTTTGCCCGGCTAAAGGTTACAGACACAAGAGTTTTAGTAACATATTGGACAGCCTTTGCACAACATGGGCCATTGTAGAGTTGAGATATTTCCTTATCTAAACAAAGAGAGAGAATGTTCAAGAGCAAAAAAAAAAAAACAGTACAGGGAGGAGCAACGTTCAACTTGATGGTAGCTGACTGCTCTCTAGCAGCTGATGGTTCAGTGAGTCTACCCAACCTTCACAAGGCCAGGATGAGGACAACTTCTGGTTGGCAGTACACCAGCATGGCAGCACTGAAGCCATCACAAATTTGCCAAATTGCAATCCCATGGAAGTCATGCATCCCAGATTTTGGATACATTGTGCAAGCTAGTCCATTTGGGGTAACTTGGTTCAAAACTAGTTGCCTTATGGAGCACCGTTTCACAGAGATAAAGGTTACAGACCTGAGAGTTTTACTAGTATATAGAGAGATGTATTGGGGACCAACCTTTTGATCTATTTTTTAAAATATTATTTTGTGAAGTGTTCATTTCGCATATAAAAATTGCCTCAGATCTTGGAAGATCTAATCCTAAAATAGCTTGATTGAATTCATGATTGTAATTTGAGAGTCAAAGACAGCAAAGTTTGATTGAACCTGAGCTGTGGTGGCACAGTGATTACAATGCAGTATTTCAAGCTAATTCCGCTGACTGCCAGATACCTGCTGTTCAGCAGTTCGATCCTGACCGGCTCAAGGTTGACTCAACCTTCAATCCTTCTGACGTCAGTAAAATGAGGACCCATATGGGGGCAATATGCTGACTTTCTAAACTACTAAGAGAGAGCTGAGAGGACAGCATACAAGTACCCAAAGTGTCCTGCAAATTGCTTATAGTGAAGTTGTGCTGTAGTAGCATACAAAAAGTATCTTCCTCCAACCTAGAAACGTTTTTTTAAAAAACTTCAACATCTGTTTTAAATGTAAGTTCTTATTAAAGTTTGGAAAGTGCACCCTTCTGTGATCATTTGCTTTTTAGAACTTTTAGGCTTGTTGGCATGACTCCTTGGCAAATTTAACCACTTCTAGGAATGAAGTTGTTAAGTACGCCGCTTGGAAGAAGGCTCGGGAGTCAGTGACTAGATTTTCAGCTCTTTATTGGTCCCAAGATCGACTCGGGGTTCAGAGGATTGGCGGCGGCTTATATTGTCTGGCCCTGCCGGCCGCGGCCAATGGCACCGCTTCGAATCTCCCACGGTTAGTTTCCACCAACCGCGGGGATTCGCGGCGGGCCAATCACTGCGGCTCACTCGGCCAATCCGGTAGCCGTGCGCTCTGACCAATCAGGGCGCGGTATTTACAAGTATGTTAATGGACAATACAGAACAGAAGTGATATCTGAT
Organism: Notechis scutatus; assembly: GCF_049901735.1. NCBI lineage: Eukaryota > Metazoa > Chordata > Lepidosauria > Squamata > Elapidae > Notechis > Notechis scutatus. The sequence continues at coordinate 135,683,753 of NC_142009.1, read as the reverse complement.
GTTTCTGCGATTATGATTTTAAAAGTCTGTCTTATTGTGAAAACCTATTGCATGCAGAAGAGGCCTAGGTGAAATGTCTTGAACTTACCTCATTAATAGATTTGTGCGGCAGAAACAATGTAATTATCTTTGTTAAGGCAAAGCTGTGGCACAATTTGCCTTAGCGGGGCATTTTGTTTTATTGTCCTTTCTCAACGAGCCCTTACAGTAGGACAGTAAAGCAGCATTCATGTGTGGGTAACCTTTCCTTATGCTAAGTAAGTTCCAAAACCACAAGAGGACCTGAGTGGAAGATAGAAAGACTGTTCGTTCAGAGGCCTCCTCTGGCTTTCACAAATGCAGAACAAGGCAGTCAAAGGAAAGAGGTCCACCTCATTTTTAGTCCACTAAGATTCCCACCTATTTTATGGGTTATTTGGGGGGGGCGGGGGAAGGAAGGGAAAATATCATGTGGGCACTGAGTTTCAGCAAAAAAAAAAAAAGCAGCCAAAAGAAATCTTGGAGCTACAAAAACGAATTGGGGGACTTAAGTGGCTTGTTCAACCCTATGGTTCTTTTCTTGGTGAATTTTTGAAATTAGAATTATTGTTTATTATGAACTCCAATTCATTTTTCAAAACCCAGAAGCAGCAAGAACTTGGAAGTGGGCCTCCACAGGAGAGAGAGAGATCCCAGTCATAACAAGGTACTTTTACAGTGATTTTAACCGTGTTTATGAGATTTTAAGTGCTCGTGTGTTACTTTTTTATTAGTAACCCTCGTGAGAGCCCTATAGGCAGAAAGATGAGATATAATATAAACCATAAAAATAAATAATGAGCCAATCCAGTAGAATTGCTTTGGTTAGCAGGAAAAAAAGCAGTCAAAATTGCTGCCCTACAGACTTCTAAAACTCCAGATTACAGCTCCTGGCTTTGCTCTCAAGTAGATTTCAAACTCTGGTTGATTCAGAGGATAAAAATATCCACGCTACCAAATCACCACTTAGGTGGCTGCCAAAACTAAAAGAAATACAGCATATTGCAGGATAGCTGGAGAAAGAAGAAAGCTTTGTTTTTCCATTCTAATTTTTAGTTTTGCTTCAAGCAATGAATTAAACATGAGGGGTTTTATTTGGTGCACTAGCAGGAAGTGTTTCCACTTGCTCAAGAAAGATTATTAGTATTTTTTTTCCTGCCCCCTTCCCCCAGAACTGCTTTCAGAATCCAGAGTAGGATGGAATATGGCACAGAATGGTGTTCTAGAAAATGAGGGAATAAAAACGGTGTTGTGAATCAATAAAAAGTAACTAGCCCAAATGCAAAGCGGGTTTTGAAAGCCTGCACACCTGATTGGTTCTTAAACAACGAACAAGGATTGGTCCATAACAAGTCCCTGATTGGCCAATATTAGGACACTTCTTATTGGGTATTAGTTGAACTTGTTGCACATATTATTGGTTAATAAGGTAGCAGCCAACCCTATAAAAGGGTTACTGCTGCCCATAGCCTTGCTCTGTTCTGTTCTATCTACTGTTATTAAAGAGTTGAAGTCACTGGTCAGATGTCTGGTCTCCATTATTCTCCAAACTTAACACTGGCGACGAGGATGGGATACGGAGACCGAAGAGCTGACTGATCTACAGAGCAACCAACAGAGCACGTGGTCGAACACGCATTATCAACGGCAACATGGCCAGCGGTGCCATACCACCCACTCCATTCGACCCAGAAACCAAAGACTGGGAGTCGTACATGGATAGGTTCCAGATGTTTCTGGAGACCAACAACTTGAAAGATGCAACAACCAGCAAAAAAAGAGCTGTATTTCTAACCCACTGCGGGCCTATCGTGTTTAAAATGGCAAAATCACTTGCCAAGCCAGCCGAAGTAAAAGCGATGGACTGGGACGTCCTCGAGCCTTTGCTACGGGCCCACTACGCGCCCACCGTGCCAACCTTAGTCAGAAGGCACGAATATTACCAGAGGGTCCAGCGGAAAGGCGAAAGCCTTGCCAACTACGTCGCAGACCTCCCGCAACCTTGGAGGCCTCTGCGGATTCTCTAACTTAGAAGAAGCCCTCCGAGACCGCCTAGTTCTGGGCCTAGAAGACTGCACGATCCAGAGCAAGATCATGGCTAAGAGGGACATCAGCCTCACTGATGCCCTTAAAGAAGCCACTGCAGCAGAAGCAACCAAGAAGTCGGCAGCCCGAATACGCCGCACCAGCGCACCGCTACGTCAACTCACCAATGATACCTCGCCTCGCTCAGAAAGACACCCGGTATCAACTCACCACGAAGACCTAGAATCCCCGTCAGAAAGTGATGAGGAAGAGGTCCACCGACTCCGAACGGAACGAGACCAGTTCACACAACGCTCACTTCGACCTTGTGCAGGATGTGGAGCGAATCACCCACGATCCAGCTGTAAATTCCTCGACGCACTCTGCCGCATTTGCGGGAAAAGAGGTCACATCGCAAAGGTTTGCAGAAGCAAACAAAACTCCAACTCCAAACCCTGACAGGCCAAATGCCAGTCTTCAGGATTCATCGGCACACCCCGAGACAAACTGAATCACCAATGGGGAAGCCACTCCTATAGAAACAAACTGTCCACCACTTCCACCAGGCGGGAAGAAACCAGGCGGGAAGAGACCCACCAGACAATTACCATAGGCCACGCTACATCCCTAGATGCCGGGAAAATCAGAGTGAAGGTCGCTATCGAAAACAAACCTTGTGTGATGGAGGTGGACTCAGGATCATCTCTCTCGATGGTGTCCTGGAAGACGCTCCAACAGCTCGTTCCAACGATTCGCCGCCAAGACCTCAACCCTCAAAGGGTTATACTCAAAGATTACCAGGGTAACCGAATTCCCATTGTCGGGTCCCGCCGATTCCAGGTCTCTTTCAAGGACCGCACCGTCGCACTGCCACTGACTGTCGTTGACCGTGACCGGCCTAGTCTTTTAGGCCTGCAATGGTTCAGACCGCTCGGAATCACTGTAGCCGGAGTCCACCGTGCCGAGAGCAACGATTGGGAGGAAGCCCTCGTGCAAGAATTCCAAGACGTTTTCGCGAACGGACTAGGCAAGTACAAGGGGACCCCAATATCATTTAATTTGAACCCTGAGGTAGCACCCATCCGCCTTAAGCCGCGTCGGGTGCCATTCGCCCTGAAACCTAAAATCGATGAACAACTCGATAAGCTAATAGCACAGGGCATGCTGGAACCCACCGACCACGCCCGGTGGGAAACCCCAATAGTGACGCCTATCAAGCCTGATGGGTCACTGAGAATTTGCGGAGACTACCGGCCACCCTAAACCACGCACTTCAGCAAAGTGCATATCCAGTGCCGGTAGTGCAACACCTGCTCCATTCCCTGGGCGGCGGGAAAGTTTTCACTAAATTAGACCTAGCGCAGGCATATCAACAATTGCCTGTAGATCCGGCCACCACGGAGGCGCAAACTATCATCACGCATAGGGCGCATTTAAATGCAACCGGCTCCAGTTCGGGTGAGCGTCGCCCAGGAATCTTTCAGAGCTTAATGGAAAGGCTGTTACAAGGAATAAGAGGGGTCGTACCGTATTTCGACGATGTACTCATCGCCGCCCCTAACAGAGACATTCTAGAAAAATGACTCGAATGGTCTTACAAAGGTTCCAAGACGCCGGCCTCAAAGTTAAAAAAATAAATGCCAGTTATGTACCGAAAGGGTGGAGTTCTTGGGATACCTCCTGGACAGTCAAGGAATCCATCCCATTGAGGACAAATTAAAGGCAATTAAGAAGGCCCCCACTCCAAGGAACAAGGCAGATCTACAGGCGTTCCTTGGACTTATCAATTTTTATAACGTCTTTTTACCCAATAAAGCAACGGTAGCTGAACCATTACATAGACTCTTAGACAAAAAAGCAACGTGGGTTTGGGGACAACGTGAACAATACGCTTTCCAACAAGTAAAGAAATTGCTAACTTCTGATTCTGTACTTATGCAGTACAACGAGACTCTGCCGTTAACTATTACTTGTGACGCCTCACCTTTTGGGGTTGGAGCAATCCTGGCCCACGTATTACCGAACAGAGCAGAAGCTCCCGTCGCGTTTTTCGCGAACTTTAGCTAAAGCTGAAAGAAATTATAGTCAGCTGGATAAAGAAGCTTTAGCTATTGTGGCTGCAGTTAAACGATTTCATGAATATGTGTATGGGCATGCGTTTACAATAATTACTGATCATAAACCACTACTGGGGATTATTGCGGGTAATAAACCAACCCCGTATATATTGTCCCCCAGAATGACCCGCTGGTCTGAATTCTTGGCGGCGTACAACTACACCTTGCAACACCACCCGGGGAAATCAATTCTCCACGCTGATGCATTGAGCAGAACACCGCTCCCAGAATCGGTTGAAGATCCAGCCCCAACCATCACAACGCTGCAAATTGAGGCTCTACACGCGCCGCCATTGACGGCGAGAGACATTGCCATCGAAACAAAACGAGATCCGGTCCTGCAACACATCCTACGCTGGGTTGAACGTGGTTGGCCAACAGAACAACTATCACCTGAATGGGCGCCTTTCAAAGCCCGCCAAACCGAACTGTTTTCCCAAAAGGGCTGCATCTTGTGGGGCGATAGAGTCGTAATCCCGGGCAAACTGCAACGAACTGTTTTAGCGGTATTGCACGACGGACATCCGGGCATCGTGCGAATGAAAGCACTCGCACGGAGCTACGCCTGGTGGCCGGGAATCGACAAAAGAAGTCTCCATTATTCTCCAAACTTAACAAACGGGTTAAAGCTAAGTATGTACATGATAAATGATTTTCTGCTAGTATAAAATATGTCCCTAGCTACAATGCAAGATAAAGGTAGTATTAGAATAGTAACTGTATACTAAGTTACTCAGTCAGAACTGCTGCCTAGGTTTCTCAGGAATCAAGCAAGAGAAAAAACCTTTCCTCACAAAACTCAACAATTTTTGGCAAAGCCAGTCAGAGCAAGAAATTTTTCCTCTTATAGGGACGAGCATTTGAGTTGGGGAAAAAACACAAGTGCCATAATTGTCAAGTAGCTCCTATCAACAAGAAGTTTATAGTTAGTTATCTGACAATTATCATTGGCATAATTGCAATTATAATTCCTCTTTTATTCTTATCTGACAATTATTATTAGCATAATTGCAATTATTCCCATTTTATTCCGGTTGTACTCAATCTCATAGAAAGAATACTCTTAAACAGAAAAAAAAAAAGAGTAGACAGTGTGATTTAATTTGTGAGAATGAAGTGTTAGGTTCTTGCAGTTATCTTTCTTAGAAGGTGACCAAGGGGGTTATATGTGATGGTGCATTTTCACATACTCTCACCACTTTGTGTGAAAGAAGATTACAAGATCAGTGTTCCCTTTTCTCTTAATCACTGTTCCCTATTCCCATGGCATTTTTTAAATGAAAAACAGGTGAAGCAATAATATAACATTATCTTAGTTCAAAAATTAGCAATGTGTGCTTGGAAATAAATCTCAGTAGGTTCAATTGCATTTTTCCCCAGATAATGTGCATAGAAACATTATTTCTAATTTTGGGACCCATCTTAGGAAATAAGGGGGCAATATAGCTTTGTCTTTAATTGACAGCCTAATCAATACAGGTAGTCCTTGACTTACAACAGCCCATTTAGTGACCGTTCAAAGTTACATCACTAGAAAAAGTGACCTATGGTCATTTTTCACACTTACAACTACTACAGCATCCCTATGGTCGCGCGACCAAAATTTGGATGCTTGGCAACTGCTACATCTTTAGGATGGTTGCAGAATCCCCGAATCATGTGATTCTCTTTTGTGACCTTCTGACAAGCAAAGTCAATGGGGAAGCCAAATTCACTTAACAACTGCAGTGATTCACTTAACAACAGTGGCAAGAAAAGTCATAGACTGGGGCAAAACTCACCTAACAAGGAGGCATATTTTGGGGGGCTTTTGAAACAATGAACATCGGCTTCAAAATGGCGGACACAACCAGGAAACCAAAGCCTGCCCCTTTTCATGCATATTCCATTCAACCTTAAAAGAGTTGGGTCTTGGATCACCCAATTAACACTTGTCTTTTTAGAGCCAGGCAGCATCACTGCAGACACCCCTAAATATTCTGCTGTTTTTTAAATTCCTCACCTCCTCAAATGAAAGCTTCTTTACATCAGCAGCATCATCACCCACCCCCACCCCCCGAAAAATGGCTAGATCTGACAGATTTAATAGTGACAAGATCATTAAAAAAAAAGAAGCAGCATTTTGTCTTCCTTCAGTTACCCTGTACTATCATCGTAATTAAGTCCAGTACTTCAACTGAAATAGCTTACGATGACACATTGCCTTGCTTATTTTACTTAGGTGTTAAGCATGCAGGGCCTGTACAGCAACACACTCAGAGATATGTGTACAGGTAACCCTTCGAGTTACGACTACAACTGAGCCCAAAATGTATGTTGCTAAGTGAAACATTTGTTAAATGTTTGCCCCAGCTTTACAACTTTTCTTGCCACTGTTGTTAAGTGAATTGCTGCAGTTACCAAGTTAGTGACATGGTTGTTAAGTGAATCTGGCTTTCTCATTGACTTTGCTTGTCAGAAGATTGCAAAAGCTCCAAGACACCGCCGTCATCATAAATATGAGCCAGTGACCAAGCATCTGAATTTTGTTCATGTGACCATAGGGATGCTACAATGGTTGTGAAAAGCAGTCATAAGCCACTTTTTAAAGTGCCATTGTAATTTTGAACGGTCACTAAATGAACTGTTGTAAGTTGAAGACTACCTGTACATGGAACCTCCTTAGGGAACTTGTAGTAAAACAAGCCTCAAGAACAAAAAACTGGCTATCAATAATGCAAAGCCCTGGAGTTTTTGGACAGCCGGGAGAGTTGCTAATCCAGAAAAGTATCCATATCCATATCAGGCGGCGTGGGATTCAACTGATGTTACTACGGGTTCAGTGACTATGTTTTGCTGTGCGCGCGTGTAAAATAACCTTAGACTGTGCTGCCTGGACAGCTGAAAAGTGATGCGCGCAGGTGTGCAGTGTTTGAAAAGCCCCTTTTTCCCTGCTTTTTCAACCTCAGCTGTGCCACAAAAAGCAGCTGAGATTGAAAAAGCAGGAAATAAAGGACAGGTAAGAACCTGGGCAGGCAGGTGGGCCAAAGAAGCTGCAAACACAGAACCGGTTTGGTGTCTGCTGCTCTTCAGAGCTACCGGTTCTATAGAACTGGGCAGAACTGGTAGCATCCCACCCCTGATATCAGGTATATACTAATTCAAGTCCTTTCCTTTTTTCAGAAGTTTAAAAGGTTAATAAAACGTATTTTGCCACTGTAGCCCATCATTGTAGCTTGCAATGGGAAAAACTCTTAGGGGTATGGTGTTTTTTTTTCTGCTTTGTTCTTTGTTAACAGCAGCTGACACTTTTTCATTGATGAAAGCAGAAGTAGAATAAATATATATAACAGTGGTGGGATTAAAAAATTTTTTACTACCAGTTCTGTGGGCGTGGCTTGGTGGGCATGGCAGGGGAAGGATACTGTAAAATCTCCATTCTCTCCCACCCCACTAACCTGCTTTCCAGCTCCATTCTCCTGTGCAGGGCAACAAAAGAAGACCCAGCCAATCAGCTGGGACTCGGGAGGCAGCCAATAGATGGGGGCAAGGCCAGTCAGAGGTGGTATTTGCTGGTTCTCTAAACTACCCAAAAGTTCCGCTACCAGCACTGCTGCATCTCACTGCAACCTTGCAGGTGCTCAAACTCTTGCCTGGTCCTGCAATAATACCAAACCTCATGGGTTTTTTCTGGCTTATTGGTTTTGTAAATGCTTTGTGGGAAGCCACACATACACACACACCCTCCTAGAATGAAATAGTTTGAGGATTATTTTAAAAAGTCAGAATATTATATTTCCGTACATGAGAAATGGAGAAACATGTTTTCAGAGGCAGGAAGCAGACTCAGTCTTCCTTAATAACCCCAGCAGTTAAGGAGGAGGCAGCTTTTAGAAATGCAGATTTGGTAATCCATTCAAGAGGAGATATTTTGAAACTCCCTGCAGCAAAGTCTGAACAAAGGCAGAATGATAGAATTAGCCCTCATTCAAGCTCCAACCCAGGACAAAACCATTCAGCCACAATAGGAATTGTCCAACACCCATTCAGAACACAAGCACCTTCATTGCATCACCTCAGAGCAGTCCAAACTTCAACCAAACCCAGGAGCTCAGACAAACACCTAGGATTTGCATTTCCTCTTTTGCCTATAGAGCCAGCTATGACCCCTACATAACCCCCACATGACCCAATGGGAGTCTGACAACAGCCAATAGAATACATGTCCTTGCACAGGAACAGGAAGCTCAAGTGCAAAGCCCAAAGAAAGTATAACACCCCCACTCAACTCCATTTTGATCAGCTGCCCATAACCACAAACCCATGTGATTTTGCTTCCCCAATAAACCATATTTCCAACCAACCTCCATGTTTCCAGTGCCTTTCTCCCAGCTTGAAACTGGGAGGTGGATATTTCTTCCCACATGTTTGTTTAAGAACAAAGAAAAATCAGGAAACGGCGATATGTAGATGTACATGGATGTTTCTGAATGAGTGAGCAAATGGCCATAGACAGGGTATTATTTATCTGTGCAAAAGTGTATGCCCATGGAGGCAGGAGTGCTTTCAGCAATATGTAAACACAGAGATCTTTTTGCGCAGAGGAAAATGTAAGTGTGCACACATGCATAAATTGGCAGGTGTGCAGGTAAGAGCTTCTGTTACAGCTCTTACTCCTCCAGCTTCAAAAGGTTGCTTGCTCTGCCATGTCAGTTTACTCACGGCTGTGTGTGAAATGTTAATTATAAAGTAGCAGATTTCTATTACAGGTTTTATTTTTGCAATTATTTCCTCTATTTATTGCAGGTGTGACTAGAAACCAGGCAACCCAGCTGAAAAAATATTTTGTGTAGTCAGGCGTGTTCCAGGGTTGTTGGTTCAATAGATCAGAAACCTTATGAAACATCCTTCCCCAGCTGTTTCCCCATGTTGGGTCCTCCTCAGGCCCTTGATGCGAGTTCCGATTGAATGAAAATTAGATGAGCTTTAAAATTACCAATTTTCTTTGGCTTCGGATTACATCTACAGGGCCTTAAAATGAGAGCGTGAATGAAGCTAATTATTGAAGCCGAGTATTAATATTTAAAATAAATACATGCATAAATCAAGTGAGGAGGCCTGAGTTTGCTTTTCTCCTCTTCTTTCCAAGGTCCATTTATTTCTGTGCCTTGTCTTTTATATTCCAATCAGGGATATTCTTGCAGCTTTGCGACCCCTTAAATATTAATAACATTATTGATTCATGGAAGTAGTGGTGTACTTAGCATATCTGACACCTGGAGCAGATCATTTTTTTTTAAATATCCCCTCCTTCATTGCTAAGAGCCAGTTTGATTTAGTGGGTAAAGCAACAGACTAGAAACTAGGTGATGGTGAGTTCTAGTCCCACCTTACTCACTAAAGCAGCTGAGCGAGCTTGGGCCAGTTGTTCTTGTCATACCTAGGAGAGAATCCATCTGTCAAAAAAAATGCTGCTAAGAAAGCTGCAAGAGTCAAAATTGACTTGAAGGCACATTTTTTCCCTCCAAACAGCTGATCTATACTCACTACTAATCTTCTCATGTCTTCATCCAGAGTGCACCACCCTTTTTTCCCACCTGGTATGTCATACAATTATGCAACCAAGATTTTCACTTCAACCAGATGCTGACAACCCAATTTAGAGCATCCTGTGATTGTCCAAACTGTTGTTATTGCCCTGGAATAGCTACATGTTGGACATTCCCACCAGGTAACTGACAGGTGACTCAATGGCAGTCATTAGATCAGGGGTCTTCAAACTTGACAGCTTGAAGACTTGTGGACTTCAACTCCCAGAATTCCTCCTCCAGTCATGTTAGCACAGGAATTCTGGGAGTTGAAGTCCACAAGTCTTAAACTTGCCAAGTTTGAAGACCCTTGCATTAGAGGATCCACATGCAAACTCGCCTGCAATCTAAATGTGCAATGCATTTTGCAGCAAGTAAGAAAAATATCAGTCACTGTGAAAAGATAGCAAAAGCACCCTCTACTTACTTGGGAAAAAAATTAATGAGTGGAGATCTTTGGGCAATGAATTCCACACATCTGGACGTTAGGGAAGATTGATTTATGCTGTGGAAATGGCCATTGGTTTAGGAATATGTCTGCCCTGGATCATACCCTCCTGATCACATATATGGTTGTTGGATTGCAAGAGGAAGGTTGGCAAGGGAATGGATGAGTTGCTTTTTATTGGCCTTGAAATTTTATTTTTAAATGAATGATTACATTCATTGGAGCCTGTCAATTTATAGGCACAATGAGCGTCTGGGTAGGCATAAGAAAAGCAAGTAAATAAGAATAAGAGGGAATGGTTAAAAGGATGAAGGGAAGTAAAACTGAAAGACGCTTTCAGAACATTGTAAAAGGATGCGAGATGACATTTCTTTCTGTTGAAACACTCCATTAAGTAATGATAGAGGTGCTGTGCGCACAGAGGGAAATCAGAAAAGGATGCCAAAACTGAGGGTTACTTTTATGTATCTGATCATATAGGAAAACATTTCACTCCACTGCTAAAAAGAAAGCATTCAGTACTATTGGCATCTTAATTTAATGCAATTTAACAATGAAAGCTGATGAAATTGCAGTATGATGTTCCTCCTGCCTCCCAAGGCCCCTCCTACACACCACAACGTCCCTTGCTGATGCCTACGCAGTTGTTTTCTGACTTAATTTCCCCCAAGCAATCTCAGCATGGGGAAGAAACTGAAGGACTATAAAACTCGCCCAACAAAGAGATGTGTCAGAATAGAGCTGGAAGGGGCCTTAGGGGTCTTCTAGTCCAGCCCCCTGCTCGAGCAGGAGACTACACCATTTCAGGCAAGTGGCTGTCCAGTCTCTTCTTAAAAGACCTCCAGTGATGAAGCACCCACAACTTCTGAAGTCAAGCTATGGCTGAGGTTAGCCTTTTCTGATCTTTTTTGCACCCCACTGCAGGTGATTGGGAAAGGAATTCTAGGTATGCAGAATGGATCGATAAAGCTTTTCTAATTTTGTTCATTTGGGCACCTGCCAGTCATTCCTTCTTCAAAATCTGAACTGTGTCCACTCACCTCAGCTGACAAGACAAAGCAACATAAACCTATAAGTTAACTTGAATGACAACATGTCATCCCCAAAATAATGGGTGCCTAGGGAGGCATTATTTTAAAAGTAGACACAGTGTAAAGTGAGACACTGTCTTTATTTCTGAGGCTCTGGGGATTTAAACTTCAAGGTGGGTTTGGGCCCTAAACTGATAAAAAAATGTAATGATTTCAGTTTAGCCTTGTTTCTTGACAAACAAGGCTGAAATCGAACTGGAGTAAATTTATCACTATCTGAATTTTTTTAATATATGCAACATAACCACATAGGAATTGCCCTGATGCATGGTTTTTTCACTTCTGTCTAAGCTCTTTAAACAAATCAGAGCTTTTTATTATTATTATGGTTCATCACGTAGTCAGCAGAGATTTAAACTGGATTTGGCATTTTTATCCATCAAGAGAGTCCTTCCCAAAGACCTGGCATAGACACAGATTGTTGTTTGATGGGTTAAAAGTATCATACAGGATATAAGATGTTCCAGTTACAGCTGCCTTTTGTAATTGGTGATTTTGTCAATTAAAGTATTGAGGTAATGCTCCAGATGTTTTAATACTGAACCAAAGGTGACTATTGTTTTCCATCTTTGTATATTTGCAATGGGTAAACAATTTTTCTCGTGGTATTGGCTTTGATTGCTCAGCCAACAATCCTAAGTCTTGTAGCCCATTTGCCAGCAGATGTCCAGAAACTCCAACACTCAGAATGATCCTTATTGATTATGATGATGATGATGCTTGTTCCCACAATCATTCAGATATTTAGACTGGGTTTGGCATTTTTATCAACCTGTTGAGTCCTTCCTAAGGTCCTGGAAGAGGCAGATGTGGATGTCTGGTGGTATTACATCACAGGATGTAAACTGTTCCAAGTAAAGCTGCCTTTTGCAAATGAGCAATGGTGGCTTTGTGGATGCTGATGGTGTTCAGGTATTGTTGTTCCAGTTGTTTTTGGAATTGCACCCAAGACGCCGGTTACTATTGGTCCTACCTTTGTTTGCCTTTGCTACAGTTGTTCTATTTCTATTTGCAGGTCTTTGCATTTTGTTATCCTCACCACTTCTTTCTCTTCTATTCTGATGTCTCCAAGGTACTGCCATGTCCTGTAGTTAGACTTCTTTGTCTTTCTTGTTGACAATTGCTAAGCCTGAACTGTTATGTGGCAGGTGCCTGTCTGTTTGAATTCTAATTTCCCAGAGCACTTTTAGCTTCTTCATCTTCTATTACTTTATTTTGTGGCCCTACCAGTTCTTGCTTGCAGACAAACAGCACTTCTTGAAGATCTTCCAATGCATCATTGTTGGTAGTCAGTCTGTGCGATCGTCTTGCAGCAGCCAATTATTTTTTTATTATTTTCAGGCATCCATGGCAGATTTCATTACCACAAGGTCTCTACATTTACCCTTTCCTTCCTGACCTGGATCCCTTCTAGGACTTCTGGGCCAGAGAAGTCATAGTTTTCGACAGTATCATCTTTGACTCCAACCTGTGAGAAAGAATACAGTCATCGGGATTAAGAAGCCATTTCTATCATACTCCTTCACTGAGAGGCTGTAACATTTGTTATTCTTGCTGCCATTTAAAAAAAGAAAGCATGACTAAATTGTTTATTTGTCCCCTCTTTCTTTTCCACATCTTTTTCATCTAAGCTTCATCTTGTCATCTGTGTAATGGAGCTTAGGGACTCTCTTGGTGTCAGTCAAAAAAAAAAACCTTTTGTGAACAGCTTAAATAATTCTAAGAATCATGATGAATAAACTAGTGAAGAGAAAAGAAACAAAAGAATAGTTGTCCAGTAAACAAAAAGAGAGAGTATTGGGAGATAAGAAGCCCAGTGTTAGAATGACAGGCACTTCAGGACATTAAAGTAAACCTTTACTGTCTCAGACTGTAAAAAGACAAATCTGTTCTTCAGCTTTGGGTACACTTGCCATTTTGATGTATGGCTTTCAAAGTAAATGGAACCATGGAAAAATGTGTGTTGCTGTTTACTGTGAGGATATATTAAGATGTTACAAAATACAAGTGAATTGGGCACTCTGGGATGGGATGGGCTAAGTGTTAAGTCCCATTCTCCACTGGACGCCTAGTTTCTCTGATGTGAAATCAGGCCATGGTCTTAATATAGATCAAGAATTTCCCTGCCAGGCCTGACTCTTTTTAAAAATTTCCTCTTATGCTTCCATGTACCGAGGCTTAAGAGGACACCCAATCAATGAACAGCACTTCAGATATCACTTCTTAGGAGTATCTGGGTCTAAACCAGGGGTGTCTAACCTTGGTAATGTTAAGCCTGGAGGACTTCAACTCCCAGAATTCCCCAGCCAGCTTTGCTGGCTGGGGAATTCTGGGAGTTGAAGTCCTCCAGGCTTAATGTTACCAAGGTTGGACACCCCTGGTCTAAACTATCTAGTAGAGCTCAACGTTCTTTCTGTGGTTGTGCATTTCCCTCACAAACCCAAGATTATTTTAAACCGCCATTTTGTGTACCAGCCTGAGCCTTAGGGTTTGTCATCTGGCTGGCATTAGTAAGTTTCTGTAAACTGACCTTGTGTTTTTCTTTATTAGGAGAAAGGGGAAGTTGTTTTCCTTCTCACAGTCTTGCTTCTGTCTCTCAAATTTGTGGGTTTGGGGAGCAGAGAAAGAAAGAAGATGGTGGCAGGCGGTTAAGTATCAACGAAAGCTATCTCTGTTGACCTGATTGGATACAGTAGGCCCAGGTGTGTGTGTGTGTGTGTGTGAGAGAGAGAGAGAGAGAGAGAGAGAGACAGACAGACAGACAGACAGACAGACAGACAGACACAGAGACAGAGACAGAGACAGAGACAGAGAATATGAGAACATGAGAATTTATGCAATCCAACTCCCAATTACAGTATGTGATAGCAGTATTTCTTTTTTTGTTCTCAGGACTTCCTCTCACATTGAAAAGTTCTGGAAGGCCTCAAAAAAGAGCTTTTGTTTTGTATGGCTTATATTTATTATTACCGTATTAAAAATTAAAATTGATGCATTTGTAGGATATTCATTAAATATGTAAAAATAATATGAAACCCATTAGACATTAACATAAAATGTTTTTATTATTTTATTAATAAGGATAATAATCTTGTGGACCTTTGAGAGAGTCTTAGGAATTCCCAAAGACCCTTGAACCACACTTTCAGAAACCCTATTCTAAAGTGACTGTAGAATTTCACTTAAAAAGGAAAATTGAATGCTGCCATCGTCCTGGTAGTGATAGTCAGCTGAGCCAAGAAGTTCCTTTTAGGATTCAGAAGCAATGAGGAATTACCTAAGGAATATAGGCAATGCAACAAAAGTTTCTTTGCTGCAAGACTGAAAGCACCAGGGAATTACAGTATTATCCAAATACATGCCAGTCCTTCAAGGCAACAGATGACACTACCAGCTGGGTTCTGTAGAGCATAAGACCTTTTGGATGGTCTACAAGTCTTGCAAAATAAAACTGTCCCCAACTGCCTTTTATATAAAACTGCATTTTATATTTAAATTTCACTGGTTTTGATCATGAGCTCGTCCTTGTGTGAAGGACAACCTTTCCTGGATATGTCTGAGTCTTTGCAGTTATGCTATTAGGGACTTGGTGCTGGACAGGAGAATCATACATTTAGTTTAGTTTTCTACATTGGAGATAGTCCAAGTACAAATAAGCAGGAAAAGAAGTAAACTACTTTCAGCCTGTTAGTTTGAGGTGAAAAATCTGACACTCCACTATACTTTCTCACCCAATCTTCCTTAATGTCAATACAGCCAGAGAATGTAGCATCTCCTCTTTACCATTAAAAAAGAACTATTGCAATCTTGCTCCATTTGGGCTGGAGGCCATTCTGTAAATCTTTACAGTAAATGTGTAGGTAAATTGAACTACCTGATAAAGTAGAACTGTGATGAACGATATCATCAGGAAAAAGGTCTGGTCTGGATCTAGGCAGTCATGAATTATATTCAGTCTACATCCATGTAGAAAGGCAATTGATATAAAATCAGTGGAAACTGATGCTGCATTCGTATCTCTGAAAAATACATAACTCTGAGTTTTTAATCTACTGTATTTATGTAATTCAGTCTGGCTTTTGAGTAGTTCATCCATAATAACATAAAAACCAGTGCAAACCAAAAACAAGAGGACAACTAGGCACAATTCACAAACAGAAAGCAAAAATAATTGACTTACCCAAGGAGCCTCATTTGTCACATCACAAGATCTGGAAGAACAATCAGATCTACGACATTTTATGGAATGCCTACAGGATGGGAGCTACATGAATCTCACTCTAAAGAGCTCTAGGAATATTTGGGCATCTATTACATCATTAGCAACAATGCAACAAATCTTCAATAATTGTGGCAATCCTAACCAAAGGCTTGGCTTGATTTTGTTTTAAACCGTGTGTTTTATTTTTTATTTTTTTGGAATACTGATCAGCTTCCCTGGAAATATATGGAATATTGTTATATTTTAAAAGCCTCTCTAGGAGAAGTCATTGATGCTTGGTCTTCTGCAAAACAGTGAGAAATCCAAGGGGAAAACTAGCAAGAGTGATCTTCCTACTTCAGTTTCCTATGCAAAAATCTCTCTGCAGACCGGCTCAGCTATATCAACATTAGGGGTCATACTGACATCCACTGGCAAGCAGAGGTTCTAGCATTAATTTCTCTGATACAGTCTGTCCAGCTTTTCACGGAAGAAGGAAGAAAGGAAGAAAGGGAGGGAGGGAGTATGTGTTTTTGACTGTACTGGTTGCCACTGTAGGCTTTTAATTAAAAGGCAGGATATAAACCTTTTTGATTAATTAATGAAGTTTCCACCATTGTTAAATAAATTATACTCTACAATTAATCAGTAGTGCCATTCTGTTTCTACTATAGCTGAGACAATTGGTTCTGGGTTTCCACCTAGTTGTAATGACTACGCATTCTTCCTCTTGTTTTTATTTCTCCAGGAACATACATGAACCATGATCGCTAGAAACAGCACCTTCCCACTGAAAGAGTTAGCTCCCCAGAAATTTGCACAGCTCCCATCCTACCAGAATTCCACAAGTCTTTAAAAATGTAGGTATGCTTCCTGTAGCGAGATTATTATATGCTCCAAGTGGAAAAGTCCAGCACAACCATAATGGAGGAATGGTTGGTGAAGATGATGATTATTTCAAAAAGTAGAATAACATCCTTTCCCCCCTCCCCAATTTTCCTAACTGAGGTTTGAAAGAAGAAAAAGCAGTATGTGAGTTATGAATATTATGAATGTAAAATTATAATATAATTCTAATATGTAATAAATTCTAATATACTTCAATTCGGCAATTTTAAAACCAATATATAGTACTGTTCTCTCTCTCTCTCTCTCTTTCTTTTTATCCCCCCTTCCCCCCATATATATGTGCATGTGTATCTGTGTTTTTATAGATATTAGTTGTGTTGTTGTGATTTTTGTGTGTGTGTGTGTGTGTGTGTGTGTGTGTGTGTTATATATATATATATATATATATATATATATATATATATATATATATATATATATATATATATATGTGGTGTGTGTGTGTGTGTGTGTGTGTGTTTGTTTGTTTTCTAAGTTTCGAGGTATTGTGTGGTGTGGTGTGTGGTAGTCATTATAGATTTTCCCATGTCATTATTTAAAGCACAACTATAATGACGTGGGAAAATACCTGAACAAAGCTGAATACCATACACACACACACACACACACACACACACACACACACAAACACCAATTATGTGATCCTTTGTCATTGTCAGGCCCAAAGAAATCAGAAATGACACAGTTACTTTTGAATAATTCCTTTATTGTTGCTCACCTATAGATAGATAGCCACCTTCAGTCTGACCTAAGTATAGTACATAAAATTATCCATTACACTGTCCTACACGTCAATGACTATTTCAGCTTCAACCATAACAACACAAGAGCAAACAATAGATACAAACTCAGGGTACACTGCACAAAACTCGATTGCAGGAAATACGATTTCAGCAACAGAGTGGTCAATGCCTGGAATACTCTACCTGACTCTATGGTTTCTTCCACTAACCCCAAACACTTTAACCTCAGACTGTCTACTGTTGACCTCACCCCGTTCCTAAGAGGTCTGTAAAGGTTGTGCGTAAGCGCACCAATGTGCCTACCATCCCTGTCTTAATGTTCCCTTTTATTAGTATCTATTTCATATATTAATAATCATGTTTATACTTATATATATATTATCAAATGCATGCTTGACAAAATAAAATAAATAAATAAATAAATAGAATCTTGCCAGGTTAAAGCGATGATGTGCAATAACGATAGATGTACTTTGTGAATTGCTAGAGAAGTCTTGCTCTCTTCCTGCCCACCAGACATTCCAACCTCTCCTGTCTCTTTGACCCCTGGGGAGGAGCCCCTCCCTCCTGCAACTCCATACTACAGTCCATCACAGTCATCTTTTGAAAGGAAGTTTGTGTTGTCTGATGTGAGCAGAATGAATATTATGGCTTTGGTTGACCAGATATGTTTTACCCCAGTGCTGGACAGTCTCACAATCATTTGTAAGTTCTGATCTTTCCTTGGGCATGAAAGCCACTGGATAACTTGTGGCCAGACACACTGTCTCAGCTCAACCACTCACAGGGTTTCAGCTGTGGAGAAATAGGAAGAAGCAATGGGCACCTCCTTGAGTTATGTATAAAATAGATGGGATCATTGTAATAATAAGAATGATAGAAATGGAGGCAGAGGTTTACTTAAGATCAAACAAACTGTCAAAAAGGAAAAAAAAACATGCATTGGCTGATTATGTAAAAGGCAGCTAAGCACAAGCACTGCGGCAAATTAAAAATTGGAACTTACATGAATACATAAACCGGCCATGGTGGTCCCAGTGGTCAATGACATACTGGGAGCCATACCACCCCCCAAAAAATATCTTAGAAAAATCTGTGCATTGACAAAAATTTCCATCTGTCAATTACAAAAGGTCACATAGCTTGCACCTGCACATATCCTAATCCAATAGGTTAAGACATCCTTATTGTTATAAACTCAATATGCATGAAGAGCCGGCAGCTGTGATTTCACATTGTTGTATATAATAAAACAAAGATAGTACGTTACCAACAGTAATAAGCCCCTTGGGTGCAATCCCAAAACCTCTGAAGCGCTACTTGAACACAATTAGCACTGACAAAATCGTCACCTGTCAATTGCAAAAGGCATCATTACTTGGAACAACTTACATCCTGCAATTATATTTTTAACGCCATCAAACAACAACACCTGCCTATCCAAAGTCTTTGGGAAGGACTCAATACGCTGATAAAAATGCCAAATCCTTTCAAATTGTCTGGCTGGCTATACAATAAACCATAATAGGAGCCCATATATTTGGAGACAATCATCAAAAGAAAATAATAAGTATACCCTATACTTATCTATAGGGCTGAAGGGGTCTTATTAATACAGGTAGTCCTTGACTTACAACCAGAATTGAGCCCATCATGCTGTTGTTAAGTGAGATATTTGTTATGTGAGTTTTTCCCCATTTTATGATGAGTGAATCACTGCCGTTTATAAGTTAGTGACCTGTCTGTTAAGTGAATCTGGCTTCCCCATTGACTTTGCTTGTCAGAAGATCGCAAAAGGGGATCGATCACATGACCCTGGGATACCGCAGTGGTCATAAGCATGAACCCATTGCCAAGCATCGGAAGTTTGATCACATCATCATGGGGATGTTGCAAAAGTCGTAACTATGAAAAATGGCCGTAAGTCACATTTTTCAGTTCTGTTGTAACTGAATGGTCACTAAACGAACTGCTGTAAGTTGAGGACTACCTGTAGTTTGTTGTCATTCAGCAATCAGTGCAGCGTTTGTTATAATCTTGGCAAAAGGGCAATAAATCTTGAGAGGAAAAGTAATCTCTTTCACAAATAAGATAGATGTAAATAAGATGGATACATACACAGAATTTTACTAAATTTTAAAGAAAAATTGGGCATACAGGAGTTTCTCTCTACCACAGGAGATAAAGTTTTTGTTTTCCTGTTCAAATCCTTTATAATTGAGTCCTCACTGTAGTAAAGCCGATACAAGTTTGGGCTATTTTCTCCATAAAATTCTAGCAGGCTACATATTACCCAAGCTTTTCATAGAACATTTAAAAAATAATCCATTTAATGAACAGTGCCATCTACTGGGAGAAAAGATATTTTAGAAGTAGATGTAACGAAGTATTTCCACACCTGTGTCTACAAAATATAAAACTTGGATCACATTGCCTGTGGGTGATTCACATCGGTGTGTGGAAAGTTGAAAAGAAAGGGGTCAACTCTAGGATCTAAGGACCATAGATGAAACTTTGCACCATCTTAAGAAGCAATCCAACCAGTGGTGGGATTCAAAATTTTGTACTACCGGTGTGGCTTGGTGGGTGTGGCAGGGGAAGGATACTGCAAAATCCCCATTTCCTCCCCACCCCACTAACCTGCGTTCCAGCTCTGTTCTCCTGTGCAGGGAAACAAAAGAAAACCCAGCCAATCAGCTGGGACTCAATGGGAGGTGGAGAATAGATGGGGGCGGGGCCAGTCAGAGGTGGTATTTGCCGGTTCTCCAAACTACTCAAAATTTCCACTACCGGTTCTCCAGAACTGGTCAGAACCTGCTGAATACCACCTCTGAATCCAACCATAAAGCAAAGCAGAGCAAAGTAAGGAAGATACTATCTTTTACTATCTTTCACTTTTTAACTCTTTTACCTAACAGCAGCAAAATAGAGTTAGTGAGTAGGTTCCTGGGTGATCCCTAATTTATTCTGCATCAAATTTAGAACAACTTGGTGGACCAAGAAGATGCATCCAATGGGTTTAGCACACGCAGATGTATTTGGGGAAGTGATCACAAGATTGGGAAGCTTGCATTATCACAGTTCTATGCAGAAATGCTTCTTCTCTGTTCAATGTGGAAAGTAGTAAGTCAAACAACATTAGGACCAAAATTACGTGTGATAAAATAGTCCAAAGATACAAGAGCTGATGTATGAAGTATGAATAACTATTATTTTAAAAAAATGATTAAAGGAGCTTTCTGTCTGAGAACAAAGAGGAGGTTGTTAATGGTTTGATGCATAGTGGCTTTTGCATCAACTTTAAGCAATACCATCATAGGTATGACACAAAAGACCTGAACCACACATTAAGTTTCAATTAAGGTGATTTATTGCATGTGCCTACGCACAAGCATCTCATCAATGAATGGTCAGCACTATTTTGTCACTTGATAATGGTTAGTGGAATTTAAGAGGGGTTGGACTTGGACTGCTTGTGGAAATGTAGTGACTCAAGGCTGATTCCTCTTTTGACTCTGCCCCCTGGGTTCTGCCACTCCTTCTCCTACAGAGATTGTGCAACCCAAGACACGCTAAATTGTAATCCTTATTGAAAAGGCTCGTTGGAAGAAGCTTTTGTCCCAAACTCCCCATCTTGCTGTGCTACCATCATTTTCTGGACCTGTCCTAGGGCTCAGCATAGGCCAGCCAGTATTGGGGATTAAGTATAGATGAAGAGTGGATGCGACTGCTGTTGACTTGCTTGGAATCAATGGAGCTTTGTTGCTGTTGAGTTTTTGTGCTTATTTTTTTCACTGCAGAAGATCTGGTATTATTTTTCTGAAGAAGACAGCCGCCCATCTGCTCCGACTGGGCAAAAGCTGTTAAGCTGGCAATTCAAAACCAGAAGGGCTTTCTAGTTTGGCAGTGGGATTCCTGGGCAACATTGTGCAGTCCCCAGTTTGTATATTCAGACATTCTGTGTGATCTAGAACAGGGGTCTCCAACCTTGGCCACTTTAAGCCTGGCGGACTTCAACTATTCTGGGAGTTGAAGTCCGCCAGGCTTAAAGTGGCCAAGGTTGGAGACCCCTGTTCTAGAATACCTGAAAAAGGCTAGGTTCAATCTAAATTCCTCCAGGGCTACCAAATGGCAAATGCGTCCTTTGAATCTCTCTTTTCTCGGTGCCAAGGCAGTCTTAAGTGATTTGGGATGTCATGACGAATTGGCACACATACATAATCCAAGACCCTGTGATCATCAGGAGAAAAGAATCTAAAATTTGTAAACAAAATTAAAGAGGGCTTCCCCTTCCTACCCATTGGAAAAGATTATAATAATGAAACGCAACAAGGTAATGGACTATAAAATCAAGTTTCAAGCAGAGGTGATGATTGGATTCATTTTGAAATCATTCTTGCAATTCCCCACCATGAAACCTATCTAGCAGCATCCAGGAGAGCAAGGCAAGAAATTCCTAAGGGTTGAGAGTTTCCAAGGCACCTGGGGGGAGGACTGGGAGAGGAAGAATGAAACCAGCCAGAGCAATAAGGCAGGCCTCAGATGCAGCAAAAATTCAAGGAGGGTGAGGTCCTCCCCCATGTACCCAAGCAATCTTCAGCTAATGGGATTTTTTTTCCAGTAGAAGGTGGATATGTGTGTGCATGCATACATACATAATCTATCTAGAGATTCAGCTATAAATTCAAAGGCAGCACACAAGCATCCCTACCTTCTTGTCTCTGGAAGTAGAAAACATTCCCCTTTAAACTTCAGTACTTTTAACAGAGCGATCTTTTGAGATGCAGTCATTGGTGTATAGAGAGAAGAGAAGCGGAGAGAGCACACAGCCCTGGGGGGGGGGCGTACTAATTGTACAGGTATCTGATGTGATTTTGCCTAGCTTCATCTGCTGCTTCCTGTCTGTTGGGAAACTTATGATCCACTTACTTGTTGCTTGTATCTTTACAATGCATATAGTTTTATTTGTTTCCTCGTATGATTTGATTGCTTATTTAGTAACCTATGACTATCACTAAGTGTTGTATCTTATGATTCTTATGTGTTGTATCTTATGATTCTGTCATCTGCACCTCTGTAACTGTCTGGTTTGGTTCTGCAACCCAACAAGACAGACACAGACTTCAGAGGATAATTGGGACTGCAGAAAAAACAATTATTACTAACCTGCCTTTCACTGAGGACCTGTATACTGCATGAGTCAAAAAGAGGGTTGTGAAAATATTTGCAGATGCCTCACATCCCTGACATAAACTGTTTCAACTCCTACCCTCAAAACGACACTATAGAGTACTGCACACCAGAACAACTAGACACAAGGACAGTTTTTTCCCCGAACGCCATCATTCTGCTAAACAATAATTCCCTCAACACTGTTCAACTATTTAAAGTCTGCACTACTATTACTGTTAATCTTCTCATCACTACTTATCACCCATTCACCCAAAGCAATGATTTATTAACTTTAGAAAATCTCCCTATCTGGCCCCCTGTTTCTGTTTCAGAAATTTAATCCATTTTTCGATCATTAAAAGCTAATAAGGCACCTGGTGAAGATTTTTTGCCCCCGGAATTATTTAAGACTTAGATGGACTGGTGGGCACCTTTGTTAACAGGGCTATTTACCTTTATAAACAATACTGGCCGCATACCTGTGGGTTGGGAAGTGGCCAGTATTGTTCCCTTACATAAAAAAGGAGATAGAGGCAATCCAAATAATTACAGACCAATAAGCCTAATTGGAATTGTTGCTAAAATGTATGCCAAGCATTTGTTGAGCAAAATTGAAATCTGGGTTATGGAGAATAATCTTTTGGCGGAGGAACAAGCAGGCTTTAGACCAGAGCGACCTAACATAGATAATTGTTTCACATTATATCACTTGGTAACAAGGTATTTAAAAATGGATAAGAAATTATTCACTGCATTTATTGATCTAAGTGCGGCTTTTGATTCATTAAACAGAAATATCTTGTGGAGGAAACTGGCGGACCTGAACATGGAGCCCAGATTCCTTTTTCTGTTAAGGGCCCTTTACTCAAATACCCATGCGAAAATCCGTACTGGTGTAAATGGAGCCCGTCTAAGAGCATACATGCCGATGACATGGTATTAATGGATCATTCATAAATAGGCCTGAGGAGACTGTTGCATAAGCCGAATACCTATTGTACTTTGAATTTCTTAAATATTAATAAAAGCAAATCCAAAGTGTTGGTTTTCAGCACAAAAAAATAGGGAATATAATTGGCAGATTAATGGGGAGTCAATCGAACGAGTAAATTCTTATACCTACCTAGGAGTGGTCTTTACTAATACAGGATCTTGGTTAAATCACTTTAAAAGTAGTGCATTAAGAGCTGAGATAAGCACCAACAGATTATATAAATTATTTAACCATAATTACCCAGGCACTTTGACCCCTATGTTGAAAGTATTTAGGGCAAAAATAGTTCCAATGCTGACATATGGTGCAGAACTGTGGGATTTAAATAAAGCCTCCCCACTTGAACAAACACAGACCCGCTTTTTAAGACACTTATTGGGGACTGATAAGAACACTTCTGCTTCAGCAATCAGAGCAGAATTGGGTATCCACTCCTTACATAGCCACTTAATCATTAAAACATTTACATACTGGCTAAAGATACAATCAATGGATTCGGATAGACTTCCCAAACTATGCCTAACTGAACAGTTAAATAAATTCCAATTTAACTACTGGGCCAGTCAACTCCACAGAGCCATCTTAAGACATGGGTTTTCTACCCAATATTTATTGTCAAGGGCTTCCCAGGCAAGGGAAATTTTTAAACAGAGAGTCTTGGATATTAGTGCCCAGACTGACATGGAATTATTAGCAAAAAACAGATCTATAATATGGTTGGCTAAGAATAAAAACATCTTCCAACCTGAAAAATACCTTTCAATGGGTATGTCACAATTACAGAGAAGAGCCTATACCAGAGCCAGATTTGAGTTATTGGATTCCATGTCCAGACATGGGCGCTTCCACCATGTACCATACCACAAGAGAACCTGTTTATGTGGTTCATCTGCCATTGAAGATATTTCCCACATCTTGTTCAACTGCCAAATATATGCCCCCATTAGGCTTAAATATTTATCATTTCTACTGGAAAGAACAGCCCATTGGGAATCAAACCACAGATTGTTATATTTCCTCCGGGCCTCTAATGTACACATCGTTTGTAGGACTGCTAAGTTTATAATCAAGGCAGCAGTCTTAAGAACCCAATATATTGAACAAATTGGTGTATCCTGCAAGGGTGATCTATTATCCGATTTCTGACTCCCTGGTTTTCCACATATGTTTTTATTACTGTATTCCTATATATCTTACTTATCTGCATTTTGTCTTGTTATATATTTACGTTATGTTATTGATAAGGTCTTATGACTATTCAATTAAATAAGCAATGCAATACAATATCACCCATCCCTCCCCACTTAT
Source organism: Notechis scutatus (assembly GCF_049901735.1). Lineage (NCBI taxonomy): Eukaryota > Metazoa > Chordata > Lepidosauria > Squamata > Elapidae > Notechis > Notechis scutatus. The sequence goes on along the minus strand of NC_142009.1, from coordinate 135,659,160 downwards.
GACTGTATGACTGTTGTCACTTGTATCCTTACGATTTATATGGACATATGATTTGATTGCTTATTGTACCCTATGACTATTATTAAGTGTTGTACCTTATGATTCTTGATGAATGTATCTTTTCTTTTATGTACACTGAGAGCATTTGCACCAAGACAAATTCCTTGTGTGTCCAATCACACTTGGCCAATAAAGAATTTGATTTCTATTCTATTAAAAGAACCACCCCCTTTCTCCATAGTTTAGTCGGGGAGGGGGGTAATTTATATCCTCCCCACACATGCATATTTCACACCTTCGCATTTCCCAACTTTTCCAGGGTAGAACTATGTCTAAGCCCCTGAGGCTCACATTAAATCCTGCCGCTTACCCTTCAGTGCTATATAAAGCAAGTCCTCTAGCTATACCAGACCCCTAAGGTGCTTTGTACAGACAGTGTCATACACACTGCAATAACTGCAAGACAGGGATCACTGCCCTCGGAGATGATAGATCACTCCCTCTGGGCAGAAAATGAGCTTGGTTTATGACAGTGAGGTGCCCTCTGCAATATATGAGGAAGAGAAGTGGTGGGTAATTTTACCCACTGTAAGTCAGAGCGGAATAAGGAAAGGTCAGCATAGACTTATTGTATTTTAGCTCACCCGTCAAGGCTAATGCCATTAGGTGAAAAGAGTGAGTCCTTAATAGGAGCTGTGTTTTTCTCCTTTAGAGAGAGCCGTCAAAACCTCTGCTTTCTGGCCTCCCTGAGGGTTGGTATGAGAGATCAACAAATGAAAGTTCATGTTCGAAGCAGCCATCCCAAGGCTACTGGGAATCGCAGTTCAGAGATACTGGGAAGGTCACCACATCTAAGGGCAGCAAGAGGCCATCGCTCCTCAATATAATAGGACGGAAGATGGGAGCAGGGCAAGGTCCCTCCTGCCTTGACCTCACTTACAAAGCGGCAGCTACAAGGAATCTAGTTGTTGATCATGGCTTTACATCAGGGGTGGAATACGACAGGATTAACTACCGGTTCAGGATTTACGAGCTTCCCTGCTCGCTGTGAGCCGCGCGCCTGTAAATCGTCATTAGCACACTGCGCGCTGAGAAGCAGCCTTTGAAACAGCCCTCTTTTCTTGTTTTTTTAACTGCAGCTGTGCATCGTTGGGCAGCTGAAGTTGAAAAATCAGGAAATAAAGATCAGGTAAGAGCCCGGGTGGGCGGGTAGGCAAAAACATCAGCAGACATAGAACCAGTTCTATGTCTGCTGCTCTTCAGAGCTACCGGTTCTACAGAGGTGGACAGAACCGGTAGAAACCAGCCCTGCTTTACATCCAAATCCTCTCTGGTTATTGTTTTTAGAAGTCATGCAAGAAATCCAATAATGGAGCTCAATAGAATCAAGGCCAGCTGCATTGTCTCTCTCTCTGTGTGTGTGTGTGTGTGTGTGTGTGTGTGTGTGTTTCCTGCTACATACAGTAGGATAGAGATGCAACCTGTTTTGCGAGGAACTGGAAACTCCTGGCCCTATAAATCTTGGTTATGATCTATCTCAGACTTGAGCTATGCACTTTCTGTGGAGAGACCACCACACTCCAGAGGTTCTGCAGAACTGCTTCAAGTTGGTTTTGGCACAACCAAAACCCAAAATACTTTGGGTATTTTAGGCTTCAGACAAACAAAGTTCTAGATTCTGGGCAAGTAGGGAAGTGGTGGGATTCATTTTTTTTTACTACTGGTTCTGTGGGCGTGGCTTGGTGGGCGTGGCAGGGGAAGGATACTGAAAAAATCTCCAGTCAGAGGTGGTATTTGCCGGTTCTCCGGACTACTCAAAATTTCCACTACTGGTTCTCCAGAACTGGTCAGAACCTGCTGAATACCCACCTCTGAAGTAGGGCAAGTTCAGTGATTCAACCCCCTCACCTGGTTTCCTTTCAGCAGTTCTTGGAGCAGGGCGTCCCTCAATTGCTCTGTTTCTGATCTTCCCAGTGTCTCTCTCTACAGTGATGGCTTATTAAAATGAATTCCCCCCCACCAAAAAAAATGTCTTGTGGGTTCCAGTGGGTTCCAGAGGAAGCTTGGACTTTCTCTCAAGGATCTGATGGGTATTTTGGTTGAGGTTTTAGTCACAGACTGGAATGGTTGGGGAAGCCTTATATTATTTCTCCCAGGATACCAATCCTAGGATGTTCCTTGGTTCTGAATTCCAGAATGAGAAGTGCCAGATTAGTTGTCTTGAGCATCATTGGAGGAAGACAAAAAGTGAATCTGACTGAACATGGGAATATTTGGGATTACACAGAGGTGTTAAGAGTGGAGAAACAGAGCTATTTCTCTGCCTTATTTCATTTGTTAATAACCAGCCAGTCATTCCTTGCTAAGGGGAGGATGAGTCCAGAAATTCCCTCAGGGTCAATGAACAGAATATTCTACTTATCTGGTAAAAAAAAGTACGCAGGTTTTCTCAGAGTTGGACTCTCTGATTGAAATGTTGGTTAAGGTACCTGTGGCATAATCTTCTGGATTTACCTGGAAGAGTTTGAGCTCTGGGATGTGTCATCCTGCATAAAGAACTGTGTCATTAATCAGTACAGTTTTAATATAGTGACCTGTATTGTTTGTGTGCCTTGTTCAGCATATCAAGATTTAGCAAATGTATATGGTACCTATTTCCTGAATTTGAAACTTTTAGTCAGGATCACAGCTGTTTGACATAATTCTTATCCAGAGAGGAATGTTAGAAATTTTGCTGCCTGAACCAAAGCCTTCCTCACCTCATAAATTCCTTACTAGGGCCAGAAGTTTTAAAAGCCTCGTGGCACCATTTAGAAACCTCTTCCTTCCTTAACTCACTCCTGTCTCAATTTCCTCATGGTCATAGTCAACCCAGAAGCCCTGGGGTAAAATTCACAGCCCTTGATTTTGCTACTTCATCTTATCTACCAACCATAAATGTCTTGACCAAGTCACTCTATAAATTGCCAGGTAAGCCCTACAACCATTGTGAAGTAGTATTCCAAAGGCCAAAACATGCTATGTAGACTAGAAAGATACCATGATGGTTAGTTTAAAAAGCTGCCGGCCAAAACATCCAGGAAACTCTTAACCATGAAGCCAGTTCCAGCCTTGTCATATTTATCAGCCAGTAAATTTAATTGGACTCTGATAGCTGGCTGGAGTGCCTGGGGCAAAGTCTCAGGGTGTCATCTGAATTTGAGATGGTGACTTCCATGGAAGCAAATAGAGTTCTATATGCCCTCCATTTGACCATTGGTGGCACAGTGGTTAGAGTGCACTATTGCAGGGTACTTCTGCTGACTGACTGCAATTTGGCAGTTCAAATCTTACCAGGCTCGAGGTTGACTTAACCTTCCATCCTTCCAAGGTGAGTAAAATGAGGATCCAAATTGTTGGGGGCAGTAGGCTGACTCCGTAAATCACTTAGAGAAGGGCTGTAAAGTGATATATAAGTTTAAGTGCTATTGCTAAGTGTTATTGCTACCTGTTTGCTGTATTTGGGTCCTTTTTAAAAGTGGCCAGGTAGGTTGCCTGTGGTTGGGTCCATGCTGTGGTGTCAGCTTCTTTGAAGGAGAAAGTGGTACCCACCTGCCTTGGAAGATGTGATCAAGTGCTCCCTCCTCAAGATGCTGACTTTGAGCCTAACAGTTTTCAAACACTAGTCTCCAACTTTCCCTTCTTCAGGAAGATTCTTGAGGTGATCAATCTGAAGCTGATGAGAACCTTGGAGGAAATGGATTATCTAGTCCTATTTAGTCAGGTTTGAGGCTAAAGTTTAATACTCAGACAGCTTCAGTTGCACTTGTTCTTGACCTGTGGTGAAGCAGGGATGAAGGTAATACATCCATCCTTGATCGCTTAGTGGCTTTAAGTACTGTTAGCCAAAATAGCCTTCTAAGCTTCTCCATGGGGTTCAGAATTTGGGGCACTATTTTATAGTACTACTTTGGGTTGGTTCCAGTCAATAATAATTGAGGAGGGGTTACTGACCAGCCAAGTGAGACTGTCAGAGTTCTGACCTAATGGATTTAACTCGGTTTGCAAAGGAAATGAAACTTGCTTGCAGAAAACCTCTGGCTTCTCTCCCACATTCTGCTAGAGGTGATGCATTATCAGCTTGTTCTATGTAGTTGCGATGGAGGCAGAGAAGTAAGCTGTCTTCATGGCATTCATGGTCGTGAATGAACATTTTGGAGAGGCCTTAAAACATGTCTTCCTCTGTGTTTGACCTGACTGCTCCCAAGAGTTTCTCTATTTCTATATCGGCTCTTTGCCTTTCCTCTCATTGCTCTCTGTTCTATGCTAAACCAAGGTGGTGCTTTATCTCTCCTGGAAGGAAAAGGCTTTTTTTTTCAGACTGTCCTTGAAGACTATTCATTGTGCAACTATTCCACAATGCAGTAGCACCTGCAGTTTTGGGTGCACCATGGTTCATCCAAGTAACCTCCACTACTGCATGATCTGCTTTGGCTCCCAATTACTTTCTGGGTGCAATACAAGGGGTTGATTATCACCTTTAAAATCTTACAGGACGCAAGTTACTTGCAGTAATGCATTCCTTGAGGGTATCTACCTGTCCTACTAGATTAGATAAGGTAGGCGAGCTCCAGATCCCCTCTCTTAAGTATTGGCATTTGATGGAGATCTGAGAGTCTTTTGGGGTGGCTGCCTCAGCCCTTTGGAACAGCCTCCCACTGAAGATATGAAGGATTTCTATCAGGGGTGGGATTCTACTGGTTTGGACCTATTCGGGTGAACCCCTTGCTCCAAAGATCAGCTGGCAGAAAACCAGTTTGTTTAAAAGCACAGCTGATTCATGCAGCAGAGCAGTTTGCTGTGCCTCAGCTATTTTATTTACAGGGACTGCTGTAGAAAGTAAGTATTAGAGTGTTTTTTTAAATGCGGAGCATGCGTTTGGTGCGCGTGTGCGATCACCGAACCAGTTGTTATACCGGTGGAATCCCACCCTTGATTTCTACCCTTTCAGCCTTCCAGAAGGCTGTGAAGACCTGGCTCTTCCCCAAAGCATCAGATGCGACTGAGTTGTGAAAGGTCTGGCACTGGAGGGAAAAAGACGTCTTTGATTTTAATGATGCTTTATGGATTGTTGTGAGTAAATAAACATACAGTAAGAAATAGGAAGGAACAAGGGAAAAAAATGAAATTAAGAATTTACAAAATATTGGACTTCTAGTCCTAAAAAGACAATCTTTTGGGTTGGGGCTTTTGGGGACAACCATGACCTGGATGATTGAGAATCTCCATAAACATTGGGCTTCTGGGAAAACAATGATGGATTGAAGACAGAGATTGGAGCTGATGGTCATCAAAAAAAGAGATGCCAGTGAATGGATCGGCTCCTCAGAATTCCTTTCCAAATTAAGGAGATTAGGATCATCCTCAAATTTGCTCTAGTCAGAGCCTCCATGAGAAGAGATAATAACATAGCTATCTCCAATGCTTTTGAGAACTCTGTGATCTGGGGCAGAAAACATCCTGATTAAACCATTGTTTGACACCTTCAAAGGAGCACTGAGTTCATCTACTCCCTCTCTTAATGACTTTAGGAAGTTGCTTGTCAATAGTTTTTGGAAGTTAAGAACCTTCCAAGAGACAAGCTGTATTAGCCCAGGAGCTTTGCCTTCTACCCTGGATGAAAGAAGTTGTAGGTTAGCTTAAAGATTAACAAGAAAAGGCCCAATTTATGAAAAAAAACAAAAAGGGGAAGTAAAATGTTGATTTTGGAAAATTAAAGGGCTAAACGTATTTGAAAGAACATTTCCCGTGGGATGTTTAAAAATTTATGAAGGAATATATGAAGTCTTTGCAGTTAACTATAGGAAATCCCCCTGTAAAAAAGTTTTGTTGATTTGAAAATAAGAAGGGATTTGAAGGCAGACTGGAGGGAACCAGGAATAAAAACATTATTCATAAAGGAGAATAGATCAACTAATATAATAGGGTAACACTATTTGACTATAGAAGAAATTAAGGCTGCTTGGGATCATCATAGGCTCAGAAGTTACAATGTTTCTTGACACTACAGAAGAAGAACAATTGATGAAAACAAAGAGTGAGATTGATTTGAATGTCGATTTCGATTTTTAAAAATGATAGATTACAAAAGTGATATTGAAAGAGAGGAAAATGGATTTTAAAATGTCAGAGTATAAAAGAGATATGGAAAATTATGCCAAAATGGATTTTACAAATGAATCCAGACAATGTTTTAATAATTAAAAGGGAAGAGTGACATGGAAAACTTTCTCATCTTGGATTTACAAAAGGAAGGTGTTAAATTCACCAAGCTGTTCCTGAAAGGAGACAAAGAGAAAAAAAATAAGAAATCAACTTCTGGGTCATTATTTGACCCTGTCCTACTGTTCCCATTTATTCATACTCATTTATTATGTATATACTTATACCTGCTTATACTTATATGTTTATATGTTGTGTTCATACTTGTTTTCTCATACATGCTTGACAAACTAAATAAATAAAATAAAATCAAAAGATCAAGCTTTTAAAAAGTAAATAAAGATTTATAAAATGAATTTATTTCACCAGGGTTAAAATACCGTGTTTCTCCAACAATACGCCCCCCCAATAGGAAGACCCAGCATGTTTTCTAGGCATAAAATGAAATTAAGCCTCTCCCCCCAAATTTAGGCCTAGTTTAAAACATGTGAATTTGGTGGGGGAAGGCAGGGGGGAATTTGCCATTAGGAGTGTCCCACGGGCAGCTATACCTCACCATCAGCCGTTCCTAACAGCCAATCATGGTGGAGCATGGAGGGCTCCCTTACCCCTCCCTTACCCGGGTCAGCAGGTGGGCGGTGGTGGCATGGATGTCCGGCAGTGTTTCAGCCGCTTCTCAGGCCTCCATAGCTTCCATGGTTCCTGCCAGTGCTGGCGCCTCTCTCTCCAGCGCCGTCTCCAACAACAGCCTCTGAGTCGCTCCCGCTTTTCCCCCATCCCCGTAACAACAGGAAAAAAAACATTTTGAGGTACCTGGGAACGCCGCACGCTGCCTTTTGGTTTAATCTCGAGCAGCTGGATGGGCGTGAGAAAAGCCGAGCGAGCGTCTCTGCTGCTGCTACCCTTGGTGCTCCAGCCTCGGGCTCTGCAAGTTTGCAAAAGTCCCAGTACGCAGCCCGTTCCTGCATTCCAAGCGCCCAGGCCGAGCTGCAGCTGTCCCTCTCTCACCAGCGCTGTCTCCAATAACAGCGGCAGCAGCGGCGGGAACCGTAGAAGTTAGGAGGTAGCTCCCCCACCCGAGAAGCGGCTAAAATGCTTCCACGGTTCCTGTCGCTGCTGCCACTGTTATTGGAGACAGCGCTGGCGAGAGAGGGGCAGCTGCAGCTCGGCCTGGGCGCTTGGAATGCAGGAACGGGCTGCGCACCGGGACTTTTGCAAACTTGCAGAGCCTGAGGCTGGAGCACCAGGGGTAGCAGCAGCAGAGACGCTCGCTCGGCTCTTCTCATGCCCACCCAGCTGCTCAGGATTAAACCAAAATGCAGCGTGGTGCTCCCAGGTACCTCAAAATCTTTTTTTTCCTGTTGTTACGGGGATGGGGGGAAAGCGGGAGCGACTCAGAGGCTGTTGTTGAGACGGCGCTGGTACGTGGGTGGGGGAGAAATTAATTCACCCCGAAAAGACGTCCTAGCTGTTTTTTGGGGCTCAAAAAAAAAAAAATAATAGCCCGGCCTTATTTTGTGAGAAACACGGTATATATATTACAATTTCTGTTAGATATTCATGGGATTTCACTTCTTTTTCTTTTTTTTAACAAGGATTGAATGACAAAGCTTTAAAGAATGGATTATAAAGAATTATTTTGTTTTATATTTTAGAGAAAGTAATAAATTGGATTAATAATTAGATTTATTTGATTAAGGGTAAATATGTATGTTACTATTCCTGATAGCTCTTAATAAACCTTTCCTGATTGGAACTGATTTTTTTTAAATAATTTGATTATTCATAAGGGATGAGATATTGGAAGAAGATATCTTTTTCATTATTATTGTTGAAATACTAGAGGCAATTTTAAGTTACTGAAATTTCTTATACTTGTCTGAAGTGAGGGGGAATCATTTTCTATGTATCTTTTGTTTTCTTTTTTCCCCTCTCTCAATCTTTTTTGTATTTTTTTCTTTTTCATATTTTCTGTAATTTGCATTACTCTTTTATTTTTATTTTTGTAAACCTTAATAAAAAAAATTAAAAGGAATGTATGAAACATTAAGAAAAAAGGAAAAGATCCATTATCCTTATGTCATACCAACAAATATAATAGTAACGCAGTTTAATAAAATAGAAATGTAACACCTTATTTTATTTTCTAAATAAAAGAAAACATGAGAGAGATGTTTAAACAGTACATTGTTTATGTATATCTCGCCTTTATTTTTATAAATAACTCAAGGCATCGAACATACCTAAACCTTCTTTCTCCTCCTATTTTCCCACAACAACCTTGTGAGTTGGGTTAGGCTGAGAGATAGGGACTGGCCCAAAGTTACCCACCTTGCTTTCATGAATAAGGCAGGACTAGAACTCAGATCTACCAGTTAACTATGGGAATTGGCCAACATTTGCTTCTGGTCTGTTATGCTAGCTATTGCTCAGAGTTCTAATCTGCATGGCAAGTATCTGTTTGCATATCAACATGGGATCAGACTATTATTTAATTCATATTAATTCCATGTTATCCTCTAGATATCTACTTTTGTTTAGAGAGATTAAAATTTTTTAGTCAGTTATCACTAGGTGGCAGCAAGAAACCATTTTAGATTTAACTGGAGAAAAATCAGGAAAAAGTCATTAACAGTTTATTCTCTCTCTCTCCTTCCCTCCCCCCCCCCTCCAGAAAGAAAAAGAAAAATAATGAAAGACATTAATTGATGATAAAAAGCCCAGCCACCCCCCAAAAAATATAAAATAGGAAAAAAGAAAAATGTATGTTTATAATTTTAGCTTAACCCACCTCACATGGTGGTTGTTGGGGAAAATCAGAGGAAGTAGTAGTATTAAGTATGTTCACCACTTTGAGTTACTTATAAAATAATAAAGTTAGGATAAAAATCTAATAAATAATAATCACTTTCTAAGAAATCATATATATCTTCCATCCAATTCAAGTCAGGTCCACAAAAGTTCTTCCCCTGGAGTAAAACTGTCTTCTCTACTCCTGCCTCAATCCTAAACTTTTCATTCATCAACAGGTTCAATATTTTCAAAATATAATTCAGTGTTTTCCATTTATACCTTTGTTCCTTACCTTATTTTTTTCTGAGCACTTTATTTTCAATGCTATGTATATCAAACCACAAGGTGTCAATATAGAGTTTGGGATGGCAACTTCCATGAAGCAATATTTTAATACATTTTTCTGTGTTGGGTAGCTTGAGTTTGGCATTTAAAAAAAAAAAAAAAATCTCATATCCCCAAATGAAGATGCAAGGGAGTGCTTGGTTGTAATAAAGGATTATACCTTCTTTGCAATGGAAAATTATCTGAAATCAGAGATGCCTGCACAGGGAAGAATGAGTTCACACTACAAAGGGTGCTTGAAAGAAAAGACTTGGCAAAAGGCAAGGGTGGGGGATTATGGCAACTTTACAACTTGTGATTTCAACTCCCAGAATTCTGAGTCAGCATGGCATTCTCAGGAATTCTGGGAATTGAAGTCCACAGGTCGCAAAGTTGCCATGGTTGCCCACCTTTGGCATGGGGTATCTCCTCACTTGAAGCTGATCATGACCCAATCATGCTCTAATAACAATTATTTATCCCTTTTGTCCTTTTTGTGGCCTTCACTTTGTTCCCAGCCTACTATTAGTGATAGCAAAAATTGTCAGCCATATTTTCAGAGAATTACCTATATCTGTTCTATAAAATAACTGAATTCCTGCTTGTGGGTTACATTCAGCTCAAGAAACAAATTGTCTGTGGGCATCTGCAATACTCCCAAATACATACAGCACATGTGTATATGTCCATATTATAGCATGTCAGTTGAGGGAGCAGTCAATCGTGCAATTTTGACTCACTGGAAGCCTACAGCATCTTCTTCAGAATGTTCTAAACATTTCCGCTGTATATTAATTATCCACAATAACGTAAAAAGGAAATGATGTCTTCAATAGATTTGGCCTAAATCTATTGAAGGCAACAAAGAGGATTAGGGGACTGGAGGCTTAAACATGTAAAGAACGGTTTCTGGAACTGGGTATATCTAGTCTGATGAAAAGAAGGACTAGGGGTAGCATGATGTTCCAATATCTCAGAGGCTGCCCCAAAGAAGAGGGAGTCAAGCTATTCTTCAAAGCAACTGAGGGCAGGACAAGAAGCAATGGATGGAAACTAATCAAGGAGAGAAGCAACTTAGAACTAAGGTGAAATTTCCTGACAATCAGAACAATTAATCAGTGGAACAACTTGCCTCCAGAAGTTGTGAATGCTCCGACACTGGAAGTTTTTAAAAAGATGTTGGATAACCATTTGTCTGAAGTAGTGTAGGGTTTCCTGCCTAGGCAGGGGGTTGGACTAGAAGACCTGCAAGGTCCCTTCCAATTCTGTGATACTATTTTATTCTATTCTAAATAGTCTGTGTTTAATTTCTTTTTTGTTATTCCAGAATTCCACAGATAAATGAAGAGTGTATAAAAAAAAGTCACAACCTTGCAATTCAGACTCTTTGTTTTTAGGAAGGGAAACTTTTCCCCCTTGATAACTACTGTGAAGGTGCTTAGGGACAGCTCACCTTTGGCTGAGGAGAACAGAAGAAGCTATAGCAATCGAACAAAGTATCCTCTCCCTGTTGAATTCCAGGTTTGGCCAAGTCAGCATCCAGGCTTGATGTGACAACTGTGTTCCCACTGTACACTTGAATGCTATTTTGAAGTACTGTTGGAATGTTTAAAAAGCATCTCTTTCCCCCAAGAATAATATGTCAACTGCTTCTCCATTGCATCTCAGCATATGCTACATACATTTAAAAAAATATTGGAAAACATGATATCAACATGTTTGTCTCCTCAATCAACTGTTTTAGGCAGGGGTCCCCAACCACCGGGCCCCGGACCGGTACCGGTCTGTGGATCACTTTGTACCGGGCCGCAAAGAAATAAAAATAAAAAATAAAATAAAAATGGCGGCTTTCTTCGCCTTCGGTGAATGCTGCTGGGATCAGGGATCAAGAACACAAAGGAGAGAAGGGGAGGGAGGAAGCAACCGAAGCCTGTCCTGCTCTCTGGCTCAGCGGCTTTGGTTTCCTCCCGCCTCGTTCCTCTCTCAGTCGCTCTCTCGCTCCTCCACCAGCCCAGGAAGAAACTGCTTCAAAGAAGCCGGCAGGGTGGCTTCCTGTCAGCGCAGCTCCTCAAAAGTGCCCGTTCACCCCCACCCAGCCGCCCGCGGTTTAATCCAGTGCTCCGTTCTTCCTGCCTGCCTGCCTTTGTTTCTGTTTGTTTCGGAGCAGCTTCGGCTGAGAATAATAACTATTCGCCTCTTTTTCTCAGCTGAAGCTGCTCCAAAACAACCAGAAATGAAGGCAGGCAGGCAGGCAGAACGGAGCACTGGATTGAACCGCGGGTGGCTGTGTGGGGGTGAACGGGCGCTTTGGAGGAGCTGCACCGACAGGAAGCCACCCTGCCAGCTTCTTTGAAGCAGTTTCTTCCTGGGCTGGTGGAGGAGCGAGAGAGCGACTGAGAGAGGAATGAGGCAGACACCTGAGGGATGAGGCTGAGGGAGGCAGGGCCAAGAGGTGGGGCTTCTCAGCCATCCTGCAGGGACTTGTCCTGAGCCGCGGAGACAGCTGTGGGCCGCCACCGCCCAGCGCTCAGTTTTGAAGGCACTCCTCAGCCAGGCACAGTTCCTGAATCTGCAGCTGAAACCCTCCGTTTTAAATGTCCCAATAGAAGAGAATATCTGTCGCTCAGGGTTGCAATGAGGAGGCATTGGCGCTCCCTGAACTTGGTGGTTTGCTGGCAGACGTTTCATTACCCGACTAGGTAACAACATCAGATGTTACCTAGTCAGGTAATGAAACGTCTGCAAGCAAACCACCAAACTCGGACCACCACCACCCCGGTCCTTGAAAAAGTGTTTCTGCGTGAAACTGGTCCCTGGTACAAAAAAGGTTGGGGACCACTGGTTTTAGGTGTATTTTATTTATATCTATGTCTCATATTTCAGAAATCTTTTGTTAGGCGTTGTATTAGAAAAAGTTAGTTTCCTTCAGGCAAAGCTCAACTTTTGATGGATATAATGGTTGTGAACAATTGGAATAACCCTCTTCTGACAAATCCTTTGCGTTCAGCTTGAAAAAGAGAAAACGATTCTTTTTGCTGGAAATTACTTTTGCTCTTATTTAATTTCTGCCTTTTGTGCAGTATAGACCTAAGACTTGGAAATTATATTATCCATTGTGCAAAATAACTGTAAGAAGAGGAAAGAGGAAATGCACTTTAAGGACATCTTCATTTTTCCCTTTCATAGATATATGCATGTGTATGCATGTATAGAAAGAGAGAGAGGGAGGGAGGGAGGGAGAAAGATCTAATTTTAAGAAACAAAAGCCAGAAAACAAAAGTTAAACAAAGTGTGTTGATTGTTTTCATTGTTTGGAAAAATAACATAATTTTGCAGCAAATTAACATGTATGAGAATGAAGATAACAATAGCACTTAGACTTATATACTGCTTCACAGTGCTTTACAACCATCTCTAAGCAGTTTATAGAGTCAACCTATTGCCCCCAACAATCTGGGTCCTCATTTTACAGACTTTGGAAGGATGGAAGGCTGAGTCAACCTTGAGCCAGTCAGGATCAAACTCCAGGCTGTGGGCAGAGTTAGCCTGCAATGCTGCATTCTAACGACTGTACCACCACGACTCTTGATATTGATAACCATGTGTGTAGTGAACAAAGGAAATTATCTTAAAGGTTCTTTTAACATTTCCTTTGGATTTGCTGAATGCTTTTCTGAAGAAAAAAAAGAGAGAGAGAGAGAGAAAGAACCTGGTCATTCTTCCAAAGCAGCCTGCAGATACTGGCAGTTTTTGACATGACTATTAATTTAATGATTGTTCAAAGCTCTGATGGTTCTGAAAAAGTGACTTAGACATGATCCTTGCACTTATGCCCATCACAGAGCCCCCACAGTCATATGATCAAAATTTGGACAGTTGGCAAGTGGCATGTATTTACAACAGTTGTAACATCCTGAAGCCACCTGATCACTGTTTGGGGGCTTTCTGACAAGTAAAGTCAGTGGAGGAAAGCAGATTCTCTTAATGGTGTGATTTGCTCAACGACCATGGCAAAAAAGATTGCAACACTGTGACTCACTTAATACTCCATCACTTAACGACAGAAATTCCAGACTGAGTTCTGGTTGTAAATTGAGGGCTTTGCATACAAGGAGCCATTTACATCACCAAGCCTCAGCACCAGAATCAAATGAGAAGACCCCAGAGAGATGGCTGCCTAACATCTTATGAACACAGCCAGTGATGGAGAAGCCAACTCCTTCCTGGGTCACTGAACTAATCTTTTGTTAGGTTATTTTTTTCCTGTATTCCACTAGAATCTGCCTTCCTATAACCTAAGACAAGTACTGCACTCCTAATGTAGTTTCTTCTTTTTTTGATATTTTTAGTAAGTAGGTTGTGGTTTCCTTCTGTTTGACAGCCTTCAGACGGAGCTCTTATTCCGCCCTCATTTTTATTTTCTTCTCAGGGATAAATATACTTAATAACGCTGCTGTGTTGAAAGTTGCTGTGCAATGCGTCAATCCCCACCCTAATGAAGCTATTTCCTTTCTTTTTCTACTTTGTTTTCTTGATGCTTGAAAATTAGATTTGGATTTCTCTTGGGATTAACTTTCAACTAATGTTATTGTTGTAGCTGGCAGAGAGTATGGCTGCATGGAGCATGGATCTTTTCTGGTATTCCATCTCTTTAAAGTCTTCTATCTTTCCAAAACCAAACACCAATGGGATTTTGATCTTTGAATATTCTGTGGCAATATAGAAAGGAAGGAGAATTGCAGACTGTTGAAGATATAATGGCACAATGAAAGATAAAACATTAGCACCTCTTTTCATCTTGCAGCTGAATCACTGCACTCCATTCTGTGAGAAGAGCATTATAATTATCTTCTCCCTCAAAAGTATTTTGAATATAATGTCTCTTTTATTAAACAAGATTGGGAGAAAAAGGTATTCCATTAAAATATGTTTAGTTCTTTCAATCTTTCCTTATAGGATTTACTGTCCCATTTCTTGATCATTCTTAATGCTGTTCTCTAAGCTTGCTTCAGTTAGGTAAAATGTTTATCCTTCATATAGTGTGTGGCCCAAACTACCGACAGCATCAAGATATCTCTTGGCAAGCTTTTTTGGTCAGTTACTCTCCTCTGACTTGGACACTAAAAAGGATTAGACTTGACTAGTAGCAACAGAAGAGAATATTTTACCTCAGGGTTAAATGGTGGTGTCCTTGGTGCTCTCTGAGCTTGGTTATTTCCTTGCAGTTCTTTCTATACCCAACTAACTAACATCAGCAGTGCTAGAAGTGTGTTGGTTTTGCTCTATGTATATACAGTAACTTGTTTTGTCTGTGTGGATAGAAGTGTTTTTTTCTCCTTGGTAGTTCCTTGATTAAGTTGTTGTTTACTACTTGATTGATTGTCCGAGTTGGTAGTTCTTTTATATGAAAGGCAATGGCAAATTACTTTCATATTATGCCAAGAAAACTGTATGGTTGTATCATTATAGTGAACCAAAATCAAATTTGATTTAAGAGCATATTTACTGTTTTTAAAAGAATAGGAAAAAAATTACTGGTAGTGTTAGCAAAGAAGATAAGCAAGGAGATTAAAATAGTTGATCATAGCTCTACTCAAGTCCTAATTAAAAATCCTGACTGGAGATTGTTTCAATGGATGTGCTTAACCCTGGTATTAAATGCATGTGTGCATAAGTGAGGTAAGCTCTCCCAAATATTTTTTTGAATAACAATTACATACACAATACAGATGAATTTAGCTCATTACATCAAAAATTGTATTACACCTTTTGTGGTTTTCATTTTTAAAAACTTTAATTTTTTATTATTGAAATACAATAAAAATATAAAGAATCAAAGGAAAGATAAGAAAAAAGAAATTATAGAATTATGCTTTCTGCCCTTCTTTCTTTTGAGTAGTTACTATCTTATCCTTCCCCTTGCATTTTTTCCCCTTATTCTGAAATTTCCCCCCCGCTTCTTTCTTTAACCCTATTTAGTTCCTATAATCATCAATTCAGTCTTTTCTCCTTTCAACAAAAGGTCCATATAAGATTTCCAGTCTTTCAAAAGGGTGTTTATTGCTTTTTCCCTGACCAAATTGGTCAGCTTCACTATTTCCTCAAGTGTTGTCCTTTTTATAAACATTATTTGTTTTTCAGATAAATGACAAAAAGGGATCTAGGGATCCAATATGTACAGAAATACAAATGTCAAATAATCAAAAATTACAGTTTTTAATTTGATGTTTATGTTATATGTCTTTTTCTGTTTCTCACTGTCAAATCAGGAAAGATTTAAGTTAATCCTCAAGTTAGACAGGGAGAGCTTTCATTCTTGATAAGACGTGTTTTGTTACCAATTTAACTCTAGGTTCAGTGTAGGATTACAGCCTTAAAGAAAGCATGTTTATAGGCAGCCTGTTAACTGATAATGTGTGCTGGACACAGAGAAGATATTTTCGGCTAGCATTAGAGTAAATCCATGCTCTACTGAGAATCTCTTACAACATGTCTGGACCAATTTGAAGTCTACAAGACTTCAAGGGGAACCACTGTCCTTTTCATTCATTGAATGGCACTTGTTTGATTACATTTATACTTGGAATCAAAGATGTCCTGATTACTTTACCAAAAATGGAATTACTCACTTGTACATTAAGGAATAGGGGAATACTTCAAAGCATACATTCCCAACCCAGATGGCCACAGAATTCTTTACAGTGACTTTACCGGCTGGGGACTTCTGGGAATTCACACTGAATCAAACAGATCAGAGTTATTCAGCCCACTGACATCCTCTTGCCTCTCCTCATTCCTCTTTCTTTCTTCATCCATCCATTAGCACTCTTCTTGCACAAGTCTTCCACATGAAAGTTGCACAAGAGTATAGCTATCCTGCAAACTGAAATGATTTTACAGTTGCACAATCACACAGCTGTGCGCCCTGCATGGGAGAAGTTTCTTCCCCCACCCTTTAAAAAAAAAGCAACCCCCCCCCCGAACAATTGTACATGAAATCTCTTATGCACAATTTACTTGTTTTTAATTCATGCAGATGATAAACAGACTGGAGATATTATAACAGGAAATCAAGGGCATTTTTTCTATGCCCTAACTTTCATCCAGCCTGAAAACCCACTCCAAACCCCTTGAATGGCAGAAAAATTGCAAGGAAGAATGTAGAAAGTTAGCACCCACCCTCCTCCTAGAAAAATGAAATATTCTAGGAAATATCAAAAAGGCAGAATACTTCCCTGGATGAGAAAAGGAGAAATATGCTCCTGGAAAGAAGCCCCCACCTTTGTTAATAGCCCCAGAAAGACCAAAGACATCTTATCTACAACACAAAAGACTTTCAGCTCCAGACTGATAGGAATAGCCCTCACTCAGATCCAGGACAAAGCCATTAAGCCATAGTAGAAATTGCCCAAAGCATCGCCATCACCAATTACATCATCCAGCAAAATTCAACCAAGCCTGGGACTCAAGACAGCCTACAGAGTTAACCCTGCATGGCCCCATGGGAGTCTGACAACCAGTCAGGATACATTTCTTGCCACAGGAACAGGAAGCAAGTCCAAAGCCCAACAGAAAGCATAAATCTCTCTCCCTCTCTCTCAACCATGTACTCATTTTTTGCCCAGGACCTCAAAACCATGTGGTTCTGTCCTCCGTTAAACCATCTTTCCAAATAGCCTCCATGTTTCCAAGGTCTTTCTCCCCACTGGAAATGAATCCAGATGAACATTTCTTCCAACAAAAAGAAGAGTCGAGAAACAACATGTTGAACTTAGGTATTATTCCTCTGGAATCATATTGTGGAGGCACTTTATCAGTCAAGGCAAGGACGATTCAAATACTGTTACCTTTATTTATTTATTTTCATTACCTATCAAGCCAAGCCAAAATCAGCAGAATTCACAGAAACAGGGTTTTAAAAAAATCAAAATGGTGGCAATAGCTGTGTGATTAAAGCCCTGGCCAACAACATGCATTGTGATATGCAATAAAAAGAGAGTCTACCTTGATTTTTTTTAACCCTGCCTGCTGATCCTCCTGGCCAGAATGATTGACTTGAACATACCGAGTAAACCGAATGTTCTCCATTGAGTCTAACTGCTAGGTTCCCAAAACCAAGAAAGACATGCTGAATAACTTGAAAGCAGTTTCTTTTATTTGCTTGCCAAACTAAACTACTTCCATCATTAAAAAAAGAACTCCAAAAACTTCTGGGAGGAATTGTCTTGATTTTCTTCCTCCCAATCAAGCTATCTAAATTTTGATGTTTCTTGCTCCTCTGGAATGCAGCCCCTGGGAATCCAGGGCTCCTGGGAATCCAGACTAGATTCCACCAAACTAACTCTGCCTGGATATGTAGATTTGCCCTAGTTTGTGAGAAGAAGGAAGATGTATGATGGAGCAAAATTATGGTTTGAATGCCACAACGTTCTTTCACGCAAAATCCTCCTAGAGGAAAGGATCTAAGCCACTCTTAAGATTACTGCCTGAACTAAAGACCATGGTGATACTACAGGTTAGAGAGGGTTTTAGAATAAGAAGACAAATCACTTTGCAAATGATTGGTGACAGCTCAATGGTGAGATTACTCCAGGTAGTTTTAGGAAAGATGAGCCCACACATTTTTGCATTGTCCAGCTGCACTGCTGCTGTAGGGAAATCATTTGAAATTGGCAATAATTTGTTTTTCTCTTGGAAAAATCAGTCTAAAGAACGAGCAATATAAAACCCTCCTGTTTTGGAGGAAAAAAACGGAACAGCTTTAAGCCTCAGACAAAATTATTTCTACATGAGTCCACATCTATTGTGTACCTGAATATTGCTAATTTTAACATTCCATAATAAGGGTTTGTTTGTTAATTTAAATATAGTCTTTAATTATATCCCTTGGCTAAAGTATGTAGGTATGAATATAATTTGAGAGTTGATATGATATAAGGGATGGAGAGCTAAACAGATACTGACTGAAAGCCTGCTTTGCAATAAATCTCTCTAGTTATTCCTATGTCACATTTAATTGGGTCAATAGCAAGAACATTTCTTTTGAGAATACCAGAAAGGAGTTGATTGACCTACATGGTTAAATTTAGCCCCAAAGAAACTCGTATATACACAGGGTTAAATTAACTCCTTCCAGTCAGTCATGTTGTGGGAATGCTTAAACCCAAGAAATCGACCCATTTTGCCTATTGAATCTTTCAAGAAGCAACAGGAGAGAAAGAGAAGCTGAAAAAAAGCACCCTTTATAAAATTCATTACCAACTCAATGCACAGAAAAAAAATACTTCACCAACTCTGAGTGGCTGGGCTACCCAAGCCATGCCCAGTGCTGCCTCTCTGGCCAATGAGGAAGGAGCTAGTGATGTTGTGAAAATTCTCCTTGGGGAACTCAGGGACACTAAACCTTTCTTGGAGAAGGTGAGTCAGATCTCTATTCCTCACATGGTGACTTTTGATGCATTTGGCATGATTATGAGCTACCAAAATTGCTAGGAAAAAAATGGATTTAACTGGATCTGCATCTGATTTACATGTGTGGGAACAAGGACACTGTGGATAGTTTTCTACCCAGCCTGAAAATAACATGGAAATTGTACTTTTGCCTGCTTCTCTTTCCTTTCTGTCAGAAGAGTGATGTATGTAGGATTGGCAATCTCATTCAAAATACTGAATAACCCATACAATATTTAGAGCATAGAAGTAAGCACTTCTCTAATGGTGTTTTTTTTTAATATATATACTTCTAGTTAGGCAAATCCACCCTTCTGGGATGTTTTGTAGTTCTTAGAGAAACCTTCAAAGTATTCAAGAAAAGGAAAATGCATTGTTCTGCCCCTTAATTACTAGCTGAATATAAGGCAGACAGATAAATCTACAAAGCATCCATACAAAGCTTCTTTATTGGTTCATCAGGTATCCTCATATATAACTCACGGTTACATTGAGATTCATCTCAATGTCCAAATCTTTGCATAGCTGACTCCATAGTGTAAAAGGATAGCGCTCTTTTCATCCCCATAATGAAGGATCAAGGGGGTGAGGCACCAGCACTCTGCTGGGGTCCAAGCAAGAGTGAAAAAACCTCCCCCAACCCACCAAGGGTCAATTCAGTGACCAATCAGAATTACAGATGTGACCACGTGACATGGACTACATTTCCCAGGATGCCTTAACTACATTTACCATGATGCATTCCCTTAAGCTCCCAATTCATAACTAACTATAAACTGTCTGGACAGCACATGCAACAAAATACAGCATAAGCATAAGACAAACGTGTTCAGTGTAAAAGGGCTGGCTGACATTTCATAGCAACAGGAATAAGGTAATCCGATTTGGGGAGGGATGGAAGAGCATTGAGAAGAGCCAAGTCTGATGTTTATTTCTCATGTGTATATGCTCATGTGTTCTTGGCCTCCACATGGTTCAGAAATGTTTATGAAGAAGCTCTCTGGCTCTTGCAAAATGTAGTGCTCTTCTGCTGTTTATTAAAAAAAACAACAACAACCTGACGTCTTTTAGAGTTCTGTGTCAACCTGAAATAGAGCTGTTGTAATGAAGAGCAGACCTCTGCAAGGGCCAAAGCACCGCTTCTAAATCATTTCTTAGCATCGTCCAGCCTTGTTTCCATATTTATTTGCTGTCTTTACCCAGGGAAAAAGAGATGATACTGAAAATGCTGCATTTACTTACACATGAAGAGCAAGTCTGACCTACTTAAGCAGAGAATGTACACAATTGACTAAACTCCATTACATCAATAGGAGCAAGTTATCTGCTGAATCATTTGCCTCCAGAGACACTATTCCAGATTCCCTTTGATCCATTATGTCAATGGGGGGAGAACATCTATTGCATCCCTGCTGCTCAAAGTCACTGAAGGGATTCAATTATGTACATATTTTAAAAACAAATGCATCCAATAAAACTTTGGATGAGAATGAAACAGAACTAGAGAATGAATTCATTTAGTTCTAACTGGAAATGAGCCTCATATAACTGTATTAAGAAGACTATAATCACCAGTATTTTTCTCTATTATATCTATTTATCTATTTATCTATCTATCTATCTATCTATCTATCTATCTATCTATCTATCTATCTATCTATCTATCTATATCTATCTATCTATCTATCTACCTACCTACCTGCCTACCTACCTACCTACCTACCTACTAACAACTGTCTATCTATCTATCTATCTATCTATCTATCTATCTATCTATCTATCTATCTATCTATCTATCTATCTATCTATCATCTATCTATTTATATCTATCATCTATCTCCTCTCTTTTTGGATTATTTTGGTGAGGGATGGGTATATTTTCTTATGCCAAGTTAAAATGTGATGCCAGTTCTTGAATATAGTCTCTATCAAAACACGAATCATACCCAATAGAAATATTAAGGCTGTATAAAAAAAATTCTGGGGGAAGTTAGAAACTGATCAAAATGATTCTAAAATCAAGCAATGGCTTTTAATTGTGTTCTTATGGGATTTAGAAAGATAATCCTATTGAAAAACCAACGTCCATGAAATTACATGTTGAAAACATCTGAATGTGACAGATCACAAGAAAAGATTACCAATACTCATGACAGTTAAAATTAAACCATTTGTTATATTCTGAATAGGTGGTCTACTTGTAAAACGTTTGTACTTTTTCCCAATAATGCAGCATATATTAAATGCAAGCCATAAGCAAAGACATTTTGAATTAAGATTTGTAGGGGAGGGAACTGTCTGCCTATAAACATGGATGGTTCTGGAGATTTTTAAGAATCTGGACAAGCAGTTTGTTTTCTTGCAAATTGCAGAAGGTTGGGTTCTGGTTAAATCTTTGTGGTTCCTTCCAACTTCACAATTCTACAATTCTAATGAACGTTTCATTATCCTTCTCTTTTTTACTGTTAAGTTCTAAGGCCAGGAAAGAATGATGCCAGCATTATATGAATGCCAAAAGGAACAGAAGAAGGAAAAAAAGGTTTTGAATTTGAAGGGCTTAATATAGCCAGAAAAACCTACTTATTGTGATGAGGCAATGACTATTGTACAGTGTGTCTCAGTATATATTTGCTACCACATAAAGACTAGCAAATCTGTAGCAGCCACATATCAATTAGCTGGAATCAAAGTCTTTATTCCTATGAGGTCCCGACCCCGTTTGCCACAAATTAAGAGTAGTGTGTCAGCTGCCACCCCTATATTTCCCAATTTAGATCCTTGGTACCATCAGGGGACTTAGCTAGAAATGGTATTTTGACATGATTTAATAAAATAAAAATGAATAGCTCTTGTCAAGGCAAGGTTCAGATTAATAGCAGCCAAGTGGTTAAAAAAAATAATTCTGATTCAGTTCCTTTCATTTGACTTATTTTAAAAAAGGGCTCAGAATTTTGTACTCAGATGTCAGTGGGGAATATTCTTTTCCTTTATTTAGCTGTTTGAGTCAAAGGGTTCGATAAACTTTTATTGCATTGGCTGTATATTACTCTGATATGACAAGCAGGAAATTATGGCAGAAGAATAATGGCCAACCTGCCAAAGACTAGACATGAATCTATTATACGGCTGCACTAAAACCCAAGTGTCCAGTTCCTTAGTTCAGACAAGTTCTAAGGTAGATCACAGTGTAGCTAACTCATAATCTGACAACATCGGAAATGAATAAACAATTGTCTGAGATGATGCAATAACAGAGTGTTATTACGGGAAATTAAAATATCAGAATTCTAGAAGATTCTAGAAAACAAAGTGTCAAGCTAAAATTAAGAAAGACTAAAAATAAAAAAGGGGGAATAATAATGTTGGGTACAATTTTTTTTTTTAAAAAAATCATGAAGTGATTGTTTAAGAACTTGGCAAGTTTAAGACTTGCGTACTTGAACTCCCAGAAGTCCTAAGCTAACATGACTGGAGGAGGAATTCTGGGAGTTGAAGTCCACAAGTCTTAAAGTTGTCAAGTTTCGAGATCCCAGGCTGAAGATGTTAATCTGCATAAACCAAAGGTTATACTTAGTGTCTTAATGGTAAACATTTCTATGATAGCCCATTCTACTTTTTCTTATTCTGTTCCAGAAGTCCTATCAATGCAAGGAACATGGATGGGGTTCAATAGAGAAACTACACAGTTAAAAGTCTTGTTTTGTACAGGTAGAAAGCTATAATTACAGTTTGAAATCTCCATAAAATGTTCAAAGCTGTTTATATAGGGCATGTTTTTAAGAGTGAGCATTATGCAATGCTTACACTATCAGACTATGTCTGAGAACCAGTTTTAAAGTCCCCATTCAACCAGGGAAAACATCCTTGAGGAGCTCTTGACCCAGTCCATTTTTTTTAGAAAATAAACTAAGTAGGATGTTAAACCCGGAGATTGCGGTGACCAACATAAGTCTTCTTTAGAGCACTGTAAATGTATTTGACTGGAACTTCTCTGGCACAAGATCTTCATATCCGACCTCTCTGTCCACCCTATATTGAAAGACTAATAACTGCCATGGTGAGCCTGCTAGAGTGGTAGAAGGGACACCACATGGCTTAGAGTCAGGGGTCAGCTCCAAAATTTTTAGCAACCCGTTCTCTGCCCAGTTGCTGGGTAGGTGTGGCCATGGTGGGTGTGGCCTAGCCAGCCTCCTGCACCACGATGGGGGGGGGGCATTTTTGCCCTCCCTGGGCTCTGGAGGCTTTCCAGGAGGGTGAAAATGGCCTCCCTGGGCTATGGAGGCCCTTCTGGCCTTCCAGAACTTCCAGAAGGCCCATATTTTGCCCTCCCCAGGCTCTGGAGACTTTCCTTTGGCCTCTGGGAGGGTGAAAATGGCCTCCCCCAGGCTCCGGAGGCCCTCCAGAGGTTGCCAACCTTCCAGAACTTCTGGGAGGCCTGTTTTTTGCCCTTCCCAAGTTTCCACGCAAGCCCTGAACTTACTTGGCATCCAAATAGGGCTGCGTGGAGACTCTTGGGAGGGGTGGGGGTGGGTGGGAAGGGCCAACCAGGGGTGGGATTTTCAGGTTCGTCGAACTGGACAGAACCTTAGCTAGAGGATTGACTGAACCTGTGGGAGCCCATAGCAGCCCATCCCTGCTTAGAGTCCATTAGAGCCACGGAGAATGAAGGGCCGGATAGTGCATCCTTCCTGCTATGGAACCAAGGACCCAGGATGGTGTCATATACGGTATTTTGGATACTGACTTAAATACCTGCTCAGAAAATAGAAAGTTAAATAGAATGACAAGTGAAAAACAATTCTATTTATTGGCTCAATAGATGTTTCATTTCAGGACTTCAGCAGCATGAAATTGCTTCCCAAGGAAAATGGCTCCATTGGAAGAAATGACTTCCTCAATGCTTATTCAAGAAACCATTTCTTTTGATGTTACTGATATTACTTTTCTTGTTTGAATCCAGGTGAATCCTTTTCTATATTTCTTAGGAAAACAAAAAGAAAAAAAATGGGTTGGGCTAGGAAAAACAAGAAAAAGGTGGGCAACACATATTTAGCAAAAACATTTTTTTTCCTAAGGGAAGGGATGAATATTGAGCTCTTCAAACTTTTTAATATCACAAGTCTCTAAAATATTTAATGAATTTATGTGACACCCCACTCCATGAATAAAATTATTTCATGGGGGATACAGCTGGTCAAAAAATAAATTTTAGCTATAATAATAACTACATTTTAATCTGTACTTTACAGGGGTTCTCAAACATTGTGATATTCCAACCACTCACTGCTAGCTCAAGCAAAACTAAGAGTCAAACCCAAAGGGAGTTTTGACAGAGTTTATATTTTGCTTGCACTCTACAATTCTTTTTTTTTAAATCTGATCTTTTCTTTCTACCCCCATTCCTACCCCTACCCACTCTCTGGGAATTCACAACTCACTGTTTGAGAGCTCATGGATTGATAAACAAAATTTTTACTTCAAGAAAAGACAAACAACAGGCTTGCCACAGCAGTGAGTGGCAAGGGAGGAATGACTAATATAGGTTCTTAGAAACACTAACATAATAGCAGAAATTTCATCAGAAGCTCATATGCATCAAAGATATTTTAAAACATTAGCTACCACTGTTGTGCCAGGGGAAATGGGAATGTCATTCTTCTTCATGAGGAGATTTTAATGTAAAATGATATATATGATATTGAGTTTCAGTCTGACTGAATGGTAGGAAACATTCTTAACCGTAAAAACAGTTTATCAGAAGAACTGCTTTCTCTAAGAATTGGGGGTTCCTCTTCATTGAATGTTCCCCTGATGCTTAACAGTTGTTTGACAGAAATGCTTTAATATGGATTTCTTCATTGAGTTGGGAGTTGAACTCTTTGGCCTCCCTTAACTGTGTTATTTTATGTGGTGAATTTTTAAGAGTTCTGTGAAGTGAACTACAAGATGTTTTAGAGTTTACTAATCCCCAACCTAGAGCTCATAATACTCATTTTCTTTGAATAGGATAGAATAGAATAGAATAGAATAGAATAGAATAGAATAGAATAGAATAGAATTCTTTATTGGCCAAGCCTGATTGGACACACAAGGAATTTGTCTTGGTGCAAATGCTCTGAGTGTACATAAAAGAAAAGATACATTCGTCAGAAAGGACTTTTGATATAGTATCTCAGCTACAGTTTGTGAACAATTTATTGGACAGAAATATCTTCTCTGATTTAAATACAATCTATCAGAACCGTTTGTAGGGAACATGGTCTGTTTTCTGCAAAAAGCTAATACTGATCATCATTTTTGGTGCTAAGATTTGAGTTGGGTGAATGCAGCTCTAAATTCTTTCTTCTTGGAGAAGTATTTAACATGTGATTGCTCTAGTAAACCATGGGTTCTACATTTTCAAGTTTTAATGCTATGATTTTAAGTGGTTTGTTTGAGAGTAGCATGAAGTAGTGACAACCAAGAATGTTGTGGATACTTGTCATTTAAAATGAACTGTTTTGTATAAAACAAGAGCCAAATGACTAATTGCTTTCTCAGAACCCTCACATTCAAAAATGCAAGGAAAATATTCTTTGGTCAAAATCACTTTTTCCCTGGCAATTGACAGCTTGGAAACCACAGCTTATTGGGTTGAGAATATTAGATATATTTTTTTCAGACGATTCAACTGTTTTTAAATGGATTATTATGAAAAAAAACAACAAATATGGCTAGCTCATCTTCTATTAAATTGAATTGGGGAACATAGTTTATACCTTCAATATATATGAATGAGTGAGTGAATGAATGAATGAATGGATGGATGGATGAAAAGAATACCAAATATGAATGAATGCATTAACATGCGTACACACACACACACACACACACACACACACACACACCAGAAGTACCCTGTTTCCTGGGTTAACGAATAGCAAATTTTACTAAGAATAAGTTTAATAATACATTTTGCTAGTAAACTTTCTTAGAATTTGAACATTTAGTGCTGCTTATAAGTGAAAGGATTAAATATTTGAGATATGAACAGGAGGACAAAGGAAAAGGACATTGTATTATTATTATTATTTTAATTACTGTATTAGAAACACACTCATTTTTGATCAACTAATAATTGAATCTCCTTTTCTGTATTCCAACTAGCATTTAATATATTTAATTTAATTTAATAGCACCTATATATTTAATATCTCTTCTTACTATTGAGCAACCTCTCTCTCTCTTACACACACACACACACACACACTTGTAGAATAATTCTTCATTTATTATATAAAGGGTGTGTGCTCTATGCTTTTTCCCCTTTCCCCTCCCTCCTCCTGTCTCACCAAAAGAAAAAGAAAAAAGAACAATAATGCTGATTAAAAGAGTCAGAGAAGAATGGCTGTGACCTGGTTCATATTTCTATTCAATTGTAAAGCTATCTGGGTGACCTTGGGCTTGCCAAAGCCTAGCTGATCTCATGCAATTGTTTTGAGAATGAAATAGAAGGTGAGAGGGTAGTGTTAAAAATGGAAACAAATAATAATCATTTCAACACCTGCTTAAAGAGAAAACATCAATCAAATCATATCCTGGTCTTGCCTCTCAGTACCAGGGAAGACAAAAATTTTTTGCTAGCATTGACTAAATCTTCTGGAGAAATCAAAGCACTTTGACTTGATTTATTTATAGATCTATTCCTGTTATAGAACCTGAATGTAGATACTAATGCTGAGATGGAGAACTGCAGTTTCAAATTCATCTCAATGAAATGCAGTGCAATTCAATTTGGTTGGGTTGTTCTAAAATACCTGTTTCTTTCTTTTTTGTTTGGACCGTTTTACTTAGGCCAACAAAAGTTTGGCAGCCTGTTTATTAAATATGATATGATCCCTTTTTATGATCCCTTTCTGTAATATGATTATTAGTATATGTAGAGTGTTTTTGTAAACTCATAGAGAAAAATCTAGATCCAGGTTTTAAAATTTTTCAGCTGGCTTCATTGAGCCTAAAATCTAAGGGCCAGTAGACTGCTATCAAATGATAAGAAAATAACTCAAGGTCTGGATCCATCCACAAGCTCATCCCTCTCTGAACAAATCCTAATGTTCATTTGTGGAATGACATGTCCCATTTATGTTGTTGATGAGAAGGTACTATTTAGGTAGATACTCGGAAGGATCTAGTCCACATAATTCAAAGAAGGAAATCTGTTTTTGGATTGGATGAGGTGTATTTAAAAGCAAAGATCTTTGTAAATCAAAATTTAAAGCTCTAAAATTTACCTATCCCAAATAAGTTTGCTTATAGCATTACAAACATCAGAGTAGAGTCCCTTTTTAGATAGATAGAAAGATAGATAGATAAAATAAACTAGAGAGATAGAGAGACAGACAATAGAGAGTTTCTTGCACTCGTGACTATAAAGCTATATTTAAAAAATTGAAGTTAATGTGTACTCTCAAAAAAATTACTGAACTTTCTGAAAAGTTAAAGCTCTCAAGAGCTTCAGCCTTGTACAACAGAAACATGTACACATAAATAGGGCTACGTACAATAGCCATAGTTGAACTGCAGTGTTATATTGATGGCTTAGGAGGTCAACCATCTGATGACTAACAGGACTGACTATATGTCCCCCCTCCCTACAAGTGTTGGGGGGCCTTCTTTCTCCCAAATTACTGCTGGGATGTTTGCTTTTTGTTTCTGGCATAAAAGAGGGCTTAATTAGGATTAATCAAAGGGTGAACCAGGAAGGACTAAGAATCCAAAGTATTCTAGGCCTTCCAAGCTCTTCCCCACACCTCATTGCCCTTGAGAATAGCTACAGAAGTGATCTACCAGTAACTTAATTCACTTCCAACGTTTGCCAATATGAGTGATTAAAAAAAAACATTAGAGCAGTGAATATTGCCCTTCCTATATCTCTTATTACTGAGGCCAGCAGAACTCCGAGGCTTGTAAGGTGGTTTGAGGAGAGCTTGGGTCTGGAGCTTTTCATGTCACAAAATGTTGAACTGTATTTTTAAAAGGGGCAGGGGAGGGGAAAACGAAGGAAGAAATTATGTCTTTTTTTTTTCTGATTTTAGGGCAAAACCCACCAGTCTTCCTACACTTTTGAAAGACTAGTCATGGATCAGAGCACCGACGGGATGTAGCAAATTGATGCTTTCACAGACAATGGCACAAAAGCTTATCATTTGGGTTGGTTTTTAATTTGGTTGGGGTTTTTTTTCCCTCCCCTCCAGACAAACCAGACAGCTTTAGGAAGCGGGGAAATGCTTGCCTCCTGCTTTGGTGAACTACTTCTCTGGGGATTCAGTTGCAGAGGGGGAGAGGGAGTCTTTCAAAACCCTCAGTTCTTGTTTGCTTGAAATGCTGCCTGACAGCAGGAAATGGCAATTGCTCAGAGAGAGAAGGAGGGAGGGAGGGAGAGGGGAGAGGGAGAGAGGGGGGGGGGCAGAAGGAGAGGGAGGGAGGGAGGGAGGGGGGGGAGAGAGAGAGAGAGAGGATGAAATGAGAAAATGTGGCTGGGATGAAGGCGGGGTGCCCAAGAACAATCAAAAGGGATCTGGTAGGCAGTCATCAATCAATACAAAGTACTAAAGCAGCAGGGAGCCAGGAGTTTATTAGTGCACTCCTCAGCGCTTGTAATAAGTTCGCAAGTTGCTTTGCAAATTAATTAAGAGCCAAAAGAAAATCAGCAGAGATGATCAACTGCCTTGATTGATTCAGTCCCTAAGCGTTGGTTTTTTTGTGTAACACTACTTGCCGGCACCAAGTCAGATTTATCTCAATTAAAGGAGAGGAGCACCTCTTTGCTGGACGGCAGATTTCAGCCCCATTCTTCTCCAGGAAGAATGATGCTCAAATGGCTAGAATATGGCAGTTCCTTTCCCTACTGCAAATTTTCCATAGAGCAAGCATTGCTGTCAATTTTGTGCTTCGGTCAAGAGTGTCGATCAATAAAGCTGACTCAAGGCACCCAAAAAAGGTGGTTTCTCAAACAGGCAGCCTCTTAATAATACCCAAGCACAATGAAAGCAGGGTGGAGGCGAGGGTGGGGGAAGCTGCCAAGAACAATAAATACCTATCACCAATTGACAAAATCAATAGCTTGTTGCACAGGGGCATTTTACAGCCCTTGACGATGGGTTTATGCAAGGTGTGCTTCTCCCTTCTCTCTTAAGTTGGAAATTCCAAAGTGATTTGCAGAGTGATTTGCAATCTATTCAGTATTAGAAATTCCCATAAATTTCCTACAATGTCTGGTCTCTTTTTCCCCCTCTTTTGAACAGTTTGCACATCCTTTTGTGTTTCAGCATATATTTCCAAACTACTTATTTCCTTTTTTTAAAAAAAAGACTTGAAACATTATCCCACAACACATATTTTTATAAAGATATTGGTGCATTTTGGAGTTGATGAGAAACTGCCTAGATCTAGAGCAGTTCAGAATCAAAGGAAACCTGAATAATCTACCTGCCTCCCTAGTCACTTCTCTCTCTCTCTCTCTCTCTCTCTCCCTCCCTCCCTCCCTCCCTCCCTCCCTCCCTCCCTCCTCTCTCTCTCTCTCTCTCTCTCTCTCTCTCTCTCTCTCTCTCTCTCTCTCTCTCTCTCTCTCTCTCCTGAAAGGCTTTCAAAGTAACCTTCAGAATAATAAATCCCAGATAAACCCTGCTGTCATGTGGGTGATCTCAGAAATACAACACGGAAAGAACAGATGGTGGAGATGGGAAATAGAAAACAAAGTCAATCACTTCCCTATTCTTAATGTTTTAGGACATTTCCAATGGCCAAGTGTGATGGAAATGACACCACATCACTCCCCAGGGTAAATGATCCCCTAACTGCTTTTTACAGATGCCACAGACGTCTCTGCAAAAGAGGGAGGGAAACCCCCATTCACACAGCTAATGGCAACTGGAAGTGGAAACAGCAGTTTCTCATAGTCTACTTCATTCAACCTTCCTATCAATTCGGCATCAGTCCAGTTTATTGGCTGTGTATTTTGCAGACTGGATGAAATTTTCCAATTTATCCAATAAAATTACATAAAATTAGTGATCACTTGGTGGTGCTACGAGATTATTTATCTTGCCATCCTTTTTAATAGCGAGATCCCACTTTTCCTTTGTCCAAGCACAAAGAACTCCAAATGTTGATTGACTCACTTTTTCCATCACTACAACCCAATTTAACCTTGTAGGGTAAAGCCGTCCCTGACCAACATCACTTCCCTGAACAAACTCAGCCTCTGTATCCTGAAAATATTGATTGATTATGTGTTATCAACCTTTTTTTCAATTTCTAGTGATCACATAAATAGATATTTTCCAAGGTAAGCTATTCCTAACCTGCTCTTTCAGGACTCCCAATAGCAATAGTGCTTAGACTTATGTACCACTTCACAATGCTTTTCAGCCCTCTCTAAGCGGTTTACAGAGTCAGCATATTGCCCCCCAACAATCTGGGCCCTCATTTTACCCACCTCAGAAGGAAGGAAGGCTGAGTCAACCTTGAGCCTGGTGAGATTCGAACTGCCCAATTGCAGGCAGCCAGCAGTCAGTAGAAGTAGCCGGCAGTACTGCACTCGAATCACTGCGCCACTACGGCTCAATGATGCATTTATCACTTCTGAAATTGAGTTCATTGACCTTGTTGCTGGTTACCCCTTCTTCTCTTTCCTTCCATCTTTCCCAGCATTACACTCTTCTCCAAAGAGCTGAGTCTTTGCATAATGGATACAAAATAGGATAATTTGAGCCTGGCCATTTGTGCCTCAAGTGAGAACTTGGGTGGACTTATTCAATGAACCATCAGTTTTTGTTCTTGCCTGTCTGTAATATTCTCGCAAGTCTTTTCCAACATCAAAGATCAAAAGCATCAATACTCTTCCTATCCTGCATGTTTAAAGCCCAACTTTTGCTTCAGATAGAGCATTATAGGGAATATCATAGCTTGCGTGTTTCTGATCTTTGCCAATGTTAGATAACATTATGGCATTTCAATATCTCTACCAAGGCTTTTTTTTTTTTTACCAAATGCTAGTCTGTGGGGTGTTTGTTTTTTCACAGCTTGTTCCTTTATTGTTGATAGTTGATCCTAAAAGGGAAGAAGCTATCAACCATTTCAATATTGTCATCATCAGTTCTAAAGGCTGATTACTGTACCTGTTGTCATTCATTTGGTCTTTTTTATATTTAATGTTAGCCCCATTTTTTTCACTGTGACTTTTAATTCTAGGGCTTGCATTTTCAGCAATCAGGGTAGCATCATCAACATACTGCAGATTATTGATGTTTCTTCTTCCGTGCTTATTTCTTTTAATCCAGCTTCCCTTCATATGTATTCCACATGTAGGCTGAATAAATAAGGGAAGAGTATGCAACCTTATCACACTCAGCCTGGAGCCAGTTCGTTTCTCCTTGTTCTGGCTTCTGGCTTCCAGACCCGAATATAAATTTCTCATGACGACAAAGACATTTTCTGAGATTCTTAATTTTCCGAGCACATTTCACAGCTTGACATGACTGACACAATCCAAGGCTTTTTCTATAATCAATGCAGCACGCACTGACTTCTTTTTGGTATTTATTCTTTGACTTTTTCAATTATCCAGTGTGCCTTGGCAATAATGTCTTGGGTTCTTCGGTCTTTTCTAAAGCCAACTTGAATATCTGGCATCTCTTTTTCTTTGTAGGGGTCTAGTATGCATTGGATGATCTTAAGCATTATTTTGCTACAATGTGAAACTAAAAATAATGTATGATAGTTTACACATTCTGTTAAATCTCTTTTTTTGGTCTTGGAATATAGATTGGCTTCTTATTTATTTTCCTTATTTGTTCATCACATTTCTAGACCTCCCATGCCACCTAAGTGACTCTGAGCAGTTTACAATAAAAAAAGATGTCATAATATAAAAAACATAAATAAAAACATGGTTAACAACAGAATTTAAAATGTTAGGGTTAAATAGTAAAAGTTAAGGAGTTAAGGTGGAGACAACTTCCTCCCAACATCAACTATCCTCAAGGCTGCATATCATTCTTTGACCCCTATGCCAATTGGCAAAGCCAGGTCTTAACCCTTTTTTCTGAAAGCCAGAACAGTGTGGCCTCACTTTTGGGATAAAGTGCTTGAAAAGGTGGGGGCAATGGCAAGGAAGGCACTATCCCCAGATCCAGTCAGAAATTTTTACTTGATGGGATCCACACCATACCCTCCCTGCCTAATCAGATAAGATGGGATGATATGGTTGATAGGGTTGAGATGGTTCCTCAGGTAAGCTGGTCCCATGCCATGAAGAGCATTAAAAGCAGGGATGGGATTCTACTGGTTCATTGGTTCGGACTGGTTCGGTTGTTATGATTCTGCGCAGTTCGGAGAACCAGAAAATCGTACCCCTAGCTGGCCCCACCCCTCTGTGCCTGCCCCTACCCAGTCAGTTCTTATTGCACATGCCCAACATCGCTGACTGAATTCTCCCCTGCCCAGTCACTCCTTAAGGTATTTCTTTTCCCCCCCTTCTGATGATCAGCTGTGCCGGGATCCCCCTTGATGTCTTACTGCTTCACTCAGGAGGCTTCCCTGAGGCCCAGGAGGCAAAAAGGGGTGTGGGAGGGGTGCATGGGGGGGCACAGGGGGACTTTCCTACCCATGACTACTAGTTGTGAGTCCAGGAGGACCTCAAGAATAGGCCTGGCGTCCATCCAAGGCAATGCAACCCCATCCAGGACCAAAAAGGGTAAACCCTCAGCTACAGAGGAGCCTCTTACCCATCTCACCCAGGTTCACTTGAATCCTGTGGTTCCATATCCAGACCCTCATAGCTTCTGAACACCACAAAAGGGCATCCACCATATCCCTTACTTCATCTGGGATGGAGATATACATCTGAATATCATCTGATATTACTTCACCCTGTGACAGTGGATGTTCTTACCTAGCAGCTTCATGTAAATATTAAAAAGGAGTGGAGAGAGCACCAAGTCCTGCATTATCCTACAGGGCAGGGAACAAGGGATCCCCCCTTGCTCTGATGAGAAAACTATGTCCAATGTGTGGCTACTGTTCTGAGATTAGTCATGAAATTACCTGAGCCAGGGGTATCAAACTCAAACTTTTATTAGGGGTGCTTAGATCTGGCCTGCGGGGCCACCCTGGAAATAGTGAAGGACCGGCCCATGGTGCTTCTGCCAGCATAAATGGAGCTTGGGAGGGCTGCATCCATTTTCGCTAGCAGAGCACTGCAAGAGGTCCCTGTAAGTGACCCCCAACACAACTCCTCCCTGGCCATGCCCCCCCTCCAGTCAAACAAATTTGACACCCCTGACCTAGGCCAACAGACAACTGACAACTGCTACCTCCCCCAGCCCCTTTTCCTGCCCTGGAGTCTGGTGCCACCTCTCAATTTATTGATGTCTAAGTTTTTTATTTGTAGTAGCTTCATTCCATCTTTTACTGTGTTGAGCTTTCCGGTATTCATACTTCTTAAGATACATTCTGTCTTTGCGGCTTTCAGGTTTTCTTTTCCTGAATGGCAACATCAGCAACCCGATGTCTCAAAGGCTTTAATCTAGCCACATCATAAACACCATTAGTACTTTGAAAGATCCTCAGCTCTTCATCCGCAGCATGTTGAATGCCGTCCAACCTTGGGGGATCATTATCCTGCACTATATTGTCAATCATTTCATATTTTCTCTCTAATGTGTTTTTCTTGGTAAAAATACAAGAATGCTTTACCATAGCTTTCTCCGGCGCAGTATGAATTGATGCATTTGCCATTGTCACTAAAATGATTCCCTGTTTTTAGTGTCTTCCTTTATCGCTGATGCCCAAAATACAAGCCCATTTGGTTTAAGTGGGCAGCTGGAATGACCTTCATGCCTTGGATAATTTTGCTGGGAGTTTATTCTCTTCTACCCCCTCCATCACTATGATGAGGTTACAGAGTGGGACTCAGAAAGGGGAAGAGGATTCTGGAAATATTTGTAGTGATTATAATGCGCAGGGGGTGGCAGGAATTAAGTGAAGTGGATGTCTTGGGATCCTATATCCTACAAGGTATGTTCAAAAAGAGGAGAAGGCCAAAGAACATGAAGCAGACCCAGAAGAAGATGCAGAGACTGCATCAAAGATATGCTACAAGAGAATCAATTTACAAAGGTTGAGGCAGAATACCTCATGTCACCAGACTTGAAATTCTAGACCTAGAAAACCTAGAACTACGCCGCTTTCAGTCCGATCTAAGTATAGTACATAAAATTATATATTGCAATGTCCTACCTGTCAATGAATACTTCAGCTTCAATCATAACAATACGAGAGCACACAATAGATACAAACTCAAGGTAAACCACACCAAACTTGATTGCAGGAAATACGACTTCAGCAACAGAGTGGTCAATGTCTGGAATACTCTACCTGACTCTGTGGTTTCTTCCCCAAACCCCAAAAACTTTAACCTTAGACTGTCTACTGTTGACCTCACCCCTTTCCTAAGAGATCTGTAGGGGGCATGCATAAGCGCACCAACGTGCCTACCGTCCCTGTCCTATTGTTTCTTTTTATTTTTCTTACATGTATCCATTTCATGTATTCATAACTATGTTTATACTTATACCTGTTATCTTATAATCACTTGACAAAACAAATAAATGAATA
This sequence comes from Notechis scutatus, assembly GCF_049901735.1. Classification (NCBI taxonomy): domain Eukaryota; kingdom Metazoa; phylum Chordata; class Lepidosauria; order Squamata; family Elapidae; genus Notechis; species Notechis scutatus. The sequence goes on along the minus strand of NC_142009.1, from coordinate 135,624,735 downwards.
AAATAAATAAATAAGTGCAAGAACTAAAATTCTTCATCTCCCTCGATACCTGAAGTGGCAAAAGAGGAGTCTATTATGAACACCTATTTCTGTCAGATCTCAGAATAAACTGTTATACTCAAACTTGATACTTTTTTCTAACTTTTGGACCACAACATCATATTCTCCTAACCCACCACACTTTCTAGAGGACACTAGTACAGGGAAGAATGTTTTATAAAGTCATGACTCTTTCTCCTTACATTGATTCAGAATAAAATGAATTAGTTCTATCACTCATGCAAACCAAACACAAAGTTCTTAAAAAGCAAAACCGAGCAATAATAGGACAGGCTTTGCATCTAGGCAGCTTAGCTGAGTTAAATTAATTAAACTCTCTCTCACACACACAAATAAATATATAAAGCCTCAGGAATGTATATTATACTGGAGTTCTTGGGGTGTGAATGATGAGGCTTTACAGTTTTATGTGGCCCAAGAAAGGAGTGGGAATGGAACTATTGTATGTGGGATAGGCCATTGTCTTGAGAGACTGATGCACTTTTATCACACTGTCCTTATGCTTGGGTTTCCCGCCCCCCTTCATCTGCACACATAGCCTAGGCAAGGAGGCATTGCAGATGTTGCTGAAATACAAGTCCCAGCATCCTTCACCATTACCCATTCTAATTGGAACTACTGAGGCTATCATTCAGCAACACCTGGAGCATCGAAGAGTTGCTATTCTTTCTGTGCTCATTGGCTCTGTCCAGATTCAAGGAAACCGCAGGCAGTGGGCCCTGGAGAACCTCGTAATAATTTAATTTCTCTGCCACAGTTTCAAATGCCTTGCCCACCATGATGAACGTTTTTTTTTTAAAAAAACACATATTTTCCTACAGGACCATTGGCTGATTTAATCAGATGCTATACTGGAGGGCAAACAGACAATGGCATGGTAAGAAGCTGGACTACTCTCTGTTCCAATGTCTTCACGGGCCAAATAACTACAAAGAATGAGAGCTGATTGAATGGCATGATTTCCTTTTCCTTTTAAATGGTCTGGAGATGTCTGTCAGCTATCAGTAGCCCAGTCTGTCATTGACGCCAATTTCTTGCTGTCCTTTGGAGTTCTCTTGACTTATGGCTGCAGGCCAAGGCCCCATGATCAGATCCCAAAGGTACCAATGTTTGTGCATTTATAAAAGGTAATAAAAGGCACATGATGTCTCTGGAACCCTTTTCTCAAATTACTTAGAGAAGTGAAGAATATGAAAACAATATGGAAAGGCACTTAGTAATATGCCAAAACCTGATCTCATCACTCAAGAGTTTTGCAGCCTCCTTTCACGCAAAGTGAGTACATGTCCATAGTGCCTCATAAATTGTCCTCAGTAGAAATGATAGAGAATTGACCATACAGGATGCGTGCTGAAATCCTCATATTTCAAACCTTTCATGGGGAACAGGTTGTACTCCAAACCAGATGATTTCATGGGTAGAGTCAAAACTCCTACACATCTACAGAGGCCACCTGGCTTCAGGCAAATAGCTTATTTCGAAACTTTAGAAACAGTGGTGGGATTCAAAAAATTTTTCCTACCAGTTCTGTGAGCATGGCTTGGTGGGCATGGCAGGGGAAGGATACTGTAAAATCTCCAGTCAGAGATGGTATTTGCCGGTTCTCTGAACTTCTCAAAATTTCTGCTACCAGTTCTTCAGAACTGGTCAGAACCTGCTGAATTTCACCTCTGTTTCGAAAGCTGTTTACAATACATTCTTCCTAGAAACCACTTCTTATGCCACTTTTGACCTTTGGTTCTGCACAGAGGGTTTGACCACTTCTGGAGAACCAGTAGTGGAAATTTTGCGTAGTTCTGAGAACCAGCAAATACCACCTCTGACTGTCCCCTCCCCCATCTATTTTCTGCCTCCCAAGTCCCAGCTGATTGGCTGGGTCTTCTTTTGTTGCCCCGCACAGGCGAACGAAGCTGGAAAGCAAGCTAGTGGGGTGAGGAGAGAATGGAGATTTTACAGTATCCTTCCCCTGCCGTGCCCACCAAGCCAGGCCCACAGAATCGGTAGTAAATAAAATTGAATCCCACCACTGGTTCTGCAGCAACTATAAATGTTAGGTGTCTGAAATCCAGCTTCATTCAGTCTTCACCTTTCCCAAAAGGAAAGACGGGGCAAGTAAAATGCAAAAGAATTAATGCTTTGGATTAGGGATGGGGAACCATGGCCCTTTTATGACTTGTGGACTTCAATTCCCAGAATTCATGAATCAGCAAGGTTGACTCATGAATTCTTGGAGTTGAAGCCCACAAGTCATAAAAGGGCCATGCCCCTCCCTTGCTTTAGACTGTCCCAAACCAAAAAATCTATCAATGCTACCTGCTCCAAAACCCATTTTGTACAGTCCTCACCTTTTCTGAAAGGCAGACAAGGTTAAGCTCTGTCAGTTGCGTTATACCTAACAGACCTAAAATCATATTTGCAATTAAGCTGGCATGTATAAGGCCAGAATTTGGGGTTTGGGCTGTGTCTATTCTGGTTTTCCTGCAGTCGGGAGATCTAGTGACATTTACTGGGCTTCCTCAGCTTACTTGTTTGCTTACTGACGGTTTGAAATTACAATGGCCTTGGAAAAATTATTTATGATCTGTCCTTGCACTTATAACTATTGCGCTTATGGTTATGTTGTTGTAATTTGAGTGCTTGGCAACCAATTCACATTTACGACTGGTCGCAGTACCCCATGGTCACATGATTATAATTTGTGACCTTCTTAACCAGTTTTGAACAAGCAACATCAGTGGAAGAAGATAGAGATGCTTAATGGCTTCATGATTTGCTCAACAACCACATGATTTGCTTAAGGAATGTGGTAAAAATGGTTGTAAAATCTGGTCCAGTCATGTGATGACTTAATGACCACAATGACTGCTTAATGATGGAATACTGAATTGTGATAGTAAGTCCAGGACTACATGTAGCTATTTAGAGAGCCATAATAGTAATTGCCACCTTTATTATCCTAGATTGCTATGGATCAGTTCTGATTCCTGACACCCATATTTCCATGTTTAATTTGCAAAAGAATGTGTGTGTTTTTGAAAAATAAATTGTTGGAGGTTCAATGCCCCCTGAATTTACCAATCTGATAATAAAAATGCCAGCTTTTATCTGTACATGCAGTATTGTAGCCTTAGCCTAATTCTGAATTCAGGAGAATGACCTCTAGGATGAAAAACTGAAAATTATCCTCAGTCATTAAATAAAGTTATGGACTCTGAAAATAAATACCGCTGCTCTTTTACAGCTGTAGAGTTTCTAAGTAGAAAAGCCAAAACCAGGCTTGGTCTTAGCCATGGCAACTCTTAACTAAAAATTAAGAACAAAAGAGAAACCTTGTTCAATCAAATCAAAGTCCTTTCTAGTCTGTTCTGTGTGACAAATCAAGAGCATATGAGAAGTTCACAAGCAAGAATAATCATCCCTGACCTTTATTGCTCATTACTGCATAGTTCCTTTGATTTAAAAGATAGGTAGCCATCAAGCTATCATTAATTCTGTCCTTCAAGATTTTATCCAGTCCTTCTTAATAATATGACTGAACTGAAACCCATTATTATATTTAGTAATGATACCAAATCCCACAATTTAATGACACTTTTTTTATCAGTCCAATATCTCTTTTTCAATTAATGGCAGATAGTATGCACAATGGATAACATCCTGTTTTCTAATTGGCTGACAACTAATTAATTGTCAGCTTAGCATAGTGCAATTCTCATTCTGAGGTCCTTATTTATCATTCTTCACAAGGTCTTTCCAGTGGAATAAGCCTTTAGTTATTGTATCTGCAGTTTTATATATGCAAAGCACATATATGTATCTCTTTTCTTTGGCTCCTAAATCTGAGCCATTGTCTCCAAAATGGTTATTCACAAAGTGATAGCAAAAGCAGTGGTGTTATTGTCTTCTTCAAAGAACTCAAGAAAAGCCTGAATGAGTATCTACAGAGAAAGCTTGATATGGAGGATCCGATGCCAAGAGTTTCAACTTCATCATTCGCTGGAGTTCTTCCAGCTATTTCCATGAGTAAGCTTCTCCTCATTCACTTCCTGACTCCACCACTATCTCAGCCTCAGCATGCTTTTGAAATTTGATTCCTGCCCAAAAATACTCTGGCAAAACTGTCATTCCTAACCTTTCAGGCATGTCATTGAGATATCCTCTGATCCCCTACCATTCAAGGATGTGTTAACTTAAATCTGTTGAGGCCTGAAACTTCCTGAATGTGGATATAAATGTTGCTTTTCTATATAAGGGTACCAAGTTTCATCTTTTGAATTACTTTATTCATTCACTGCCCCCCAAAAAAGTATACATTATTATGTGGGTGAAGGTATCTTGCTACTTTTATCCTTATTCGGGGGACAGGAGGAAGCCAAGGTAAATGTAAACTAAAACATTGAGACAACCACAGTGAAGGGAATGATTTGGGGTTTGTTTGTTTGTTTTTTAAAAAAATCTCCAACAATACAAGCGGATGCAATATGCAGCTTTTTAGTTGTAAACTTTTCTTATAGGCTCAAAAGAAGAAATCAGAATTCAGATCAGGATTTGGGTAACTATCTGGGAAGTATGAGGCTTATTGATGTCACCAACTTTTACAGGAAGAAAAGACCTGTTCAGATGGCCTCTCCCAGGGACCTGTTGAATTTGTCTGATGTGATTGGTCCCAAGGAGCCTTTTCCAGTTCATTATCAGCCCCGATATCAAGGTGCTCTGGAAAATGAAACAACAGAAGAGCAGACTGGAGAGACATTGGTAAATAGGAAGGAAGACAATCAAACATGGGTACGGACCCAAACTGAAGCCTACAACATGGTTGACAGGAAGGGAAAGTCTCATTACTACTCTGCTCTTCTTTCATCTGTCAAAACTTGTCCAGCAACTATATTTAAAGTGACCCAGATATGTTTTGCTCAAAGATAGGCTGGAAGAAATTCCACCAGGTCACCGTGATGTTTTTGGCAAACATTTTTGTGGCTAAACTCTTTTTTTTTTTTCAGAACTGGATGGTGGCAAATCAATTCCAATGAGTTGACATTGCAATATTATCTGGGATTCAATTGAGCCTTGGATCCTGTTGCAGTAGAGTCCTCAATGAGGTTTGCTATATTATCACCTGTGGGCTGGATCATTTCCTCCTCCTGGCTCATTTATGCAGACAGAGCAAGACAGGAGGGGCTGGATCCCAAAAGTGCTGAACATTCTTTGAGAGTTGATGGGCAAATTCCATCTTTAGCTCTGGATGGGCTGATATTGCTCCAGAAAGAGCTAGTCTGCTATTTGGGAAGTCTTTGGATTGCAAAAGATGCAAAACTTTTGACAGCTAATAATAATTGCTCCATCTCCAGCAAAAGATGGAGGCCAAACTAGAAAAGGCCGTGTCCAGCTTTGACTGGGACATCAACTATAACCATTTTTGGAATTGGATGTGCTGGGACATGGGTGTCAAACTCGATCGTGTCACATGACATATTGCAACATATCGTCTTTTGCCTTTGCGGAGCCGGGCTGGGTGTGGCCTGCGCATGATGCATCCGGCCCGTGGGCCACCAGTTTGGCACTCCTGTGCTAAGAACAGCCATTTGCATCTTTGTCTTGACTTGTTTGTGCTACTAAGATTTTCAGCCTCAATTAGGCTTTCCTTCACTTGGTAACCATACAGCTGGGAGAAAATACAACTGCCCACTGGGTAATTAATGACAGCCGCTAAAGCCACAATTATTTTTTTGTTGGATAAATTATTAATAGCTACAAATTTGTTTCTAGATGCAATTTAAACTGCTAATTGTTATCTGTGAAATCCTCTATGGCTCAAGTTGTGATACCTTCAAAACATTTTAATCTTTATTAGAGTCAGTTCATCCAGTGCAAACCAAAGAGGCCATGTTGTGCGACCCCATTGAAATGATCATGGATAAGTCTAGAAACAAGCCTTATCTGTAATAGTCTGCTCCCCAGATATTCTGCCCCGGAATTTAGGATTCACTCTGTGTGTTAACATTCCAGAGGACAGTTGAAATGCTATCCTTTTTCTCAGAGCTACGTGTATGGTTAAAGGTCTGCAATGATGGTGATTGAATTTTGATTATTGATATGTGGTTTGGTCATCAGTGGCTCTTATTGTGGTACAGTTGTTTTATTGCATCAGTTGTAAACTGTTCACAGTCTTTGAAGAGGCCTACACATTGCAGGAATAAATAACAATAATAACCCATTTTGCAGACTGCAGTACATCATGCAATTACATGCTTTAAAATACTGGCACTATGGGAGTCACTCATCAGTTGTAACAAATGCAGTAGATCTAATGTATATTGCAGGGGTGGCAGTTTGAATGGAAATTAGCACCTGAAGGACAATCAAAATTTATACATTCACTGCCAGTAATTAGCTACTTGGGGTTTTCAAAGAAAAAGTTAGGATCAACAAATAATTTTTAATGCAGCTCCTGAAAGTTATTTTTAGTAGAATTTTTTTTGTGTGTGTTCTGTTTTCAAAATAGGGCTATGACATTGAAAGAACCTTTCCTTCCCAATCCATGTCATTCTGCATGATAATGGCTCGTTTCTACGCATCTCTGAGTATCTTTGGGATTCTACCCAGGAGAAGAGCCAGAGTTAGGGTAGGAAATGTCAGACTAAAAGTGAGGGAGATCCAAGATTAAGTCTGTTCTGTGTCATGGGAAACCACCAGCTGATTCTGAGCCAGGGAGGATCTCTCAGCCTGGCCCGTTTGACAGGTTGGCTGTTGGAAGAATTAGATGAAAGGAAGTCCCTAGGCAGACAGCCTTCAGATCATGAAGGAAAAAATATCCATGTTGTTTGATGTTACTGTTCTTTCTATGCCACCCAACTCCCGCTGACTTTGGGTGATTCACAAGATACTCATGGAAAAAAGCATCTTGCAAACATTGCTAGCTAGGTCTTTACAGGCAGTCCTTGATTTACAACAGTTCATTTAGAGACTATTCGAAGTTATAACGCCACTGAAAAAAGTGACTTATGACCATTTTTCATGCTTACAACCATTGCAGCATCCCCACGGCCATGTGATCAAAATTCAGATGCTTGGCAACTGACTCATATTTATGATGGTTGCAGTGTCCCAGGGTCATGGAATCCCTTTTGCGACCTTCAAAGTCAACGAAGAAGCCATATTCACTTAACAACCATGTTACTAACGCAACTGCAGTGATTCACTTAATAACCGTGGCAAGAAAGGTCATAAAATGGGACAAAATTAACTTAACAAATATCTCACTGAGCATCGGGGGCGTGCATAAGCGCACCATCGTGCCTACCGTCCCTGTCCTATTGTTTCTCTTATTCTTTTATTTTTCTTATATGTACCCTTTTCATGTATTCACAACTATGTATACACTTATACTTATTATCTTGTAAACAATTGGCAAATCAAATAAATAAATAAACAATAAAATAAATAAGAGAAATGTTGGGCTCAACTCTGCTCATCAGTTGAGAATTATCTGTATTTTCAGACATAGGACAATTCCTCAATTGATGTTTTCAGGGGGGGAAAAGGCTATTAGGAAAATTAACAATTCTATTTCTATTTTTAAGTTAGTTAGTTACCCAGAGACACGCACGGCAGATGGACAGCCATATAAACATCATAAAGAAAGAAAACATAACAAACATAATTTAAATCTAACAAATAAACACAATGTGGCACTAGGCGTAGAATTGAATGACACTAATCATAATCCTCAGACATGCAGACAAGTATGTTTTGGGAAACAATTAACAGAACACCCAATGCCAAAGGGTTGACAAATAAGTTTCCCAGTTGTGTGACAGTGATTGACGGAGCTTAATTTGTAACCATAAATGATTATGGATGGTAAGCATTTTGGCACTATTGTTGAGCCAGGGCTGGGCTTCAAAAATTTTAGCAATGGGTTATCTGCCTGGTTGCTGGGTGGGCGTGGCCATGGTGGGTGTAGCCTACTCAGCCTCCTGCACCATGGTGGGGAGGGGGTGTTTTTGCCCTCCCCGGGCTCCGGAGGCTTTTCTCGAGTCTCCGGGAGGGGGAAAACAGCCTCATCAGGCTCCGGAGGCTCTCTAGAAGCTGAAAATGGGCCCATTTCTGGCCTTCCCGAACATCTGGGTGGCCCATTTTTCACCCTTCCCGAGCTCCACGCGTGCCCTGCACTTACCTGCATCTAAAATGGGTCGCGTTGGGACTCCTGGGAGGGGAGGGGAGAGGTCAGCCAGGAGTGGGATTTGGGGGTTCTCCAAACTGCACAGAATCTTAACTAGGGGCTCTCCCGAACCCCTGCGAACCCCTGCAGCCCACCCCTGGGTTGAGCCATTTTGCTTTAACCTAAATTCAGTAAATAAAACTCAGTAGTTACAATGGCTATGAGAGTGCAACCTACCAGGGAAAGCAGAAGTAACTCTTTCTACCACCTGGGCCCCGAAGAGCCCAAGAATAGCCAAGACATTTTGTGTTTCTGATGAATTTAGTGAGCATTGCATTATACTGTGAAGGAGGTACAGGTAGTCCTCGAATTTCTGTGGCTAAGCAAGACACGTGTTACGTGGAACTTTACTCCATTTTACGACTTTTCTTGCCATGATTGTTAGGTGAATCACTGCAGTTCTTAAGGTAGTAACGTGGTTGTTAATTGAACCTGGCTTTCCCATTGACTTTGCTTGTCAGAGGGTTGGTTGCAAAAGGGTTGGTTGCATGACCCTGGGAAACTGCAATGAGCCAATTGCCAAACTATGAGTCAGTTGCCAAATGTCTGAATTTTAATCGTGTGATCATGGCAATGCTGCAACGGTCATAAGTATAAAAAATGGTCATAAGTCACTTTTTTCAGGGTCGTCGTAACTGAACGGTCATTGAATGAACTGTAGTAAGTTGAGGACTAGTTGTATTTATTAAAAATGAAGGAGGAATCAATGAGTCAGCACTCAACCTATAGTGCTTACTCAAGTCAGCTAGTTTGGACTTAACTCAAGAGACTCATTAATGGTTTTAGTGAGACTGGACCCAAATCTGGATCCAAATCAGAAATGGTATTCAGCAGGTTCTGACCAGTTCTGGAGAACTGGTAGCGGAACTTTTGAGTAGTTCGGAGAACCGGCAAATGCCACCTCTGACTGGCCCCACCCCCATCTATTCTCTGCCTCCCGAGTCCCAGCTGGTCAGCTGGGTCTTCTTTTGTTGCCCTGCAACAGGAGAACAGAGCTGAAAAGCAGGTTAGTGGGGTGGAGAGGGAATGGAGATTTTGCAGTATCCTTCATCTGCCACACCCACCAAGACACAGCCACCAAGCCATGCCATGCTACCAAGCCATGCCCACAGAACCAGTAGTAAAAAAAAATTGAATCCCACCACTGATCCAAATCAACATTTCTGTTTTGGATTTGTAGGAGCTGAAATGAATATTAAGGATAAATATGAGCATTAATCTGATTTACAGAACCTACCCTTTAAAAAAAAACTGAGGCCTCTCCTATTGGAACAGGTTTAGTGTAATAGATGAAGTGCAAAAGAGTTAAGGACCAAAGCAAACAAAAATCAGAGTATTGAACTATCAAAAGCTATTGCTTGCTCGTCTCAGTTCTCATCCATACCTGTTGAATCTGTGACCTTGGTCACAAGATGAAAACGGTTTGGCAGCTTCTCCTTCTAGGGCATTTTGCTTTGGATTTTGCCCTGGGATTTGCTAGTGGACTCCCATCCAAGTACTAATCAGGTCCAAATTGACTTAGCTTTTTTTGAGATCAACCAAGGTCATCTATGTGCTGCCATCTGCTGTGATTTAGAGACAAAAGCTCAGCTAAATTAAGACTGCAGAATGATTTAGCATTTAATGCTATTCATTTAGCTTCTTAAAACTTGGCCAAATCTGCTCCCATTTTCACTTAAGGTTAACAAGAATCTTACACAGGTAATAAACACTCAAGTTTCCCTCTCCCCTCTTTTCAGTTGCTTCTGGTTTTTAGGTTTTCTTTTTGGTTCCATCTTTTTTAAGCTCATGTCTTAAAAAATAAACCTTTAAAAAAACTTATTTCCTAATGTTCTTCAAACATTAGGGGGAAAAGGATCTTGCAAACATTGCTAGCTAGGTCTTTATTTTCAGGCACATGTCAATTCCTCAACGGATGTTTTTAGAAAAAAATACTAAGAAAATTAACAAGCAGTTCATAGGCAACCAAAAGCATCACATATCCTGCTGATAAGATAACGTTACTGTGTTGCAGTACTAAACTAAAACTGAGGCACTTGATTTAGCTATCACATATTCCATAAAAAAGCCTTACTAAGATTGGAAGATGTCATTGGACAAAAATCACTGAGAGAAACCAAATTGAAGCATTGTTTTCAGCTCATGTCTTTTTGATTTCACACTGCTAAAAAATAAGCCTGATCTACTAACATTGAAAGATGCCAAAAGACACTGGCTAACCTTTTCGGTACCAAGTGCCCAAATCCACACATGTGGATCCACACATGTGGATCCCCAAAATGCAATGTGTGTGTGCCCCCCACGCATACACCATGCCCCCCCATGCATGCATGTGCGATCCCCACATGCCTCACCCCCCATGTGTGCCCCACCCCACGCATGCCCCCTGCCCCCTGTGCATGCATGGAAGAGACCTGAAGACCAGCTGGCAGAGCCAAGTTGGGGCAATGGCTTGCGTGCCTACAGAGAAGGCTCTGTGTGACACCTCTGGCCCGCGTGCCATAGGTTCATCATCACAGGGCTAGACCAGGGGTGGGATTCAATTATTTAACAATTGGTTCCGTGGGCGTGGCTTAGTTGGTGGGCGTGGCTTGGTGGTTATGTGACTGGCTGGGCGTGGCCAACTCAACATCACTCACATCGAGGCACGCATCTCCTCGCCTGGCCTCTCGTGACTGTGGGGATGCTGCAACAGTCGTAAGTGTGAAAAATGGTCATAAGTCACTTTTTTCAGTGCCATTGTAACTTTGAATGGTCACTCTACACAAGCAAAGTACCAGCAAAGGAGGAGAAAAAAATTCCAGAGACGTTCCTGAGATTGGAAGTCTAGTCCTGCCAAGAATGTAATAAGAGTTAACGGAGAGGCAGTTTCTGTAAGCAACACCAGAATGTTTCCTTCCTGCCTTCCTTACAGGATTAGGCCAGTAATTTCTTCTAACAACCGGTTCTCCGAACTGCTTAGAATGTTAGCAACCGGTTCTAGCGAATAGGTGCAAACCTGTAGAATCCCACCCCTAGGCTAGACCATCAGGATCTCCACATTTTTTTAATGGCACCAATGGGAATCAATGCCCTCCTAATTTTGCCCTTCTGGCACACTCACTTTGACTCTGTTCTCTGCTTCATGTGCCATGGAACTGTAGTGTCAAAGTAATGTTCTTTAATAGGTAATACTGTCTCCTAGACAGCCTCAAGACTGGCACCCTTAAGCATTATGCAATCAGTACACCAAAATCTCGTTTCTTTCTACAAAAAAGATCATTTAGTGGTTGACCTCTCAAAACACACACAGACACACACACACACACACACACACACATACACACATATTGATGGAAGAGAATGTTTGTAGCTCAGGGTTGAACAATGGGATCTTTGCTGTTTTCTGAGCTTGGCTGCTTTCTTGCAGCCATTTCATTACCAAACTAGGTAACAGTATCAGTTCTAGCAACCATCATAACCAGCCAAGCTCAGAGAGCACCAAGGACCACACACACACACGCATGCATGCACACGTATACACACACACACACACACACACACACACACACATTTTAATGTCATTATGATGACCATATTTTCCTGGAAAAAGAATGAAGGATAAACCTACAAAGGGGACAAATTTGAGAGAGTTCATAAGGATAATGAAGTTTAATTGCTCACATTTATAACTTCGCTTTACAAAGCAAAATTCAAGATCAAAGCCAAGAAAACCTTTTACAAAATCACATATCCTGATAAAAAATAGGTACCTAAAATCAAATAGCATATGTAAATTTATTTTAAAAAGACAGTTCAATTTCCATATTTCCCACCTGAATGTGAAAAACTGTGCTTTAAGTGGTACCATTTGTACAGTAAAAGCTAAATGATGAAAATGTGAAGGATAAAAATGAGCTTTCAGAAATGAATAAATCTTAAGGACAGCTTTCTTAAATAAAGGATTGTCATTTATAATAAACCCTTCGGGTAAATACCACATTTCTACTTCATTATCAGTTTCTTCATTTCCTACACATTCACTACAAGGGTTGCCCTGAGCAAATAAGTTTAATAAATAAAAAATAAATTACTGCCAGCATAACTAATCATCCAATCACAGCATCAAAGCATGGGGTTTTTATTTCCCCTTAAATCGGCTTCCTTTTGGGACTGCCTGCTTGATCCATGGTGTATACACACTTGTCTTTCTTTCCCACCCACCCTCCATTTCAAGGGGAATGTGAAGAAGGCATAATGAATAAAGGAGAACTGTAAAGCCAAAGAATCGATTTACTAACCCAATATCTTGTCAACCCTGAAACTCATGGTTCCTTCCCCCACCAAAGAATACAAAAATAGAAGCAAACTGGAGAAAGGGGCCTCTAACAGCCACTCAGGCTTTTAGAAAGGCAGGCCGAAGTTGCAGAACATGAGGTAAACCAATAAGAGAGATCAGAGGAACAAGTCATTTTGGCTTCCTCCCCAACACACATCAACTTGGCTTACATTGTCCATGTTCTCTGATGTGAAGCAGAATGGAGGGGAAATACCACTTCCACTGTGCAACACAAGACTTCTCTTGGGGGCGGAGATCTGGTTTGAGCTTCTTTGACGACAGACCAAAATCTATGATCGTGCGCAATTTCAATCTGTGCTCGCTGCTGGAGTGCCCTGAGCCGGCTGGTTTCGGGGCTAAGCCACCCCATAGAGGTGGTGAAGAAGGGGGAGACTGCCTGCAGGGTTGAGGAGAGCCGCATCTCTCCTCCCCAGCTGGCCATTACTCCCTTTCCCAAAGGCAGTTGCAGCAGTGGTCTGAAATGGCCACCTCAAAGAAGAACTCGACCGGAAAAGAATGTGCAGGAGGAAGATAAGAAGAGAAAGTTTTGGCTGACTGGGTCGAACTGGAAAAACAACAATGCAAGGTACCTTGGAATTTGAATTATAAAGAACAACATTGTTCCCAAAGAAGACTTTGAAGCTGCGAATGAGAGAGGGAAGGGAAAGGATTTGGTTTTTTTTTCTTTTCTTCCCTATATTGACAACTAAGAGATTTAAGCAAGAAACCAGCAAAAATCCACTTTGACATTAACAGGTATTTAAGCTGAAAATAAAATGTCAAAGGGATAATAAAGATTTCTGGATTCTCAAAAACTTTTAAAAGAAGGAAAAAAACAAAAGGGTGGGATCTGGAAAAATGGAGGAGACCACCTGGAAGTGAAAGGAATTAACAGTGAAACTTTAACAAGATTTCTAAAAGTTACATTTTAACTAAAACTTTGTAACAAGATAAGAGAACCCCAGGAAGAGAAAGTGTAAAAAAAGAAGAAGAAACAGCTTTGGATTATTTGGATTACTTGGTGATTTTTGGATTTTTGGCTATTGGATCTAAAGGACTAAAATTAATCAGGTGGTTGTTTAAAAGTTTTTAAAATGGTATCATTCTTGGAAGAATTGAGAATGGAACTTAAAAAACAGAAAGAAGATGCACAAGAAGGAAGAGGTTCTTTTGGCTTCGTATTTCAATTTTTAGAAATGGAGATCCTGAACTATGAGAAACAACAAGAAATGCCTGTAGAACAAGAAGGGCAGGACAAAGAAGAAGCCATTTTCAATGACCAAGTATTTCTATGTGGGGAAAAGAAAGGGAAGGGGGGAAAGAGAGTGAAAAATTTAAGATCTGAAAAAACAACCCCAAAAAAGAATAGTTTGAAAAGTAATTACAACATTAGGAAGAAACAGAAGAGAGGATTACAGAAGAGAGAATCAGAATTAGAGACAGAAGGGGTCAAAAAGGGAAGGGAGAAGAAGAGGGAGAAGAGGGAAAGGAAAAGAAATTATAAAGGACAGAATCAGGACATAGAGAAACAGGGAAAACGTACAAGACACAGAGATAATGGGTGAAAACTTAATTGAAAGGGGGATTCTGCAAGGGTACATAAGATAGTATTGTTATATAAGAAATAGAAATGAACTTTGAAAATATGAAACAAGTGTGATTAAAATGATAGATAAAATACTCATTGTAATGTAATGGAATGTTTAATAAATAAATGAAATAAAGAGAATGAGAGAATGAAATTAGGAAAGGAGGGGAACATTTAATTATTATAAATGTGTTATAAAAATTTAAATGAAGAAGAATATGAAAGAAACATGAAAAAATTATGGAAATATTATAAGTGTTCCTAGAAGTATGATATCCTATTGAAAAGAAATGTTAAAAATGTCAAAGATTATAACTAACATTAATGATAGAGCTGAACTGGAATAGAATAAGTATTTTATTTATTATTGTTATATACATACATACATACATTCTCTTTAAGAACTTAGTGCGTATTTTAAGAATGTATGAAGCAGCATTCGACTGGAAGTTATGTGTTATATTGAATGTTATAATTGTAAAGGCATAAATTGAAGTTTAAAAAAGAATTGAATGGATAAAAATTAAAAGATACAAAGGTGTCATACTCCAATTAGTAACTACAGGGGAAAATTTTGTTTAATGAGAAAAGAAAATATGAAATTGAAACAGGACAGACAAAAGTATAAACATGATGACTAGAAAGGTATTGAAACTTAGAAAAAGATATATATATAATTGAATTTAGAAAGGAATGAGATAATTAAAAGTAAGATTGAGAAAACCAAGGGAAGGGAAAAATTATTGAGAAAATGTTAAAATAGTAATAAGATATGAAATAGAACACAAAGATGAATATGAAATTGAATTTGTGTCTGTATGGAGAAGTGATACCCCAGGACCATGCTATTCTCAAAAAAAGAAATTTTACTTGTATTATGTTTTGTGAAAACCCAAATAAAAATTTTATATATATAAAAAAGACTTCTCTTGGGGGCAACCACATTCCAGGCCTCAGCAAGCGAAGTAATTAGATGGCTCAGGCCATTGACGGTGCAGATTTCCAGGGTATTTTGTGGATATTTTGTGTCTCATTGAGTTATATTTAAACATCATGGCATTATTATTGAGTAGACACATGCTGTTAATTATCTTCTTAATTCCTTCCACAGAAACAATTTGTGCTGTCATATTTTTTTGAATCATTCTGACTATAGAAAAGTACAATCATAAAATATGTGGTGACATTTTCTGTGCAGTTTCAATTCCACTGTCTTGGCATTGATTCCTCTTTTGTTGGCAGCCTTGGCATAGCATTGGAACCCCACCCCACGTTCTTGTCGTTGGGCCAGCAAGTCTTAGGACCGGGCACTTAACATTACAGCACGTTGAAAAGTCCTTTGCCTGAACCCCAAAAACGATTTACTGGAATCCTGCACGGCAATGTATGATGTCCACATTTGTCCAAGGATTAAGGCCATAAAACCATTTTATTCTGAAAAGGATGGTCAGATCATCTTGAAAATATTTCACCTTTTGATCTATTGTATAACAGGTTTTCTCTCCAGATTTTAAGGGCGGTGTTTGGTGGTGGTGATATTTTTTTTCCCAAGCTTTTGGAGGACTGCTTTGTTTACAATGAGGCAAATGATTTGCAGATGATAGTGAAGTAAGAGTACATATAAATTCTTTTTCCAGTAAGCCTTTCAGCTAGAAGGGAGAGGTCTAATCCTACTGCTCAAAGATATTACCATTCCAGGAGTGTATTTCATAACCAGGTCACTGTCTTAAGTCTTGGTTGAGGTAATGTGCTAAATGCCAACAGAAACTTGTGCTGCTGTGGAAAATATAGCATCGGTCATTATTTGGGATGGAATTTTATTTGAAATTTGTTGGCTTGGAATGTAATTAAATTTGCTTTCACTCCCACTCGGATTTTGAGGGGGTTTCAGAATTATGGGAGAAGGTGAGATGGATATTAAAAGAGAGAGGAAGGGTACATTTCAGGGATTTCCAGGAAAGATTTTTCAGATACAGGATAGAATCTCTACATTCTAGATGAAGAGTTTACACTATTGAGTAGAAAGGCTTTTTAAAAAAAATATGCAATTAAGAGTAAGCAGTTTGTACCAATCTATCAGTAAGTTGAAATAATACCTGGCAGGAGATTTTATTTGCTTTACAGAGTTCTAAATTTAGAGTTACAACTAGACAATCCATGACCCATTTCCTTACCCAATCAGAGAAACAGAGTGACCATATGTGGGGAAAAGAATCATCGGATCTAAGCGCAACATCTAACTTACTGTTGGCTTTCCCATTAAGTTTCCTTGTGAGAAATTAGCAATCAGAAATTCATCCTTCCTTCCTTCCTTCCTTCCTTCCTTCCTTCCTTCCTTACTTACTTACTTACTTACTTACTTACTTACTTACTTACTTAGAAAGGGAATGGGATAAGGATGCCCAATGAACTTGTGTTTGTTTTACTTAGGTAGTGAATGTATTATTATTGTTGTTGTTTTTGTTTTTGTTGTTGTTGTTGCTGTTGTTGCTGCTGTTGTTGTTATAGTGGAAGAGAAGACACCTGCAATCTACATAGGCACTAGCAATCTGAAATATGCAGATGATACTCCTGGGTTAGATAAAACTAAAGCATCCTTAGAAGAGTTGGCTGTAGAACTAAAAACTGGAAGTTGAAATTTGGGCTAAATATGAGGGTTTTTTTAAACAGAAAAAGTCAACCATTTCACTCGCATAACTTCACAATTGATGGCAGAGAAATTAAACTGAAATTAAATGTTTCTATGGGCTTAAGAAAAACATAAAATTAAATAAAATGCTGGAAAGTAAATAATATAATGTATTTAGGGAGTTTATGTTCCAATAAGGGGTCTCTGTGTGCATGTATGTGTGTGTGTTTGTGCAAGTTGAATATAAAGTATGTACCATACATGAAAACAAATAAGGAGTTTTAGTATTTAATTTCATTCCTATTTGGCGGAACAAAAGCCTGGCACAAATAAGGATTGGTTTTTGAGCAATCTGCTCATCTAGCCTAGTTTTAAAGTTAACTAAGGCCTTTATGCTTGTTTCAAAAAATGTCCACATTTGTCGTTTTCTATGTAAAGCATTTTCCCATTCTTACATCATGCAAAAAAGAAAAAAAGGGGGAGCATTTTTTTTCTAAAGCAATGATTTGAATTAGTGAAAGGTCCACTAGATGTTTAATCAGTTTCCGTGTGTGTGTGTGTGTGTGTGTGTGTGTGTGTGTGTGTGTGTGTGTGTAAAGAACCTTTTAAGCACCTGGCAACCCAAAGTATTTGGTCAAGTAGGGCAGATGTGGCATTTTGCTTGCAAGTTACCTGAGGCTGATCTTGACCTAACAGACACCATCTGTTAAAATAGGTTGCCTGCAGCTGTTTTGAGATTTAACTCTTTCCTATTCTATTTACCAAGCTATTTTCATTTACTTTCAATAATGAATGGAGAAAATGTTCTTTTCTGACTCATACTTAATTACAATTCATGTCTCACTCATTGTTCTTGGTCTAAGAGCCTTTAAAAATCATGCTACTGCATCATTTATAAAATGTGTTGGATTTATATAAAAAAGGCTGAACTAATTGGACTCCAGTTAAAACTGCTCCAAAGCAAAAGAAAAGCAAAGGTTACTTAGTCTTCTACACTGAAATATATATTAAAGCAGACATAATAAATTGTATTTTCCTTTGAAATAACTAATGCTTAAAAGTAGAAGTAGAATGTGCAAACAGGGTTATTGTATCTTTTTACTTTCCAACTCAAATGACTGTTGGAAAAAAATGTAAAAGGGCTCAGGACTCTATCAGTAGGATAATTGGAAATCTAAACCGATTGGAAACAAATTTGGTGTATAGATAGCCATTCCTGCTCTCTCTCTCTCTCGCTCTCTCTTCCTCTCTTACAGACAACTGTCATGGTGAGTGTGGTTTGCCTACCTTATTTCATAGTAGAATTGATCAAGTGGAAATGCAATCTAATTTGTCTTTTTTTTAAAAAACAAAACGGTAATGAAGACTCCTTGAGAATAACCATTGCAACGTTTCTTTAAATTGACTACATAGTAGTAAAAATAATAGAATGAAGAAATGCTTAAAAGGGAAAGGGGCCTTTCAATGTTGGGTTAAAAAACCTTGACAAAAACAGTAAGAAAAATGAAACCATGTCAGCGGCGCTAAAAGAAAACCGTTATCTTCTGGCTAAGTCTGCTGAAAGCATGTCACATGATTATTAGACATTTTTAAAAGTCAGAAAGCTGGCGTCTCTCTGAAGAATCCTTGTTTCATGCTTGTGATTTCAGCCCTATTTGGTGATAACCACACACAATTCAGAACTGGCAATCCATCTGTCTTGGAGACTCTGAGCTGCATCTCCAGAGCAGTTCCTCTCTAAGACTGGGAATTAAAATTATTCATTATGTCCTTCATGCTTATGATTTGAAATAACTTTGGAATAAGCAACCATTTTCACAGGAGTGCAGGAGACTATTCTCTTTTATCAATGTCTAGTGTATAGTCACACAATCCGTGACCCTTAATGTACTACTCAAACCCCAAGTGTGACCTTTGGCTTTGAATGAAGTTATACAACCAGATCTGGGGGATATTTACCTTCTTCAGAATCCATATATATATATTGAAATCCACAAAATCCATATATATATATATATATATATATATATATATATATATATATATATATATATATATATATATATATATATATATATGGTGTTCGGCTTGGTTCGGGTATTTTCCCACGTCATTGTAGTTGTTCTTTTAAAGTTGTAGCAACGTTTCAGCAGAATCTCATCTGCCATCATCAGGCTTCTGTATTGTGTCCGTCTGTGAGTCAGACTTTTACAGTGGTTTCAGATTTGAATTTGGGGCAGCCTATTGCTGTGCCAGAATGGTTTTTTCTTCATCCTGATTGGTTGGGAGTCTTGGTCTGTGTTTATTGGTCTCGGAGTTTGCTGTGTTCTGCTTGATTGGTGTCTCTAATATCTTCTGTCTGTTTTTGGCTCTTTTGTATCTTGATTGGCTGGCAGCATTGTGTTGCTTTAATGGAGGCCTTTAGTGCAGCAGCCGGGTAAATGGACGGCTATCATTAGTTAGGAAGCTGGGTTTCATCTGGGTGCCTGGTTGGGATGTGTTTGAGCTGGAGGTATCAGGGGGATCTGTTTGTGCCCAGGTGTTTGCCTGGCTTGTGGTGTGGAGATTTTTTTTGTTTGTGAGTGCAGGCTTCCAAATGATTGACAGCATTTTGTGTTCATCCAGGCAGATTGCTTATTCCTATTGGTCTTACTTTCCAACTCAAATGACTGTTGGAAAAAAATGTAAAAAGGAGCTCAGGACTCTATCAGTAGGATAATTGGAAATCTAAACCGATTGGAAACAAATTTGGTGTATAGATAGCCATTCCTGCTCTCTCTCTCTCTCGCTCTCTCTTCCTCTCTTACAGACAACTGTCATGGTGAGTGTGGTTTGCCTACCTTATTTCATAGTAGAATTGATCAAGTGGAAATGCAATCTAATTTGTCTTTTTAAAAAAACAAAGCGGTAATGAAGACTCTTGAGAATAACCATTGCAACGTTTCTTTAAATTGACTACATAGTAGTAAAAATAATAGAATGAAGAAATGCTTAAAAGGGAAAGGGGCCTTTCAATGTTGGGTTAAAAAACCTTGACAAAAACAGTAAGAAAAATGAAACCATGTCAGCGGCGCTAAAAGAAAACCGTTATCTTCTGGCTAAGTCTGCTGAAAGCATGTCACATGATTATTAGACATTTTTAAAAGTCAGAAAGCTGGCGTCTCTCTGAAGAATCCTTGTTTCATGCTTGTGATTTCAGCCCTATTTGGTGATAACCACACACAATTCAGAACTGGCAATCCATCTGTCTTGGAGACTCTGAGTTGCATCTCCAGAGCAGTTTCTCTCTAAGACTGGGAATTAAAATTATTCATTATGTCCTTCATGCTTATGATTTGAAATAACTTTGGAATAAGCAACCATTTTCACAGGAGTGCAGGAGACTATTCTCTTTTATCAATGTCTAGTGTATAGTCACACAATCCGTGACCCTTAATGTAGTACTCAAACCCCAAGTGTGACCTTTGGTTTTGAATGAAGTTATACAACCAGATCTGGGGGATATTTACCTTCTTCAGAATCCATATATATATATATTGAAATCCACAAAATCCATATAGATAGATAGATAGATAGATAGATAGATAGATAGATAGATAGATAGATAGATAGATAGATAGATGATAGATAGATATATAGGCGTTTGGTTCTGGTAATTAGTGTTTTAGCCACGGAGTTTATCTGTGCTGGGTGGTGGTGGGATTGGGTGTTGAGGTAGCGGTTAGTGTGTGTTTTCTTCTGGTATACGGTGTATACCAGAACCAAACGCCTGGCAGACAAGACACACATTAAGACTGAACTATGCACCCTGACTAAAGTACTGACAGCCAACGGCTTCCACAAAAGCAAAATCACCAGCTTGATCCACAAAAACACACTGAAACATAATAGAAACCAAGAAGATGAACAGACCTATGGAACAGCTGTCCTGCCCTACATAAGAGGTACTACAGACAAAATTAGTAAGGTACTACACAGACATCACATCAGGACTGCCTTCAAAACAGACAGAAAAATAGCAGCCATCCTTAGCAACCCCAAAGATAAAATTGACCTGGAAAACCAAGGCATATACGAAGTCCCCTGTGCATCATGCCCAGCCACATACATTGGACAGACCAATAGAAGAATAAGCACCCGCCTGGATGAACACAAAAATGCAGTCAAAAAGCTGGAACACACTTCCTCACTAGTCCAACACATGGAAGCCACAGGTCATAGCATCAACTTCAATGGCACCAAAACCCTGGCCACTATGGAAAACCCTAACCACAGAGTCATCAGAGAAGTCATAGAGATTGAAAAAAGACCAGAAAGCATGAATAGAAGAGATGATTCCACCAGGCTGTCAATCATTTGGAAGCCTGCACTCACAAACAAAAAAAATCTCCACACCACAAGCCAGGCAAACACCTGGGCACAAACAGATCCCCCTGATACCTCCAGCTCAAACACACCCCAACCAGGCACCCAGATGAAACCCAGCTTCCTAACTAATGATAGCCGTCCATTTACCCGAAGCCAAGCTGCACTAAAGGCCTCCATTAAAGTAACACAATGCTGCCAGCCAATCAAGATACAAAAAGAGCCAAAAAACAGACAGAAGATATTAGAGACACCAATCAAGCAGAACACAGCAAACTCCGAGACCAATAAACACAGACCAAGACTCCCAACCAATCAGGATGAAGAAAAACCATTCTGGCACAGCAATAGGCTGCCCCAAATTTAAATCTGAAACCACTGTAAAAGTCTGACCCACAGACGGACACAATACAGAAGCCTGATGATGGCAGATGAGATTCTGCTGAAACGTTGCTACAACTTTAAAAGAACAACTACAATGACGTGGGAAAATACCGAACCAAGCGAACACCATACATGTAAGTACCTAAAACTTAAGAAAACATATATATATATATATATATATATATATATATATATATATATATATATATATATATATATATATATATATATATATATATATATATATATATATATTACTGCACTCTTCATATTTCTTTGCTTTGATATACTTGGCATTTAAAATTGCACTCCTGAATTTCATGAATCTGCTTGCCTGCCTGCACCTTGTGATTACTCTTTTGATGGAGAGAAAACATAGTATCTAAATAAGTAGGTATTCATAAGCTTGGTTTATTATATGGAACTTTGTCTTGAGAATTTCTGGAGTTTGTCTCTTTCTGTTGTTGATATGAGTATTCTCACGATCTGTTGTCAGGTAGAGAGTTCTGTTTACTACATAGAAACAAACTTCACATTGCTTTGATTTTGACCTAATAGTTGCAGGAAGGAAGAAAATGACGTCTGAAGGTATTCATGTCTATTGCGGATTCTGCCATAATCCTGGACCACACAGATCTCCATCACGTCGATTCTGTTTTGTTTTTTTTAATTAAATTTATATATTAAAAAGGTTTTTATTTATTTATTTGATTTGTCAATCGCTTACAAGATAATAGGTATAAGTATATACATAGTTATGAATACATGAAATGGGTACATATAAGAAAAATAAAAGAAACAATAGGACAGGGACAGTAGGCACGTTGGTGCGCTTATGCAAGCCCCATACAGACCTCTTAGGAAAGGGGTGAGGTCAATAGTAGACAGTCTAAGGTTAAAGTTTTTGGGGTTTGGGGAAGAAACCACAGAATCTAGGTTGAGTGTCTTTAATAAAAGGATTGAGCATGGAGCCAATGGGAGTCTGGCCTAGAATACAGCTATTGCAGGATCTCCAGTAAAAGTTAATGTATACTCAAACTTTCCTTTGTCGTTTGCACCAAACCAGGCAAATATTAAAAAAAAGAAAAAATGCGTCTGTGAAATTTTCACATAAAAACCAGCATGTGTGCAGTTCTCTAAATTAGGAAATGACTTGAGCCAAGGGTGCCTGCAGAGTGTCTCAAAAAAGGGTCTGCTGGAGTGGCAGCTATAATACAGTTAATAACGTTAATAAAATAAAAAACTCAGGGCAGTGGCTAGAACAACACAAAGCCCTGCCTATGTGATGCATGTAAAAAAAGTGACGGGACTAAAATGGTATGATTATCATCTTGATTTTATTTTATCCCATCTAAGGCATGAAAGCTGAGTGGGTGACTTTGGGCCAGTCACTCTCTCTTAGCCCATCCCACCTCACATGGTTGTTGTCGTTGTGGGGAAAATAGGAGGAGGAGGAAGGAGTAGCAGGTATGGTCGCTACCTTGAGTTGTTTATAAAAATAATAAAGGCATGATAAAAATATAATAAATCACATCATAATCATCTTGATTTGTTTGTTTGTTTTTTTAAAAAAATCAATGCTCTGTAGATGCTGCTACTTCTAATATGAAGGCCCTGTCATTGTGTGAAGAGAAATTTAAAATGTAGCAGCAAAAAAGTTCTTCCAAAAATATTTAAACGCACTCTGCAAATTAGGCAATTCCAATGCAGGTATAAATGGAAGGCTCTTCTGTGGATGGGCTGAGAGAAACTTTGAGGGACTGGCTTAAACATGGCAGAGGACAAAGGAAAACATTTTTTCTCAGGAAGAAAAAAACAGATGTAGACTGGAAAAAGAGTCAGAAAAAGCAATGCAAATACAACCCTATAGGCCAAAAAAGTTAATCAGGAAAGGATGGCTATATGCATTTAGAAATAATCAAAATGAATCGCCTGTTTTGGATGCGGTTTCAAAGGCCTCTCTTTGTTATGCCTCTCTCACTGTCTCTGATTCTCACCATGTTTGCCTTCTCTCCTTAAATCTACACTCTGATTAATAAAACCGGAAGATTCATAGCTGCCCTGCAGCTCAGACACTGTGAGAGCGTTAGTCCTTAGCCAAGGTTTTATCTTGCTACAGATATAAAGTTAAAAAAGAAAAACTAGGCTAGCTTGCCAGACACTGAAGTCACAAAATTATGCTATTTTAATCGCAGCCAACTTAACTTGTTAATGCCTTCACTGACAGACACAGAAATGACTTATAAAGTTGTGGGAACCTCCCATCCCTGCCGATATATAAGCCCCCTCCTCACCCCCCCCCCCCAATCCTAGCTGGCGGAATTGGAGAGGGAAAAAGGCTGATTTTGAAAGCTTGTGTGATGTAATAATTGGAGGGAGTTTATACTTGAAGCCAATCTAACTAGGTGGCCTTGAGAAAGATTCTGGCAGGATAATCCCAAGCACATTTCCATGGACATAAATCATGTTTGCTTCTTTTTTTTTTTTTAAGCCCTATTTCATTCAGTGACTGTTTGATACAGTTGTGCATATTCCTTCTTCCAAGGAGATCAAGAGGTGCACGTCACAATTACACCAATTTTAGTGGGTGCTTTTTAGGATAAGAATGAGAGCCTGAAATTTAAGATGCCACTCAAAAGATTAAACAGATGATCAACAGATTTCCAGAAATAATAGAAAGGATCAGCATCAGTATCCAAAATAGGCCTCCCAGACAGTCTTTGAAGGTCTCTGTGTCCTACAGGCCATTAACTGCCATTGTCTGATCAATGCAGTGGGCATGATATTTACTAAGCTTTTCTAGTTATTATTATATATTATTTGGAAACTTAATATTATATATTATTATATATTATTTGGAAACTTAAACTCTAGCACTCTGCAGAAAAATAATACTAAAGCCAACATTAATATTGAGATTAAATAAACCCTACATTAATAGCTTTTACTCAATACCCATTTCCCTGTTTTATGTAAAGTCGCTTGTGGAAACAGATTTACAAGCCATGTAATTTTGCCACTCATTGTCAATACTTAGTAGGAATTCTGAATGACGGATCTATGTTCCCAACACCTAAAAATGCAGGCCACATATGGGAGAAGCACAATATCTAGCGCAAGGGTGTGAAGCTCATGTCATCACGGTGGCATCATGTGACGTATCGGGACTTTTTTCCCCTTCGTCGGGAGTAGGTGTAGCCAGCGCGTGACGCATCCAACCCACCCTGGTCTAGAGGACTGTTAAATCTCTTCTCCTTTTGCTATCTAAGCAGTGGTGGGATTCAAACATTTTTTACTACTGGTTCTGTGGGCATGGCTTGGTGGGCATGGCAGGGGAAAGTTCCTGCAAAATCCCCATTCCCTCCCCACCCCACTAACCTGCTTTCCAGCTCCGTTCTCCTGTGCAGGGCAACAAAAGAAGAGCCAGCCAATCAGCTGGGACTCGGGAGGCAGAGAATAGATGGGGGCGGGGCCAGTCAGAGGTGGTATTTGCCGGTTCTCCGAACTACTCAAAATTTCCGCTACCGGTTCTCCAGAACTGGTCAGAACCTGCTGAATACCCATCTCTGTATCTAAGGATACCTTAGAGGAACTCGTTCAAACAAAAAGAGCCGAGAAACCTATTGGATCTTAATCTACAGGTAGTCTTTGACTTATGGCCTCAACTGGTATCAGAATTTTCATTGCTAAGCAATGCAGTTAAGTGGGCAATGCCTAGTTTTATTTTTATTTTTTTGCTGCAGTCATTAAATGAATCACCATGATTGTTAAGTGGCTCACACTGTTGTTAAGTGTGAGTGTTAAGCAAATCTGGGCTTCCCCCAATTGATTTTGCTTGTTAGAAGCCCCCCCCGGGAAGGTTGCAAATGGCATTCAGGTGACTCCGGGAGGTGGCCATCAACCTAAATGCTTGCTGGCTGCCAATCACCCAAAGTCTGAGCATGAGACTGTGGGACTATTGGGACAATCAGAGGTGTAGCAACCAGTTGTAAGTCACTTTTTTCAATGCCGTCATAAATTTAAATGGTCATTTAGCGAATGGTTGTAAGTCGAGGACTACCTGTATGTTGTCCGTAAGACTAAGGTGGAAAAGGCAGCTCTTCTTCTAACAGGTCTATGTGCCGCTTAGTGAGCCACCAAGAAGATAAGCTAACCAAATCTGATATCTCGTCTGTTGTCACACTGCTAGCATACAAGCGTTCTGAACAGCTATGCAGACACCAGGCCTCTTAAACGCTATCTGAGACTATCTAACCTTGAAGTGTCCTAAGGACCATGAGTTACATAATGATGTCCATATACAGTTGTAACAGAATAACAGAGTTGGAAGGGACCTGGGAGGCCTTCTAGTCCATCCCCTGCTCAAACAGACAAATGGGTTGTCCAATCTCTTCTTCAAAACCACCAGTGTTGGAGCATCCACACATCATTCCCCTGATTAATTGTTCTAAGCATCCGCGTTCTTCTTAGTTCTAGGTTGGTTCTTTCCTTGATTAGCTTCCATCCACTGCTTCTTGCCCCTGCCTTCGGATGCTCTGGAGAATAGCTTGACTCCCGACTCCCTCTTCTTTGTGGCAGCCTCTTAGATATTGGAGCACCGCTGTCATATCACCCCCCTAGTCCTTCTTTTGTAGTCATAAGACATTGGATATGTCTAGTTCTAGTCCAGAGGTGGTATTCAGCAGGTTCTGACAAGTTCTGGAGAACCGGTAGAAGAAATTTTGAGGAGTTCGGAGAACCGGCAAATGCCACCTCTGACTGGCCCCGCCCCCATCTATTCTCTGCCTCCCGAGTCCCAGCTGATCAGCTGGGTCTTCTTTTGTTGCCCTGCACAGGAGAAGGGAGCTGGAAAGCAGGTTAGTGGGGTGGGGAGGGAATGGAGATTTTAAAGTATCCTTCCCTTGCCATGCCCACCAAGCCATGCCCACAGAATAGCACCACTATTTTTGAATAGCACCACTGTCCTAGTCACATAGACACAACGTCTTTGTGGATTCTTTCATACCATGGAAATCACAGATTCCATTAACAATATCTCAGAGGTGGCTCTTCCCAATAAGTACCAAAAGTAACAATACATTCCTATTCTCCCAAGTGATTTGGTATTTGGGGACCCAGATATAAGCCTGATATCATAATGTGGATTTTTCCATTTCTGGGACTCAGCTTTGTGACGGTTGAAGGCACCCAAAGATTCCGTGCCATTCCATTACCATCATGTTCTAGTTAACAATGAAGGTAGGGCTGTAGAGTGATAGCCTGGCTGCCCATTCAGCACAATCAGCAGAACTGCTGTCCAAATGTAGCGAGGCTAATTTGCCACATTTAGAAATCAGGGAAAAATTGCACGCTGTCCACCGAGGAGACTCCGCCACCACTACAGACATTGCAAGTATGTCGATTAAATCCAGAATATATAATTACCTAACCACACTACTGCATGCAACCTAATCTTAGTCCCAGAGCTTCCTCTGTAAACAGAAATAACTCATATCTTTTATTTGCATGTTGGGACAATGAAGACTATCGCATGCAGTCTGTTCATCAAAGCTTTGACTGATAGCAATTGACAGGCAAATTCATTCCTGAGGAAATATCCATGTCTCTTTGCTTTGTATTTCAGCTATCTTGCTGTAGCTCAAGGAATCACATTTCCTCTTAAATCTTTGATTCTGAAAAGGTACAGCACAATGGAAATCCCCAATCCCTTATGACAACTCTGATCCAAGGGAAATCATTCTGTGCATGACAGAAGTTTGAGGTTTTTCCTTCATGCAGATCTAAGACATAAATGAAATAGGCAGGCTTGAACCTGCAGAATGAATCATCACATTTCAGCAGTCAGTCTGGTAAAATCACTTGGGCTGAAGTGAAAGTTTCTGTTACATCAGAATGATTTCCAGGCACCTTGGGAAAATTATTTCATGTAGGAAAGGATCTATAGTGATTTTTAATATTCCCAATCTATCTACTTATCCTTCCTTCCTTCTTTCCTTCCTTCCCTCCCTCCCCCCTTTTCATCATTGCATTTCTGTTGTAAAGGGCCATGAATCAGGACATCACTGAAGAGGAGTTTAGATGCTATTTACCTTTAAGATTATTCCCAACTAGTTTTAATTTGCAATAATGCATCAAGAAGTATGACAATGCATAAGTCTTTAAAATAGTTTTGGAAGTGGAGCAGATTATCGCATTGGTTGGAGCACTTGATGTGAGGCTCTGGGCTTAATGTTGCAGGGGTCTTGGCTTGATTTCAAGATCTTCCTGCAAGCAAGCAGTTAGTCAAGACTTCAGACAAGAATATTTTATTTATTTGATGTACAGTATATCCTGCTCTTCTGCTCCAACAAGCACTCAAGACCAACGAAGTGTAAAATGCATGCATGCACATAAATGCTCACGCAATACAAAATGTTAAAAATAGGATTTATATTGACTGTTTCCTAGTATGATTTGATTGTTGATTGTACCCTATGACTATCATTAAGTGTTGTACGTTATGATTCTTGATTCTTAATGAATGTACCTTTTCTTTATGTATACTGAGAGTATTTACACCAAGACAAATTCCTTGTGTGTCCAGTCACACTTGGCCAATAAAGTATTCTATTCTATTCTATTCTATTCTATTCTATTCTATTCTATTCTATTCTATTCTATTCTATTCTATTCTATTCTATTCTATTTTATTCTATTCTACAATAAGTACTAGAACTATCTGAATGAAAAGCTTGGCAAGAATGATGTGCCTTTCCAGGTGGGCTAAACACTGAGAGGGTAGGGTACAAGTGCAACACTGTATTTCATAGCTGGAAATGATCCAATATAGGCAATCCTCAATTTATGACCTCAATTGAGTCCCAATTTCAGATGCAGGACCCCAGCACACTGCAACTGTCATAAATATGAACCAGTTGCCAAGGGTCTGATCACAAGACCGTGAGGATGCCACAACGATCATGTGAAAAACAGTCATAAGTCACTTTTTCAGTGTTGTTATAACTTCAAATGGTAACTAAACAAACAGTTGTAAGTCTAGGACCTACCTGTAGAAGTCCCATGCCCACATGCTAGAAACACAAGCCTCTGACAAGAGAGATATCATCTAAGAGGCCTCTTCGACTTTTCTAACAAGTGGACAGGTTCACAATAGGAGGGACATCCTTGAGATAATCAGGCCCTGAGTTATTTATCCCTTGGAAAGTCAGTACCAAGTCATTAAATGCCAGGTAACCAAATTGACAAAGTCTGCAATTTTTTTAGTACAGGTATTATGTGATCTCTGTTGGCCACAGCTACAATTTTTTTGATTTTTTTTTCAAAGGGTGGGCTGTAGAACACATGCATATGCAATGCTATATCTAAAGTATGGGTAACCATCACCAAATCTGAGTAGATTGGGAAGGGATGCAGCTGGTGCACTAGAAAGCATTACATAAATACACCAGAGATAACACTTCTGACTCACAGCTGAAAATTATGGAGCACTCCCAAATGTCTTCTTTTGGCGGGAGGTGTGTAATCACAGCCAGGACAACTGAATCTCTGAATCCACAATCCTGTTATTAAGCTTATACTGTATTGAAGGCACAGATTTCTTTTTGGGACTTGGCAGAGAAATAGAGTTGGGTGTCATCAATATACTGATAACACACTATTCTAAAGCTCTGGTAAATCACTAAATCATATACCTCTTAAACAGTCTGAAGAACAAAATGGAGCCCTGTGAGACATCATAGGCCAACTGCTTAGGTGGTGCAGTGGTTAGAATCCAGCATTGCAGGCTAATTCTGCCGACTGCCAGCAGTTCGATCCTCACCGGCTCAAGGTTGACTCAGCCTTTCATCTTTCCAAGGTCGGTTAAAATGACCTAGATTGTTGGGAGTAATAGGCTGACTCTGTAAATCGCTTTGAAAGCACTGTAAAGCACTGTGGAACTTATATACTATAACTGCTATTGCTATTGATACTTACTGTTGCAAGGAAGGGAGGGAATAGAAGAGGAATTCTGAAGAGGAGGAGGGACAGAGACAGAAAAAATGAAAAAGAGATAATAGGTAGCTCCAACTTTGTTAAACCAAGGTTAACCCATTAGTTGCTTCAGCTTTGCCTACCAATTGACATTAAGATCCCATTATCCCATTAGCCCACCCTGATGTGGATCAAGAAATCTCTTCCCATGCCAACATAAAATTTCTTTTTGAAGTTAGGTAGGAAGCAGAACAATGACAAAAGCTCAGTGACTGGAGAAGTGCATCAACTGGAAGCTAAGCTTAGCATTTTAATATACATTTACTGAAGATGCCAATGAGAGATGGAAAATTTAGTATAAAATCAGGAATGGGAGTAGAACATCTATCTGAAGCTTTGGTAACAGAGAGAGTCTTCTTCAGTAATGGTCATAAAATTGCAGAAGAAATAAAATTGGGCAGGTGTTGATATAAAGAAAGAGCTATAAAGTCCTCTGCCATCTACATACAAAGATAGTTTTGATGAGATGGTGATGATGATGATGATTTATATGCCAATTCTCCTCTCAAAGGAAACTGCCAAACCCTTCTTTATATCAAGACTTATCTGACTTATTACTTGGTCAAGTTCATGGATTAGGAACTGGTGTGATAAGAATCTGCTCAGCCCCTTCCAAAAAGTTTTTACCAATCATGTCCCCATTTTATTATTTAAGTTTGTGCCAGGAATATATATATATATATATAAAGTTGCCTGGCACCCAGATGAAACCTAGCTTCCTAACAAATGATAGCCATCCATTTACTCGGAGCCAAGCTGCACTAAAAGCCTCCAATACAGGAACACAATGTATACAGGAAAACAAATATATATTATATTTGTTTTCTTAAGTTTTCACGGGTATTTATATGTATGGTATTCAGCTTTGTTCGGGTATTTTCCCACATCATTATAGTTGTGCTTTTAAAGTTGTAGCAACGTTTCAGCAGAATCTCATCTGCCATCATCAGGCTTCTGTATTGTGTTCGTCTATGAGTCAGACTTTCACAGCCATTTCTGTTTTAAATTTGGTGCTAGCCTACTGCTGTGCCAAAATGGTTTTTTCTTCATCCTGATTGGTTGGGAGTCTTGGTCTGTGTTTATTGGTCTTGGAGTTTGCTGTGTTCTGCTTGATTGGTGTTTCTAATATCTTCTGTCTGTTTTGTAGCTTTTTTTGTCTTGATTGGCTGGCAACATTGTGTTTCCTGTATTGGAGGCTTTTAGTGCGGCTTGGCTCCGAGTAAACGGATGGCTATCATTTATTAGGAAGCTAGGTTTCATTTGAGTGCCTGGTTGGGGTGTGTTTGAGCTGGAGGTATCAGGGGGGATCTGTTTGTGCCCAGGTGTTTGCCTGGCTTATGGTGTGGAGATTTTTTTGTTTGTGAGTGCAGGCTTCCAAATAATTGACAGTCTGGTGGAATCATCTCTTCTATTCATGCTTTCAGGTCTTTTTTCAATCTCTATGGCTTCTCTGATAATTTTGTGGCTGGGGTTTTCTATAGTGGCTAGGGTTTTGGTGCCATTGAAGTTGATGCTATGACCTGTGGCTTTCATGTGTTGGACTAGTGAGGAAGTGTGCTCCAGCTTTTTTACTGCATTTTTGTGTTCATCTAGGCGGGCACTTATTCTTCTATTGGTCTGTCCAATGTATGTGGCCGGGCATGATGCACAGAGGACTTCATATATGCCTTGGTTTTCCAGGTCAATTTTATTTTTGGGGTTTCTTAGGATGGCTGCTATTTTTCTGTCTGTTTTGAAGCAGTCTTGATGTGATGCCTGTGTAGTATCTTACTGATTTTGTCTGTAGTATCTCTTATGTAGGGCAGGACAGCTGTTCCATAGGTCTGTTCATCTTCTAGGTCTCCATTATGTCTCAGTGTGTTTTTGTGGATCAAGCCAGTGATTTTGCTTTTGTGGAAGCCGTTGGCTGTCAGTACTTTAGTCAGGGTGCATAGTTCATTCTTTATGTGTGTCTGGCAGACAAGACACACGCCTGGCAGACAAGACACACATAAAGACTGAACTATTCATTTTTCAATATATTTAGGATTTGTTCTCAGCTGCATGCCACAAATTAAAAATGTGCATAGAAAAAGCAACATAGAACTCAACTCTTTCAATCTTTGTAAAAATATATATTCACAGAGGAGAATTCTACTACATTCAACAAAACAACCCCTGACATTTGCATGAATTGCAAATTGCACTCCTAGCTCATAGTTCAACTCAATTCTACTAAATTGCCACAAAATGTTCAAAAGTAGACTTAGTTGAATGCTGGGTACCAAAGCGCTTCATACACAATACACGGAGAACTCTCTTATGTATTGCCTGCATGCATATCTGATCTTAATGTCACATAAAAACTGTATATGGTTAGGTGTGGTGTGTCAGTCTGATAAACCACACAAACTTGAGAGAGAGAATGAGATTATGCTAGAGGAATTAGAAATAACAGACAAGTAGCTGATCAGAATGACCAAAGACATAACAGAGATCAAATGTTATCAAAGAAGGGGAAAAAAGTAAACGGGATTTTTTTCCTTTGAGTCATGTCTGTGGCTCTCCTGCATAGGATGATTTAATTAGAGAAATAGCTCTATTATTATTCAACCACATAATCACATTATAGGGTGATTACTTTGACTGTGATCTTAAACACACACATATACACTCTCACACATGAGACTTATTCATCTCAGTGGCGTTCTTCTAAGACTTATAGTTACAGGATTTTGTCTTTTTCTCTTCTAATCACTACAGAGTTATTAAGGCAGTGAATCATGACGTTTTAGTCTGTTATATAACAATGTTTTGAAGTAGCTAGATCCCTTTCAAGATCAAAGGCCAATGATTTTGTCTAAGAGGGTGTGAAGGAAAACGTTACCATTACATTTCGCCTGCAGTTTATTTCCCAAAAGCCATTAATATAAATTAGGAGTTCAGAATAAAATTTGTATGCAAAATCCCAACCTCACTTCCTATTATTTCTATATGAGATTGTTCATACTAGTTGCATTTCAAGGTTCAATATCTAAGCTTTGTCAGCACAAGGGCACCCTATACCAGGGGTGTCAAATTCAAGGCCCACAGGGTGAATCCGGCCTGCAGGGTGCTTAGATATGGCCTGTGGGGTCAGCCTGAAAACAGTGAAGAACACTGGCCTGGGGTGCCTCTGCCAGTGAAAACAGAGCTCAGGAGGGCCACATGTTGCCCTCCCAAGCTCTGTTTTCAACCATGACAAACTCCTGCAGCCCTCGGCCAGTAAAAATGAAGCTCGGAAGGCCACACGGAGGGCTGCAGAAGGCTGTTGCAGTAGAAAACAGAGCTTGGGAGGCCTGTGTACATATTCGCTGGCAGAGGGCTGCAGGAGGCCATCTCAGCCAAAAATGAATGTTGAGCTGGCCACGCCCCCCCCCCGGCCAGCCCCCCCCCCACAAGGACAAACACAATCCTGATGCAGCCTTCAATGAAATCAATTTTGACACCCTGCCCTATACTAAAGTTCTTCTGAGCAACTTCTCACATTATCAGGATATGGTGATACATATCTCCTAAACTTATCCCCATACTATTCTAGAAATGTTCCTGTAGGACAAATTATAGCTGCAGTCAATGATTGTTATAGCCCAGAGGTCACTCCTAAATATCTAAAAGAAGATGGGAGCCAGGGTCCAAATAGAGTAACTAGTGCTTAAATAATTCCCATCAATCTTTCCTTGGTCGGGAAGAGCTGTAGTGGTGCAATGGTTAGAGGGCAGTATTGCAGGCTAACTCTCCTCATAGTCAGGACTTTGATCCTGACCGGCAGAAGGTTAACTCAGCCTACCATCCTTCCAAGGTCAATAAAATGAGGATCCAGATTGTTGGAGGGAATATGCAAGCTCTGTAAACGGCTCAGAGCGGGTTGTAAAGCACTATAAAGTGATATATAAGTCTTATTGCTATTTTAATGCAAAGGAAATCTGGGGCTGGGACTGCTACCTCTTTTATATAACAGTCGGTGCATAAAGCTGTCCTTTTGTTGAATTAAAAGGAGTTTTGATTAAAAAATATACACAATTTTAGTAGTCAGTAGCCTGAACTGTAGTTAGTAGCAACCATCAGATTGGCACAATATATTAGTTCCAGGTTCTGAAAGGAAGTTATGAGTTGGGAATGAGTAAATATACTTTTCTTGAATTCTTCTGTAATTCTTCTCCAGCTTATTGCAAAGGCACAGAGTGTGTTTGCTTGAAGCATAGTGAGGACTTTGAAGACTCTGTGACTGGACCAAGGCGCATTTCTTGACTAAGGCAGCCTCTCTACAGTCCGTTGTCCCCAGACAAATCTATGAGAAAAAGGATTCATTCACTGTGGGAAACAGGAAATTGCTAAAGAACATTCCTTTAAATAGTTCTTGGGGAATTTCTGCTTTAAAATTACCATTATTTTTTCATGAATCGGACTGTAAATATATAATGAAACATAAATATTTTGTATTTTGGCTAATAAAAAATTCAGGCATATAAAAGATGCATGCTTGCTAAAAATAAGTAGCTGTGGTCAGATTATGTTAAAGGCAAATTCACAACACTCCTCCAACAACTCAACAGCAAGTAGCAATAGTATGAAAAAGGAAGAGTTTACTAAAATCCGTATGCCTGGCCCTTTGGGTGAGGCAAACAAGTTGGTGTCGTAGATATATTGGATTTGAGATTATAGTAAAGAATAGTCACCCTGCAAGAAAACTTGTTTGGTGGGAGATTATTATATCTTATCTCCTGTCCAGAGTGAATGAGAGCTCATATCTGTCATACGGAGTGTGATTGAGGTGTTGCATTCATCAGGCTAAGATTGGGAAAACCTGGTTCTAAATTTCTCCCCAGCCATGGAAGCTCATTGTGCAACTTTGCTCTAGGCCCTCTCTCTCAGCCCAGTCTACCTGGCAGGGTTGTGGTGGAGGTGGGAATGGATAAATGCAATGTATAATCTAGGAAAGGGGTGTCAAACTCAAGGCTGCAGGCCAGATTCGGCTCATGGGATGCTTAGATCTGGCCCCGTGAGGCTGGCCTGGAAACAGGAAAGGACCAGCCCACGGTGCCTTTGCCAGTGAAAACAGAGCTCAGGGGGGGCATGTGCCCCCCCATGCACAGCCCCCCCCCCCAGGTTCCATTTTTGCTGGCAGAGAGCTATCAAAACAAACGAAAAACAAAACCAAAGGAGAAATGTTTCCCCTTTTATATTTGAGCATGCAAGAAGGGACAGGAAGGGAGAAAGGGAAAGAGGAAAGACAAAGGGAAAGAAGGAAAGATGAAAAGAGAGCAGGGAAGGAAAAATAAGGAAAGGGGAAAGAAGAAGAAAGGAGAATGAAGAGTGAAGGGAAAAGAAGAAAAGGGAAGGAAGGAAGGAAGGAAGGAAGGAAGGAAGGAAGGAAGGAAGGAAGGAAGGAAGGAAGGAAGGAAGGAAGGAAGGAAGGAAGGAAGGAAGGAAGGATTATAATGAGAGTGAGACAGGGTCTCAGGGAAGTCCTGCCTTAGCACTTGGCCACCAAATGTGCCCCTGACACGAGTCCCATGGCCACGCCCATCCCTGGCCATCCCCCCCAGCCCTCCGAGGTACAACCACGATGCGGCCCACAATGAAATCGAGCCTGACACCCCTAATCTAGGATATCAATCCATCAATATTTGAAAATAGCATGACAATGTTGTAGATGCTATAATTTCATCTCCGTTGTATATTTTTTATAGTGCAGGGGGAGGATTTTTTATGCAGATTGGTTGTGGTTTACAGATCCAATTTTTCTCTCCCCCTGGACTCTTTTTGTTTTTTCACCAGCATTTGATTTCCAGGTGTGATATTATCATATTTTATCATAGACCACAGTTTCCACAATGTTCTCAACTGAGCCTCATTACAATACTTTGGTCAAAGGTGTAATAGATGCTAGTCATCTGAAAAATGCATTCTTGAATGTTGTCAACAAATAACCATTTAGGTTTTAGGTTGTTAGATTTCAGAACTGCTTAACACACAGATTTTGCTGCTGATTCCTCGAAAAGAGACAGGACATTACCATGAAAAACCAAATGCTAGGCAGATAAATGTGCTAATAGGAAAGAACTATTCAATCAATTCAGCCCAAGCAAACAAGGCTGATGTTGGAGTAAGCAAAGTATGGGCAAAATAATTGTGTTAAATTATTCAGCTAACACGCTAGCCTAAGCATCTTTTTAAAAGTAAGTATCTCCTTTATTTGGATTGGGCAAATCCTGTGGCTGCATTTTGCAACAATCAGCCCATCGTCTGCATAGCAGAACTGTCACTTCACACCTGCACTCTGCAATTGTCCAGCACCAGTCTGCCATGAACCCTGGGGGCAGGGAGGGGGCAGTTAGAAGGAAGCTTGGGGAAAAGTGAAAGTGTGCCTCTCAGAGATGGCATCTCAGGATCATTTTCCTGTGAGAGAATGCAGCGGAAAGACAGCCTGTACTCAGAGTGACCATTTCAAAAACTTCTTCTTTGAAATTGATTGGACAATGGGAGGACCAGCAATGGGAGGTGCCTGGGGTGTGGCGGGGGGAGCTACATCTAGGGATTTGGCGCACAAACTTCAGTTCTGGCTTTGCTTTATTGTAATCCACTTGACCTTCAGTAAACTATACCTTTCTCAACAAATGGAGTCAAGGATCATTCTTGCTTAAAGGCTCAGGTTGGGGGCAGGACCAGGGGTGGGTTTCTACCGGTTCTGTCCCACCTCCATAGAACTGGTAGCTCTGAAGAGCAGCAGACATAGAACCGGTTCTATGTCTGCTGATGTTTTTGCCCACGCGCCCACCTGGGCTCTTACCTGATCTTTATTTCCCGATTTTTCAACTTCAGCTGCCGAACGAGGCACAGCTGCAGTTAAAAAAGCAGGAAAAAGGGGCTGTTTCAAAGGCTGCTTCTCTGCAGGCAGCGTGCTGATGACCATTAACAGGCATGTGGCTCGCAGCATACAGGGAAGCACATCATAAATCACCGAACCTCATAAATCCCAAACCGGTAGTTAACCCTGTCGTATCCCACCCCTGGGCAGGACTGACACTATGAACTACTCTAATCATCAGGAAAGGGCCTGCTGAAGATTCCACACTGCCTTATCCCATGTGATCCTCAGGCTGTAACATGCTCCCTCCAATGGCCCCATTGTCCCAATCTTTAGGAAATTGGGGTTGCTTCAGTCATCCTCCTAATTTTCAGAGAAAAACAGAAAAGAAAACCATGACAAACAAATATCTCTTTGTCCCCATCTAGAGTTAAAAGCCATTTTTTTGTTCCAAGATTATTTGGAAGAGAAATGGTGGGATTGATTTTTCCAGGCTGCTGCTGTATGCGCTGGCTGGCACTATGGGAATACTGCAGAGTTAAACAACAGTTTCTTAAAAATAAGCCAATGATATGCATCCGTATCATTAGCAAAGATGACTGGACAACCTCAGACAGTCAGGAGGAATGGAATATACTAAAAAGAAAGCAGAGCTTCCATTTTTAAAACAAGACTTGATTTACAACCTCTGATTCTGCTGCATCTAAATAAACCCTGCTTGGAAAAAAACCTTTTATTTTTGGTAGAAATACTTGTTCCCTGCAACGTGATTAAGGTTATTTTTCGGGTAGCATCAATATTTCTTTTTCATTTTTAGAAAATCAGGATAGCTCTTCTAGAAGATTGTCTCATGTTTATTCTTAGATAATAATACAGGATCTAAGCTGTCCCTTTAACTTTTCATGATAAAAATCATACATATTTGACAATATATATATTGTCTGTAAAAACAGCCAGTTTGGTGTAGTGGTGAAGGCACCAGGCTAGAAACAGGAGACTGTGAGTTCTAGTCCTAGCTTGGCCAAACCATATTTCCAAAATCCTGCCAAGAAGACTGCAGCTACTTCTCCAGGTAGGAGTCAACACTAATTCAATGGCCATGATTTCATTTCTGGTATAGGTGAATTAAAACTAAGTGGATACAGGATGAGGCTTACTGGCATGGGGTTGGGCCACATAATGAGCCAGTCAAATCTATTTATAAAGCACTTATTAGTTTTTAGAATATAGGTGTTTGTGAGGAAGGCCATCATGGGGAAAATCATTAAAAATAAAACAATTAGAATATGGTCCAAAGAAGCCATGTATGTGTGCATGACCAGAGCAACAGATGCATTTAAAAGTTTCACTGAAGTTTTGCCAAACCAATTTGCACTGATGGAAGAAAGAGTTTTAGTATTCAGCAGCGTAATTAGTGTAATGGAAATTTCAAGGATACCTTATTTATTTGCTGTATGCAATCTTTGCATAGTAACAGCTGGAACTGGGGGTCATGGCTTGTGTTCATGGTGTGGAACTAAAATGATGTGCTCTTTTCTTTAAAATAATATTTAAATGGGATGTTGGTCTAGTCTGCCCCAGCTGTGGGAAGAGACATTTCATGTGGCTGCTGGCCCAGCTAAAAGATTTGACTTCTTGCATTTCTAAGCTGTGCTGTCAACACCGTTATTTAATATGGTGCTGAAAAAGCATTTAATCAGTGACATGTAATGAAATGTGAAAAGCAGAATGCAAGAAGCGATTAGCACTTGTTGAATTCTTGGTAACTTAGGAAGAACATGACACATGTTGGTATCTCACGATATTTACTGTTTGTTCAGAAAAGCTATTTGATCTGGATTATTTTTTTTTACATGGAAAATTAAGAATTTTGATGATATGCTGACCTCTACACACACCATGTCAGCTGATCAACAATATAGTAAGTGGTTGGTTCATGTTTTTTATTCTGTAATGTGCTTTTTGAAGACAAGAGAGAAAGAAAGAAATGTAATGACCAGATAACAAAGAAATTCAATGTCTTTTAAAGCTGGGTTTCTATGACTAAAAGATTTATTTTCCTAGCCTGCCTTACTTTTTCACAAATGTATTGTGAAATTGGTCTAAGGATGCTAGCCAATTCTGAAAAACCAAATGCTTGGACTACACATATTTTCCTACAGCACTGATTCTCTCCTCTCCTCTCCCTCTTTCCTTTCTCTTTCCTCCCCTCCCTTCCCTTCCCTTTGCATTTTTGCAAATCATCCCGGAGAGATTGCTTTGGATAAAATGTATGTTATAATTTCTTCCAGTTGCCCAATTTCAGTCAAGGTCCTTTGCTTTCCCAAACTGATATGAATGAAGTTTCATTTGTTTACATCAGAACATTAACTTCTTGACATTCTCAGATGCAACCAAATGACTGTTCTTGAGCATGTCATATAATATGCATCAGCAAAGCTAGATTGTCCTTCAGATGACACCAGGCATGGATTCCCAAAGCATCTGTATAATAATGAATTAGTGACATTTACATTTTATACTTAATCAGACATAAAACTGTAATATGTGAAGCAATAAAATGGTTCCTATTCCTGTCCATATTCATAGTATATTCTATTACAGATCATCCTTAACTTATGACTGGTCACTTAGCAACCATTCAAAATTACAATGGACTTCCCTGGGGATATACATACGACTTAGTTTTGAAGTTCTGACAGCCGCCCTCCCCTTACTCACATGACCTCATTTCAGGCATCAGCAACCAGACTGTATTTATAGCCATTTGCAGCATATTTCAACATTTTTGCAAAAAAAAAAAAAAAGGCATTTACTTTTGGGTTTTGGCAAAACAGCCCGTAGTGATCCATTGTTTTGCTTAATGATTGCAGAAGTCATTTAATGACTACAGCATTTGTTTAATGACTGCAACCTTTGCTTAACAGTCACAAAAAAGGTTATAAAATCTGGTTGGTCATGTGGGCGATCTGTTTTATAAGCAACAAGATTTACTGTTGTGATGGGCAGCCTCTATTATGGTCATAGGTTGAATACCTATACTATAGAAAATATTATCTATCTATCTATCTATCTATCTATCTATCTATCTATCTATCTATCTATCTATCTATCTATCTATCTATCTATCTATCTAATTTGTTGGCCACTCATCTCACAGTTCAAGGTGACTCTTTATTCTTATCCAATAATTATGTAAAAGTTTTAGTTGCAACAAATGGCCAAATATTTAATTTTAAAACAGGCAATTGGGGATGAAATACACTGCTCAAAAAAATAAAGGGAACACTTAAACAACACAATTTAACTCCAAGTCAACCACACTTCTGTGAAATCAAACTGTCCACTTAGGTAGCAATACTGATGGACAATCAATTTCACATGCTGTTGTGATATGCGAGCTGTGGCACATGCTGTTGTGATATGCAGCTGTGGCAAAATGACCTCCAGTGGGCCACAAATGTGCATGTGGCTGCTCAAACAGTCAGGAACAGACTCCATGAGGGTGGTATGAGGGCCCAACGTCCACAGGTGGGGGTTGTGCTTATAGACCAACACCGTGCAGGACGTTTGGCATTTGCCAGAGAACACCAAGATTGGCAAATTCGCCACTGGTGCCCTGTGCTTTTCACAGATGAAAGCAGGTTCACACTGAGCACATGTGACAAATGTGACAGGGTCTGGAGACGCCGTGGAGAACGTTCTGCTGCCTGCAACATCCTCCAGCATGACCAGTTTGGCAGTGGGTCAGTAATGATGTGGGATGGCATTTCTTTAGGGGGCCGCACAGCCCTCCATGTGCTTGCCAGAGGTAGCCTGACTGCCATTAGGTACCGAGATGAGATCCTCAGACCCCTTGTGAGTCCATATGCTGGTGCGGTTGGCCCAGGGTTCCTCCTAATGCAAGACAATGCTAGACCTCATGTGGCTGGAGTGTGTCAG
This sequence comes from Notechis scutatus, assembly GCF_049901735.1. Classification (NCBI taxonomy): domain Eukaryota; kingdom Metazoa; phylum Chordata; class Lepidosauria; order Squamata; family Elapidae; genus Notechis; species Notechis scutatus. Next base: position 135,584,368 of record NC_142009.1, on the reverse strand, counting down.
CAGTTCCCGCAAGACGAAGGCATTGATGCTATGGACTGGCCCACCCATTCCCAGACCTGAATCCAATTGAGCACATCTGGGACATCATGTTTCGCTCCATCCACCAATGCCACGTTGCACCACAGACTGTCCAGGAGTTGGGGGATGCTTTAGTCCAGGTGTGGGAGGAGATCCCTCAGGAGACCATCCGCCACCTCATCAGGAGCATGCCCAGGCATTGTAGGGAGGTCATACAGGCACCTGGAGGCCACACACACCACTGAGCCTCATTTTGACTTGTTTTAAGGACATTACATCAAAGTTGGATCCGCCTGTAGTGTTTTTTTCCACTTTAATTTTGAGTGTAACTCCAAATCCAGACCTCCATGGGTTGCTAAATTTGATTTCCATTGATAATTTTTGTATGATTTTGTTGTCAGCACATTCAACTATGTAATGAACAAAGTATTTAATAAGAATATTTAATGCATTCAGATCTAGGATGTCTTATTTTTGTGTTCCCTTTATTTTTTTGAGCAGTGTATATTAAGAACTGAAAACACACCAAATCTTTATAACTAAAAGTTAAGTTGTTCAAGAAACAGGAGTTACAATTGTGTGGTAGGTGTTCTGCACTAACACAGACACTAAAGCTGAAGTCCACTAGGGGTGTTATACTGCCAAAAATTGCTTTAAAAATGTCTAGTTGTCATAAAACCATCCATGACAAAATTGTCTCCCTATTTACCTCAGACATTTCATATTCCTACCTTTCAACTTATAAAACCTTTTTACATCACTCTCCATTTTTTGGAGTAAAGCCATCTTCCCCTGTGTTTTCTTCACACATAAGGAGTCTACTCTCTTTTTATTGCTGCATTCAGTGAGAAAGGATTATGCAATTTCCTGAGTGTTTTTAATGTGGGGGGGAGAGGTTTAGGGTGACAAATGCACATTCTAGAGCTCAAACATCTCAGTCAAAGCATTCAACTTTGGGGATGAGGGATTATTATTATTATTTTTCTTTAAGAAGTGCTGCCCATGACTGCTTTAAGGAAGCATCCCAATTCCACATGATTATCCTCAAAATATTGTGCAAATCTTTCCCAGCCACCTTTGTTAGGTAAATGACTCGGTTTGGATCTACCCAAATTTTGGGTAGGCCAGAATTATGTTCACCTCCCTCTTACCTATCCATTTCTACCAGCAAAGAAATATCTTCACAAGAGAAGATATTTTCCTGCAGAAACCTGCTTTTTTCTTTCGGCAGAGGTGATATACTGTAAATACTAACCCGTACCAGGATTGTGACTTGTTCATGTAAGCCTCTGTTGATTTGGGAGTTTCCTTGGTATAGGATCTGGTTCTTTGCATGCTGGTGTCCACTGGACTTTCCACCCTCCTAGCTTTAAACCAAATGGGGTTTCTAGATGCTTCCCACCACCCCAATTTTAGTTTTAAGCCTTTGAATAAAGGGGGATAGACTTCTTTTGTCTGTTCCCTGGGAAACTCCATGTAATAACAGAAAACAGGTTGTGGTTTTGAACTGAAAACAAGTTCAGTTCTAATCTTCCTCTAACTTGTTGACAGAAGTCAAACAATTAAAATAATCAAGTCTTACATCAAATCCCACTTTTACTTTCAACCGAGCTGAGAATTACCCCCAGACAAAGTCCCTTTTGAACTGTTTAAAATCTTCCCACTACCTTGACTTTTGTGAGAGTTCTTGTGGGGGTGGGGGAAGGATTTGATTTCTATTCCAGAAGAACAGCAAGGAAGACAACATGGCGCTATTCCAGCGGCACCATCTTGACTGGCAATTCGGGTGGACCTTCACTAAGGCCTTCCACCTCACCAGCAATTCTCTTCAACTTCACTGCTGGGTTGTTGTTTTTCCCCCCCGGCTCTTCTGCCCAGTTCCTTTGACTTCATTTCTCCTTAATCCAAATTGCTTTCCTCGCCTCCATTTCTTCCTGCTACAGTATGTCATGTATTCTCCTGTTACTGTCCTGCTCATATCTTCTTCTCTCCTGTTGTTCTTATCTGCCTCTCACTGCCCTTCCCCAATCTCTTGCTGCCTTTTCACTCACTGGTGGCTCTGAGACCCATGTTTATCCCCCTTTCTCTCTTTCTCTCTCTCTTCAATCTATCATCAAGCTTTTCTCCCCCCCCCTTCATTCAACCCTCCTCCCTCTGAGTCTTCTCTTCTGTCATACACTGGTTCTTGGTCTCTACACTCTGGCTCTTTTTGCCACTGGACTCTGAATCCCTGCCATCATCTCTTGCTGCTCTATCCAGCTGCCTTGCCTCATCCTTAAGTTACCTCTCATCCTCTGATCAACCTCCTTGCTCATTTCCAGGTTCATCTCCTCACTTACGGGTAGTCCTTGATTTATAACTGTTCATTTTAGTGAGCATTCAGTGTTACGGCACTGAAAAAGGCGACTTAGGACCGTGTTTCACACTTACGACCATTGCATCCTCATCGTCATCCAGTGATCAAAATTAAGATGCTTGACAACTGGCTCGTCTTCATGACGGTTGCAGTGCCCTGGGGTCGTGGGACAACTTTTTGCAAACTTCAGATAAGGCAAAGTCAACGGGGAAGGAAGCCAGATTCATTTAACCCCCGTGTTACTCACTTAACAACTGTGATGATTCCCTTAACAACTGTGGCAAGAAAGGTTGTAAAATGGGGCAAAATTCTCTTAACAACTGTCTCCCTTAACAACAAAAATCTGAGGCTCCATAGTGGTCATAAGTTGAGGACTACCTGTATTTTCCAACTGGACTTTCCTCCACGTTGTCTTTCCTCCACTGGTCATTCTCTCTTCTCTTTGTCACTTTGCTCACCTCTTTAGTTTCTCCTTGCTTCTAGGGAGCCTCCGTCTCTTTTTCTGGTTGAAGATGTGCGTCTCTCTTTTTCTACTTGACTTCTCTTCAAGATCACATTCTCCCCATCGACTGCCTTTTGATTTCCTCGAATCTACCCAGCCCTTCCCTCTCATCTCTCAGGCTTTGGGGACTCTCCCCGTCAGTTATCTCTTTTTCTTTCACATCAGATCAGCGATCCCTCCCCCCGCCTTTGTTTTTCTTGGCATTGCACCTTGACAGTTTCTTCTTGGAAAAGAAAAAAAAGGGGGGGGGAACGCATCAAGCCCTCCCTTTCTGAAGCTACATCCTCGCTCTATTACTCATTTTCTTGTTTTTGTTTCTCCTGCAGAAAACCTCTCTTCCAAATCCATTCCTGCCAAATGGTCTGCAATGCCATGATTATTATGGATGGTTGCACAGTCAGCCAGATGTTTAGACTGGATTTGGCATTTTTATCCACCTATCGAGCCCTTCCCAAGGACCTGGGATTATTATTGTTATTTAACTTTTATTAAAATAACTTGCACCCATAGATGCTGGGTGCTTACACATACAAAACAATCAAAACAGTCAAAAACGTACAACCCACAGCCATCCCAAACTAAAACAGTCAAACAATAAATCAAGCTAAATCAGGGCCCCCACAAACTCATGAAGTCCAGGCCTGGAACCAAGGCCAGATTTTAAGAACCCTAGAAGAGAGAATGTGTCTGTACCTTGGGGGGGGGGGTGTTGTTACTCCAGAGAGTAGAGGATGTGGCAGAGAAAGTACAACCCCTTGCTGCCACAAGATGACCACATTTAATAAAAAAGACCTGGCATGTACCCACTCTGTTAGAATGGACCAATAAGGCTTATTAAAGTTTTTAAGGTTTTTTTTTTAAGCCTGTCTTTATTATTTTTAAAAGCAATTCATATATCTAATACTCCTTCCTCCTCTGATATCCCCTGCCATAACAGCACCCTGCTGCTTTTATGTCTCAGGCAGGGCTAAAACTCAAATTCTTCTGATTGCTAGCCAGGTGCCTTGACTAATGGATCAAAATGTTTTGTTTGGAAGTGGCTATGGACATTAAACAAACAACAAACAAACAAACAAATAAATAAATAAAATAGCAATACCAATACCAATAACTCTTAGACTTCTATACCGCTTCACAGTGCTTTACAGCCCTCTCTAAGCAGTTTACAGAGTCAGCCTATTGCCCCCAACATTCTGGGTCCTAATTTTACCCACCTTGGAAGGATGGAAGGTTGAGTCAACCTTGAGCCGGTGAGACCCAAACTGCCAAACTGTTGGCAGTCAGCAGTCAGCAGAATTAACTTGCAGTACAGCTCTCCAACCACTGTGCCACCACAGAAACTAGTTGGAGATAGGTGGTTTCTCAAGTATCCAGGCCCTATACCAGAATGGACTTTGTATTAATGACCAGCCCCTTGAATTGCACTGGAAATTGACTGTCAACTAATCCATCTGATGAAGCAGTGGTGACACCTTGGCAGATCAGGAGGCATCCATTACTATTGTGCCACTGCATTTTGTACCAGCTGTAACTTCTGGATGATTTTCAAAGATAGCCCCCTGTAGAATTCATTGCAATAATCCAGTTATGATCTGACCAGCACGTGAGTAACTGTCTTTGGCCTTCTGATCGAGGAAAGAATGCAACTGGTATATAAGATGAACTGGTGCAAAGCTGCCACCTGCTCTTTGAGTAGCTGCAAGTCCAGAAGGACCCCAAAGTTGTGCACTTGTCTAGAATGGGAAAGTGTTACCCCATCAAGACCAATAATAGAAACATCCCTGACTTTTTTTGGGGGGGAGGGGTGCAACCACAGCCATTCAGCCTTGGCAAAATTAAGCCAAAATCAGTTTTTCCTGTTCAGACCCAAACTGCCTCCAGACATTGTAGCAGTATTTTGACAACTTTACTATCACAGCTTGGTGATGTGACAGAAAGCTGGATATCATCAGTGTGCATTAATATTCAACCCAAATACTTTTAAAAGATTGGATTGTACATTTGGACATGGAATGTTCATCTCCAGGAGTGCCTACATTCCATAAGATTAATACCCCATGTCTACCATCACCATTCATACAAGAAGCAAAAGAGGTTCTTCAAGAAAGAGAGGAAAACCAAGATCCTAATAGCCAATGAGCCCAACATCGATACCTGGAAAGTTATTTTAGTACATATACAATAAGTATTTTCTGTGGCTATAGAAACTCAGACCAGAAATAATGTCCTAGTTTCTGTGATTATAGAAAATACCTGGGTTGCACAAGTATATTTCTCAAAACTTTTTTCTCCAAGAAGCCCTCTGGTTTATAAAACGTGACCCACCTTTTTACTTAGATGTTACCCTTGGTAATTATTGCTGCAATCTTCTTGGAGATGCCTTTACATGTTGTTCTCCCCAGGGTGTCAGATAGATAGGGTTTCACATCCTCTCTCTCTCTCTCTCTCTCTTTGAAAATAGCAGGGGAAATTATAAGCAAAGGGGGAGAAATCTATAGCATTACCTGCTGATCCAGGTCCTTTTGACATACACAATAAGCAGTTCCTCTCCTTATGGTAATTAAGCCAAGATCATAAGTTATTGAAGCAACTCTAATGGGAAGTGATGCCAACTTGGAAATCTTTTAACCCTCTATTTCACTTTTGCCATCACTCTGGCTTATACCTCCTTGCTACTTTTTCCAGGAATTGTCTCTCTGACTTTCCAACAACAACAACTCCCCCATGTACTCCCGACTAAGTCTTAAATATGCATTTTTCCTCGGGAAGATTTCCTCAGGATGGCCTTGATACTGGCATCTGGGTTGATAGCCTGGGCAGAGGCGGATAATAAGATATTTTCCATGCCACAGAAATTAGGACCAGAAATAATGGCCATGAAGTACAGCCACTGAGATTTCATTTAAACATAAAGTAAAACTTCCTGATCTGGGCCATAATGGAATAATTTATCTTTAAGAATGGTGGATTCTCCATCTCTGAAGGTTTTTAAGAAAAAGCTAAACAGTTCTCTCTTTCTCAATCTAAGGCCGATAATTAATATATTTTTCCTGGCCATTGTACAGAGTTAGACTAGCAATCTTTGTCTTTCTTCCAATTCCACAATTCTATGATGAATAAGTTCAATTTGTGAGAGGCGTGAGATGGGGAAGAGGACAAAGAAATAAAATAATTTCACCAACAGATCCATAAAAATTGAGAGGGAAGGGGAGGGAAGCAGGATTTTATTTATGTAACAGATTTGAGCTGGGACTGAGAATGTACAGTAGTTTAACTCTGTGTCAGAAATATATGTAGGATGCTGCATTCTGATTCATGCCTAATTTCCATAATTTAAGTCTTGCGAAATTGAGAAGTGGGAATCAGTAAACAACTTCAGTCTTATGCCTTAAAGCCACTATGAGCTTCCAGAGGCTGAACAAAACCTTTTTATCTATGCAACTTGCTTGAAAGGCAGAGGAGGATGCAGGAAGCACTTGACCAACCACATTACATGGCTGCTAAACTGCTGACTTATGTTGGAATGACACCCTTTAATATATCTGTACCCAGCCCAGTGCAACCATCACAGCATCTCAGTAAACCTGTTTCAATATCTATAGGTAGAAAGTGGTGTTTTTTTTTTATCAGGGCAACCTGGTCTACCCAAATATGGGACGCAGCATACTGCTTCTGCTTTTACCTTTCAGCCCCAATCCAGGAGCCTTCACAGGAGAGGCAGAGAATCTCCGATTTAGAGGTTAATCCATCTACCTACAGTAATAGGTAAGTAGCATGGGTTCAAATCCCAGAAGGATATGGCTAGCTGATGAGAGTTAAAAAGCTTGAAATAGATCTATACTGGTCTCCATTTATTTCTTTGTTGGTAAATATAAATTTAACACAAAAAATATAGGTAGAAAGGTACAAAAGATCAGATCTTTATTCTGATTGCTACCCATCTTATTTTTGACTGTGCTGCTGATATCTTCCTGAATGCCCACTGGGCTTTTCGTTCAACAATTTTTGCCCTCAGAAAACAAAAGTGAAAAGAAAGAAAGTCCCAAAAGAGATTTTTCAAGAGGCGACTGGAGAACTGAAGAAGTTTCTTGGATAACAGATATTTTAACAGATTAACAGAGTTGGAAGGGACTTTGTAAGTCATCTAGTCCGACCCACTTGCCCAAGCAGGAGACCCTGTCTTCAAGGAAAAACAAAGAAGTCCAGTTGTTTCTTGAAAAAACACCTTTGGGACAACAACTGCCTGGTTGACTGAAAGGAAGGAAGAAACACAGCTTGAGAGTTGCATGGTGGTCATTCCTAGGGCAGGAATATTTGGCTAACATTTTGTGTATATGTGGTTTTGCTTTGCTTACTTTTGACTCCTGTTGGAGTCACATTGCACTTTCTGGAACCACCAGCAGGTAAAAAAGAATGTACACAAGCACTCATCCTGATTATATAAGGGCATGTAACCAAAGCACTGTGTGGCGTCTTCCTCCTTGGACCTTGGCGTTTCTTACTATTTCATGGTGCGTCAGCTGTGAAGGCAGCTGCATCCTTAAAGGACCCAGTTCTTCCCACCCATTTTTCCTCCAATAAGAGATTATTCATTTTTATTGTTTCCATTGCACTATTCAATGTAATTGCATTTAAAAGCCTGATTTTACTTTGGGGAATGAACCACACAGTTTCTGATTATCTTGTTTTGGTGTGGGTTTTTTTTCCACCCAAACTCCATTAAAAAAAGTATGAGGGTGAAGGTTTGTTCTCCGAGCCTGTAGGTTGGTTTCCGAACATCTCCAACCCAAGCTAGGTAACATCTTCAGAGGACTTTACGAGTTCCCCTATACTCCACTGAAGATGTTACCTAGCCTGGTAATGAAACGTTTGGAAACCAACCCACAACCTTGGAGAATGAACCTTCACCCTCATCCTACACCCGAGCTACAGATATTCACCACTATTGCAAAATAATACCAGATTTCCGTCCTGATTATATAAGGGCAGGCTAATCTCCAGAAGGAAACAAAAACAAATCACAATTTATTTCATTGTGCTAAGTTGTATCATAGCCTTATGGGTTCAACGACCCAAACAATACATGATATTTGATCTGGGTGCTGCTTATAGACACAGTTACAGTTTTGTCTTGAAGAATGAAAAGGAAGAGAATAGTCTTGTTGTAGCTATCAATGAAACAGAAGTTGTGGGTTAAGGTTTTTCACATTAATAGCAGCATTTAAAACACTGTAGGTATATTTTGCATTTCACATTAATAGCAGCATTTAAAGCACCGTAGGTATATTTTGCAGATAGAAGGAAGCTTTTGTTCTGTCAACTGACCAGGCTTAAAGCAGCATTTCCATACACTGATAGTGATTAAGATATTGTACAAAGGATGATGCATTTTCAGAAATAAGTCTGGCTTCCCAGCTGGTTACCATCTGCTGTATGACTGAAGTGAAAGAATCCACAATGTGAAATTTGCTCGTATGGGTTTTTATAGGGAGCTGACATCATTGGAACTTCATATTAAACTTCTGAGAGGTAAGCAGAACCACCACCACCACCCCCAAAAAAAGGTAAATATATATTTAGAATATTTTTGAGGATATTTATGCAAGCAGCTTTCTCCGCAGTCATACACTTATTATCCAGCTTAAGTGAGATTTCAGAGGAACAGTTAACAGTACAAGCCACATTCTAGAGTTATTGTATAGGCCCTTTGCTGGGACAAAATTTGATTAGAGTTTGTGTAGTTGAAATGAGGAACATGCTTTAAAAGTAAAAATGGACTTCTCTATACAATATGTTTTGTCACGAGTTAACAGAGTTCCTTGTGTCTGTATGGGAAGATAAATTGGTAGGAGGAAGGGAGAATGTTTGTAATTAATTCCAGGGACACTGGAAATCAGAGCTGCTTGCTACATTGATTGACAGGCTTAAATTATATATCTATTTTCTTCTTCTCTCAGGGAGGGAGGGAGGGACGGAGAGAGAGAGGGAGAGAGAGAGCTATATATTAAAAAAAAAAAAGCCAAGCAGCTCAAACGATAAAGACCATTAAACAAAAGGAACTAAAAGAAGAAACAATAGAGCACAAATGAATCCTCTAGTCTTTTTTTCCCAAAAGAAAGAGTGCCTTTCAGCAATCCAGCTCAGACAAATTAGGCAAGCAGATAATTTTAAAACATGATAATAATATAGAGATCGTATCTGCAGGGGAAGTTATGATGAAGATAAGTTGCCAGAGGCATCCCACATATGGTTCTTTTGGCTTCCAGAAGAGAGGGAAATATCAACACTAGCCCAACTACATTTTATAAAGAGTTGGAATAATGATACAGGATTATTTCATGATCCATTCCCTCCATTCCCCCACTCCTCCAAAAAAAAAAGGCTTGTGTTGAAACTTGTGGGTGTAACAACATTAAACATTACTGGTAATTCTTGGTTTTATAATGAAAACGGACGAAAAAACACAATGTAAGGTGAACTACTTGAAAATGCATGCATGCAGCATTGTCTAATTAAAATTAAACTTTTTAAAATGCAAAATTAAACTATTATAGTGTTGATACGTGTTGATCCCCAGTAACAGTCAATAGGAGATTCTCAACTTTGGACTGTGAATTTCATTTGGGATTGAGTAAAATATTGTATTTTTCCAAGGTAAATTGGACTGTTTTCTACATCAGTGAGCCAAGACATGAATCAAATCATATGGTATTTCATACAATAACAGTCGATATATGATAGACATAGAAATAGAGTAGGTATCAGCCATATAAGGAAAGGCATTTGAAAGAAGATACGAGAGTCTTAAGCAAAAGTATTTGACATTGAACATTTTATTTGTTTAATTTATTTGTTGGCATGCCAATTCAGTCACAAAATGACTCAATTTATTTCTAGTGATTCATTTCTTGTAACCCAAAGATGATGAGGGAAACAGCACTCTGGTGTTAAGCATGGGAAATCAGGAAGCAAGGGGGTTCAAATGAATCCAGATTTATTGCAAGCTAGCACTCTCTACAAGAATCTGAACTATTAATGGTCAAACCAAATTGGTGATAGATAAGAGTCAATGGAATTCAAGGTAGGCTGGACTTAGAACTCTTGTGGGCATGAAGGGATTCAAGACTTATATCATGCTTGACCTCTCCCTCAGGTTCATCCTGGTCATCTCTTACATCAAGTTTGGTTAATAGGAAGAAACAATTCAGTCTGAGCAGCTATACACAAAGGCCGTATACATCCATACCATTCCTATTCACATTATGTCTATTGAACTCATTCTGGAAAAATTCCACAATATATAAAATTGTACTGTGAAATATTTGCACATAGATATTTCACAGACGTTAGTCAGTGGACCATTCATCACTTCCGTTATCAACTGCTCTGTTGTGTTCACAATGGCTATCACCATGGGCTGACTGTGCTTTGCAAAGCCCACACAAGTGAAGAATGTGCACAAAATCAATGGATTCTGTGAACAAAACATGAAAAATAAGCAATTCAAATGCATACAGTTATATAGACACAGATCACTGGCATATTTATTCCTTTATGAAATAAAATAGTTCATCTGGGAACATGCTTTCTAATGTACATCAGCAGCATTTAAGCCAAATATTTCATACATACAGAGCCTACTCATTTTACTCATACTTTCTTTATATGACGCCTCTCATCTTGAATCTATTAGCAGCTGTTAGCAGTTTAATATCCAACTTCAGCAGCTAAAGAGTTTGGGAGAGCTTTCAAGAAAAATACAGAAATCTGGGGAAAAAATATCCACTCATTTTATCTAAATCTTAGCTAATTCATCAGGATTTAGGAGGAGAAGAGAGTTTGGAGATTGCTCACAAAATGTTTGCATTTAGAATCAAGGGATTCTTTATTTTGGTTTTCATCAAATTCTTCCCGGCTTTCTATTTTTCCTGTAAAGCCATAGTGGGAGTTCTTCATTTGATCAATGGCCGTGAGATAGGTTGTGTGAAGAACTGGCTAGATTATCTACAGGTGAAACTCGAAAAATTAGAATATCGAGCAAAAGTTCATTTATTTCAGGAATGCAACTTAAAAGGTGAACCTAATGTATGAGAGACTCATTACATGCAAAGCAAGATAGTTCAAGCCATGATGTGGCATAATTGAGATGATTATGGCTTACAGTTCATGAAAACCCCAAATCCACAATCTCAGAAAATTAGAATATTGTGAAAAGGTTCAATATTCTAGGCTCAAAGTGTCCCACTCTAATCAGCTAATTAAGCCATAACACTTGCAAAGGGTTCCTGAGCCTTTAAATGGTCTCTCAGTCTGGTTCAGTAGGAATCACAATCATGGGAAAGACTGCTGACCTGACAGTTGTGCAGAAAACCATCATTGACACCCTCCATAAGGAGGGAAAGCCTCAAAAGTTAATTGCAAAAGAAGTTGGATGTTCCCAAAGTGCACAAATGCACAAAGTGCATCAAGGCACATTAATAGAAAGTTATGTGGAAGGGAAAAGTGTGGAAGAAAAAGGTGCACAAGCAGCAGGGATGACCGCAGCCTGGAGAGGATTGTCAGGAAAAGGCCATTCAAAAGTATTGGGGACTTTTACAAGGAGTGGACTGAGGCTGGAGTCAGTGCATTAAGAGCCACCACACAGAGACGGATTCTGGATATGGGCTTCAAATGTCGTATTCCTCTTGTCAAGCCACTCCTGAACAACAAACAACATCAGAAGCGTCTTACCTGGGCTAAAGAAAAACAGAACTGGTCTGTTGCTCAGTGGTCCAAAGTCCTCTTTTCTGATGAGAGCAACTTTTGCATCTCATTTGGAAACCAAGGACCCAGAGTCTAGAGGAAGAATGGAGAGGCACACACTGCAAGATGCTTGAAGTCCAGTGTGACGTTTCCACAGTCTGTGATTTGGGGAGCCATGTCATCTGCTGGGGTTGGTCCACTGTGCTTCATTAAGTCCAGGGTCAATGCAGCCATCTACCAGGAGATTTTGGAGCACTTCATGCTTCCTTCCGCAGACGAGCTTTATGGGGATGCTGACTTCATTTTCCAGCAGGACTTGGCACCTGCTCACACTGCCAAAAGCACCAAAACCTGGTTCAATGACTGTGGGGTTACTGTGCTTGATTGGCCAGAAAATTTGCCTGACCTGAACCCCATAGAGAATCTATGGGGCATTGCCAAGAGAAAGATGAGAGACATCAGACCGAACAATGCAGAAGAGCTGAAGGCCGCCATTGAAGCATCCTGGTCTTCCATAACACCTCAGCAGTGCCACAGGCTGATAGCTTCCATGCCACGCCGCATTGAGGCAGTAATTGCTGCAAAAGGGGCCCAAACCAAGTACTGAGTACATATGTATGCTTATACTTTTCTGAGGTCTGATGTTGTTCTATGTACAATCCTTGTTTTATTGATTGCATGTAATATTCTAATTTTCTGAGATTGTGGATTTGGGGTTTTCATGAGCTGTAAGCCATAATCATCACAATTATGACAAATCACGGCTTGAATTATCTTGCTTTGCATGTAATGAGTCTATCTCATATATCAGGTTCACCTTTTAATTGCATTACTGAAATAAATGAACTTTTGCACGATTTTCTAATTTTTCGAGTTTCCCCTTTAGGGCCTGTCTGGTCTTCCTTTGTTCAGAGTCTAGGGTGTTCACATTTAGAATTCAACATTTTACCTAAAATCTCCTCCTAGGAATGTTTATTGAGTCAGACTTTTATCTATCACATTGTTCTGTTGTTGAGGGTAGATCACTCTTTCACTTTTCATGAAGAACAGCATTCATCTAAACATGAAGGCATAGGAATACTCTCTTGATGATGTATTGTGACCTTGGCTGTGGTCTTCACAAATAGTAGGTGAGGGTTTAACCCTCTCTTCACCAAAATATGTTTCTAATCTATTTATCTTGCCTGCTTCTCCTGGTACTTCTTATTTATTTTATTTATTTCCTCCCTCTTTCTTTCTTTCTTTCTTTCTTTCTTTCTTTCTTTCTTTCTTTCTTTCTTTCTTTCTTTCTTTCTTTCTTTCTTTCTTTCTTTCTTTCTTTCTTTCTTTCTTTCTTTCTTTCTTTCCTTCCTTCCCTCCTTCCTTCCTTCCTTCCTTCCTTCCTTCCTTCCTTCCTTGCCTTCTTCTACCCCGCCCCCCTTTCTGTCTGGATCTGTCTGGTATTAAATTTTTATGCTGCCCAACTTGCCTCTAAGATGATTCTGGGCAGCTATGTAAACAAGTCAACGTGGAAAAGACTACTACTCCTTTCTCCTCTTATTTTTCTCACAACAACCACCCTGTGAGGTGAGTTGGCAGAGAGAGGTGGACTGACCCAAAGTCACCCAGCTGGCTTTCATGCCTGAGGCATGATTAAAACTCTCAGTCTGCTGGCTTCTAGCCTGGGGCCACTAGATCAAACGGACTCTCTTGGTTGCTATTTATTCAGCCTAATTCCCCTCTGTTCCAGTTTGCTACTCTGAATTGCCTGCATTGGCTAGAAGTATGAAGATTGCAGGCATCATAATTCCTGATCCCCACAAAGTTTGAGGGACTGGGCACCAGAGCTTATTTTAATGCAGAAGTTTTCTGCATGCCTCATCTCTTTTCCTCTACACTTGTGGGAATCCTCTCCAGCATGGCCTTATATCAACCATCAGTACATCTGCCTATGAGAGACTCAATCGTATTAAACAGGGGGAGTGTTGAAATTGAACTTTTATTGTCTCGGAGTCTATAGAGCTTCTCGCTTTGAGAGGGATTCATTCATCTTCAAGGCAGTTTTATATGTATCTTAAAGGAATTATGAAACCAAGAAGAAGCGGGAAGATTGCAACTTGTCACATTACACAACATAGCTCATTTGTTTCCCTTTGCTATCTGATGCTCAGTTTTTCAGAGCACAATACATTTCACCCCTCTTTCCAGAACTCAGAGGGCAATTTCAGAACAAAGCTGTTGTCAGTTTTGCACCTTTTTTTGAAGACCAGGCCTATCAACTATCGCGATCTGTGTTCATTAAAGAATGAGGCCTTGAACAGTATGCTATCAATTGTATAATGCTGATGACATCCTATAACAATCATATAAGTCAATGGTTCTCAACCTCTGATCCGCGAGGGGTGGGGGAAAGGCACAATGTCGTCACAGGATCTGCAAAAGCTTGAAGATACATTGTGATTTAAATCTTGAGTTATGTCTTGGAGGGGTCCATGGCCACAAAAGGTATTTAAAAGGGATCTGTGGTGAAGAAAAGGTTGAGAACCACTGAATAAAACCCATAATATGACGATGCAGAGTTAGAATTACTACGGCTATCAGCAGTAATGGAAACTTCTTCATTGCTTAGTAAGAACAAATATACTTCTTGGTTCCATCCCCTCCATTACAACCCCGATGGCCTGATCCTGCCCATGGTTCTACATGGCACAGAGAGCCAATCTGAGTATCATAGTTGTAAAGCACTCCTGGCCTGTTCTTGAGTTGCCATAGGCAGGAGGGGGGTGGGAGAACTGATGGAGAAGCTTGGTTGCTATGACCCGAAGCACATTCCACACATACCCTTCTTCAGATTGTATCCCAGGTTACTAGAGCCAGCCAGAGAGGCCTGTTTTCTACAGCCTGTGAAAGTGCTCCATTGGAGAATGTGATTTATGACACACCCTGGGAGGAGGGGGGAAACAGGGTCATAGGTGGGCAGTAAATTACGTGGGGCAGAGCCGACTGCACTTGGGAAAGTGCCAGCATGTTGCTCCTAATAAATAATTGGATTTCTTTTGAAACTTGGTTCGAGGCTCATGAATTAATTAAGGCATCTGTCAGAACCCTGACAAGTCTCCAACTACACAATTTCAGCACCGTATATAAGCAATGTGTTAAGAAATCAATGGCCATGAAGCAGGGATAAGTAATTTGTGATGTCAGGAGGCTCTTAAATCCAAGTCCAAGCATGCTTATCATTGGCCATTATGGCTAAGAATGCTGGGAGTTCTAGCCGAATCATATCTGGGGTGCCTTAGATTGCCTACTGCAACATAGGCAATCTGTGTTTGACTTGTATACGGCCTTCTGCCTAATTTTTCAAAGCTGTCTGCCAGGATTCTCTGCAACATGTGGGAATCAATAACCCGATTCACTTGTAACCTGCTCCTCAGAAAACAGGGAAGAGGTGAAAGATTGCTCCTCTTTCAATTCAAAAGATTCCAAATAAGGAGGATTACTGCTGAACACCATGGCAATGCTTTACCAAGCTGCTGCTAGTTAAGAGTTTAAAATGCTGAGCTAGATAGATGAAAGATTGATTCAGGCTTCTAAAAGCAGAGATTGGGTCTGCCCTTTTTTGGAAGCCCAGACTTGAACACCAAAGTCATGAATATTAAAACTACTTATATTTTAGAGTTGCAGTAAAGAATCTTGCAAGCCTGAATGGGTCTCCCCTCCTCCCTGTCCTTATCCTGAAAGAGAACAAGAGTCAAGAGAAGGGTCAAGTTTGATGTGCTTTCTCAAATTACATTTCTGTTCTGGACTCCGATTTCTCTTATCTGATGACCATTGCTTTGGCTGCATCTATTTCCTCCTGCCCTTCAAGGTTATTCTCATATCCCATTCCATCTGCATCTATTCCCCCCTGCCCTTCAAGGTTATTCTCACATCCCATTCCATCCCAGATGGAATGGGATGAGATGTGTTTATTTATTGCATTTATTGATTGTATAAGTGGTTCTTGATTTGCATATCAAGTAAAGCAAACATTCACAGTGCATCTGATTAAAAGCATCTGAAATCAATACATCATAAAGTAGCCAACCAAACATCAATGGCTATTTCAAACTTTATGAAAAAATCTTGTTTTTAGCATTTTTTCCAAAATGTGATCATGGAAGGGGCCAGGAAATTTCCAGGTTGGGCTGATTCCAAATGAAATTAGCAATCCTGGAGAACTGCAGCAGAAGATTTCAACTCAGTTAATACATCCGGTCGAGAAGAGGAACAGTGT